>NC_141035.1:31875000-32522500 GCF_052040795.2 Danio rerio
TTAGAATTCCATAGCAAACAGTATGTGTGTAACAATTATTTTTTGAATAAAAAGTCTTAATGTAAACAACCTATAAAAAAAATCCTATATAGTAAATAAGTTGTCATTTAAAAAAATGTCAATAACTCAATTTTGACAAAAATGTCATATAGAGCCTTATAATTCTAAGGTGACGGTTTGACGTAATCTCAATTGAAACATGGAGAGAGGGCGGGGCACAGATTAGCTCCTCCCCTTTAAAACGTTTATAACCAAGAGCGTTTTGATTTATCACAGCTCTGCCAGTGAGTGGTTAAGCTCAAGCACATCAATTGTGAAGCATCTTGAAAGGGGCGGGGCATGTGAATACTAGCGAGTATTTGATTGGTCATGATTTGATGAGAAACTAAAGTAAATATGATGATGTGAACAAAACTGCTGATTTATTTAGGCGGAAACAACAAACTACAAGCTTTAGATGTTTCTAAAAGTTTTACATCTTCTAAACGTGAATTTTGTCAGTTTTGGAGCACACTAGCTTATCGATATCTTAAAAACTAACAAAACTGATACTAATATCTAAAAAACAATTTAATTCAATGTTTTCAACAGGAAAGTTCAACAGGGGCATTTCGAAGGATCTGAAAAACCGAACATGGTTGTCTGTGACCGAACGCATCAACGAGGTCAGCGAGTGTCATAGAGAGGTTATTGAGGTCATCAAGAAATGGGCTGACCTCAAATGCGACACCAAGCGAAGGGTGGCCGCCATGAGGGCTTCGGGAGCTACATCAGCCCAAATTTCACAAGAACTGTCACCCATTGAGACCATGGTGCACCAGATCCTTCAGCTGTCGAACTCAAACAGAAACATGAGCAGTTTTGCAATTGATGATCAAATGGATGATGACGATGAGGACATGGCGGGCCTCTCTGAGATTTCACAAAGTTCTTCTTACATGGCAAATGGTAGGCCTCATTCATTCGCTTTACCAATGCCACTGCCAATACCAATGCCAATGCCAGTGCCACCTCCTTTCCACACTAGTGTCCCAGGCCAAGTTGATATGGAGCTTCCTTCTCACATGATGTTTAGTGGTGAGTTTATTTTTTTTTAATGCAATAAGTGCTCACACCAAAAATTTATTACCCCAGCTAATAAATATAACAGTATATTTTTGCACAGAAAACAATAGCTAGAATACGTCTTAAATGTTTTTAAATGTAATTTAATTAACTGGTGACAATGTACTCTGTATGATTATAAAAACAAAACCGTATCATCTGGTTGTTTGGATACTAATCTAATTATTGTTAAAGTTAGTTCTTGGTGTGAACTGGCCCCAATTACTGAGCGTTTAATGTTTTGATTGTTTTAACACCAATAAATGAGTTACTTTCTTTGTATTGATAGATTCAACAGTGCCTCTTACAAGCCTCCATCCAAATACATCAGGAAAAGAAGGTAAGCAGTATTGCAGAGATATTTGTTGTACATTTAGTTTGTTTTAATGGGTCAGTGGTATGATTTTTATTTTCAAGTATATTTTTTGTATTCATACATTTTCACATTAGATTTGTTAACTTCCTGTTTTATGATAGTTCTGATGCAAATCTAGTTGCAATTTAAAAAAAACTGGTACCAGTTAAACAGTATCAGTGTTGGGCTAGCTACTTGAAAATTGTAGTGAGCTAAGATTTTAGCTACTCTACTTAAAATGTAGCTTAACTGCACTAAAAGCTATCCTCTGGAAAATGTAGCAAGCTAAGCTAAAAGCTACTTGGCAAAAGTAGACTAGCTACTGTACATCTAAGCTTTTTTTTGTTGCAATTTTAATTTTTAAATCAAGGTAACTTAAATCCAAGTCAATCATATCTTAGTGATCAATAAAACTGTCAATGAAACATGAGGGATAATTGTTCAGTTATTTACTGCAAATAGTATGCTGTACTAAACAGAAACACATTATAGTACATAACAGCTAAATAAATAAAAAAATCCAATAAAACCAAATCGAATACACATTTAAAATACTATAGTAGTTAATAGTAAAGGGAAATATTTAGGAATAAGCATTATATTGTCAACTTTTCATTAAGCAATTACACTACATAATGTAGTATCATCATTAGTAACTATCATGAACTAATAGTAATTACCATAGTATACTTTAGCCTTTACTACAGTAAACTATATATATAAATATCTATTTATATTTTATATATATATATATATATATATATATATATATATATATATATATATATATACTACTCTCCCTTAGTCATTTTTCCATCAACCAAATTTCTTTTGTTAGCCTAATTGGATGGCGACGTCAAAGACCAGATCGATAGGTGGCAGTAACACACTAAAAAGTTTGTTGTCGACAATTGAAAAACAGAAAGAAGAAATCGTCATTCTCGCCATCATATGGATTTACTTTCATTGGCTAGACACTGGTCTCACAGCTCCGTAAATGTCAGTGTCATCACTTATTGATCTGTAAACGGTAAATGTAGCTTGTGTGGATGCTACTGCGCTTCTTGATTAAAAAAAATAATAACTTCTCTACGAAAAGCTGGTTGATTTAGAAAGTAGCGACGCTAACGCCACGCTACTGAGAAATGTAGTTAAGCTAGTAGCTTCACTAATTGTAGCGACACTATTGCCCAACACTGCATAGTATAAATATTATTGTTTAGGAATAAATTATGGATGTAACGATTCACCTGACTCACTATTTGATACGATTCACAATACTAATCTAGCATTTAACGATTAAGTCACGATTTTTATGTAACAGTAGTTTTTCACTGTGCTGACAATTTATGTACTTCATATTCGATGTTCTGTTTAAGTAAATAAACGTCTTTTCAGTTTGTGTTTTGTGTGCCGCATTTCACCTCTGTCATTTTAGTCTGTCTTGCTCGCTGCTGATGTACAGGTAAAGAGACCTTGCGTCTGTAAACACAGCACCCCCTCTGTTCATAAAATGCATCACGATTTGTTCAACATTTCTACCGATTTCAATTGTCATGTATTTGAATCGATATTTAACCAGCTCATGGTGAATCGTTGAATCCGTGCTTGTCTTGGTCATGTTAGTCACTGTATGTGTTTATTATATGTACAAGGAAAATTATATTATCTTTTGTTAAACTTCACATTTTTAGTTTTGGTCAATTTAAACTTTTTATTTTATGTTTTACATGTATAAAGGAAAAATAAAGGTTTTTATTAAGCCGGACAACATTTTTACTTCATTAAAAATATTTAATTTTAATATTAAAGTATTTCACCAGGTTAAACCATTTGAGATCTTTAGCTTTGCGCTTTTGATTTTTATCCTAGCGCCATTATTGTGGAGAGATTTTAACAAAAATATGGCTATTTATAAGAAACATAACTTTTTTCATACTTTAAGTATTAGATTAATTATAGTATGTATTATTATTAATTATAGTTAATTCTAATACATTTCTATTCCTTCAGGTGGCAACGTGCAATTTATCGAACCGTTAAGCCAACCAAATCAACCTCCTGTTAGCATGCCTGCGTTCCTCAGCCGTCCCATTACTGAGAAGACCCAAGTTCAAGAAAAAGCCAATCAGAGCACATTTAATGGCTCTTCAGCATTTATTGTACCTTCTGGAGCCCCGTCATCACGTTCAGCTCCTGCTAGCCTCCCTCCACAGCCTGCTGCCCCAGAGCCTCGCAGTCTGCAGGAACGCCTATCCCAGAGTGCCTCTCTCAGCCTGCATGAACAGCAGGCCACAACACAACTGATCGGGTCGCTGTCCCGCTCACTGGAGTCACTAGCCGAGTCCGTGCAGAAATTGGTCCAAATCCAGCGTCAGTTTTCACATGACACCTTACAAATGCAGCGCGACACACTCCACGTCCTGCGCAACTTTTCCTCCAACACCTTGACTCTCCTGCAGGACAAGATGAACGGGCATCCATAGCTCCTCTATGCCGCTATGCTATGCTAACTACAGCTGGGAGCAAGTTACACAAACAACATCAATAATAAGCTGAGCATAAAGTGACACTAGAGTCTATGGCAATCTTGATTAAGTCTTTATTTTGAGAGTTCTATATAAGTTGAATCACATTTTCCCCCAGTTTATAACACAATAACCAAAATTAGGAGCTAAATATTAATAGAGACATCCTTGTATGTATCGACTGAATATTTTATTCAGTAGACAAGTGGGACTGTGTGGACCAACTGTGTGCTATTATAAGTAATTTAATTATGGGCAAAATGTAGGCTATTTAAAAACATGAGTAGTAATTTAAGATAATTATTCTTGTGGTGCTTTTTAATATATTGCAATGTTGCAGTTTTATCTGATTTTAATTTATGTAATCTGTTTTTATTAAGTTTTTTTTTCTGATGGTTCTCGAGATTTTATCCTTTTAAATCAGTTTTTGTCTCAAGCGTTGCCTAACAGACCTGCTGTAAAAGTTTTGATCCTTTAGCCTTATGCATTGTTTTATTATTTGTGGTTTCTCTTAACTTGAATTTCCAAAGACTCGTTATAATGTTTTATTTTTGTTTTCTTCCTGGTAGGACTTTGAATTCTGTTTGAAGGCACATTTATCTTAGATGTAGCTCCTATGGACCTGTGTTTAATCTCCCAGAAATGAAAAGTCAGCACACTGTTAACAAGTCACACGGAAAAGATGAAATAAAACATATAATTTGAAATTTTACTCAAAGTAAAGCTGATTTTTGCTTTAACTTGCTTTTATTGAATGGATTTTTATTTATCTCTCATCTCCTTTTTTCCCTTCACACAAAAACTGACATTGATAATAAGGAAAAGTTGTGAAATGGAGTTTGCTACTACTAACCACTTTCACTTAAGGAAATGTTTTGTTTTTTATTGAGACTTCCAGTATCAGTCACTTCCAGCTGTTTTTAAGTTACCCTATTCTACTTCATGCTAAAAAAGTTAATCCATAGACCTATTATACACTCACCGGCCACTTTATTAGGTACACCTTACTAGTACCGGGTTGGACCCCTTTTGCCTTAATCCTTCATGCCATAGATTCAACAAGGTACTGGAAATATTCCTCAGAGATTTTGGTCCATATTAACATGATAGCATCACACAGTTGCTGCAGATTTGTTGGCTGCACATCCATGATGTGAATCTCTTGTTCCACCACATCCTAGAGGTGCTTTATTGGATTGAGATCTGTTGACTGTGGAGGCCATTTGAGTACAGTGAACTCATTGTCATGTTCAAGAAACCAGTCTGAGATGATTTGCGCTTTTTTTGACATGGTGTGTTATCCTGCTGGAAGTAGCCATCAGAAGATGGGTACAATGTGGTCATAAAGGGATGGACAAGGTCAGCATCAATACTCAGGTAGGCTGTGGCATTGACGCAATGCTCAGCTGGTACTAATGGTCCCAAAGTGTGCCAAGAAAATATCCCCCACACCATTACATCACCACCTCCAGCCTGAACCGTTGATACAAGGCAGGATGGATTTAAGCTTTCATGTTGTTGATACCAAATTCTGACCCTACCATCCGAATGTCACAACAGAAATCGAGACTCATCAGACCAGGCTATTTTTTTCCAATCTTCTATTGTCGAATTTTTGTGAGCCTGTGTGAATTGTAGCCTCAGTTTCCTGTTCTTAGCTTACAGGAGTGGCGCCCGGTGTGGTCTTCTGCTGCTGTAGCCCATCTGCCTCAAGGTTTGATGTTTTGTCTGTTCTTCTGCATAACTCTGTTGTAACGAGTGGTTATTTGAGTTACTGTTGCCTTTCTATCAGCTCTAACCAGACTGGCCATTCTCCTTTGACCACTGGCATCAACAAGGCATTTGCGCCCACAGAACTGCCACTGGATATTTTCTCTTTTTAGGATCATTCTCTATAAATCCCAGTCATGGTTGTTTGTGAAAATCTCAGTAGATCAGCAATTTCTGAAATACTTAAACCAACAACCATTTCACGTTCACAGTCACTTAAATCACCTTTCTTCCCCATTCTGATGCTTGGTTTAAACTGCAGCAGATCGTCTTGACCATGTCTACATGCATAAATGCAATGAGTTGCTGCCATGTGACTGGCTGATTAGGAGATTATGTTAAGGTATACCTAATAAAGTGGCCGGTAAGTGTATATTGTACTACAAACAATTTAAATAAACTGTTTTGTGGTGTCAATAGTTAGGCTAAATCTTTCTTGCAATTTGTTGTTATTCTAGCTATTTTGCAAATGAATCAGTCATTATTTCCATGTTGCAAAAGGTACTGCAATATAGTAAAAGCTGTTTTCCATCACGTTTAATGCCTCACTAACACACAATAGTTGGATGGAAAATTTAAAAAAGTAAGCTTGTGCACCTGATTTAATATACTAATGTTAAGATAATGAAAATGAGCACTCTCACAAACGAAATATAAAACTTTACACTAGATGTCACTCTTGCACTTTTGTTGCCAAGTGCAGGACAACATGTAAATAAACAAACTTCCGTTATTACAAACCTAGCCATTACATATATTTATATATGAATTCAGTCATAATTTGATCTGCTTGAGCCACAAGACATTTGATACAAAGATGATAAAATATAATGGTAAAGAGCTAAATATAGTCATTATGTAGCAACTAAATAATTCCATGCACCCTGGCAAATAGTGGGCTTGTCTTATGTTCATTTATTTTAAATGCAAACAGATTTAAACTTTTTCAACAAGGTTAACAACAGATTTGAACAACAGATGTATAATGGAGTAAATAGCATTAGTCAGAAATCGAAGTATACAAACAGTACCCATGCTCAACTTTCCAAAAGCATTTTGTGTAATTTTGCCTTCACTGGGCCTGATCATTTTTAAGGAGCCATTATTAAAAGAAATATTGTGATAAAAAGACTGTAAACATTTTTAGTTACTATCATTTCCATTTCAATACAGTCCACTATTATATTATGATGATTGGCGGTTTCCATCAACCCTGTAAGGTAATTCAGAAATCTATTAGTTTACAATTCATGCAGACATGCAAACATTACATCGCTGATGAATAATGTTTGCTTACTTACAAGTTTAGCTTTTCTCTCATCAGTTATCAAGCCGTGCTCAGATGTCTGTGTAATTCACATCTTTTCTAAAAAATAAAATGAAGATAATAAAATATAAAATATGTAGTTAAAAGAGTATATTGCATGCTAATGTACAGTAGAGCAAATTAATACCGATAAATAGGTTGGGAGCATTTTTTAAATTTGTAAAAATTCAGATAGGAAATAAATAATAGGTAAGTTATATATTAATATATAATAAATATATAATAATAATATATAAAATATATAAAGGTTTCTAAAATAATATTACACAGCAAGTTTTCAATTTTAATAATATTTTTTATGAGCATTAAACCTGCATATTTCTGAAGGATCATGTGACACTAATGACAACCGCAGTAATCATGCTAATGCTTCAGCTTTGCCTTCATAAGGATGAATAACATAATAAAGTATTTAAATAGAAAAGAGTATTTTTTTATTATTATTTTACAACAGTGGTCTTAAACTCAATTCCTGGAGGGCCACAGCTCTGCAAAGTTTAGCCAAGTCATTAAGACAAGTCATTTCACTCGGCGGCCATCTTTGAAACGCTTCTCCGGCAGTATGCTCGGGCATTCTGTCCGAATGAGGAAACATCAAATTCACCAAAACTACTTGCCAAGCTCATGATTAAATTTAATTTTAGGAATCACCAAAAAAAAAACTAAACAACAACTCTCTCACAAGTTTAGTTTCTAAATGTTCGTATCACACAAAATCTGCAGTGACTCACGTCTTGTCCAAGCCCCTCCCCCGAAGTATTGTCAGTTTATACCGACCGATAACTGGCTTCTTAATAGTCTCTAGTGGTATTGAACACCTTGATTGGTTGGATCAGCTGTGTTTGATTAGGGTTAGAGCAAAACTCTGCAGAGCTGTGGCCCTCCTGGAATCCAGTTTGAGACCCATGTTCTTTAATATTGCTGTTTAAACTATTCCTTTGCCGTGGTGATCAAAAGAGTTGATTAATACTAACACAAAACTAGAGAATTTATTCACTCATATTTCTATACTAATTATCAAATCAGCAACAAATAAGACTATTCTTAATGTATAATATTAGTATGTACAGTACCTCGTGCCATTCGAGTGTCTTTACAGGTAGAGCCAGATGACAGAGCCGACAGGTGCTTATTTTTTCCAGGTCTGTGTCACTGTTTTTATCTCCCTTTGTCTTGTGCCGCGATGAGAACGAGAATTCTGCAGCATCTGAATCACTGTTGTTTCCAGCTTTGGGCTTTTTGTCATCATTATTATCATCATCATCATAGTTATCATCATAAGAGCCTACATACTGTAAATCACGGGGGCAATTTCCCTAATAAAGAAATAGTAGCAAAAAAATGGAAAATGACAGATTTTAAATTACATTTACACAATTTCCTGAAATATATCAAACACATTTTTAAGTGTTTGTTTCATTTTGTACCTTGTGTATCTCCAGGCTGGCTGAGGGAATGTATTTCAGACAATTATCACACTGCAACATGGTCCCCTCTAGAGAAAACAGATATGCTAGATTAGTATTTTGCACTCAAAATATGCCTGAATTATTAAAAAAAGGCTTTAAAGCAGTGCTGGGATTACTTTATGGTTGTCTGATCTATTAGGTAATATAATCTAAATAAAATATAAAAATCTTTATTTATAATATAAAAATATACATATACTGTATGATAAATCATTATTTTGCACTCCAAACAGGCCTTAAGCATTTTAAAAGACTTAAAAGAAGTGTTGGAATTTCTTTATAATTAAAATAATTAAAAATCTTTTAATTTTGACCTAACTCATTCATCACATTGAATTCAATAGGCATATACTGTAGGTATCAATTTGGACCCTCCTCGCCCTTTGGAAGTGCACGCAAAGTAGATTAGCTTTTGCAGTGAAGTAAATAGCATGTTTTTTATTGTTTGTAGACGTTGTTTTTTTGGCATTAAGGACATTGTTTACAAAAACCAGCAAAGGTTTGTGAAGTAAGACTTGTTTAAATTACCACATGAAAAATGTATTACAGTATTTAAACTAAATGCTATATTGTTTTTGAAACAAAGTCTAGTCAAATACTTTAATTATTTGCTCTGGTATATATAATCAAATTACCTAAAACTGTACTAAGTTTTCTACTTATACTACAATGCACATAAAACATACACAGGGAAAAAATACTATGGAAGTCAATGGGTCGTAGCAACAAGCATTTTTCAAATTATCTTATTTTGTGTTTAACAGAAGGAACACCAATAGGCTGCATCTGAAATCACCTTCTACTTGAGTATGTACTACATTAGAATTTTAACATAGTCAGAAAAATAAGTTCTGTACAGTATGAATGCGAGAATTATGAAAGGAATACGGATATACTTTATCCACCATTTGTCATTGTCATGTGACCTTCCCATGTCAGTCGCATTCCTTCACCAACCCTCATTAATTCTCCTACACAGCATCATAGGATAGCATAGCGTCCACTGGATCCACACATCAGAATCTCGCTGGATGTAGTAGGTCATCCAGGTAACTTCTCAGGTAACTGTTTTGTGAATACTATATAGTCTTCTTGACTTTCTTACTCTTTTTAACATACAATATAGTAGGGAAATATGCAATTTCAGACGCAGCCATAGATTACAAAATTTTAATTTATGGGCAAACTATCCCATTAATGCATAATATAATATGACACTATAATACTACTAAGAGTTGTTAATACTATAATATACACAGTAGTAGTAGTAGTAGTAGTAGTATACAATATATAATATTAGCATTGATATTGCAATATAATCATTCGCAATAGTCTGACTTTTTGTTTAGAGTATAAGCAATGTTGTATCTGGATTTTATAAAACGACTTGTTTATAAAACGAAGACTATGCAGTTTTATTTTACATTCATTCATTCATTTTCTTGTCGGCATAGTCCCTTTATTAATCCGGGTCGCCACAGCGGAATGAACTGCCAACTTATCCAGCAAGTTTTTATGCAGTAGATGCCCTTCCAGCCGCAACCCATCTCTGGGAAATATTTTACATTTGATTATTCAATTAGTGTATACCTGAACATAGATTGACATCTCAAAAAAAAAAAAAAAAACTATAAAACGCTGTTTATATAATTAATATCTTTTTCTTTATTAAATTTATCTGTGCCTGTAGATTGTTTCTTACTTTATGCAGATGCACTCCCCTACAGAATCATTCCAAGCAATCTAAAATAATAAAACCTTTCCAAATAGTTATTCAACACATCTGGTGAAATTATATTTATATCGCAATTTAAATTGCAGAATATGGAAATATCGCAATGTAAGATTTTTCAAATATCATGCAGCCCTATACAGTAGTATAATACACTTTACTATAGTATGATCAGGGTCATTTTTTCTCACTTTTTTGGGATAGCATTTATCCACCACTTTGATTTTTTTCAACTTTGCTGAACTTTTGCATTCACTAACAGCTTAATTACAGTACAAACAACATACTGTAAAAAGGTAATATCAAAACACTCTACAATAGAGAAAACTGATCAATGAGTACTCAGTAGGCTTGGGATGATAACTGTTTTCAAGGTATAACGCAGTTTGGAAAAGTCAAGGTTTTAAAACCGCCAAAATTTTCTGTTTGTTTTGTTTTTTTAGGACAATAACATCTTCAGCAGAAATGATATTCAAAGATGCTGTTTTAAATTGTAAATCTGTGTTTTTGAAACTAATGAAGAGGGCAGAAGTCAATGACTAATCTGAATTATTTAGCTTGACATGTTTACTGTTTCAATATATTTTAAATGTTTTTCAAAATAAAATATATTGGCAGTGTCCGAAATCGCCTACTACTCAGTAGGTACTGCATTTGAATATGAATTAAACACTCGACCGTTAGAAAAGTATGTTCTATACAGAATTATTGTGAGTAGTATGAATGGAGCCATGACCTACTAGAGATGCCATTTTGTCATCATCACATGAAACTCGCGTCAGTTGCGTTGCTTAACTACCATTTATGAATTCTCTCGTGGTGCATCAATAAATCCCGTCCTTCGGATGTGCACTTCAGAATCTCGCCAGAAGTAGGTAGTTAAAGTAGGTTGTTATCTATGTACTTCTATAAAATCTGGCATACTACTTGGCTCACATACTGTTTTTAGTGTACTATATGGTATGGAAGTATGATTTCTGATGCAGCCATTGTGAACAAAGTGGAAAAAAGTATTTTACCCAGACATTTAAAAAAAAGCATATTTTAGAGCAGTGATCACAATACCATGAGACTGTGATATTTTTATCCAAGATTATCATACCGTTAGAATCTTATACCAGCCCATGTCTAGCAGCACTGCAGATAGCATATGCATAATGTTTAAAACTAACCATCTAAGTCAGATGAATCATCTTTGGAGACTAAATCCCTGGACGTTGTCTGAGTGGTAGCGGGGCAGATTTGAGCATGATCAATCTGGTCCGTCATTTTGACATACTGGTCACAGTCAGAGCAGCGCTCCGTGCGACTCCCGCAGGACACTTTGTGCACTTTCAGAGTGCTCAGAGGAAGCTCAAGCTGACAAAACTCACAGATCTCAGACCTCTCTGGGCATTCATTTTTCTAAAAGATAGAAACAGTAGACATGGAGAGACAACATAGGAGATAAGTGAGAAAACACTCAGACATTACATTTTGAAAGACTGACTCAAAAAAGTATAGGTGTGATATTAAATATTCATCACCTCATGGTCTAGCAGGTGCCGTTGCTCCATCTTTTTCTTGCACTTCTTACATTTTACCTGCAAGATACAAAAAGATGATTCCACAGGCACTGTGTTTCAGAAATGGGAGATTGCAATGATAAGTAATGAGCAAGTCAAGTAGAACACATTCAACAAAATGCACCACAAATGATCTTTTTTGACACACGGGGCCACGAGGCTGTAAAGAGCAGATGAGATCAGAGTGTTAAGTAGTGTTGAGCGGTGTGGTTGTGACCTCTGCATGCTGTTCAGTTTTGTGCTCCTCCAGCTGATCTCGATGGACAGTGTCATTGCAGTCAGGGCATTTACACAGAAACCTCTTGCAGTGTGGTTCGTGCAGGTCAAAGTTTGCCTTGGCTACATCCTTATTGCTGCATGAAAACATCAGAAGCTCATTAGACAGATTGGAGCATGGAAAAGCTGTTTTGTTAATCAAGTAGTTTCAAATCCTAACTTCGACACTAGCATTTTCACAAATTTCACTCTGAATTTGAATGACTTTGAAACACAAAATATTTTGTGAAGAACACCCTAGAAACCTTTTAAAAATATTCTGAATGTGCGCAAAATATGATAATTTATTGTAATAACTGGTTGCCATGTTGAATTAAATCAAAATGAGTGGTGGAATTAATTTATTGTGACCTTGATTAAATAAAATTAACAAATCAATAACAGGCCCATAGGCAGCCTGGTGAAAGGTGGGGTTCTTTTTTCTTAAAAATACCTTTTTGCAGTTATTTGCCTCATTTTTTATTCAATTGGGAAGTTTAAATAGGTTGCATTTTAGTGACATTTTAAGCACTTTTTTTGCTGGATTAGCTGGTTGGATGGTCATCATAACAACACTTTTTGATGTGCCAAAAACATTTTCTAAACATTTAGAATGAAGAAATATGAGAACAATACTGATTTTTTAAATACAAATGTATTGCATCATATATCATTAGAAAAAAACTAGGAATCTGTTAAAGTTTTAAATTAAAAACAAGACTATTTCATTTAAATATCATTAATTTAAATAACAAACTGGCCAGCACATTCAATTTTCCTCAGTCACACTGAAGCGACAGCCAACAGAGGATTATGCTTCGTGTTAAAGCTTTCTTCTATGGGTTATATCACAATTTCTTATGGCATAGCAGTCAAATGGGACAAATGAGCTCATGTATGGGAGAACTTCTGGACCTTTGTTGGTAAGGAGTGCGTCTTTCAAACCACCCAAACCCCCCCCCCTGCCAACAGGCCTGAATAAGTCAATAATAATAATTAGTGGTCATTGTTAACAAAACCAGTGAATACATTTTTAGTCCAAATTTTGGATCTTTTTAATGTATTTTTTACTGTGACAATGATTATAATGTGTAGCATTTTACATGATGAATTATTTAAAATGTAGCAATACATATGAAAAAGGAAACTATTACAGTATATAACAGATAACATTAATCCACAGGCCCAAAAGACAATGCAATTTAGGATATTTATATTTCATTTTTGAAAAACTGCATTTTTTAGACAGTTGACAGTGTGAGGCTAAGTAAGATAGATCTTTTTAAATAAATTTATGAATGAAGTCAGAGATCTGTATGATTCAAATCTTTTGTTCAACACATTAGCGAACCAGACACAAACTAGTTTTGTATGATTACATGCGTTTGCGTACAATTTGTCGTACATTCTCCAGTTCTGTTGAAATTTATCTGAAAATATGCAAGAGGTCCCTCTTAAATCACATATTCTTTGTTCATCAAAAGTCTCAAGGGATGGAAGGACATTAAGGTGAGTAAATGAGGGCTGAAGTGGGCGAACTTTAACCTTAACGATCAACGTAAACCACCTGAGAATGTTTACGTCATTAGTAATGGTGGAAAAATCCTTAAACCTCACTTAAAATGTAAGCGATTCAGTAAATAAACAAAACAAATCACAGTTTTATTTTATACAATTTGAAATGAACAAATTATGTCGAATATTACGTTACAGTCAGAACTGGCTCTATAAGAAGATAACGTTACTTGATTTCATCTCGCCATAGTTTTAAACACCGTAAATATATCCTTTATAATTGAGTAAATAATAAAAATGTTTTTGTTTTCGTTTTGCTGTTGTTAGTGTAACTTAACCAGACAGGAACATGACGTCGTGAACATGTAAGTGATCTTTTAACACGGCGATATTTATGTTAACGTTATATAAATAGACGTCTTACAGAACCAAACAAAAATGCTGTAAAACACTCACCAGTGAGTACATAAAACAAGCTCTTCTTCTGTGTCCATACTTAAACTAGAAAGTGAGACGACTTGGGACTTTCACTTATCCAGAACAGAAAGCGGAACCGAAACTTACCAGGTGACGTAAACATCTCTGATTTATAAACATATCTTGTTATGTGTTGTGATAAAGAAATGCAGACACTTCACTTGACATTTTTAACATGCACTATGTCTCATCTAGTATAAATGATACAAAGGTCCTGCCCATGAGGTATTTGGTCCACAGTAACCAGGTAGCATAAATCCTTTGACGGCTCTTCATCACCATGGTTACAATAATGCAACTAAATATCTGTACACACCACTGATCTGTATTAGAGAAATGTCAGTGTGTATATCAGCAGCACACACACACACACACACACACACACACACACACGGTTTGGGTTTATTTTTGCCTTTAAAACTGATTAATTCTTCACAGCATAGATTTAGGATAGATTGAGATGCTGTAAACATTCCCTGGATAATTTTAGGCACATTTTTAATGAAAGCATCACACAGATTGTTGGCTGCACGTCCATAAATAGAAAAAAGGAGACAAATGTAATTAGTTCCAGTTTATTATAACACTTGCCTTTAACAAAAATTACCCATCAAATTAAAGTATATATCAAATAGCTACTTAAAGGTAGAATAAAATATTCAAATATTAAAGTCTGCATTAAATCAAAATGTACACTGTTAACAAATTAACCCTTGAAAGAAATCCACTGGAAAAAACAAAAAACAAAAACATTTTGATATCTTTAATGAGCCTGCCATTTGTCAATTACTTCGCTCTAAAATTACCCAACTATGACGCTTTCTGCTACTGAGAAACCCGGAAATGTGAAAAGGGTCTATAACCACAATTGTTACTTATCATTATTCTTTGTTTTTGTTATAATTAAACAGTCAGACAAATATGTGTTAAAAAATTACATTTTCCACTAACTGTTTACTTTTCGCATGTCATGATTTTCCCAAGTACGATGCGATCCTGGATCAACATCTGTGTTGATCCTGGAACATCATTTTTGTTCAAAATTGTGATCCATACCTATTTCCTACCCCTAAACCCAAACATAACAGTAAATTATTCCCAAAATCAGAAAATAATAGTTGGATGACAATTACGCAGAAGTGCATAAAACAAACTGTAAGCCTAAACTTAACTGTAAACGAACCCCTAATTCTGATTGGCTGATTGGAATGTTGTTCCAGGATCCACATAGATGTTTATCCAGGAACACGTCCTACTTGGTGAAATCAGGTTGGCGGTTTACTTTCATGCAAGCCATACAGTAACCAGCGATATTTATGTGATTATACAGTAGATATTAGTAAATCTGAACATTCCATTGCAATATAGCCTACCACTAAATTAAGTTCTGTAAATGTAATGTGTGTCTCTGTACATTTGTGAAGTGTGTATCAGTCAGTTATTTTAATGCATTTTTGGCAAAATGTTGATTCCGTTGTGTGACTGTGCTACCTTGCTACTATGGATGGATCCATGCTTTCATGTTGGTTTTGCAAAATTCTGACCCTGAATGTCGCACATGTCAAGGTTTGGCATGATTTGTGTTCAGAGGGGCTCATCTGCTTGAGGGCTGACCTTGGTTGTGACAAGTGAGCATTTGAGTTCCTTTTGCCTTTCTATCAGTAGCCTAATCTTGACCTCTGACATCAACTAGACATTTTTACTCACACAATTGAAGCTTATTGGAAATTTTCTCCTTTTTACTTTTGTATGGGGGGATGTGTATATAGATGAGTGGTAGAGCTGTGGTGAGCATCGAATGAAAAATCGATTTCACATTGATTCAGAGAAGGGCTGCACACAATACTAGGACAATATGCGATATTGTTGAGTGTTGCAATCATGATATACATTGCAATAATGATATATTTACTTGTCATTTATTTTCTCAAACCTGTTTGAGTTTCTTTCTTCTGTTGTACACGAGATACTTTGAAAAAAATGCTGAAAATCTGTAACCATTGATTTCTGTAGTATTTGTTTTTTTTCTACTATGGAAGTTCATGGATTTAGGTTTCTAACATTTTTCAAAATAACTAATGTCTTTTGTGTTAAATAGAAACATTTTTTCAAAGTTTTGAAACCACTTGAGTGTTCGCAAATACACTACCTGACAAAAGTCTTGTCGTCGATTTCAGTTGTAAGGGCAACAAATAATAACTTGACTCCTAGTTGATCATTTGGAAAAGTGTCAGAAGACAGATTTTTCTGATGAATCATCTAAACTACATCCCAATCATCACAAATACTGCAGAAGACCGATTGGAACCCGCATGGACCCAAGATTCTCCTTAAAAATCAGTAAAGTTTGGTGAAGGAAAAATCATGATTTGTGGTTACATTCAGTATAGGGGCATACCAGAGATCTGCAGACTGGATGGCAACATCAACAGCCTAAAGCAGTGGTCACCAAACTTGTTCCTGGAGGGCCGGTGTCTTGCAGATTTTAGCTCCAACTGTAATCAAACACACCTGAACAAGCTAATCAAGGTCTTACTAGGTATACTTAAAACATCTAAGCAGGTGTGTTGAAGCAAGATGGAGCTAAATCCTGCAGGGACACCGGCCCTCCAGGACCAGGATTGGTGACCCCTGGCCTAAAGTATCAAGACATTTGTGCTGCCCATTATGTTACAAACCACAGGAGAGGGCTAATTCTTCAGCAGGATAGTGCTCCTTCTCATATTTTAGCATCCACATCAAAGTTCCTGAAAAAAAAAGTCAAGGTGCTCCTGTATTGACCAGCCCAGTCACCAGATATGAACATTATTAAACATGTCTGGGGTAAGATTAAGGAGGAAGCATTGAAGATGAATTCAAAGAATGTTGATGAACTCTGGGAGTCCTGCAAGAACACTTTCTTTGCCATTATAGATGACTTTATTAATAAGGTCTTTGAGTCATTGCAAAGATGTATGGATGCAGTCCTCCAAGCTCATGGGAGTCATACACAATATGAATTATTTTCCCACTGCACCATGCCTTTATAGTCTATGCTGAACATTATTTCTGTTAAGTGACAAGACTTTTGTCTTAGCAAAGTCAGACCTTACTGTCCTATTTATATGACTAAAAATCAAGGCATGATCATATTTTATTTTGGTAATATAAGCGCAATCTAGAGGCCTTTGTCTTTCATATTAGCCACTTCTGATACCAGATGATCAAATAGAAGTCAAATTATCATTTGTTGTTCCTAAAACTTGGATAGGTGACCAGACATTTGTCTGGTAGTGTAGTGTGTGAAACAAAATGACATTTTTGTGTGTACTATCCCTTTAACCTTAGCAGTCACTCTGCTATTCAGTTATATTAATTTTGCATGCATCTCAGCTCTTGATTTTACCTTCCTAAATGAATATAGCTAGCTCATTTACAATGTGTACACCACACATTAGTCTGGATCAGCTTAGAGTCCTCAGTTCTCATATAATA
This sequence comes from Danio rerio, assembly GCF_052040795.2. Lineage (NCBI taxonomy): Eukaryota > Metazoa > Chordata > Actinopteri > Cypriniformes > Danionidae > Danio > Danio rerio. The sequence continues at coordinate 31,892,572 of NC_141035.1, forward strand.
TCCCTTTAGTGTAGCATTAGGAGTCTGACAGACTGCAGGATGGATCTCCCTTGTTGGCCCTATCAGCAGATACTCGCTTATAATGACTCACTAGTTCAAGATTTTATTGAGCTGTTAGTTTTAAAAAGAAATGTTTTGAAAATAATTGAACAAGGCTTTCGTGGGGAGGCCTCAGAGACACCAGGCATCAGCAGCTAATGGATGTTTGTCAGCAGAAATGGCACAGCTGTGTCACGCCAGGGGAATCACAGTAATTACGCTATTGAGTTTCACATTTTTTTCACTCTTGCTGCAGATGGGTGTGGACAGGGAAGTTTACACAGACCGGTTTATTCTCTAATTCTGCCTGAGTGGATCATCTGTCACCTGCAATTTGATCAGACTTGTGATCAGCATTAGCATTAGCTTTAGCGCTGTCACAGTTAAACACACACAAGGGCAAACTAGCCTGGTGCTGCTTTACATAAACAAGGGCTCTATTATGGTGCAGGATTTGTATGCTGCAGGCCTGTTTTGTTTTATGTGTGTGTGTGTGTGTGTCCTTGTCTTATGTAATATTAAAGTTCACAAGTCCTAGTCAGACCAGCCAGCATAGAAAAGAGATGTTTTAGCATCAGTTCTACATTCACAGAGCGAGGAGGAGTTTCTGTTTGGTCTTCTTTTGCTTCTGCATCATGTTCTTGGTGATTGTATTATCAGTCTCTGAACTGTTTCGAGTTTTTTTTTTTTTTTTTTTGGCTAGATCAGATTGCGTTTATGAGCAAATCAGAGACATCTGAGCTGTGGGTCCAAAAAAGGAAATGAAACTAAATCACGTTTTATTGTGTGCAGTTGCCACTGTCAAAACAATCCAGAATAAATGACCTTGGGATTGGTTTCAGAAATTATTTCGAGACGGTTGTTAGGATGAATGTTATGGAAATGAAGGATTTTATGATAAACACCTGTCATGTTGATGATTATGATGATGACAATCATGCTTTTTTTTTTTTTTTTTTTTGCATAGCACCTTTCATGTGACAACTAATTTGGATTATTATAACGGCAAACAAGTATTATTAAGTAAATAAAAATACTTTTAATATAAATGAATGTGGCAAGAAAAATTATGTAACCTACTTCATGATGACTTTGCTAAAATATGTACATATAAAATATAAATATAATTTAATATGACAAATCATGTACAAATAGGGCAGCACTGTGGCTCAGTGGTTAGCACGAGTCCCGGCTGGGCCAGTTGGCATTTCTGTGTGGCATTTCAGCCACAGTCCAAAGACATGCACTAAAAGTGAATTGAATAAACTAAATTAGCCGCAATGTGTGAGTGTGAATGTGAAAATGAATGGGTGTTTCCCCGTACTGGCTGGAAGGGCATCCACTGCATATACCGGAATATACCAAATATATACCAGAACATATACCAGAATAGTTGGCGGTTCATTCTGCTGTGGTGAACCATGATGGGACTAAGGGACTAAGCCGAAGAAAAATGAATGAATTATGTTGCATTTGCATGAATGCTGTTATAGTCCCTACTTAAATACGACTTGTAATCCTAAGACAACGTAAAAAACTACAGCCAAAGTGCTCTAACTAAATGATTTATTTACATAACGTAATCAGCAAGCGCTGCACGCTGGCACAGTGGGTAGCAAGTTCACCTCACAGCAAGAAGGTCACTGGTTTGAGCCTCGGCTTGGTCAGTTGGTGTTTCTGTGTGGAGTTTGCATGTTCTCCCCGTGTCGTGTGGGTTTCCTCCAGGTGCTCCAGTGTCCCCCACAAGTCCAAATACATGTGGTATAGGTGAATTGGGTAGGGTAAAATTATCCTTAGTGTATGTGTGTGAATCAATGTGTGTGGATGTTTCCCATTGATGGGTTGTAGCTGGAAAGGCATCCGCTGCGTGAAACATATGCTGGATAAGTTGGCGGTTCATTCCGTTGTGGCAACCCCAGATTAATAAAGGGACTAAGCCAAAAAAAAAAAATGAATGAATGAATTATCAGCAAAAACAATAAAAAATGTCAAGAGATGGGGAGCCCAAGGACATAATAAATAACAACCAAACAAACCTGAAGCAGGTTGGGACTCCCCACTTCAAACAAATCTCAAAAGGAAAGTATAAAATAAGAACACAACAGTAAAGCCGTCAGAAACTGTGGTGGCGTGGAGGAATGAGTGACCCTTTTAAAAGCCTGACGTCACCAAATAAACCAATACAAAACTGAAAAAGGAAAAAGACAAACAAGTTTAATTGAAAGTAATAATTACAAGCGGGAGTAAATACCAAACGTAACAAATACAAATAAACTTTTAACAGTAAAACTATTGCAACAGTAAACCTATATATATCTCCTAAAATGGGTAAAATGCTTTTTTAAAAAAATGTTTTTTTTTTTGCTATACAAAAGATGAAGGTAAAATATACATTTCGGCTTTCCTTTAAAATATTTATTGCATTAAAAAACACATTTTATTTATTAACTAAAAGACTGAAGCAGAAACAATCCTCTAAAATAGTAGTTACATGACTACAACCCATCTTGCTCTGTTTTTTTTTTTTTTTTTGACATACACACGTGAATTAAACTAAAAGCTGATGGCTTTCTTTTTAGAGAAAAGTCACACCTCTGGCTGGCTGTCAGGCTTTGCAGTGCCATATGTTCATTTTTAATTCCCATCAAATCGAGTCACATGAGTGCAAGGAAAGGAACACGTTGATAAAACGTGACACCCCATATTGAAATTGCAGTAATTTTCAGGTTAACGCTATATATACATATGTTCATCCATCCAAACCTTATGGCAGAACATTTCCAAAGAGGGTTTCCAAGGCAACCCCAGAAAGTGCACCAATTAGAAGGCGCAATGGCTCTCAAACACTAAACTGCCAAGCAATTGAAGATGGAGACAAGCGCTCTAAACAAACAGACAAATGAAAGAAGCAGGCCACCTTCAACAGGTTCTTCAACAGCAGATTGCATTCACTGCTGCTCCAGCCAGGTTTTTGCTGTGATGCAGGGTGAGAGAGAATAAAGGTTTATTCCACTTTCTTGCCTGTTTTTCAGCTAAAAACAGAAAACTTCTTGTACATTTTTCCATTAAGGCAGACACAGCAGGCAAAAACACCTCATGCGTTTTTTTCACACACCTGTCAATTTGGAGACTTTGGGCTCTTCATAAAGTGCTTTTTCAGTCTAATGGAAAGAAGAAAAGTGTTGCACAACAAACACATGATAACTGTTTGTTTTGTTACAACTAATCAATATATGTCTTTGGATTTTAGGATATGTTTAATATATATATATATATATATATATATATATATATATATATATATATATATATATATATATATATATATATATATATATATATATATATATATATATATATATATATATATATATATATTAAACATATCCTAAAATCCACAGACATATATATATATATATATATATATATATATATATATATATATATATATATATATATATATGTATATATATATATATATATATATATATATATATATATATATATATATATATATATATGTATATATAAATATATGTATGTATATATATATATATATATATATATATATATATATATATATATATATATATATATATATATATATATATATATATATATATATATATATATATATATATATATATATATATATATATATATATATATTGGCCCCCTGAATTAATATCCCCCCTGTTTATTTTTTCCCCCGATTTCTGTTTAATGGAGACAAGATTTTTTCAACACATTTCTAAACTTAATAATTTTAAAAAGTCATTTCTAATAACTGATTTCTTTTATCTTATATATATTCTTTTATATATTACTATACTATATTTTTCAAGACACTTCTATACAGCTTAAAGTGATATTTATTTGTTTAACTAGGGTAATTAAGTTAACTAGGCAGGTTAGGGTAATTAGGAAAGTTGTTGTATAATGATAGTTTGTTCTGTTGAATATCGAAAAATGATAGCTTAAAGGGGCAAATAATTTATATTTTATTTATTTATTTATTTATTTATTTATTTTTTATCTCAAAATAGTTTTAAAAACATTAAAGTTGCTTTTAATCTAGCCTAAATAAAACAAAAAAGACTTTCTCCAGAAAAAAAAAAAACATTATTAAGCATATTGTGAAAATTTCCTTGCTCTGTTAAACATAATTTAGGAAATTAACAGAGCAAGGAAATTTTCACAGTATGTCTGATAATATTTTTTCTTCTGGAAAAAAGTCTTATTTGTTTTATTTTGGGTTGAATAAAAGCAGTTTTACATTTTAAAAAAAGATTTTAAGATAAAAAAATAGCCCCTTTAAGCTATATGTTTTTTCATTAGTCTACAGAATAAACTATCGTTATACAATAACTTGCCTAATTACCCTAACATGCCTAGTTTACCTAATTAGCCTAGTTAAGCCTTTAAATGTCACTTTAAGCTGTATAGAAGTTTCTTGAAAAATATCTAGTCAAATATTATTTACTGTCATCATGGCAAAGATAAAAGAAATCAGTTATTGGACATGAGTTATGAAAACTATTATGTTCAAAAATGTGTTGAAAAAAAATCTTCTCTCCGTTAAACAGAAATTGATTTAAAAAAATAAACAGGGGGGCTAATAATTCTGACCTCAACTGTATATTTCTGATTATATACAACATTTTATTCTATAGAAATTATTTGTGCAGTATTTTCTGAATTATGTAAATACTGTACATCCACTCTGTAAAAATATTATATCAGAAAAATGTTGTGCTCAAAATTTAAGCAAAAGGCACGTTTAATTAAGCAATCCTTCATTTGCATTTTAAGCATAAATATTAGAAAATTTTAAAACTAAAACTTGTAGTAAGTTATTCAAATTCTTAAATTAATCAGCCACACTAAGGAAGTGTTTTTTGGCAGTGTCTTGCCTTTTTACATAATTTTAGAGAATCTGGTTTGCTGATCTCAAAACATAAAACTAAATTCTCTCATGCCTTAAAATTATGCTAAAATTGTACAAATGTATTATTATTATTATTATTATTATTATTATTATTATTATTATTATTATTATTATTATTATTATTATTAACTTTATTTTTGTGTTACAATTTTGAAGCCCTTGTCAACAAAATAGAAGCCTGTTAAGAAAGAGTGGTTGACCTTTTGCTTAAATGCCACTGGGATGAATTATTGCCATCTTAATGGATTTCAGTGGTAAGAAATTTGTCCTGGAGGTCTTCTTGATTATTTTGTAATCATTTTTGTACCTATAGTGTAAACTAGATTTATGAAAGGAAATTAACTAAACAGGGTGTCACTGTGGTGCAATGGGTAGCCTCACAGCAAGAAGGTCGCTGGTTCGAGCCCCAGCTGGCTCAGTTGGCATTTCTGTCTGGAGTTTGCATGTTCTCCCTGTGTTGGTATGGGTTTCCTCCGGGTGCTCCGGTTTCTCCAACAGTCAAAAGACATGCGGTATAGGTCAATTGAATAAGCTAAATTGGGAATGCTGGAAATGCTGGAAGGGCATCCACTGCATAAAACATAGGCTGGATAACTTGCCGGTTCATTCCGCTGTGGCAACCCCTCAGTTATAAAGGGACTAAGCCTAAAGGAAGATTAATGCATGAACACGCGTGCGCACTTATACATCTTCTTTATGCATATATCTTTATGGAGATTTCCCATAGACGTAATTTTTTTATACTGTAGACTGTATATTCTATACCCCTACCCCTAAACCCAGCTCACACAAAAAGCAATTTGTATTTTTAATCTTTCAAAATGCTTAACTCTGTCTGATTTATGAGCCGTTTCCTGATGGGGACCAAAATAAATTTCCCACAAGGTCAAATGTTACTGGTATTGCTATACCTGTTAGCAATACAAGATACAGACTCACACACAAACCATACTCCACCCCACACACATTAGAAAGACAAAAAATGTACATAAGAATATATGCAAGGGCAAATTGTCTGAGTCGAATACACATTTCGGTTCTTTAAATCTCAAATATCAGCAACAACAACAACAAAAAAGCAACTGGCATGCATAGTCTTTAAAAATGTGACAATTGGCCTAAAATCCAAAATACAGCTTGTTGGCAGAGATTATTTTGCAGTGTAAGTGAAACCTTTTAAAAGCAAAAAGGAAACACACACTTTCATCTTCAGTAAATTGCCGCATATTTGAAGTTAGGTCGTTTCCACTCAACTCATCATCTGCTTCTTCTATTCCTCATTTTTATGATGTGCTGTTTATGAAGCCGCTTTATTGATGTTACTCCAGTGCTTTGTGTGTGTGTGTGAGTGGACATTGATCTGATTGAACCCCAGTGGTGTCCGACTGCATTGAGCACATGCTGTTTAATAGCCGGTGAGTCACATGTGTCTGCATGTGAACATATAACTGTTGTTCCTCTTTGAACAGATCCATGTTCTCATTGTGTTGCAGGACAGAAGTTGAGCTCTGTTTGCTTTCTTTGCTTTAATGTTGCAATACAAGATAAAGACACCGGTTCTCCAGGACCAAGTTTGGACACCTCTGGTGTAAAAAAAAGATTATTTTTTATCTAGAAAATATTTAATATCAGTGTAATTTTTATTAATTCACATAACTTTTGTGAAATTCCTAACGTGTAAACAATTTATAGCAAAATAAAAAAAATCATATCTTCATATCAGACCCAACTTTCTACACTGTATTTAAAAAAATCTACAGAGATTTGTTTTTGTGATAGCTGATTCTGCACTGTACTTTCATGCAAAGAAGAGAGATTCACTCAAACTGTAGTCTCACATAGCCAGATCTGTATAGTCCTTAAATATAAATACACTTTATCTTAAATATACTTTATATTGAAAATATCATAACAGAGTATTTTGAATTATGTAATATTTTGACAGTATGCCAATGAATTGCAGAGCTTGTTTTGACTTTTGACTTTATCTCAATGATAAATGCATTTTTAACTGTTGTTTTCTTACTGTTGTATTTTTTTTTTAGACTATTTATTTTGTTTTAAAGAGTAAAGTGCACAGGATGAATGTATATATCCATCTAAACATCATGCCCTGTGATGTGGAGAACGTTTGGGTGTTCATTATCAATATATCACGGCAAAAAGTGTCAATTTTTTTTTTTACTTTAATAAAATCAATAGAAAACAAGTTGCTGTGAGTAAATTGAAGCATTGACTAACTTTCAACATCTTGTCAATAAACTGCATGCAATGGGCTATATGCACAGTGTTTTTCAGCCAACAGTAAAGTTCCGGTGAAAGTTTAATGTGACTATTTTGAATTTTAAAAGGTTCCTTTTACAGCATTGACATCTTAATGTAATTAAAATATAATCCATTAAATAGGCTTAAGCATTCATTTAGTTGTTCAAGTACAAAGCGAGATGATAGACCATGTAAAGTATAGCGCCATAAGTGGCAGCAGGCTAGCACAGAAACTCCATTGAAAATACTTGTGTAAAATAAATGTTAATATTTTAAAGAGATTGTTTGGGAAAATGCAATTCAAGAGTGAACACTTGGCTTATAATCAAAAAAGCATAATTGGCATGGTGTCTCGTAATATCCTCGAGCCCGGGGCTCCCTCCCAATAGAAGGGCGGAGTCCGAGTTCAGTTTGGTTTCCAGAACTCCCCTGCTTGTCGCTGTGAGAGAACTGTAAACTAGGGTTGTCTTGGGGGATAATTTGGTTTAGTCGATTGGCTATGGTGTATGTTTTTGGACTGTGGGAGGAAACCGGAGAACCCAGGGGAAACCCATGCAAACACAGAGAGCATAGAAACTCCGTACAGAAACACCAACTGGCCCGATAGGAGGTTTGTCGAGCGTTGTTCTTGCTGTGAGGCAACAGTGCTAGCCACTGGGCCACCCTGTCGCCCTATCTGAAAAAAGGGTGGGAAGTAGGGGTGGAAGGGGGGTGGGAACTCAAGGACAAAGATAACTGTAGTGAAAAACTTTGGTTATTTATAATGCTTCCGTAACCATCTAATAGAGCAGATTACAGAGCTATTGAGGTGATAGCCGTGTTGATCATAAACATGTGATCCTCTTGAAATTAGTTTATAAATAAACCACTCTTAAATGCAGTGCTTCTTATTCAGTCTGTGACCCACTTTATATCGTCTATCTATCAGGCAGTAAAGATCACTGATTTTTAAAGAAAACAGATCTTAAACATTTTGTAATGGAAAGACACTGAAAGTTCACAGGGAGTCGTTGGGCTGGCTGTCTGAAAATTAAAAGTTCATGTGCGTATACCCCACTAACTGCCACTGGTACTACAGTATTAACAATGATTTCTGAATTATACATATGTGACCCTGGTCTACAAAACCAGTCACAATGTCACTTATCTTAATTTCATAAATTATTAATGCTGAATACTTGAGCTTTTCATTGATGTATATGTTGTTAAGATCGGACAATGTTTGACCAAGGAACGACTAATAGTCTGGATTCCGAGGAATAAAAAAAAATCGAACTACCAAAAAAATCTTTAAAGTTCAAATTAAGTTCATAGCAAAGTTTATTACTAATCAATAATTACGATTAGTATGAAATGTAATGTTAGATAATTAGGATAATGTATAAAATGTCTTCATTGAACATGATACAGTAAAAGAAAAACTCTGACCCATGCCAAAAATATACTTGTGAACATAAATCTGGCTTTGTGGTCCATGTTCACATATGACTTCTTTAACATTGAACCAAAGCAGCACACAAGCCCCCTTTTATATAAAAGCTTTAATAAGGGCCATAAATCTGCAGAATTTTGCATGCATTTAAATAGAAAAAATCCAATAGAGCAGCTTTTCCCCCCTCAGGTTATTAAGCTCTACTGTTATATATGTGTGTGCCTGTGCCATAAATCTGCTGTAAGGTTGCCATTTGAGGCTCTATTCAATTTTATGTCTGAAAAATTATCCATACCCCCACACAAGCCCATCATACAGAGTCAGAACGTATTCAATGCCATAGCAACTACTACAACTACTACCTGCATTCTTACACACATACACTCCCATCTCTCCCTCTCCTCACGATTCGCTCACATTCTCTCATCCATTTCCCTCCCTCCACAGATCTCTCTCTCTCTTTCCCTCTAATTCTCCGAGCGATGCTCTCTCCTCACTCGTGGTGAACCAGTCGTTTCATGCAGCACTGCTGTGTTTACTCAGTCCTGTGAGCCTCTGATGGCAGATTCAAGGTAAGGTGATGCATTAATGGTTCTTCAAGTGCATGATATGAGTGTAAAGCTTCATTCCTGGTGATAATCAGAGCGCATCAGCATTAGGGACTAAACTGTTGCTTTACATCTTTGGGTGTGTTTGCATTCGAGCGGATTTGGGGATTCACACATCATGAGTTCGCCAAACTGATTTGGAGTTTGTAAACCTCACTGAAAAAGTGTTCAATTGCTGCAGTGTGGCATTAAATACATGACTCTTTGAATGAATTGATATTATAGCTTGTTTTTGGCTTGTGTGTGTGTTGCGTTAGTGACTCATTCCCTTAGTGTATGCCATTGTTTGTGGCTGCCAGGGGGACATTTTCAGCACGATGGCTCAATTTTTTTTTTAAATAAATAAAGTCTGTGGATGATGCTCATGAGTCATTCTTCATGGGCTGTGCAGGAGAGTTATTGTAAGTCATAAAGGGGTCTTGTATAGTGATAACGTGAAAGCGACTAGGATGCAAAACAAAGTATTATTAGGATGGATTTTGCATGGTTTAAATATATACACATGCATATTTCCTTGTGGTCATAGCAGGAAGCGATATGCGATATTGGGTTTAGAATTACAGAACATTCTGCCAAACAACCGCGGTTATTATTGCAACCTGTAGCTTGAGCTGCTGCTCAGTGTAATTTTAGTTTGGTGACTTGAATGCACTGTATTAGAGTGGTAAATGAGCCATATGTTGGAAGAGTACACTTTAATAGCATAATTATATCCCTTTATGGTCTATTGTGTGGCTCATCTGCTCTCTCTGTTATCTTTTGCTCACTTTCGTCTTTGCAATATTTTCATACACATACAATCATTTCCACATCACTCATTTTCTCACTTTTCTCTCAAGTTCTCTCTTGCCTCCTGTGGTCCCTCATTAGTTTGCTGGTGTACTCGCGCCGCAGCTCATTTTCTCTCCTTCCTCCCCCTCTGTACCTCTGTTCTGTACCTGCCCTCTCTTGATTCGCTTAGGGGAATGAGTGATGAGCTGAAACTTAACGGGGAATGAGTCAGAGGAAAAAGCGAGAGTGAAGATATTTCTTCTTCTGCAGTCTCTTCCTCTCTCATCCTGATTAATTTCATCTGTTTTTTTTATTACCCCTTTTGTCTAATACCCAGTTCCTTAGATCTTGTATTTCTCCACCTTGTGTTATTTTGTTTTTTCTATTTTCTATTGTTTATTGTTTTTCCTCATCTTTTGTTTTGGTTTGTGTCATCTCATCTGGTCTTTTATCTTCTCAACCACTCTCCTACTTCATGTTATTTTCTTTATTGTTTTGCTTGTTGTCTCATCTGTCACACTGTTCCCTTTTCATCTTATATCATCTTTTGTTTGTTTGTTTTGCTTTAATGTTGCCTTATATTTTATTATTTATTATTTTTATTTTTATTCCTCTTTTGTTTTATCTCATCTCTTTTTTTGTTTGTTTTTTTGTTTTGGTCTCTTCTTTCAATTCTTATCATCTCTCCTTATTTTATTTCTTCTGTTTTGCCTCTTGTTTTGTCATGATTTATTGTGGCTTAATCTTTTCTTCTTATTTTTATCCCTCTTTTTTGTTTCATCTCATTTCTCTTGATTTTTCTTTTTTTTTTGGTCTCTTCTGATGTTGCCTTACCTTCTTTCAATTTTTCTCATCTTTCCTTGTTTAATTTCTTCAGTTTTGCTGCTTGTTTAGTATTGTTTTAATGTTGCCTCATCTTTTTTATCTCATGCCTATTCTTCTTTTTTCTTTTGTTTTTTTTTTGTTTTGGTCTCTTCTGATTTGTTTAATTTCTCCAGTTTTGTCTATTGTTTTTATTGTTTTGATGTTGCCTCATCTTTTCTTATGCTTTCTGTTCCTCTTTCATCTCTCTTGATCTGTTTTTTTTTTTATTTTGGTCCCTTCTGATGTGGCCTTCCCTTGTTTTCAATTTAGATAATTTCTCATTTGTTTAATTTCTTCAGTTTTGTCTCTTGTTTTTATTGTTTTTATGTTGCCTCCTTTTCCAGAGATGGGTTGCGGCTGGAAGGGCATCCGCTGCATAAAAACTTGCTAGATAAGTTGGCGGTTCATTCCGCTGTGGCGACCCCGGATTAATAAAGGGACTAAGCCGAGAAGAAAATGAATGAATGTTGCCTCCTCTTTTCTTCTCCCTTCTATTTCTTTTTTTTGTTTTATCTCATCCCTCTTGATTTATTTGTTAATTGTTTGTGTTTGTTTTGTTTACAAGTTGAAATTCTTTTTTAAAACAGTGCATGTTTGTAATAAAGTAAGGTAAAGATAGGAAAATCGATGTAATTCGTCACCACAGCTGCATGTCAGGAGAATTATAAAAGAAGATGGTTCAATCCCGGTTTCAGGAAGTTAAATCAGGTTTATTTTGTACATTAACATACAGCAGGGATATTAACAAGTATCCTGGCACATTTGCGTACAAAAAACTGGCACATTTGCGTACAAAAAACTTGCAAAGTTAAACGTGTGAGAGTGTGTGTGAATCATCTTTGCAGAAAGGCTTGAAATAACTCCACAACCAATATATCAAATAATCATGGGAAAGTAGTGTACTGTAGTCTGCTTCCTTTATGTCTGTCACTGTGCTTTTTATCTGACACAGCTGAGGCTGAGAGAGGCACAGGCAACATAAACAACTATATTGTGTTCAAACCAGAAAATTCCAATTTTGCTTAAGGTATAATTAATAATCTGATGGGTGTTTTGAGCTGAAACTTTACATACACATTCTGGAGACACTAAAGATTTATCTTAAATCTTGGAAAAGGGGTAAAATATGTGCCCTTTAATTTCTCCAATTTTATTGCTTGTTTTGTATTATTTTAATGTTGCCTCTTCTTTTCATCTCATATCTATTCCCCTTTTTTTGTTTTTCTCATCTCTCTTGATTAGTTTTTTCTTGGGATTGGTTTTGTATTTGTCTATTCTAATGTTACCACGTCTCCTTTCTTCTCATCTCTTGTTTATTCTCATCTTCCATTTTTCGTGTTTTTGTTTTGTTCTTCTTTGATCGAGTTTCTAATTTATTTTTTATCTTCTTTTTTCATTTTGATCTCATATCTTGTCTCATCTTACCTCATGTTGTCTTGTCTTGCTCAATCTCTTCTGTTTATCATGTATGCATCTCTTTGCATCCCATCTCATCTTCTTTCTGATCTCACCTCTTTTTCATCTCATCTCATCACTTCATTCCTTTCCTCATATTGCTGCATCTTATTTTGCTTCATTTAGAATGTTCTTGTCTCATTTAATTAGCGGAGAAAGAATCATCAGAGTTATCATCACAATTTCATAATGAACGAGTCCCCTGATCCACCTGCCATAGATCTGTGCTGTCCATCTATTTCTGCAAACTGCAGGATGAGCGAGTAGCACTGCGGAGAGCAGCATTTGTTTCTGCGTGTCTGTCTTAAGCACGCGCATATGTGGATGTGTTTGATGTGCCGGTTGGGTGGGTGTAAACGGGTTGCAGGCTGTGAGTGGGTGTACTAGCTGAGCTTTTTGTCACGGCTTTTGAAATCCTCTCGCATGGCAGAGAAACAGGCAAGAGTGCGGCGCTCATCACTAATGAGTGGAGCAGAGATGAAGTCAAGCACGGGAAGTCAAAATGTGAGAAGGCCTTGTGAAGGATGCAGTCCAAGAGAGGGCAAAGTAGTAAGAAAATGAGAGTTAAAAGCAGAAACCCCCCTGAAGGGTTTGAGAAGGTAAAGGGAGAAATAATGATGTGGAATAGAAGAATAGCTGAATCTGATTTCAGGTTTTGGTGGCTTGATTCCAGTGACTGATAAGGGGAAGCCCAGACAGTAGATTTAATGAGGCGGATCATGTGAGCGCTGTCTGTGAGTGATACGACCCCCTCTCTACCCACTAATCTAATGAGAGAGCATGCCGTTCATTTAGAGGCAGTGCTGGAAAACAGCCCCATCAGTCAGTTTTTGGCTCAGGGCTGCTGGAGCCCCCAAAACACTGTCTTCACTCCATTAGGCAGAGCACAACCATGCCAAGCACCTCTCTTAAACTGCTCGACACAACTGGAACATATGCTGCACACTCCATCGCAGATGTAAGTGCACCACAACTTGACAGATTCACAGCCGATCAAAAGCTGCACTCTAGACCAGTGTTTCCCAACCCTGTTCCTGGAGGCACACCAACAGTACATATTTTGGATGTCTCCTAGGGCTGGGAGATTTTGCCTAAAATCAAAATCCCGATTAATTGAGCATTATAACGCGATTACAATTAATAAACAATTATTTTATTTATTTATTTTATGTTTATGTAGTTCACTTACAGGCTTTGTACAGTAAATATAATGACGTATTGCAAGTGAGAGTTTTTTGATATAGGGTGCATTACTTGCCTAAAACGCAGCTCTAAACTCTGCCCACCCTCGTCACCGCTACCAAACCGTCCAATCACAAAGCTTGCGTTGCATGTTGTGATGTGTAGTTATTTTTTTGGAGAAGTGCGCAGGTATGCGAAGGCTGAGTCGGACTGTACTCATGTGCTTGGCTGAAGTATAATATTAGAATAATATAGTAAGTATAAATCACAAGTTTAAATTAGCCTAAAAGAGTGGGGTCACGTGACTCTACACATGTTAGGGAAAGTAATTAAAAAAATTGACCTGGAAAAATGAGATGGATTATAGGCTCTGAATGTAGAATAATCACCTAGCCCTAATGTCTGCCTTATCCAATCCATTCATTTTAGGTTTTGGAGTTTCTTCTAATGTTCTGATGAGTTGATTCAGGTGTGTTTGATTAAGCAGAGGTTGAAAAGATGTACTGTTGGTGTGCCTTTACGAACAGAGTTGGGAAACATTGCTCTAGACCAATGGAGTGCATTAGTGCTGGCCGCGTTTTGTCTTCTTCAATGACTTATAAACAAAACTAATCAGCTCACTTTAAATTTCAAAGTCAATTAAGATATGGCTGTTTACTAAAAGCAGGTTTAATGTAGAAAAATAACAGTAGCAGATCCAAAACATTATCAAAGCAAAGTGCACCAAAAGAGATCTTTAGCCCTGCCCGTTCCAGTAAAGCATTGTGAATAATACAATTAAATAACACTTGCATACATTTTTATGGTTTCCGCTACGTTAATTCTTCCATGGCTGGGCATCTCACCACAATTCATTCCTGCCAAGGCTACATTACAGCTTCTCATTTAAAACCTTCAGTTGTTGCTGTTTTTTTATTATAGCGGTTTATAATGCAAATAAAACATATTAAAATGTAAGTGAATTATAACAGAGCAAACTTTTCTGTAATTGTAGTTGTGCTGTGTGTTATTTAACCCTTTAAGGTTACATTCTGATCAACCGACTGACCGACAGGGCTGCGTGATGCGTTAAAGCCCGCAAACACGACAGGGCTTTCAGTTATGGTGAGCACAATTTCCATAATTGTACTTAATTTATAGATAAAGATCTATGGTTCTGCACTAAATCACACTTCAGCAGTGTTTATTTAAGAGAAAATCTGTGCTTGAGCAGTGTACATCTGAGGGCGTGCAAGAAGTTTTGTGCACGAACAGAGGAAATCAGTTTTGCTTGCTCATATGAGTGCGATGTCGATTTGTAATACTTTGCTCACAACATTTGTCATTGAAATAACGACATAGGTAGTTGGAAGGTCTGTGTAAAAGGCCTGCCTCCACAACTGGAAAAAATCCAAGAGGAAACGCTAATGTACATCATTTATAGTGCTCCATAAATGGGTGGGGCTAAGGATCTTATTTTGGAGAGCTTTGTTAACGGTGACTCTGATTGGTAGAATAATAGCAGTTTTTCTCACATTCTTAAGATGAAACATAATTGTTTTAAAAAGAAGTTGAATTAATGTGAACAAGTGGGTTCAGAGAAAAAAAAAAAAAAAAAAAAATATATATATATATATATATATATATATATATATATATATATATATATATATATATATATATATATATATAATTGATTAACAACTTCAGAGCTCATAGCAGGCCTATCTTAAAAGGTTTATTGATTTTTCTTCTGAATCAAATTTCCCTAAGGAGAAAATGAATAGAGGTTTTTACTTCTGAAGCCCGACTGTTGTGCTCTATGAGATTTCTGAGTGGGTGGAGAAACCGATCTATTGAAAAAAGTTGTCACTGGCTTTCAGGGGTATGGCTGGTGAGGATTAAAATGAACCAAAACACACTTAAGATAAATGTTATTAAAGCAGAACTACCTTGATTTTTTTTTTTTTTTTTCAGTTTTGATAGTAGGACAAATTTTCTTGATTCTTAGTCGTTCTTAGTCGCAACCTTCTTATTAGTCAGTCCCAGTTCACCTTTAAATGACTTGACATCTTTATATTTTGTTCTGAGTTTTACATTTACTCTTATTGGAATGAGTTGCATGCTGATGTCGGAGGAAGTTCAAAGGCCATTAAAAAAGAAAATTCTGGAAATGAAATGGTCAAGTGCCCTTTTTTCGCTTCCTGACACTTTCTTTTTTTTTTTTTAAGATATGATTAACCTTGACTTTGTTCCAGAACTGGCTCTAAACCTGATGCTATTTTTTTCCCTATTCTCTCTGTCTTTCATCACTCATTCACAACATGCACGACCTTCACACTTCTTCATCACAGAAGAAATACCACTGGGTCTCTAAAGAGTAAAAGTTAAACTGTCCAAAAGGGTGGTCAGTGTTTAGGATAGTAGACTGAAGCATTGTTTGCATGTATTTATCAACATCATGTATTAACAGTAAGACAAAACGAAATGTCGGGACTTTACTTCATCAGCAATTGATTGGATGGTCGTGGGAAACATACACTGTAAAAAAAAAAGAGAAAATTATTAATAAAAAAATGGCAGATGTGGTTTGCAGAATTTTACTGTAAGCATTTAAAAATTCCAGCTACTTTTCTATTATACAATTAAAAAAAAAGCCCTTTTCACACACTGATACCGACAAATATCTGGAAAATTTCCGGAACAACTTTACCAGTGAATTCAAAAAGTCTGACTGTTCTGATTGGCTAAAGCAGATGTCTCATGTCAGCACGTTCTAGTCGTGCACGCGCTCTTTTGACAGTCTTCCTTCTGCATTTACACACAAGGCAGCATTCATGTAAACTCAAACAGCATGTAAACTCCACACAGAAATGAAAACTGACCAAGCCAAGGCTCGAACTAGCGACCTTCTTGATGTGAGACGACAGCACTACCTACTGAACCACCGTGTTGCTATATTTAAATAAAGTAATAAATAGAATTTTAATATCCAAAGGGCAGACAAGTTTCCATTTGCTTAGAAGTTGAAGTTTTTTTTTTTTAAACATTAACTTGTTTTATTTACCTTCATGCACAAATCTTTTGTTGCTCCTGTGTTACATAAAGGTGTAAATAACAAGAGGCAGTCGGGGGTTCTGTAGATCAGGCTGTTTGAACCCACGCTGAGTCATCGCTTTATGAGCTTCTGACTTGACGCTGCAGGGAACGGCCTTGAATTTGTCTGCTGTTGACAGACTGCATTCTGTCTGCCATGACGCTACAGCTGTTAGCTGGGCTCCAGTGCACTTACAGAGATGCTGTCTGTCATATTTATTTCTGTGTGTGTGTGTGTGTGTGTGTGTGTGTGTGTGTGTGTGTATGTGTGTGTGTGTGTGTGTGTGTGTGTGAGTGCAAATCCTTTTTAATCAATCCCTGTGACCAGTCATGAAACCCTTTCCATCCGTTATGAATCACAAAGCTGGTGAGAAAAGTTCAAGTGATGCTCATCTGATTACCACATATATTGATGTTCCGCCACAGCCAGCATTAATCACTACTGAAACGGATGTTAATGCAAGGGTGCGGGAGAAAAGTGCACGTTCACTGCGATCATGATTTGTCCTCTCTTCATTTTAAAAAGCTCTCAAGGGAATGAGGAAATGAAAATGAATAGTTTCGAGCCGTTACGTCTACTTTCATTTGTGAAAGGCATCGCTATTAAATTTCGACAAAAAATGTCACGCTCAATGAACAACACAGAATGGTTTGCGGTGCTTGAGCGTATGCGTTGTGTTTGGAATTGTTTTGCTTTGGAAGTCAGTTGCTTTAACAAGGAGGCTAAGGGCTCACACTAGGCTATCTGAACTGTGCCGTTGTGCATTTCTCGGTTCGTTTGACAAATATAAGTGCTTTGAATCGGGCCTAGGTGCGGTTCAGTTGGTCAGCCCTGGCACTGTTGGAAGAGGTGTGTCAGAGCACGGTTCGGTTGAGCTTTGGCGCGGTACGCTTGTAGTGTGAGTGCAAAGCGTGCCTGAGCCTGAAACTGAAGATGAGACATCACTTTTAAGACTCTGTTTCATTCTTACTTTTCAGTGAACGTGAACTGTCGTAGTTTATCAAAGATGAAAACCCCTCACTGCATGTCAGCTGATGCCTTCAGGAAACCTCCTAATACATGCAGTACAAGGACTTTTATGACAACTTATGAGCGTTAAAAACTGTGGATCTGTTCATCAAAAAATTTTGACTGCGTGTCACTGCATCCTAAACGACTTAATATAATACAAAACAGTATAACTAAAGCACTCTACTGTGCTGAGCCAGAAAGCGTGCTCAGGCTCGGAAGGTAAAGATGCAGTGTGAGTGCAGGCCATCGAGCAAGAGAGGGGGTTTAACCACTTTTAGTAAGAGTACGCCCTACAACTGTCGCAAGAGCACTTTTTGAGGTCAGAGGAATGAGGTTTACCTGTATAACACTTTACTAGCTTGCCTGCATTACACAATGTATAGTTAATTTGGTGTCCTTTTGCAAATCTCAGACAACAGCAAGATACTAAAAAGAAAAAAATAACTTTAAATAAATGAACTAAACTTTGCACATTCAGTGCAGTGAATATTTGTTTAGACATTTTGCATATGCATTCTTTTAGTTTAGGGTTTAGGTTTAGTTTAGGTCTGCCCAGATGCTTTTAACCATGAAATTGCATGTCAAATTGACTCAAGATCATAGTCATTACAAAGAATTGCATGCACAATCCACACACCCTCAGTGTGTAAGTTGTCACATTGTTTTACTAAGGAAACAATTTCACTCAGAATTAATTTCTGTAATAATTACATTGAAACTGTCAGCAACACGTTCCACTCTTAATATCATTTAATCCATTTTCCAAAGATTGAACCAAGAGGCAGTCATTTTAAGCAATACTGGCATTGGGCTAAACTCAATAAGTATGTGCTTATAGTTAAACTGTGTCAACTGGAGCGGAAATGACATAATTCATCCACTAAAAATCACCTTGGGACCAATTGGTTATAGTCATTACATAAATGGTGTTATAATTCCTGTTCTGGATATAATGAGTATAGTTGGTGTGACCTAAAACACACACACACACACACACACACACACACACACACACACACACACACACACACACACACACACACACACACACACACAGTTTTATGATGCTTTCCCAGATGTAATAATTTTTAGGGTTAGCCTAAGCCTAATTTAAGTATAACACATGTTATACAAATTTGTGTCCTGATATGTCACACACACACACACACACACACACACACACACACACACACACACACACACACACACACACACACACACACACACGCACACACAGGGGTTTTTATGTTTTATGGTGACTTCCCATAGATGTAAGGATTTGTTTGAAATTTGAATTAAAATAATAAACTTGTGTCCTGATGTCACAAAAACATGCACATGCACACACACACACAGACATGGGTAGGAGGAGGCATTAGTTTTCCTTCCCTCTTGTCCTTTATTCTTCCCCCTGGTGGCCCAAAAAAGTCTGCTGTGCGTCACTGACACAGAGAAAAATAGACAGAGAAAGTGCCATACTCAGCATGTACAGGTGGAAAAGAAGTTTGTCATTTGATGGCCTTGGATGGTAGGATACATACATTTTTTATCATTATTATTTCTCTCTATCCTTCAGTGGTGACTCAGAGGATGCTGAAGTTAAAGTACAGTTGAGATCAGTGCATGTTTATTTCAGCTAGAATGAGGTGAATCTATCTGTTTGGATTTCTCAGATCTTTGTTTATAGAAAGCCATGTATTCCTGTTAGCCTATGTATGATCTTAATTGGGTTTTAGGATGAAAGTTTGTTTTTTTTAAATAGATTTATTTTTAGATATTTTCTTTTCCAAGTTATTATTCGAGAGCATAGCATTAGGCTAGGCTAAAGGCTTAATTTGTTTTTTGTTTTTTTTCTTGAATTTTGAAAAGTAAAATATACTAAATCATTTGTTAAGAATGTAAAAGGATTTTTATGATAAAAGTTGAAAATGCAGCTAAATGAAAAACATTTCAGTTGCTTATTTAGTGTTTAATATTTATTCTTAGACAAAAAAGGGACATATAACTGTAACATATAATTACAGTATATGCACTTACTGCTTAAATGCTGTTTAATATTTTTGAAACTATATTATTATGAGCACCATAGTGGCATTTATTTGATCAACATACAGTAAAACTAATATTATTATTATTATTTAAATATAATTTACTATATTTTAAAAATACAATACATTTTTTAAATTGCAAAGCTGAATATTCATTCCCATGTAATCATTCAGAAATCATTGTTATATGCTTATAATCATTCAAATTACCCAAGAAGGATAATCAATGTTTAAAATAGCTGTGCTGCTTAATTTCATTTTGTGGGAAACGTACGTGATCCATTTAGTCTTTCATTGTCACCTTTTGTGATATTTTAATATCTGTAACATTCAGTCAGTTTACTGCAGCGGCGCCCTAACATTTTCTTATGAAGGGCCAAGAACCAAACTTGAATGACAGTTGTTGGTTGAAGGTAAATATACCAAACTGTATTGCATTAAAATTGATACTGTTCATTTCCTAATTTATTTCACGATATTTCAAAATAAATAGCAAAAAATACTTTAATTGAATTACCCTAATGCTTTAAACATTTTTTACATCTTATAAAAAATTCATTAAAATTAAAACAAAAAACAATTCATGTTATAATACAATGGAGTTCAATGCTGTAAACGCTAGTAAAGTTGCCAATGTCTTGTGCATAGTCTGTCAAGTGACAGTATTTACATGAAAAATAAAACATCTAATTCATTTACAACATTTAATTGAAACATTTAATTTCAGCTAGCTTTTTTTGATTGTTTTGTTTTTAAATATTTTTTAGGGTTTTTTCACCTTTATTATGACGAGACAGTAGACAATTCAGACAGGAAAGCATTGCAGTGAGAGAAGAAAGATCGGCAAAGGACCATGAGCCGGCAATCACACTCGGGTCACTGTGAGCACATTGGTGCTATTTGTCAGCGCGCAGTACCATTAGGCTACTGGTGCCGACGTAGCTTTTTTAAAAGATAATACTCATCCATTTCACTCAGCTTTTGAAATTTTACCATCAGGACACAGGTTTACAATTACTAAAGCCGAAGAAATGCTTATAAAAATCCCAAATGCAGTTGTTGTCCTAAATTGGATCACTGTCTGAAGTGAATGGGGCGGTTGTCAAGAATGATGTGCAGTAATATGTTGGGGCTAATTTGGGTTTTAAATTTTTAACTTATGTTGTTGTCTTGATAAAGGTTGTTTTCGTGTGATTGTTGTATGTATGCAATTTTTGTCTTAAATCCAGCGTTAAAAACAAATTTTCTCTCTGTGCCATGCAGAACGGACAATGAAGTTTAAACTAAACAATAAAACAAACTAAATGTCAAGTTAAATCAGAAATGACAATATCTGTTAAATATATATAAATGAATATCTGTCATTCTCCCTCTCTTCCCAGATGGGACAGTGGGCCAAATCAAAGGTTACCATGGGCCAACTTTGAACCCTCGGGCCCTAGTTTGGCCATCTCTGGTTTAGTGCATTCTTGCTACATACAAATTTAAATCTTTTAATTAATTATAAAGTAATTAAATATGCTAGTGAACAGCAAACACTGCGTATTTCACATTCATTAGTATTGAATGTCCTTTATCTATTTATCATCTGTAATGTTAAATCATCTTAAAATCCCTATTTTTGTCTATCTAAAAATCGCAATAAGCTTACTAATAAATATCACTTTGACATATATAAATCTTTTGAAATAAAATTTTAAATCCATTAGTTTGGTTTGTTCATATTGTACCCAAATGAAACATCTCAACATTTTTAAAAGCTTTTATAGTCTGCTTTATCTCTCCAAATAAGAGCGCTATCAGATATTTACAACGTCTCCAAGATATGAACTCTGCAAAAATCAGAGCGCCTAATGATCAGTTTGCATGGAGTTGAACAGTTCATCGAAATTTTCTATTAAGTAAAAATAAAGCAAACAGCAGAGTCATGGAGGGAAATTAGATGATTATATGTGAGGAAATGTTATTCAAGAGGCAGAATGAGTGTTCTTTGCCATTCAAGAACTCTCCGTGGAGTATCTTAAGTGAACGCATGAAGAACAGAAACTGATACGGACCTTTTTGCATCCATGTCAATGCAGTTTGAACATGCGGACTATTGCGCTTCTAATGGTAGTCCACTTTGGTTTGTGATGTTTTGATAGTGATGGACAGCAACAAAGCTTGTCATGTCTTACAATACACACTGATTAGGCAACTGCGTCACAACCGAAAGCCTGACGACACCGGGTTTTTTATCTCTCACCTTTTTTGCTTAAATAAGCATCACTGGCTGCACTGAGCTTAATATGAATTTCACTGTGGAGAGCACGTTTCGATGAGGCAGATAATCAAAACACAATCAAATAAAAAAACGGACTTACAGGTTTGTTCTTGCTTTCTGCTGTGAGGGTTTTTTAGTAATGCACATATTTAACTGCATGCATTCTCTTCAGTTTCATAGAGAAGCTGGTTTTAGATTTGACTGTGAATAAGTCAACTCTTCTTTTGTATTCTGTTGCATTGAGTTTTGTGAATGATTGACCGTTGACCCTGTGACTTGAATAGGAAATCAGTTTTTTTCGTCACTGAGCTGTAAATGTTCATACATTTTAACGGACGAGAAGTTTGACATGTATGCAACAGTTTTCTGAATGTCCTCAGGTGAATGTTGATGTATTTTCTGCAGTGTTTTTGTGTGTGTATCTTTTTTTTTTGTGTGGCGCCAGGGAAATTAGCAGCGTGTGTTTGGCTCATCACTCGTTTAGCTGAAATGACGAACCTCACGCTGCTCTCCACATCAGGCCTAATGGCAGTAATTAGGCCTCAGTAGAATTATATACACACACACGCACACACAAAAACTGAGAAACAATTGAAACAGGACTAAATAGTCCCTTTATGACCCGTTCATTTAAGATCATACACAGGCTGTTTCATCACATCTGTTTTTGTCACGACGCGCAAGCATAATTAATATTTCAGACCCTTAAAAAGTGGATTTGAATTACAATAGGGTTTGTACGACAAAACATTTTATTCCATGGTCTGTTGAAATTGTTGATTCTTATTGCTGGAAGATACATACCATTATTTAATGTACAGATCGGTTCAAAAAGCACTACATTCAAACATGAGTAACCATAGTAACTCATAAAGCATAGTAAATATAGGGTGCGTCTTAATCAGCTTTCAAGAGTTCACAATTAGCTGAAAACATTTTTTGATTTGCTGTCCTGGGAGAGAGCCCTGAGCTTATGAGATCCTCGAGCCCTGGGCTCCCTCCCGTTTGTTGGACGAAAGGGGAGTTTGTGCTCGGGTTGATCTCACCTACTTATTTCTGGCTAATGACAGACATAGAGATGGCTAAGAAGAGAAGTATGCTTGCTAAGAGCTTGACTATTGTATCAATTTGGTATGTTCAATTTACATAGGTTGTGTGTTTTTTGGATTGTGGGAGGAAACCGGAGAACCCTCGTGAGCAAAATCTTCTTACTGTGAGGCAACAGTGCTAATCACTGGGCCGCCGTATCGCCCCTCTGGAAAGGAGAGGGAGTAGGGATTCCTTAAGACAAAGATAACTGAAATAAGAAATTGTGGTTATAGTAAGTTAGGAATCATCTGATTGGTGAATCAATCGTTAGCTGATGAAGGACCAGCTGTGAACAATCGTAAGCATGTGATCCTCTCGAAATTTGTTTATAAATACAGTTTATAATATCTCTTAGTGTGCTGATCTGGGAATCAGTCATTTTAAAGTCGCCATACAACAGAACATAAGATTGTCCTCTATCGTGAAGTGTATCCCCTTGAAACAGTCCTGAAATGAGAAAAAAAATGTAGGGCGGTCATCATTTGGGAGCCAATGGGATCGTTGGAACAAAATAAACAAAAGAAATATTGATGAATAGGCGAATTCAAAGCAGAAACTAGACATGCCCTGATAGCCCCACCCTAAAGGCATCCATGTGACCAGAAGTGAAGAATGTTATGGTATTTGGTTAAAGATTCTGAGGGCAAATGAATGTTTACAAAACAATAAAGTGCTCGGATGCATCTTTTATAACAAGCTTTACTATACGTATAAAAACAATAAGAGCTTTAAGGGCTTTCACAATATCAAAATTCATTCAGTGCACTGAAATGTTTGCGTTCTGAAAAGTCTCAATGCATAGATGCTCCCTTAACAATAGTTCAGAATTGCTAAACATGAATCACGTGAAGCAAATCATCGGACATAACAACAAATGAGACGTTTTTTTCTAAAAAGAATCTTTTATTTATTTATTTATTTATTTTAAATAAAACACAAAACACAAAAGAAGATAGCTAGACAGGTTAATAACAATCTAGCAAATATTTATAATTGTTTACTAGTTCAAATGTTGCTGGTATATGAAATCAAACAATTTGGCAATAATATACTTTTAAGGCGATATGGTGGCTCAGTGGTTAGCACTGTTGCCTCACAGCAAGAAGGTCGCTGGTTCGAGCCCCGGCTGTGTCAGTTGGCATTTCTGTGTGGAGTTTGCCTGTTCTCCTTGTGAAGGGCATCCACTGTGTTAAACATATGCTATATAAATTGGTGGTTCATTCTGCTGTGGCTGTGTATCCTAATGTGTAGTGAACCAAGCTCAGTAGTGCCCTTATCAGTGCCCCAATTCATCTACACTACATAGTGACATATTAAAACTACATCTACGGTCTTGTGTTTAGAGCATATTTCCTAACCTGTAAACTACAGCTCCAGTGTTTCTAGATGTAGCTCACCTTAAAATAGCAATTGTCATCTGACTTTACTTGGTAAAACGTGAAAGCAATTTTTGAATGATGTTTATCCTGCTGTTTTCCATCATGAACCACTTGTGCCAAAGGGGCGACTTTTTTGTTGACTGAATAATGACAAATTTCCGACTATTCCTTATGCAAATCTATTGCATGACCTTAAAATACTAGAAATACAATGAACAATACTTTTCTTTGCTTAATACCACCCACTAAGCTTTAAAATGACATGGAATCAAATAAAATATTAGCTTTTTATAAAATTATTACATGATAAAGAGGCAAATGATTTTGGAAAAGAAAATTAACAAATTTTGGTTTTAGAATTGACATTAAAGCAATTCTTTAGGATGAATTTATAACAAAATATGTATTTATAGACAATATTTATGCTTTATTATTCAGAAACTATGTAAATCATAAAGTACACTACATTTTTTAAATTCTTTTTGTTAACTTTTTTTGGAATTTCCTTATTTAATTTTAAACAATACTACTGCACATAAAAAAATAGGCCTTTATTTCTGACAAAGTTTCTGAAAGGTAAAAACTTTTATTTTAATGTATTGTTGTGAAGATGTGTTCATATGCATGATGATAAGAAATTCTATAAGATATAAAACAAATTAATTATAAAAAAATTATAAAATAGTAAACATTTATCATAAATGTTGAGTTAAGACTGAACTTATGCCATGACCTCAGTGTTGCCACTATGACTAAAAAGTCTTGATAATACACACCACTATTATTCATTCATTCATTCATTCATTTTCATTTAGCTTAGTCCCTTTATTAATTTGGGGTCGCCACAGCCGAATGAACCACCAACTTATCCAGCACACGTTTTTCGCAGCGCATGCCCTGCCAGCTGCAACCCATCACTGCGAAACACCCATACTCTCCCTTACACACACATACACTACTGGCAATTTAGCTTAGCTCACCTATAGCGCATGTATCTTGATTTATGGGGAAACCAGAGCACTTAGAGGAAACCCACTCAAACACGGGGATTTCTGTGGCTCCGTGGCCGAGGCTCGAACCAGCGACCTTCTTGCTGTGAGGCGACCACGCCACCCACTTATTAATTTATTAGATAATAAAATAGATAATACATTCTGTTAATAATACAAATGATAATAAGAAAAAATATACCAATAATAGTGTTTATAACAATAATAATAATAATAATTATTATTATTACTATTAATAATAATAATTAGTACACATTTTTGCTATTATTTAGTATTTTATTAAATTTTAAATGAAAATTTTATTTACATGAATTATTGTTTATTATTATTATTATTATTATTATTATTATTATTATTATTATTATTGATGCTTAAACTACTTATATCAGCGATACAAATATGTGACTTTCAGAGCGAGTTTATGTGTTTGTCCTCAAATGATATTCACGTTATGTTGTGTATGTGGAAGTGATTTTCTGGGATTGTTTAAGGACTTGGGATTTATTTGTCTCTGTGGTAAATGAATAACAAATGGCAGTCAGTACATTAAAATTGAAATAACATTTTTAAAAAAAAGCAGCACAACAAGCTGTATTTTACAACTAAAAATCAATGACAGTGAACGAGACTGGAACTCTTAACAGAATAAGGTTACAGTGGCCACATCCACTCTACCAAAACAAATTAGGTCAATAGATTTGTCATAAATGTGCCAAATTCTGTGAAGTTCTGGATTATACAGCAACTTTCATTTCTTTTTCTAGATGTTGGGGCTTGGTCTGTATTTTCTGCATTGTGGACAGAAAAGATGTATTATTATCAGTATGAAAGCAGATTGTCTAAAATGCTGCAGCAAAGGTTTTAACTTTCTATTGCTTTTTAATTTATTAATTATGTTTTTTTTTTCTCTCTTTCTCTCCTGCTCTGCAGGATTGACAAGTCCGGCATTGCTGCCCTGAGGGCCCGGTGAGTCTGTGTGTATGTGTCAAATTAACTCGATCCATCTAAATCTCCTTCTCAAAGACATGCCTGAATATTCAATCAATACATCTGCCATTGATCCAGAATTCATTTCACTGCCAGCGCCCACGCTAATCTAACTTTATGTGAAGTCTTCACACATGCCTGTCCTATATGACCATCTCAACCTTTAAGTGTCTGTCAGCCGGTCTGGCAGGGATGAAAGAAAGGCGAGCGGAGGAGTGGAGCCAATAATCGTGAGCGCAGTATAGACAGAGAAAGACTCACTTCAAAGCAGCCCGCTGTGGATTAGCACAGGTGGCCTTAGTGTGTGTGTGTGTGTGTGTGTGTGTGTGGGAAAAGACAGCTTGCTCAAATTTATTGGTATATGAGATATATTCACTATTTAATCTGTTATGTAGAGCTGCTGCATGATTCTGGACAAACTAAAAAGATTCATTTTAAAAGCTGAATTTTTTATTTATTCTTTTTTTTTATATAAAATCGAGATCACAGCTCTTTCTAAATTTTTTTTACTTAATAAATACGTGTTGTTGGAGAACCTCATTGAATTAGACCCCGATCAAAGTTTTTTTTTTTTTTTACTGTTTTTAAAAATAGTTTTTAAAGGTACAGTTCATATATCTGACTGTTTGTATTAAAGGATAAAATTGTATTACAAGTAATATATAAATATAGTTATTATTTTAATACTATAATTGCTGTGCTGTGAAGTTAAATATAAAATTGTGTATGGAAAGCATCGTCAGTGCACCGTGATGGACCGAGATATCAAACTGAACCAAATTGGTGGCATGATAATCGCAACCGAACCTAACTGTAAAACCAGTGTAGGTTCACACCTCTACTGACCAGAAAAACAGTGTCATTTGGGTTGTTTTTTCACTGTCCAGTTGTATGAATGGAGAGGCAGGCCTTAGATGACAAAAATTCAGGTCAGAGAAACGTCCTTAGACTACAGTGATCTAATACTTGATAAGTCTGACTGGACAGCTGATTATGTGATTCGCTTCCAATTATTGAAATAAAAAAGTCTTTGCTGGGGTCTTTTTCAGTGATATAATGCATTTTTTTAATCATTGCTTGTCACCACCTACTGGCACAAGTGTGTAATTGCCACAACATTCATTTAAAGCATCAAGTTGCATTTCAAAAAGTATTTAGTTCATTAATTTTCCTTCATTCCTACTTTCCTCTATTTTAGAGGTCGCCACAGCGGAATGAATCACCAACTGTTCCAGTATATGTTTTATGTTCCATGTTATGTTTTATGCAGAGGATGCCCTTTTAGCCCCAACCCAGTATTGGGAAACCCCCATACACACTTATACACAAACTACGGACAATTTAGCTTACCCGATTCACTTATAGTCCATAACTTTGGACTGTGGGGAAAACCAGAGCAACTGGATGCAAACTCTACACAGAAATGCCAACTAGCCCAGTCAGGACTCAAATCAGCAAACTTCTTGCTGTGAGACAACAGTGCTAACCATTGAGCCACCATTAGCCTCTGGGATTTAAATCTTTACTATAAAGATTACTGTTTATACCCAAGCTATATTCCAGTACAGTACCTTTGTGACAATCTGAATGATTGTAACAAATAAATAATAATACTAGTTGAAAAACTAAAGACAGAAAAAGTTTCAAACCCATGCATGACGACCGCTCTCTCTAATTAAGACACAGATTTGAATTTATAGCTGTGAAGCTTTTATAATAAACATATGCAAATCATGACAATTTATAAATAAAACTGCGTGGGTGATTTGCAATCTTTTAATAAAAGCAAATTATAATCTTGCAGCTCTACTGTCACATTTCTTCTGTCTTGAATAACGTCACAGTTTACTATTTATACTGATCTCCATGGAAGTGCGTTTATAAAGCAAGGGCCATTACAAAAATGGTGTGTGTGTGTGTGTGTGTGCGTGTGCGCACAGGTTGGCCTGTCATGTTTGGTTGTGTCTGATGGGCATAATCTAACCAACCATTTCCCCCCTCCGTCGCATCTGCAACTACAAAGTGAATGTCCAGCTCTCCACCTGAAGGACAGGGCCACATTAGAGGAGCCGCATAATCAGCGCCTGTTTATGCAGGTGCTTTTGTTTATGTAATAAAGCTTAGTGTTATGTGAATGTGCTTTAGAAATGGAAGGACGGAGAGGGAGAGGCAAAAATAGAGAGACTGAGAGCAGAGAACAGTGTATTTCGGGTGCATCAATCATAGTGATAAGATGCCACGCAAAATTTGGTGAGTTTTTTTTTGGCGGGTTTTTTATAAGTTCTGCATATGTTTTAGTGTTTGATGTTGTGTTTTCATCTTTGTTTTGTACTTTAATGTGACTTTAATGTGATGCGTTGATATACAAAAGATTTTATAATATTATTTTAATATATCTGAAATTGATACCTTTAATATGGTAGGGATGATACTAAGTTAATTAAGTTAATTAAGAAAGTTAGACATTTTTATACCATTCAAAATGTCTTTGCTTTTTTTCTGCTGTTTTTTTTTTTTTTTTTGAGTGTTACATATTCTAACTGCAATTGCAACTGCATATTAGTAACTTCAGTTGTTGCATTTTCAGACATTTTGGAGACCAAACTGAGACTTTTCCTTTGTCAGTTCTTTTTCAGAGGTTTCTTCTAATATTTCACAGAAATTGTTGTTTATACTGTAATAAGAGCTGTAAAAATAAAGTAGATTATGTGGGGCCACTAGCTTTGTCTTTAAAAACAATTTTGATGAATATTTAAGATTATATTGAATTTTAATCGCAGACTATCTTGGCAAGTTACCAGAGTACGTATTTGACATTCATAAGGCATCAGTAAATGTATCCAATTCATCTGTTTAATTCATTTACGACCTTGAAGAAGCAGAGATATTGAGGAGATATGTTTGTATGCTCTATTCGCGTTACGTTCCAGTGCAAGTACAAGCTTAAAGGAATAGTATTTTGAAGAATTCTGGAAACCTGTAACCAATGACTTTTGCATTTGTTTTTCCTACTACTATAGATGTCAATAGTTACAGGTTTCCAAAATTCTTCAAAATATTTTTTGTTAAACTGAATAAGAAAACTTAACCTTGTTTTTAACAAGTCAAAGGTGAAATATTGATGTCAGAATTTTCGTTTTTGGGTGAACTATCCCTTTTGAAATGGCTAAAAAATGTGTTTACTCCATAAACGGCCAGTTTACCAGGAAATTAAGTTACATTAGATTGCTGTCTTGACACAAGACTAGAGGAAAAACGTCTGGCACCTAAATGAGAAGCTGCCCGAAGAGCTGTTTCAGCTGTCACAAACAATCACGTCCACACCGCAGTGATTTAATTATCTCCCTCATAACGATCTAATATTGGACCCAACGGCCTGTTGTACAGGGGTGCTGTGAATGGCTGACAGGGGTGACATTAAGTGACTCTGAAAGACTGCTGTCCTTTATCTATAAACTAATTTAGTCGCGGGTCAGCAGCATCTGCCCCCAAACCTGCTGCTGTGTGAGACTATAGACTTGAAATGGGCTGTTTAGCCAGAAAAAAAGCACTGGGAGAACTATAAAGTTACCCCGATGGTCTACTATCGGCTTATTAAGTATGACGTAACATATCTCAGTTGATGGGTCCCAATGCTGTTAGATGGAAAAAGCAAATATCAAATGGTAGTAATATACTGGGAGCTCACTCTGCTGTTATACCATTGAAAATCAAGATCCTAATGTTATATCTATTCCTAATCTCTGATGGGAAGACTCATCATGATTGATCTGTAAAGATCAAATATTGGTGTCCAGTTGAGAGACTGTAATAACACCATGATTTTTTTTTAAAGACTTGTATTAATGTGTGATAAGGCTAAACAGTGCTCATAGAGGACTGTTGAGTTTTCTGAATTCAAAAAAGGTTTTTAGGAGATATCCGGAAGAAATTATGAATAGAGATCCAGGCATGTTCTGGCTAATGTTAAATGCATTCAGTCTAAAAAAGAGAGGGCTGGGTGATATGGCAAAAATGCATTCTCGATAATTATTTGCCATATTGAACGAAGTTGTTAATACTTCCAGATTTAAAAGAGTACCCCAACAATGACTAAAGTCACAAATATTAGAGGGATCGTTAAATGGCATAACAAATTTTCGGCCGATAAATTTTCTGGGGTGGAAAATTGGTAAATCTCTAATGTCAACACCAACAATTTAAACCAACATTACGTTTGTCAACATTTGACTTCGGGTTTATAAAACCTAGCACTTTTAGATTTCATATTTGTCCATATCTAAACCCAAATTTGTGTCAAATATGGACAAGCCTAGTTGTTGGCTTGAAAATATAACTGAAAAATTTAACCCAACAATTGCATTATTGATTCGATTTAGGTTTGAAACAACCCAGCATTTTTAGAGTGCATTATTATGCAAACACACAAGAAGAATTCTCTGTATGAAAGATATACTAACATTGAAACAATGCTGGGTTATTTCAACTCAAATAGGGGTAGAATAGGGACAAACCCTGTTGTGGTTAAACAAGTGTGTGAAACGAGGGTTAATAAAAAATAAAAAAAAGAATTTCTAGGCCAGCTTTAACCCATCACATGCACTGTAATAATGCTGGAATTAAAAAATTAAGTTAGCTCATTTGTTTAGACCATTTTGTGAAGTTTATTTATAAAGATTTCAAGAGGATCACATGCTCATTGCTTGCGGCTGGTCCTGCATTATCCAATTTATGATTCACCAATCAGATGATTCCTAAGCAATTTTTAAATACCCTAAGTTCCATATAACAACCATCTTCGTTGAAGAATCCCCCCTTCCACCCCTACTCCTCCTCCTTTCCTAGATGGGTGGCACAGTGGCTAGTGGCTAGTGGTTAGCACTGTTGCCTCACAGCAAGAACGTCACTGGTTCTAGTCCTTACCAAGCCAGCCGATGTTTATGTGCAGAGTTTACATGTTCTCTCTGTGCTCACATGGGTTTCCCCTGAGGTTCCCCGGTTTCCTCCCACTCTCCAAAAACACGAACCTTAAGTTAATTGACAAATTTAAATTGACACCATAGACATGCTCCTATAAGTAGTTATCTCTTAAGAGCAATCGCTATCTGTTCATTAGCTACTACAGCAGGGGAGTTTTTGAGATCTACCTGACCTCAAACTGCCCTCTCACCTTGCAAATGGGAGGGAGCCACCGGCTTGATCTTCTGAGCTCAGGGCTTTCTCCCGGGACAGCATGCCAAACAAGCTTTATAAACAATCATCAGCTAAGTGTGAACTCTTTAAATAATGAATTAAATAAACAAACATACTTTATTTCACTGTGGGTTTGTCCATATTTTGGGATGAAAAAACCCAGCATTTTTTAGAGCAAGGAAAATAGGTAAAAAAGAAACGTGACAAGATGATTTGCAGGACATATAAATGTAGTACACTCAAAATATGGCTTTTGCTGCTTGTTCAGACTACTTATTTAAAACAAGTTCTTACGTTTTGTTGGGGACAAACTTAATTATTTTATGTTCAATCCACTTAAATTTGTTAAAGTGATTAAGTTAACTTAATCATTTTGTGTTAAAACAACATGAAGGAATTGTGTAGAGTAAGCATCAGTAAGCATGACCCAATCTTGGCTACTCTTCTGTTACACGCTTGTTTTACAATAACAGAAGGGCGTAGCATACTGCAAATTGGGACGCTACACGTGTGTCTATCAGGGGACTGAGGGCTGAATGACTGTTTGGGCTGATCTGAGGTCAGAATAATGGCTCTTTTGGGATGGCGCTGTGACTGCAGCTGTCTCAGTCCTGCTGGAGGCAATTAGAGGCATAGGCCCACAATTACCTATTACACCGAACAGAGAGCAACAACAGACAGTGTGGAGACTAGTTTGCTCCCGTACCGATGTTAAATGTCAAGGAGCATAAATTTTCCCTCTGCTCTGACCTTCTGCTGTTTTTATTTTTCTTTGGGCATTTTTAATGAGTTAATCCATGAATTAATTTCTGCATGGAGACTCCATGTAGGCTATGCGAATACATATTTGTTTATATAAGAATTTGCTAAAATAACCCGTTTTGTGCCTTGAGGCCAAATTAGACCTTTTGTATGATTTATGAGAGCAGGGTGACTTCATTTGCACACACTTGCATAATTTCTTTATAATAGGTTGCACTTACAAGTGTTTGGCAGCAGAGGGCAGCAGATATAAAGGCATTATGCATTCACATAAGCAAGTTTTTAATGATTGTCCTCCAGAGGGCAATGTTCTGGTTGATATTGAAGGACAGTGTTTATATTTAGTCATAAAAGTTTTTGTTTCCAAAGCAACTGGTAGTTTTCGAGTTCTTCATTATATCAGTGTGTTTGTGTGTGTGTGTGTTTGTGTGTGTGTGTGTGTTTGTGTGCTTTTCCTGGATTGATCTCCTGCCAGCATGCCAACATTGCCAGCTAGCAACAGAGTGTACTACCTGTTGAGCAACTAAAGCACTGATATTATTTACACACAAACGGTAGATGTAATAAATAATAATAACAACAACTTCAGTATTATTATTATCACCACGTATATTTATTCAGGGCGAAGCAGTGGCGCAGTAGGTAGTGCTGTCGCCTCATAGCAAGAAGGTCGCTGGTTCGAGGCTCTGTTTAAGTGGCGTTTCTGTGTGGAGTTTGCATGTTCTTCCTGCGTTCGCATGGGTTTCCCCCGGATGCTCCGGTTTCCCCCACAGTCCAAAGACATGCGGTACAGGTGAATTGTGTAAGCTAAATTGACATGACAGGACCCAGACATGGGTTGCGGCTGGAAGGGCATCTGCTTCGTAAAAGCTTGCTGGATAAATTAGCAGTTCATTCCGCTGTGGCGACCCCGGATTAATAAAGGGACTAAGCTGACAAGAAAATGAATAAATGAATATTTATTCACACATATATTTCATTAACAAATTTCAAATGACCATGATCAATAAATCTAACACTATCATTTTTATTATAAGATAAAAAAGTAAAAAAAATGTAACCCTTTACCCGACCCAGCAAGAAATTCTCTTTTGAATTGCATTTCTTAACTCTTAATGTTGCTAGTTAACACACTCATTGAATTTTTTTCAACAGATCCAGATTTCAGATTTTCACGTTACTCTAATTTTTCACAGTAAATTACATTAGTAATTAGTTAAAAATTCACAGTAATGTGTTGTATTTAGAGTTTCAAATTAGCATGATTACAACAAATTACTGTAAAAATGACTATATCTTTTGCATGTTAGTTATAGGAATTCAAACTCTTTGCATTTCATTCAACTTAGACATTAAAACAGATGAACGTTTATGCTACTGTTGGGATTTTCTTGGAGGGGTTCGGGTGGTTCGAAAGACCCACCACCCTACTGACTGAATATGACCCCAACATGAGCTTTATTTATCCCATTTTTGACTGCTATACCTTCATTAATTGTGAAAATTATCGATAGAAGAAGGCTTTAAGACAAATTAAATTCTTAATTATTCATGTGGCCAAACTGTGACTAAGTTTAAATTGAATGAGCTGGCCATTTTGTTATTTGACTATAGGCAGCAGTTTTTATTTTAAAACTAGCTTTACCAGATTTGTATTTTGTTTTAAATGATGTATGATAATACATTTGTATTTAAAAAATAAGATTCTTTTTCATATTTCTTTATTAATCTTTATAAAAGCGCTAATCTCATTACAATATTTAATAAACTGGATTAACTTAGATTAAATCCAAATTTGTATATAAATAGTATGGTAAGCTCTTTGAAAAAATTGTAGGAAATTTTTTTATGGTGCATCAAAAAAAAAGTTTGGTTATGATCTGACAAGCTGTTTCATCAAACATTAGTTCTTAAAATGTTTTTTTTTATTTTTATTTTTTTTATTATTTTTTTATTTTTTCAGAAAAAATAACCACCCCTTTCAAAAGGCTGGCCACGGGCTTGTATATGGTTGCAATTTCACAGTAATTTAATGTAACAAAATCACAGTAAATTACTGTAAACTATCTCACAGTAATTTGTTGTGAATTTACATACAGTATTTACATACAGTATCTTTAAATAACTTCAACAGTTTGGTAAAGCAGGCGGTTAAAGGGTTGTAAAAATACTACTAACATTAAATAATAAAATGTATATTTAATTTTACATGATGTTTAATGATATCTCTAAAGTAAGTTGTAATTTTAATATAATTATTTATATTGAAAATAATTGTGTATTAAAAATAAAAATAATTTATCTTAACTCTAATTATAATATTATTTCTAATATTTAAATAAGTTTAGTTGAAATAAAGGGTCACTCAATGTCAATTTAATTTACAATGTGAATTGCTGTTTGACTTTGCCATTCATTTTAGTTTCATGATGTGAATTGTTGAAGACATAATTAATGAGTTTAATAATACAGCAACCTGTGGTCTGTGTGTGTCCTAATGCCCCAGTAAAGTGAAGGGGACACTATACTGTCAGTGAGCACCGTCTTTCAGATGAGACATTAAAACAAGGTCCTGACTCTCTGTGGTCATTAAAAATCCCAAGTAGGCGGATGGCAGTGTCCTGGCCAAATTCCCTCCATCAGCCTTTACCTATCATGGCCTCCCAATCATCCCCATCCACCGAATGTGTGGTGAGTGTGGTGAGTGCACTGGCACCATTGTACTGTGGCTGCTGTCGCATCATCCGAGTGGATGCTGCACACTGGTAGTGTTGTGAAGAGACCCCCCCTCCTCATGATTGTGAAGCGTTTTGTGTGGATGGCCGTACACGACAAGTGCACTATATAAATACACAATACATTACATTACATTTTTGTCCTAAAATTAACTCATTTAACAGGTTTTTTGTAAAGACTTTCACCATCCCCATTGAAAATGTTCATTTGCAATCATAACACTCTTATCTCATTCTTTAATTGAGCAAGGTTTTCGCTAAAGAACAGGCATTCTCATATTGAGGGCACAACCCAGTGTCTCTCCTGGGCTTCTCTCTCTCTTTTGATGACAGTGTGTATCAATACATTAGAGACCATAGTAGAGCCTTCCAGACCTGTTGCCATGACAAACACAAACACCACACACCGCTCATCATTTGCTCTGATTGACAGTGCTGGAGTTCAGCTCTGGGATGTTTTGGCTGTTTTTTCCCCTGCTGTTCAGCTGTTTTGGATGATGCTGGCATTTGGCGTATAGCTTGTGCCCAGACAGCTTGTGTTATTGTTATTAGACCCACTGGCGCAGATGCTTAATGATCATCACAAACTGTAGAATTGTGATTTTCTTCCTCACCTCCTACTTTTTTTCCACTTTTGCTCGCACAAACACAACGGTGGCCGCCAAAATCTTGTCCTGTTGCTTCAGAAGCAGCTGCCCTCCTCTCCTGACAAATATTTACTGCTCTGCCCCTATTGCACCATTCTGACGGCTCTGATAAGGGCACCATCTGGCAGCTTGATTTTAATGGGGCTTTTAAGGGCCATAAAGAAGCCCAGAGGCCTATTGGGAGGAGAGCTCATGCTTCTGAATAGGTGGGCATAACGGAGACCTCCGGTGGGGCCAGACTTTAGATTTAGGCCTCTTAGTATGTCGTTTTGTGACCTGATTGATTTCGCGTGAGGGCCGAACGTCCTTGAGATGTGGGGGTTTGCTGTGATATTGAAGGAATAAATCCCGCATAAGGCGCCTGGATGTGACACTGCCAGTCAGCTTTTGTTTTGAATTCATCTCCCATGACATGCTGTTATATATACATCTGTAGAAAAACCTGAGAACAAATGAGCTGCCATGCTAAAGCCGGGAGACTTATTGCGTAAATACAGACATGTGTATATGTGTGTGTTGAAATTTCCTTTTTTTAAATGTAGTTTAGCATATATTTTTATTTCAGCTTTTTGTTATAGCATATTTGATATTTTTAATTTTTTTTATAACAATAAATTCATTTTTAAACTAAAAGTGATAACATGAATATTAATATACATTGTGCATAGTACATACAGTGCATCCGGAAGCTATTTATATAGCTTCACTTTTTCCACATTTTTTATGTTTCAGCCTTATTCCAAAATGGCTTAAATTAATTTATTTCCTTAAAATTCTTCACACAATATCCCATAATGACAATGTGAAAAAAAGATTTTTTATATAATTTTTATATATATTTTTTAAATAGTTTATATATATATATATATATATATATATATATATATATATATATATATATATATATATATATATATATATATATATATATAAAACCTGATAAATCACATGCGCATAAGTTTTCACAGCCTTTGCTAAATTCTTTGTTGATGCACCTTTGGCAGCAATTACAGCCTCAAGTCTTTTTGAATATGAAGCCACAAGCTTGGCACACCTGTCTTTGGGGTTTGCCTGTTCCTCTTTGCAGTACCTCTCAAGCTCTATCAGGTTGGATGGAAAGTGACGGTACATCTATTTTGAAATCTCTCCAGAGATGTTCAATAGGATTTAGGTCCAGGTTCTAGCTGGGCCACTCAAGGACAATTACCACTCCATTGATATTTTAGCGGTGTGCTTTGGGTCATTGTCAGGTCAAGAGCACTCTGAAGCAGGTTTTCATTCAGGATGTCTCTGTACAATGCTGCATTCATCTTTTCCTCTATCCTGACTAGTCTTCCAGTTCCTGCTGCTGAAAACCATCCTCACAGCATGATGCTGCCACCACCATGCTTCACTGTAGGGATGGTATTAACCTGGTGACGAGCAGTGCCTGGTTTTCTCCAAACATGACGCCTGGCATTCATTAAAAAAAGTTCAGTTTTAGTCTCATCAGACCAGAGAATTTTGTTTCTTATGGTCTGAGAGTCCTTTAGATGCCTTTTGGCAAATGCCGAGCGGGGAGTCTGGCCGCTCTACCATACAGGCCTGATTGGTGGATTGCTGCTCAGATGGTTGTCCTTCTGTAAGGTTCTCCTCCCTCTACAGAAGAACGCTGGAGCTCAGATAGAGTGACCATCGGGTTATTGATCACCTCCCTGACTAAGGCCCTTTTCCAATGATCACTCAGCTTAGATAGCCGGCCAGCTCTAGGAAGAGTCCTGGTGGTTCCAAACATCATCCATTTACAGATGATGGAGGCCACTGTGCTCATTGGAACTTTCAGAGCAGCAGAATTTTTTTTGGAACCCTCTTCTGTCTACAGACAATTCCTTTGTCTTCATGCTTGGTTTGTGCTTTGACATGCACTTTCAACCCTGGGACCTTATATAGACAGGTGTATGCCTTTTCAAATCATGTCCAATCAACTGAATTTATCACAAGTGAACTTCAGTTAAGCTGCTGAAACATCTCAAGAATGATCAGTGGAAACAGAATGTACCTGAGCTCAATTTAGAGCTTCACGGCAAAATCTGTGAATGCTAATGTAATTTTTCAGCTTTCCTATTTTTAATAAATTTGCAACAATTTCAAATTTTTTTTTTTTCACATTGTCATTTTGGGGTTTTGTGTGTCGAATTTTAGGAAATAAATGAATGTAATCTATTTAATGCCCTTCCAGCCGCAACCTATCACTGGTAAATATGTGTGTAATTTAATTAATAAAACGAAAAAAAAAAAAACCACACAAAAAACAACCTCCCCAACACACAAACAACAGAACTGAAAAAATTTAAATTTAAGATTAAAACAGTTAAATTAAAATTAAATCATAAAAAACTCATATGAGTGAATAAACAATAAATATATGAATAACAACTATAATAGTATATAAAAACAATATTAAAAGGACTTTAAAAAGTAAAATAAATTTAAATGATAAAATTTGAACTAGTAACTAATAGTGACTTTTTAATTAGTTGACATGATCTAAGATGCCACAGCTGAAGGTGACATTAGCGAAATAAAAAAATAAAAACATCTGACTTCAAATTTGTAAGCACATGCTTTAAGGCCGTAATTAATGACAGTTTAGATTTTATGTTAGATTTAGATTATAGTGGAGTGACTTCCTGCATATACAGCATGTCGAAAATTAAAAAGCAGCACGATGACATGAAAAATAAGCGTGTCAAGGACTCGTAATATTGACTGAAGTGGTGTCGGGAAAATAAATTCTGATGAGCATCCGAAGAGGATCAGGTTGAGAATGAAGGATAAAGATTTCAAGAAGGGGAGGTGAAGGAGGATGCTTTCTTTATCTTTGCTATGAATTCACACTCAAAGTCCTCTACATGTAGACCAGTCATGTGACCAAACAAGGAGCTCTATTGTACCTGGAGAGTGCAAGCTGTTAGCATTCCCATTCATCTCAGTGCTGTTTGCATTTTAACATAATACAGTACATATTACATAACATTAGAATTAGACTTATTTAATGGTGGCACAGTGATTCAGTGGTTAGCACTGCTCCCGCACATCAAGAAGGTGGCTGTTTCGAGTCCCGGCTGGACCAAGAGTCATTTCTGTGTAGAGTTTGCATGTTATGCGCTATATAGGTGAATTAGGTAAACTAAATTGCATGTAGTGAATGAATGTATGTGTGTATGAATGAGAGCATGTATGGGGGTTTCCCAGTGCTGGGTTGTAGCTGGAAAGGCATTTGCAGCATAAAACATATGCACGAGTAATTGGTGGTTCATTCCACCATGGCAACCCCTGATAAACCAGGGACTAAGCTAAAGGATGGTGAGTGAGTGAATTATTTAATCACAGCTAGTTTTATCTGTCATGTTAAGTTAAAATTAACTAAATTATTGTTTTACATTTTTATTAACTTTAGTAACTGTTTCAATTTCAACCCACAATCTTAAGTTTATTTTAATTATGATGGTAGAAAAAAAAAAAATAAATAAATAAATATATATATATATATATATATATATATATATATATATATATATATATATATATATATATATATATATATATATATATATATATATATATATATTTATTTATTTATTTATTTATTTATTTATTTATTGGATTCACAGTACAGTATACAGTGTTGTCCAAAAATCCACAAATCTTTAATACTGGCTAATAACCCCTATGGCTACACTGGAAAAAATCTTTCATTCATCCAATTAAAAAATAGGGTTCTCATCTACATTGACCCAATAAAAAATAAATTATTTGCCTTAAACTATATTCTCTATATTCATAAGCGCTATTTTTTATAACCTGGTACAAAGCATATTTGTCTTGTTGAAGAAAGTCAATTAATTGAAATTCTCTTTTTGTTCTAAACAAGATATAGCTTTAATCAAAACAACAATTCCAAAAAATTGTTTATTCATCTAATTAAAAAATAAATAAATAAAATTGGGTAATGGTTTCACATCTAAATTTCATTACTTGAGCCAATAAAAAATAAATCATTTGCCTTAAACTTTTTTTTTAAGTCCATGTAAGTACAAAGCATATTGAGTTTCTGTTTAATAGGCATGCACTGGCCTGTGTGAGTAACCTTTAAAATTTTTTCATTGGTCAAAACAAATTTGTCTTGGTGGAGCTCTTAATCAAAAACATTTAAATTTAACTGTTTTGAACTTAAAATTTATTACTTGAAATTTAAAATGAATAATATTCAACTGAAATGAAAGACATATTTTCAGTTGAATTAAGTACTTAGATTTTTTTTTCAGTTTTTTTGGTACATTAATTAATTCATTCATTTTCTTTTCGGCTTAGTCCCTTTATTAATCTGGGGTCGCCACAGTGGAATGAACCGCCAACTTATCCAGCATGTTTTATGCAGCAGATGTCCTTCCAGCTGCAACCCATCACTGGGAAACACCCATACACTGTCATTTGTGCACACACACTACAGACAATTTGGCTTACTCAATTCACCTGTATCACATGTCTTTGGACTTGCGGGGGAAACCAGAGCACCCAGAGGAATCCTGGGAAGAACATGCAAACTCCACACAGAAATGCCAACTGACCCAACAGAGGTTCGTACCACTCCGTCACTGTATAGCCCTGTATTTTGTGCATACTGTATATGCTTAAAAACACTGCATTATACTTTACCATCAACAGCAGAAGACTAAGATGTCAAAAAGACTGAAGCCTTCTTTCAATAAGATTCGCACTGCACAGGATATGCCCAAATCTTCTATCATATTTGCTAAATTGACTCTGACCTCTGTTGTCCTCTTCTTTCTTTTCGCTTTGTTCATGCTCTCTCTATCCCTCTCGCTCTGCCTTTTTACATAACATATGCATGAAAAAAAGATTCATTGTGCCCCCTATAAATGAGAGAAAACTATTAAAACCAAAGCTATAGCCACTGCTTTCTGTCTGCATAACATTGCAGAGAACCACAGTTGTGAATTTTTCACTTGTAGCTATTATAGCCACATTTACAGTTACTTTACCTCAAAAACTTATGCATATGCATGCCTATATGCCTTGCTGCCTGTAAGTTTAAGAGATGCCAATACAGTGTTGCCAGATATTGGTTTAAAAAATATTCACCAAATTGTAATATTTAGAAAAAACATACATTACTTGCCCCAACCATAATCCACCTACTTCATTAAGACTCTAGTTACTTTTTTAATGTTGTCATATTAATTCATATTAAGGGTGGTACACACCAAGCCATTAGTCAACCATTGAGCTATGTCAGGCCGTTTTTTTGGATGAGACGTTAAACCGGGGTTATCGGTTAAAAATCCCAGGATGTCCTTCGAAAAGAGTAGGGGTTTAACCCCGGCATCCTGGCCAAATCTGCCCTCTGGCCTCTGTCCATCATGGCCTTCTAACCCTTCCCATATTATAATTGGCTTCGTCTCCTCTCCACCAATCAGCATTACTTTGAATGCCCAGAAAAGCGCTATATAAAATGTAAGGAATTATTATTATTATTATCTGTCAGGCTAGTTTGTTTGGTCTGTTACTTTTACATGTCATCTTTCATTGGGTTTTTGCTAGAGGGAGTTTTCTTCCTTTACTGTTTAGAATCAGTGAATCAGAGCGCTCTGATTGGCTGTTCAGCAAACGAATCAGAGCACAATGACCAAAAATAAATGACAAACTAAGCAAATAATGCAAATCAAGGGAAAACACAAAGACGCAGGCTGTCATTTCACCACATTCCTAAAATATTTGATACATTTTGGATTATGGATATGGACTAGGGTGGCACGGTGGCTCAGTGGTTTGCACTGTCGCCTCCAGCAAGAAAGTCGCTGGTTTGAGTCCTGGCTGGGCCAGTTGGCATTTTTGTGTGTAGTTTGGATGTTCGCCCGTGTTTGTGTGGGTTTCCTTCGGGTTTTTCGGTTTTCCCCCAGTCCAAAGATACACTATAGGTAAATTGAATAAAATAAATTGGTGTATAACTAATATACCAGCTTGAATAACTAAACAGTGTATGAGTGTATGAGTGTGTGTGTGTGTGTGTGTGTGTGTGTGTGTGTGTGTGTGTGTGTGTGTGTTTGAATGTAAGAGTGTATGGGTGTTTCCCAGTACTAGGTTGCGGCTGGAAGGGCATCCGCTGCCTAAAACATATACTGGAATAGTTGGCTTTCCCTGTGGCGACCCTTGACAAATAAGGGACTAAACCCAAGGAAAAGAATGAATAAATAAATGACGGATTGATATAATCTTCAGATTACCAGACATTTTTGCATGAGAAAATCCCACTGTGTTGAACTGTGAAAACAGTATGTAAATGCGGTTCCCCTTCGGGGGGAACTTCAGCACTATAAGTGGATTTGATTGTAAAATCCACGCATTGGGAGGTTTGGTTCAGAAGCTACTCGTCTGAAAGAGTATTGAACGGGCCAATTAAGAATGAATTGGCAGCGCAAGCTTGCGCAGGTGAGCGGCATAAGCAATCAACTGAGTATATAAGCTCACCTGGCGCCAGCAGACGCTATTCTTTTCGCTTCAGAGACTTTCTGATCGAGTCGATGAGGGTTCCTCCTGCTGTGACCAGCGATTCTGAGCGAACGAGAGCATTCTCCCGGTCCAGAGTGTGTACACGCAGTGGCAGACGGTCGAGCTGGGTTTCTCCCTTGCCTGGCGTTCTTTGGGTCCGGTCCTCCAGAGCGGTGCGTATAAAGTTGCAAACTTCACAGAAAGAGCAACACAGTCGTGCAGCACGTCCTTATCAGGACGGCGCTCCGACTGTGCGTTTCTGGATGCGGTGGTTTCCTGTCCTCGGATGATGGGCGCGGGCACTGCGTTACATGTCTGGGGGTCCAGCATGTTAATGCGCTGCTCGCGGGCAGTTCATGTCGTCATTGCGATGCCATGACTGTTGCGCAAGATCGCGGTTAGCCTTTGCAAAAGGGCGAACCACCCCAGTTGTCCCCTGCTCTGCAGCGGGCACTCGGGCAGATCTGAGGGTTTCAGCGAGAGATAATCCGTCGCCCACGGGCCCGCGGACCTCCCGCTCCTCTAAGCGCTCCATCCAAGCTTCGGGCGGGGGAAGCGATCCGTCTAACAGATGGTAGCCCTTACGCCCGATGACACCGGAGACCAGATGTCCACCGCGGCATCGGAGGGTGGGCTTTCATTGTCCGATGATGATCCAGACCCGCTCGCCCCCTTCGGGCTGGTGAGCGCTGTCACTACGGATCCTGAAACGGACATGTTAGCCGTGCTTTCCCGGGCTGCTTCGGCCGTGGGTTGGAGATGGTTTATCCCCCAGCTCCGCGGCCGGACAGACTAGAAGGGCGTTCCCTTCTTCCCGGAGGTGCACAGTAGGCTCACGCGGTCTTGTAAATCACTTTTTTCTGCTCGTACTGCGTGTTCCTCCACCCTAACCACTCTTGACGGTGAAACAGCCAGGGGGTATTTGGCGATTCCTCAGGTTGAGTGCGCAATGGCGGTAAATCCGCGCGGCGCCTCTTCTTGGCGGGGTCCGCCTCGTCTCCCATCCAAAGCCTGTAAGTTATCTACCTCCCTCGGAGCTAGAGCTTACATAGCTGCGGGCCAGGCTGCTTCCGCCTTGCATGCGATAGCCACCTACCAGTGCTACCAAGCGCAGGCGCTGGCCGAGCTGCACGAGGGTGGGTCCAACCCAGGCTTACGAGCTTCGCACCGCCGCCGACTTAGCTCTTCGGACTACTGAGTCCGCTGCGTGTGCGTTGGGGAGGACGATGTCCACATTAGTGGTCCAGGAGCGCCACCCCTGGCTGATATGCGCAAAGTCGACAAAGTCCGCTTTCTTGACTTCCCCATATCCCCAGCCAGGTTCGGCGACACTGTCTGTGAATTCACCCAGGAATTCAAGGCGGTGAGAGAGCAGTTGGTGGGTGATGTCTTATCGGCGGTCCGTAGCCCGCTCCGCCCGCCGTGCCATTCATACCTGCTCCTCGCCGAAGGCGCCCGCCTACGAGAGCTGCTCCGCCCCCGCACACGCCTCCGGCGAAGCGAGCGCGTCGGGCACCTCGGAAGCAGGCAGCCCCCCTGCCCAGAACGCCGCTAAGTCCGGCAACGGACCGCGAAGCGCCCCTGGGACAGGCCGTCTGGAGAAGAGGGAACTTGCTCTTTCCCCGCTGGAGGGCGGGGCCCCATTTCCAACGGCACTTTTTACTGCCATGAAAACATTATGAAAGGGCACTTTTCACTTCCCCAGATGTGACAGCCCGAAATCTGCCAGTCTGGGACGCTATGCTTTCTAGCTTGCAGATTCGGTGCGTTTCGCCAGTGGCTCACGAGCGCTGGGAGGACGGTCTCCTTTCTCCCACCCCTCGAGCCTCCCCTCCGTAGCTCGGGTTTGGAGTGAGAGCAAATATCTCACCTCCAGCTTTTCCGTGGGACCCGCGAGCTTCCCGGATCAGCACACCCACTCCGCGCTGCCCCACTGCTGGTACGTCAGCGATTGTAGCGATGAGTCCATTAGCGAGAGCTCTGCCTGCCTGGTTAGCGCGGGCCAGCTCTTCGCGGTGGCTCATACGCACAATCAGACTCGGCTATGCGATTCAGTTCGCGAAACAGCCCCCCAAGTCACGGGTGTGTATTCACCAGGGTCAGCCCCCTGTCCGCCCCTGTCTTGCGAGAGGAGATTGCTGTCCTCCTGGCGAAGGATGCAATCGAGCCGCTCCCTCCAGCCGAGATGGAGAGCGGGTTTTACAGCCCACACTTCATCGTGCCCAAAAAGAGCGGTGGGTCACGGCCAATCCTAGATCTGCGCGTTTTGAACCGCTGCCTGCACAAGCTGCCGTTCAGAATGCTCACGCAGAAGCGCATCCTCCGGTGCGTTCGTCCTCTGGGTTGGTCTGCAGCATTAGACCTGATGGACGCGTATTTCCATGTCTCCAC
This sequence comes from Danio rerio, assembly GCF_052040795.2. Lineage (NCBI taxonomy): Eukaryota > Metazoa > Chordata > Actinopteri > Cypriniformes > Danionidae > Danio > Danio rerio. Next base: position 31,937,279 of record NC_141035.1, read on the forward strand.
TCTTCCTCGCCACCGACAGTTTCTGCGGTTTGCGTTTGAAGGTCGAGCTTGGCAATACAAAGCCCTCCCCTTCGGGCTCTCTCTGTCTCCGCCGGTCCTCACCAAGCCCGCGGAGGGTGCCTCAGCGCCCCTTCGGCTCGCGGGCATCTGCATACTCGATTTCTTTACGACTGGCTGATTTTTGCCCTCTCTCGGAGCAGTTGATTATGCACAGAGACAAAGTGCTCTGGCACTTCCACCTGTGGGGGTTTCAGGTCAACCGAGAAAAGAGCAAACTCGCCCCCGTGCAGAGGATCTCTTCTCTCGGGCTGGAGCTGGACTCGGTCACCATGGCAGCGCACTTCTCCGGAGAGCGCGCTCAGCTGATGCTGTACTGTCTGAGAGAGCTCGACAGTAAAACAGTGGTCCCACTGAAACTATTTCAGAGGCTCCTGGGGCATATGGCATCCGCAGCCGCTTCATGCCGCTCGGATTATTCTATATGAGACCACTTCAGCACTGGCTGATCACGATCGAGTCCCCAGACGCGCATGGCACACGCGCGCACACCGAGTCTCTGTTACTGCGCTGTGTCGCCGCGCCCTCAGCCCTTGGAGCGACCCCTCGTTCCTACAGGCCTGGGTGTCTCTAGAACACGCGTCCAGTCTTGTTGTCGTTTCAGCAGACGCTTCCAACACGGGCTGGGGGGCTGTGCGTTGCGGGTATGCGGCTGCGGACCTGTGGAAAGGTACCCAGTTGCATTGGCATATCGCCTGGAGCTGTTGGCAGTGTTCCTCGCTCTCCACCGTTTTTTTCCGGTGCTGGAGCGGCAACACGTGCTGGTCAGGACGGACAGTACGGCGGCGGTGGCGTATATCAGCCGTATAGGGGGTATGCGCTCTCGCCGCATGTCTCAGCTCGCCCGCCGTCTGCTCCTCTGGAGTCATCCGCGGCTGAAATCGCTGCACGCCATTCATATTCAGGCAAGCTCAACCGTGCAGCCGATGCGCTCTCACGGCAGCCTTGCGTCCTGGAGAATGGAGACTCCACCCCGAGTCTGTTCAGCTGATATGGGCGCGATTCGGGGAAGCCCAGATCGATCTGTTGCTTCCCCCGAGATCGCTCATTGCCAGTTGTTCTTTCCCTGACCGAGTGCTCTCGGCACGGATGCACTGGCTTACAGCTGGCCTCGGGGTACGCGCAAATACGCGTTTCCCCCAGTGAGCCTGCTCGCGCAGTTACTGTGCAAGGTCAGGGAGGACGAGGAACAGGTTGCTGGTTGCGCCCCTCTGGGTCAACCGGACCTGGATGTCAGAGCTCTCCCTCGCGATAGCCCTCCCCTGGCAGTCCCTTCGAGAGAGCACCTACTCTCTCAGGGACAGGACACCACCTGGCACCCTCGCCGATCTTTGAAGAGATTTTTAGACGCGAGGAAGACTTAGGTAACCTCCGATTGCGGTGGCTAATACCGTCACTCGGGCTAGAGCCCCCTCCCCGAGCGCGCCTATGCCCTGACGTGGAGTCTATTCACTGAATGGTGTGTCTCTCGCTGAGAAGACCCCCGTAATTTGCCAGATCAGCGTTGTGCTTTCTTTACGCCGAGAGAAGTTGGAGAGCAGGCTGTCGCCCTCCACACTCAAGGTTACGTGGCTGCCATCTCCGCTCTCATAACGCGGTGGCTGGCAGCACCGTGGGAACGCATAACCTCATCATCCGGTTCCTCAGGGGCGTTAAGCGAATTAATCCACCCCGCCCCCTCTCATGCCCTCTTAGGATCTCGCCCTCGCAGATCCCTTCGATCCTCGACTCAGTATCTTCTGTCCCTGAAGACAGCTCTGCTGGTCGCGTTGATATCGATTAGAGGGTCGGGGACCCGGAGGCATTTTTCGGTCAGTGACTCGTGCCTGTAATTGGGCTGGCTTCTCTCACGTCCTGAGACCCCGCCTGCGATATGTGCCCAAGGTTCCTACCACTCCGTTTTAATACGAGGTAGTGAGCCTGCAAGCGCTGCCCTCGGAGGAGGCAGACCCAGCCCTTCTTTACTGTCCAGTTCGCGTTTTGCGTATTATCCGGACCGCACTCAGAGTTTAGATCATCTGAGCAGCTCTTCGTCTGTTATAGCGGTCGGCAGCAGGGAAGTGCCGTACCGAAATAAGTTCCCACTAGATTGTGGATGCCTTTCTTTCACTATCAGAGCCGAGATGAGCCGCGTCCCCCGAGAGCGCGTGCGCACTCCACTCGGAGCTTCGCATCCTCTCGAGCGCGCGCACGCGGCGCCCCTCTAACAGACATCTCTAGAGCTGCGGGCTGGGTGACACCCAACACATTTGCAAGGTTTTACAATCTGCGAGTGGAGCCGGTTTCCTCAAGGGTATTAGGTAACCCTTGGTGATTGAGGAAACAATTCGGTAGGGTGTTGAAACACGCTTGCTGCGCCATTTTCCCTAACACGGAGATACGTGCGCCTTTTTATCTGTCAGTAAAGTTCCCCGTCAGGTGAGCCCTGCAGATTCCTCCGTGGCCCCCAGCACTGACTCAGCGGAGGAGTCACTTGCTGGCCCACTACGTTGTAGGTCTGCCCGCTGGTCAGCCCGCGTTTTGGGTAAAGGTGCCTGCTATGCGTGATCCCCACTAGGCGATCCCATATGCTTATTCCGCCACGGTTAAGTCCCCCCCCTGGGCGGACCCGTGTCTTCCCTCCCCGCTAACCACTCTTTTGCTATGCGTACTCCCCCTTTTTAGGGCTAGTCCATATGTAAATTCTGCCATCTATCCCCCCTTGGGTAACGGATGGCCTCCGCAGCGTCCTCCCTATCGGGATTGCACGCTTCCCAACGTACTGTCGTATTTTCCTAGAATTATCTAGATGCTCACGACTTCCCAAAAAATATATATAAATCCGTAAAACTTCTGTTGAAGTAGGATAAATTAGGGCCAGGGACACGTTGGAGGACCGCGCCCCCCATGATGTGGGTGCGTCACGCTTGCTTGACTATCTCCTCATCGGGGGTGTTGGTAAGGTGCAGTCATTATGGCGCTTTCAATGGGCTCCCAATGCGTGGATTTTACAATCAAATCCACTTATAGTGCTGAAGTTCCCCCCGAAGGGGAACGTTCGAGGTTACTAAAGTAACCCTTCGTTCCCCGAGGAGGGTAACGAAAGCACTATACTCCGTCGCCATAATGACTGTCCCTTAGCTGTTGAAAGTCTCTTCAGCTTAAAAAGGATAGCGTCTGCTGGCGCCAGGTGAGCTTATATACTCAGTTGATTGCTTATGCCGCTCACCTGCGCAGGCTTGCGCTGCCAATTCATTCTTAATTGGCCCGTTCAATACTCTTTCAGACGAGTAGCTTCTGAACCGAACCTCCCAATGCGTGGATTTTACAATCAAATCCACTTATAGTGCTGAAGTTCCCCTCCTCGGGGAACGAAGGGTTACTTTAGTAACCTCGAACGTTATGCTTATGGTTTGTATGTGTGCAGCACTTGTTCCAGTTTCACTTTGTTGAATGACAATACACCACCATATATACTACTGTCAGCTTCAGGTAGGCTCAGAATGCCCTCTCTGTTCTGTTAGCTGTCATCTTTCTTGTTTATGTGCAGTTTTTTGATTCAGACAAGTTCAGGAAATGCTGACGCGGTTATTGTCATCGCTAGTTTTTTTAGATTGGCTTGGGGTATCTCGGTTCGAAGTCCAAAAACAGAATACTTTTAGAAAACTAGATTTAGCAACATGGTGAAGCGGAGACTGTAATGCTGTCATGGTCGCTAAGTTGAGTGCCCACCAGACACACTTGAGCAGTGTTTCTCAACTTTTTTTCTGCACATTTTTCATGTCTCCTTAACCAAACACACCTTATACAGATCATTAGCTCATTAGAGACTGAAAGACCTGTAATGGGTTTGACAGACGAAAGAGACATCCAAAACATGCAGTGTTGGTGGTCCTCCAGGAATGTGCATACAAGCTCATTCTCTTCAATCCAACGACATGCATTTATTTAGGGATATGATTTGAAGTAATTCAAGAGCTTCCCTGTTTATTTCTGAGCATGACAATTTTGAACAAAGTCTGGACATAAATGACATCATAGCTGGCTACGGGCCTGATTGCAGTTTACTTTCATAATATATGGATTGCGGTGTATTTACTCATCTTCTATCAGTCATTCCTTCTCTGTTCCAGCAAGCGTTTGCCCTTCTCTGAGGGGAATCAGGGCAGGGGCTAAACAATTGTCAAAGCAAGCTTTTTCAACCCTCTCCACAAACAGAAGGACGGGCCCAAATTGATTTATGACTCAAATTAAATAAATGACATTTGCAGCTGAAGAGGAAGACAGGGTTTGGGAGGGGGGGATCAGTCTAGGTCTGGTTGACTGGACGCATCAGGACATTCTGTCTGGCCGAGAGGAAAAACTGACAGGAAATGATAGAAAAAGAGAGGGAGAGGAAAAGTATTGGACAGAGATTAGATTCAGAAGTCTTTTTAATACTCTGGCAAATCTGTGCATTCACTGAAAGAATCTTATTTTGATGGAGCTGGCGTGGAACAATGGTGGGCTTCGTGCCTCTTGAGCCAAATTAATCGGAGATGATAACCTGCTTTTTCCAGCACCGAAGGGCAGCTAAGCAATTAGTAACTGCATAAAGATGAGAAAACGCCAGTCGTGGTGCATTTCAGAGACCATCTTTTATATCTGCTGCAAATTTGCATTAATAAATTCACAGCACTTTGACTTGAGTGCTAGATTGTTCAATTCGCCATTGAGAAATATCCAAACAGGTTCTTGGGAAAGTCAGCATGAAATGAAATGTATTTTTATATATTAGTTTAGTTGTAGTACTATTTTTAGAGGAAAAAAGTAATCGATTCTTGTGTTGAAGTGTTTTGTAACAATGTAAAACAACCCAGGCTCATTCTGATTACGTACCTCTATATACGCTTCTGAAGATTGCAAAATACATCCCACTTTTTTGCAGTTTTTTGAGTCCACCAGAGGGCGCTGTGTACACTTTTTCAAATCTCAAATTTCTCTCACAAGCGTCATTCGAGCCTACTGTTCCCACGTATATCCAAAGGCCACTGTCAACTAACTGACCAACTGACAATGCTCATCAACCTCACCGTCCCTTTTCCCAAAACCCAACCAATAGTGTTTTAAAAAGCACAGATTGACCCACGCACCACTTTCTCTAAACCCAACCACAGTGTTTTAAAAAGCAATCTAGAAAAAGAAAAGCCCCCTGATTTTTAGCATATTTTCAGATTTTACCACATTCTCACCCTGTTATTTACTTGTTTGTTTTATGTTTTAGCTTTTGTTTTTGTTTAACCCACTTTCTGGAACCGTTCCTCACCGGACTCGAATCTCGTTGTCGTGATCAACTCCGCTCTGAATCTCCAGTCTGCCGACATACTTGTTGAGCCACTGGAAAAACTGGTTACAGTGGAAAAGGTGTCCACACGGATGTAAGAGGTCAGCTGGTAAAGGAGAAAAGGAACAGCATCATACAGTCAAACGTAGCTCTGGCTGCATAATTTGTGATCTCCAGAAATATATACTGTATAGGGTTTTTTTTTTCAGAATGAGCCTATATGTTGATATAAAAGCTCTTACTGTTTAATTTTGTTCAATTCAATGTATTTTTAACCCTCAAATGCACTTCATGTTTTAAGCATGTGCAAGGGTCAGCAATTTGCGTGATGTAAATTGGTGCTTTTGAATAATATGCACAAATTGCATGTGCACTGCTGAACTTTTACATTTCTTATGCACAAACATCTGTAGGTTTTAGTGAGAATTGAAGAAAATAGTGACAGTTCTGTGGGATGGAAGGGCCAGAATTTAGCATAATCGACATGCCAGCATTACTAAAAACCAGCCGTACTGTACTTTGGACCTTATTAAATGAGCAGCACGTAAAAAATGATAGCCTAGAGTATTGCTGCTGAGCATAGAATCAAAAACAGAAATAAATGAATGATGCTCACATTTTTCAGGCCATGAGAAAAAGGAATACTTAACAATGCTGCAATGGAAACAGTTTTTCTGCATTTGCAGGTTGTACATGAGTACAGAGTTCTGAATCCACAGGTCCTCTTTCAAATCATTCACTATAATCTCAAAGAAAAAAACCCATGCTAAGCACCAATTCCTGAGTACAGGGGACTTTTCTTTGCAATTAAAGCTTGTTTAACTCACACATCTTCTTTGGGGAAAAATATCTGGTGGATTGACTGTAAAATAAGTAAATGCACTCAAAATGATATGAGTAGATGATAAAAATATCTGCCAACCTGATGAAAATTACTTAAAACGAGAGGATGAGTTTTGCATAATATTTTTTAGGACGCATGTCCATTAAAGCATTTTTTAAAGAATAAATCCTGTTGTTGCTGTTTTTTGTAAATTGTTGAGCACTCTATATTTAAAAAAGAGGCCCTAACAGTTAGAAAATGCTCACATTTGAGCTATTCTAGAAAAGTGTTGGCATTTTCAGCTATGCAAAAATGCTTCAGAAGACAAAATCCTCAAAAATATTGACACAGTATTACTAATGTTTTATGCAAATTTGTAATACAAACAAACCATGATCTCTTTATGACCACAGTATGACCCATCTTGTTGTGGCTACTTTCAACTTATCAATCACTTAAATAATCTCAAACCTGTTACTTGGGTAAATATACTTACAGTAACTCAAATTTCCCTTACAGTCACCATATTTCAAACCAACACCATTGGGATGCACAGAAAAACAGATTTATGTCACAGATGTGCAGCTGACAAATCTGTGTGGTACTTTAATAAAAACTTGGACCAAAAAATATTTCTAGCACTTTTGTTGAGTAGATGATACAAAGAATTAAGGCAGTTCTGAAGACAAGATCCAACCCGGCACTGTGCACCTTATAAGATACCTGGTCAGTCTATATCTGTAATTATGCTAATTTTCTTATTAACCGAGTTTCCCCTCTTAGATCTCTCTCTTGTCTGGGCTTCAAAACTTCTGTAAGTGAAAGATTTGTCAGGTCAACCTCCCAGGCAGCCTGTCATATTGCTTGTTCACAGGGTGCTGACAAGTGCAAATGATAGATGACCTGCCGGCCAGTGTCCCAAATGCCGGGTAGGAGCAGAGAGGTCTTAATAATTACACAGACGATTTCCTTCTCAGGCATGAAGTTAAAAACTGCCATAAAATGATAAAGTATGAGAATGAGATTCTTTCGATAGCGGAACGGTGTGGGAAAAACACAGGTCCTCTGGGGTTTGCGTGGAAGCTAATAGACGTCAGATGAGAGTCTTTTATTCCTGAGGTTTTATTGTTCGTGGCTGGGAGTTGTAGTGACATGAGCCTGGAGGGATCAGTTTCATGATACTACTCACCATGCCTCGGGTGACCAATCCTTTACTTGGTCCAGTGGGATGCCATCTCTCTGTAAAGTGGGATGAGATTGCGATTTAAATGTGCTTTTAAGAGATCAGGAAATGGAGCTTTACTGTTATCATTACTTTATTATTTATTATGATGATACTAAGATTAGACTTGCAGCATTGTTTTGAGATGGTTTTGACAATGTGATTAGATAAACTTAACACTAGAGGCAGTAAAACACAAATAATGATAATGTGGTATAATACTGAATTATTAAAATTTATTTTTTTATGTTATCAGTTTATTTGGTTTGAGATTTTCTGTATACTTGTAGGCCTGTAGCCAGCCTACTAAAATGGGTGGTTCTTTTTCTTTTTTTTTTTCAAAAAGTGGACCTTTTCGTAGATATTGACCTCATTTTCTGATGATTAGCTGTTCGGATGGTTATAACCACACTTTGATGCAACAAAAATATTTCCTACTTTTTTGTCAAAGTGCTTACCATATTGTTACAAATATGCATTATGTTATTACAGTTTTATTAATAATTTAATTAGATTGCGATAAAAAATTTTGAACAAAGAAATATGGAAAAAATACTTATATTTTTAAATAATTTATTATCATCCATCATTTAAAAAAAAATTAGGAATCTGTTAAAACTTGTTTTAACTTAAAAACTCCAGTGCTCTAGTTTCCTCCTCAGTCCAAAGACATGCTCTATAGGTGAATTGAATAAACCAAACTGGCTGTAGTGTATGAGTGTGTGTGGTTGGGGCTCGAAGGGCATATTGAAGGGCATATTCTGAACCATATTGGCGGTTTATACTGTTGTGGCAAACCCTGATAAATAAAGGGGCTAAGACTACAGTAATTAAATGAATGAATTTTCTTTGGCTAAATTCACATTGCAGCAAAATTTGGTTTTGTACACACAATATTTTTTTGAGTAACATCTGCACTCAGCAACAGAACCTAAAAAAAAAGTTCAGGTAGCTACAATAGCATTTAGTTATTCTGAATTATCATCTTGTGTGTACAAAATATGATTCATTGTAGAATCTGCAACTATAGCAACAATCTGGTGTCTTGAGCATTGAGTATTTTTAACTAAAGTAATATTACAGTGACTAAAAATTCTTTATGATTTTAACTTTACCACTGTCGCTAGAGATTTTTATTATGTTTGGAAAGTTCTGCTATTTATTATAAGTGAAGCTTATTAAACATCTTTGGCCTCAATCCAGTTATGGACTTGATTAAGTAGACAGAATTTGGGTCAAAGGTTTATTATGGGCTTTTCTTATTTGCATTTTTAGCAAGATCTGGCAACACTAATGAGTCATTGTGTTCCTCCTTCCCCTTTATCTTTTGCACTGTGCACACAGAAGAGAGACAAAACTCAGAGAAGTGTTTAAGTGAATGAGTTGTTCAGTTAAAATCTGTACACACTACATCAAATTTTTGTGGAAAAGTACTGAGGTTTGTGTGTGAGGGTGTGTGTGTGTGTGTGTGTGCGTGCGTGAGTGCGTGCGTGCGTGCGTGCGTGTGTGTGTAGAAAAGGCAAGGCAAGTTTATTTATATAGCACATTTCATACACAATGGTATTTCAAAGTGTTTTACATAATCAGGAATAAAAGAGACAAGTGTGAGAAAATAAAAACAAATGATTAAAAAAACGATAAAAATGTGTTAAAACAGGTTATAAAGAATGAAAAAGGAAAGGAAGACATAATAGTGTGATCTGTCGAATGCAGCACAGTGCTTTTCCAGTAAAGCCACAGCTAAACAGATCTGTTTTCAGTCTTGATTTGAATGTGCCTAATGTTGGAGCACATCTGATCATTTCTGGAAGCTGATTCAAGCAGTAGGGGGCTTGTTGGTGATGTATTTGAAAGTTTCATGTGCCACTAATGCGTTTTCATTTTATTGCATTTTGAAAGTGTGATCTCTCCACAGATACATGACCATACACACATTCACTCATATATTTTGATGTTTCAAAGGTGTTGGAGTAATGTGGATGCCAGGTGTAAAGTAAAAAACCTATGCATTTTAGAACAAAACACGTTATTGTAAATGGCACTTTAAATTAATCAAAAATGTATGCTTTAGCATGTAAATTAGACTAGCGTTTTTACTGAGTTTAAGAAATGCATGATACGTGACCATTAACACTCACTGGGCATGTGCACGTTTTGCCAAACACACTTGTCGAACTAAATAGCAACTGTATTTATTGTATGAGGTGCTGAATGTCCCAACTCAATAGCTTTGGCAGATATTGCTAGAAAAACAAATTGTAAAAACAACTATCTTTACCTGATAATTAAGCCACACACCAAAGTATGGTGTTCTGTACATGCTAAGTAGGCCTTCAAAACTAAAGAAAGCTTTGATAAATTCGAGACAAAAATCAATCCAATTTACAGTTTTACATCGACTTCATTTCTCTAAAACTAGATTAAGTAAAATATTTCCTCTGTATCTCCTATGTGACAGATGTGGTGGGGCAGAAGGGACTTTGGCACATTTCTTTTGGTTTTGTCCTGCTCTTTATGAGTTTTGGTCTAGCATTTTCAAATTGTTTTCCAGTGCATATGGAACCAATTTCCAACCTGTCTACAGTTTGACTATTTTTGGATATTCTAATGTAATGGAGACCTTTCCATTAAACCAACAGCAAGCCCTAATGGTTGGCATGATTACAGCTAAAAAGATTATCTTACCTAATTGAAAATCTTAATTGGACGTCTTGAAATTTCACAGAAAAAAGTTGAAATCACATGGGGACCTAGCTTAAGACTCTTGGGAATTTAGCATTTTAAGTTTGAAATTTTTCATCTCTAACCTATATATTCATGACACTATGTTTGTTATACTACTCTGTACAATTATTTTTTTTATTTGTATTGTATTGTTTTTGTTAAATATCTTATGAATGTTAAACAAAACAAAATATTACAAAAAAGTAGGCTTTCAAAACATAAAATAAAAAGTCCTAAAGTGCAGACCACAATCAGTCTATGATCTGTAATACAACTTAAAAAAAGAGGATGATAATTTACATTTGCACATCACAGAAAGTAAAATTGCACGGTAGATTCTCTGGTATAGCAATGCATCAGTACGAGTGGCTTAGTTATTATTTTATAATATGATAAAGATATGATAAATGATAAACATTTTGTGAGCACTCACTGGGCATTCAATTTTTGACTTCCCATTTAAGGAATGTAATGAATCAGTCATCTGCTTCAGATAAAACTTGACTGCTTTTATTGCTACTTACTTTTATATGCACATAATATGCACATTTTATGTCACCCTGAAAGAATAAATTAATGTTTATTTAGTATTTTTTTAACAATAAATGAGCAATAGATTAATTTGTTCTCTTCATAGTTATAAATTTTTCCTGCTCATCCAGTCATATTTGCAGTCTTGTTTAGAGATGTTTTTGACATTGGTACTTTAGATGCCCGGACACTTAAAATAAGAAGCCAATTACCAAGATATTAGTAAATGAAACCTTTGACGGCTTTTTGACACCAATCTTGTCTCTAAATTTCTCCATAGATGTTATCGTGTCACATATCAATGACATTTGCAAAGGTCACGCACAAATTAAGCTTCAATTTCCATAACATTTGCATTTTCTCATTTTGCAGATGCTTTTGGACCAAGGTAACAGTGCAAATAGGCAACCAGTGTAAAAAATACAATTACTGAGAGCATATGACGCACTTAATACCGAGGCAAAGCCGTAGAGAATGAAGAAGACATTGATTCGGATATTAACTTTGAATCCGCTGCTCTTAGAACAGAGGGAAATGAGCTTATTACCTTCATCTGTGCCATAACGGTCCTCCAGGGCAAATAGAGAATGCATTATAGATATAATAGAGCAGTTTATGAAGATAGTTTATAAAGAAATAAATGTTCATTGCATTTTTTGTTTTTCAAATACCCTTATTGTATTGTACTTTTCAAGTACCCTTACTCAGTGTCTTACATTTTCAGACTTTGTCTTTAAATTGTTATGTAATGCTAAGTGCATTTACACTTTGAATTGACACTTTAAATTGGTGTTAATTTCCCAGTACTGGGTTGTGGTTGGAAGGACATCTGCCACGTAAAACATATGTTGGATTAGATGGTGGTTCATTCCGCTGTGGCGACCTCTGAAATAGAAACTAAGACAAAGGAAAATGAATGAATGAATGAATTAATTAATTGATTTTGACTTTTAATAACAGCAATTAGAAAAAGTGAGTGTATACACACTAATCTCTTTAATGTAGGATTATGAGTGCTCTATGGATTATTAAAATATTCCCATGCTATCATGCAAACAATAATTTATTAGGAAATGATTTGAGTGAAGATTTGAATTGTTTAAAAATCTCTCTAAGATGAGATATTTCAGTATATCAATTCAACATTTCATGTCTATTTGCTGATTTGGTAAATACTCATGAAATAATATGAATATTATGCTGTAAACTAACCATTATCACAGAAATGGAGCCTTCACAAGGCCTGTGTACCGTTCTTGGTTTTTTTGTGATAATGTGCAGCTGATTGTTTCCCTTTACTCAAGTGTAGCACTTATAAACACAATTCAACATTATTTGCATGCTTCTCATGCCTTGCACAATGTTTTTACTTGGTATTTAACAAAGAAATTTACATCAAACACTGTAAATGTGTCACATTTAAAGACAACCAATAAGTCCACGCGGAATCTACACACAAAATTTGCAGATTTCTACAGATGTTTTTAACTATATATTTAAATATCTTAATGTGTAAATATATATATTTAGACATTTTTCATATTAATATCAGTAATATTTTAATTCATATACAAATGTTTATATGATGTGTTCATTCATTCATTCCTTCATTTATTCATTCATTTTCCTTCTGCTTAGTCCCTTATTTATTAGTGGTCACCGCAGCGGAATGCCAACTATTCCAGCAAATATTTTATGCAGATGATGCCTTTCCAGCCACCACCCAGTACTGGGAAACACCCACTCTCGCATTCACACACACCCATACACTACAGCCAGTTTTTAGTTCATCCAATTCACTTCTACCGCATGTCTTTGGACTGTTGGAGAAACCGGAGCACCCAGAGAAAACCCATGCGAACACAGGGAGAACATGCAAACTCCACACAGAAATGCCAACTGGTTCAGCTGGCTCTCGATCCAGGGACCTTCTTGCTGCATGGCAAAAGTGCTAACCACTGAGCCACTGTGGCACCCCAAAATACATGTCTACAAAACATAAATCTTATGAAACATCACTATTCAGTTTACTAACACCGCTGACATTCAGTTCACTTCAGTTCTATGTGCCCTGTGAAATTTTAAAAAAAAAATGATTTACTCTAATCTTCAAGAGGAGTCCACAGTTACCTACTCTATCATGTTTTCTGGCTGACTTGACTCGCTTTGCTTCTGTCTCCTGGTTTCCTGATCCAGGTGCGGAGTTCCATCTTCTCTATAGGTCTCTTTTGATCAAGCTCATTATTTGATTTATTTATGGTTTTAAATAATGAAAATATACTTGACTGCCTCTTTGCCATTTTGAAAACACAAATATTATTTAAGTAGGCCACTATGCCAGTATTCATTTTCAATGCTCACTGCGTGTGAAACAACGATCACTAACCAATGAGAGTTGTTGTGAATTCACCATGCAAAAGATAATGCTGGATCAACTAAACATCAGAACGCAAAACATTTTCCGGGACAGGATCTGACAAGTTCCAGCTCAAATTAAGCTCTGGTTAAAAAAAATGTTCAATCATTGTTCAAATGTTGCATTTCAAGACATTTTTCAGGTTTTTCTTCTCAAACCACTCATGTGTTGAGGACTAGTTTCTTGTACATTTCATTCAGAGCCTTTTGTTTTGTTTGATTTGAAATTTTGACAGTATTTTTTGACCGACTGACGTCAATCATTCTGCATATCAAGATAAAGCAGCAAAGACCTGCCTGGAACTACTTTAGCTGTGCGTTTCCCTGGAAGTAACCAAACACCTTAGAATGTTCATTAGCCAATCAGTATCAAGCCTTCAACAGCCCTGTAGTATTAAAACACAATAGTACAAGACTTCTTACTAACTATCCAGTTACCAACTCACCCTTACCTGTCACCTTAGCATTACGCATTAACTATTTAGTTTCCACATCTCTATCTGTTAACAAGTGTCACACAGATGTCTTTGTCCCCATCAAGCTAATGATTTCAGTAACACTCTGCAGTAGTCAAGTAATGTAAGTGGCTGCAATAGAGAGCTTTTGTTTGTGTGTGTGTGTGTTTTCGGAGATTGTGAATGACCATATCTTTGTGTGTTCATGTGATTGAGTCTGAACGAACACACACACTTGATACAGCGCTGTGCTCATTAAGGAGCTCTGGCTCGGCTCCAGGGCCACATGTTTCTCCTGTGCGGCGCTCGGCTATTTCTATCTGCAGTGTTTGGCTTGGATTTATACTCGGCTGCTCTCTCAGTCACCTTGTCTTGTCTTGTCTCATTCTTCATACAGCGTCCACGCTTTTCTATCTAGGCTGGCTAATAGACCTATCTACTGTACACTCGTTTTGATAAATTTAAAGTGGGGTGCTTGAGACAGAGACTGAATTGATGGCAACCTTAAAAAAACTTTGTGTATTAGTATTGTTAGTGGCTCAGTGTTAGTTAATCTGCCATTTTCTGCTTTAAAACAACATGCTTCCAGCACAGAACCACGTTTTTTTAATGAAACACTGTAAAATGTGAAATAATGTAGGACAACACTCTTCTATTTGTAGTTTTATGCTATGCTACGGGCTAAAGTTATTAATTTTTTTGGATTTTGTTGGCTAATATGATTTATGCTATAGGATATTATACGCTAATTTAATTTATTCATAAATATTGGCTTATTTTGTTGATGCAAGGAGAGTTTCACAAAAATAATGTCTTGCTAATGTATCGGCTAATGTTATTTATGCTAACTGATATCATTGATGCCTAGATAGATACTGGCTAAATTTGTCGATGCTAGAAGTTTATCAGCTATGATACTGGCTAATAATAATCATGCTCAGAAATATTTAGATATTATGAATACTGAGATGTTATAACATTAATTATGCTATAGGAATTTGGCTAAGCTATGTGTTACTGGCTTATATTATTTAGACCCAAGTACCGGCTAATGTTATTCATGCTCAGACATCTTTCGGTATTATGAATGCTATGAATGCTAAGTTATGTATTACTGGCTAATATTATGTAGACCCATGTACTGGCTAATATGCTCAGAAATCTCTTAGGATATTATAAATGCTAAGAATTTTAGGTTATGTATTACTGGCTAAAATTATTTAGACCCAGATACTGGCTAATGTTATTTATGCTAGGATGTTGGCTAACATATTTTCTGCTTGGATGTTATTGGTTAACATTATTGACAACTATCGTTGTAAGACTATTCTGTTGCTCAGACACTGGCTAATGCTAGAATATTACATGCTATCTTTTTGCCTGGATTATTTATGCTAAGATAATAGCTAACATTATCTACCTTTGTTTACGTTCATTCATTTAACAAACACTTTCATCTGAAGAGACTTACAAATGATGATGCCAAGCTAGGATACTGGCTAGCTTTAATCGACTACATATGCTAATATTATATTGTTAGTGTCACAATCACCAGCGATCTAGCCCTGATAGATTGCTGGGGTACATTCACTATCACCCCCGACTACAGGCCTGTCACCAAAGGAACTAAACATCCTGTTATGCACCACACACTCACACCTGTTCCTGTTCTTCTTTGAGGTGCTCAAAGACTGATTACATGGACCATATATATACATCACACAAACACACAGCCTTTGCTGAGTCATGCCGTCTAGCCGTGTTGTGACCCCTTGCCTTGTTTTCCCGTTTTGATTTTTTGCTACCTGTATTGACCATTTGCCTGTTTGTGATCACGATTCTGAATTATCTGTATGTATCTGTTTACCCCTGTTTTGACCTTACTAAGCATGTATTTGTGTATTTATATAGCACATTTACTGTGTATGGCCTTACTAAGCGTGTGATGTGTATTTATATAGCACATTTACTGTGTATACACCCAAAGCGCTTCACAATCTCCACCCCACCACTAGTGTGCAGCATCCACTGCACTCACCACAAACAAGCTGTAGGTGGAGTGGAGAGACAGAGATAGAGCCAATTCGGTTGATGGGGATGATTGGGAGGCCATGATCGTAAGGGCCGATTGAGGGACTTTGGCTAGGACACTGGGGTTACACCTCTACTCCTTGATTTTTAATGACCACAGAGAGTCAGAGAGAACCAGAGAGAGAGTTTAACGTCTCATCCGAAAGACGGCGCCCACTGACAGTATAGTGTCCCCTTCACTTTAACTGGGGCATTAGGAGTCACACAAACCACAGGTTGAGCGCTCCCTGTTGGCCTCTCTAACACCACTTCCAACAGCAACCTAGTTTTCTATGTGGTCTTCCATTCAGGTACTGACCAGGCTCAGCCCTGCTTAGCTTCAGTGAGTAACCAGTGTTGGGCTGTAGGGTGATATGGCTGTGGCCGTGTTACAGTTTGCTAATCTAAGATGCTAATGGTGTGAATTTTATGTATTTATTTAGACTTATATTAAGATATTTTTATCTAATATAATTTATGCTACCAAATTATATTGCCTGAATACTATTTATGGGACAATATTATGCTAGCATAGTTTTATGTATCCTGTAATATGATTAATTTTTGCTTTAGCAGAACACATTTGTTTTGTCAATTTATTATAATTCAATATTAAACACATTAAAAGTATCAAAATATTACCCAACCAGAGGACTTTGGCAATCTCACATGAATCAGCACTAAAAAAGGCTTCACTCCAGACAAAATGGGGAGCGATTTCACCTCAGACTGTGGTTGAAGGTTGTGTTAGCATGTATGTGTGTGCGTCTGTCTAGCCGCTCACAGGTGTGGAGTTTTCAGATGACCGGCACTCTGCAGGTTACATCATGTAGCTCTTGCCACTGGAGACATTTCCCAGGCCCTGTGTCCTCATCGTGAGTGGCCAAAGTGTGTTTTTGCACCTGACTGAAGACGACCGCTGGGACACCATGTGAAGTGTATGGTGAAAGGTGTGAGCCGCTACAGATGTTTGGAAGAGAGAAATCTGTGATTTCCTATAGGGTATTTACACTGAGTGCGTGTGTGATGTGCTGAGGGAGTCGTGTGTTTGTGTGTGTAAGTAGATGAGGGAGTGGGAAAGGGGGTTGTGTTTGCTCATGCATTTGTGTGTGCCTCTCTAAGGGGCTCAGCTAGGAGCGTCATGGATCTTTGTGGAAAAGACTGCTCACTTTGTGTCCGTTTTATTTTAACAGGGAGAATACTGTTCTCTTTCTCTCACATATTCGTTTGGCAGTATCTCTCCAACGATACAATATAGGCTGTCTCTGCCGCTGATCACGTGGCCAGGTTTGCTTGTCAAGCAGCCCCTTCCCCAGAGGAAGCTCAGGGTTGCCTTGGGGATGAGAATCCTGGTGGCAGATTTGGGGAATCTGAGGCAACGTTACCATGGCAGAGGCTGAGTCTGGGGAAGGGGTGCACTGGCTGCTGGAGGCACTTGTTGTAGCAGGTGTTTGCTTGTTTTTGTCACATTCTTAATATTAATGAATTGTCTTTTGCATGCATGGATTACCGACTACTGTCCTTATATTCTTTACATTCTACCTTTTCATTGAAAAAAACATTTACATTGTACAGTTTTGCTACAGAATAAACAGCCTATTTAATTTTATATCAAATAAGCTATAGATTTTGTTATGTATATTATTGGCTTTTATTATTTATGCAGGCCCTCTGAATTTAAAATTAAATCCAGTTTTTATTTATTTATTTTTATTTAGTAATCAGAAAGTATGTTCAGTTAATTAAAATATGAGACCAATGAATATATACATTACATAAAATCTTTTGGCGGATGGTTATAAGAGAGCTAACCTAGGAGTTGTTGATTTTTAGGAATGCACAAGTAGTAGCAAATGACTAGATTAGATTAGATTAGATTCAACTTTTTATTGTCATTACACATGTACAAGTACAAGACAACGAAATGCAGTTTAGGTCTAACTAGGAGTGCAATAGCAGCAAGTGCAGGATATAGGTATAAGTTGAAGTGCAATTATAGAAGAAATATGATAATAATTAAAGATGCATATGAACATACAGATATACAGGTTGTGTTAACTACGGGCAGAGATTTACAATAGAAGAATGTATGTACACAATAGATGAATATATGTATACACAGTGCTCAGCATAAATGAAGTACACTCCATTTCAAAAATTTATGTTTTTATCCATTTATTAGTGAATGTATAGGTCATATATTTTGGTGGATTTGAACAAAATAGATTTATTCATTCATTCCTTCATTCATTCATTTATTTTCTTGTCGGCTTAGTCCCTTTATTAATCCGGGGTCGCCACAGCGGAATGAAACGCTGACTTATCCAGCACGTTTTTACGCAGCAGATGCCCTTCCAGCCGCAACCCATCTCTAGGAAACAAAAGAGATATTAAAACACACCCACACCCACACACACACACACACACACACACACATATATATATATATATATATATATATATATATATATATATATATATATATATATATATATATATATATATATTAAAATTATATTTTATTCACTAAACATATTTAGGAATGAAAAGATAATACAATTAAATCCATGCAAAATATTGCAAACTGCAAAATTTCAACTAAATCTTTTTTTTTTCTCTCGATTTTTGCAAATTTTTTAAAATCATATTTCATATTTCATATTTTTCCCTAACATATAAATTTAAACTACTAGTTTTTGGAGCCTAATCGTAAGTTATTTTGTTATATTAGCCCCAGATTTGGCTTTAGTACTGATTACTTTAATGTATATTTACAAATATCATATTTTATTGCATCCTATAGGAAATATGAATTTAAAGATTTGAGAGGGGTGTACTCATATATTCCGGCACTGTTTATCCATATCATGTTTTTAATTCAATGTATGAAGTACTAAAGGGTTCATTAATGTAAAAGTAACCACTACAAAACTAATTCATACCAATATATATTAGCATTTTAGATGGCAAACTACCCTTATGGTATTTTTAAATTTCACTGTTGTTGGTAAATGTTACGTGTTGTCTTTTTTGTTATTTGTGGACTGAGTCCTAGACAAATGTGCTGCTTGAGTCCAAGTCAAATTTCCTGCAAAAGACAGTACAGGGTAACTCAACTCATCTCAGCTCATGACAATTTATCCATAGCCTCTTATAAATGACATCAATATGCAGTGGGGGAAATAAGAATTGAACACGTCATGTTTTTCCCATGAATAATATTTCTAAAGGAACTGCTGACATGGAATTGAACCAGATTTTGGTAAAAACACAAACAATACAAAAAAAAAATCTGAATAATTAGTTATTTGTAAAAACAATGGAATGACACAAGGAGAAAATACTGAACTACTGAAATTATTTAATACTTTATGAAAAAGTTTTTTGGTGATGGCAGCTTAAAGTCACCTCTCATATGGAGAATAAAGTCACGAATTGCTCAGGTGTGAGTTTTTTCACAGACTTCATTAGTGTGTAAAACTCTTGATGGTTCTGTGGGTCTCGTCTATCAAATCTGATTTTAATTTTGTATTTTACATTGGATTCAATCAGGTAATTGGCTGGGCCATTCTACAGCTTGATTTTCTTCCTCTGAAAGCAGTGAATATTAATAATTTACAATGAAGAAATGCAGAGGTTTGGTTTCTAACTACTGAGAGATTTCAGCTGCTGTCTGGGCTTTAAATGTCATTTTACACCTCTCTTTCTTCATGTTCAATACTTTTTCATTTTATTACACATAACTTTGTAAACTAATTAATATTGTTTTCTTTACATATCTGTTTTTTTTTTTGGTTGTTACCAACATCCAGTAAAAATGTCAAATCAACAGCACCTTTACGAATATGCTTTCTGAGAAAACTGGTCACGTGTTCAATACTTATTTCCCCCACTGTATGTAATCAAAACATCAAAAATAGAAAAATGACAAAATAATATGACTTTCCTTTTTAGTTTAATGAAGGATACAAAAATCATATTCAATATAACAACAAATAACAGCTTATTGAAACCTATTTATTTAAGTTTTATTCTTTTTCTCAAATGGGACTGAAAATACTAAATAAGCTGGACTTTTAATTTTACTAGGTTGTTGTGAAGAAGCTGTGAGTTTTCTTTTCTCACATACAACTGGGAAATGATGGTGAAGTGACATTATACATAGCAAATCAATCTGTGTGACTCACAATTGTACACACAATTCACAGTAGGGCATATAGACTTTTTATTTACAATTATTTACTGATTTATCTACAAAATTTGCCAAATTCTGTGATTTCCTGCGTAATAAATTCCATAATTATGACTGTATTCTTTTAATTATAATTAGCTTTTAAGAAAATTTTAACTAGATGTAACGGGTATTAAACCTTAAAGGACCAAACAATTAAAATCAGAAGATTACTAAGAACGGGAAAGGAGGTAGTGGTGATGCTGAGTAACTCACAGAGACAAAAAGGTATGTTGCACAACGTTGTTCTGTATTAAATACACACACAAAAGAAATAACAATAAAATAAACACTAATTAAAAATATACCCCGGGTGCACCCTTTATATGACGCTGTAAATTTTGTTAAATTCACAATTTAACAAATAGATGAGAGTTCAAATAAATCAGCAATTTCCAAATTGTTTTGTTACATGTAACCAAATAAAATTTTTCCAAATATATCAAGTTTCAAATCCAGGAAGATCAAAATAAAATAAATGAATTATTTACTTTCAACTGTCTTTTGGGTACTCACAAAATGTCCTCCTCTTGAAAAAAAAAAGACAAACAGTCTTAAGGATCAAATCCTCTTACTTGAGTGAAGGGAAATAGTGAAAAAGCAAGTGTCCTTTTTCCCTAGAAGTCAGTCCTTTCCTGTAGGTCCACTGAAACTGCACTTGGGAGGCTCGCCATCAACCGAGAATCGCAAGAATTCCAAAATCCAGCAACAAAAAAAAACCTGGCCTGTTCTTCTAATGTATTCTTTTTTTAATTCCTATCAGGTACACGTGACCACAGTGATGTCTGTGAGCTGTAGTAAATAATAAAACACCATGCGGTTTTATAACCTTGTGATAATGGATAATTCTTCCATTAAACAGAAAAATACAACTTTCTATCACTTCTTAAACATGAAACTAATAAAATATTATCACATTCAACATGTTGTCACTCAATATGTTTTTATTATTTTAGCAATAAGCTAATGATGAACTCACCGAGTCAAAATGCATCCATCGCGCTCAAATCAGCATATATCTACTCAATCCCTCGCCATCCTCGTGCTATAGACTTATATTTTTAACATTATATTGGTTTTAAAAGTTTTAACTTATGTATTATTGCTATATTTACTTTATAATCACTTGGTTTTCCTTTCTGTCACGCTGTGTGTCTCTTCCGATGCTTTAGTAATATCCGCAACCACAAGGGGGCGGAGATGAGCATCCAGCGCTCTCATTTGCTGACTTAAGACTGCTGACAGCCTGACACCCAATCAGAGAATTATAACTCACATATACATGTTTTAACATTTTTTTATACATTTTATTTTAATACTTATTTTAGCATCAACACTTTAACACTTTAATAATGATGATGAGGTGTATATTTATTTATTATTTTATCTGTTTTTATTTGTCTTATCTATTTTATCTATCTTATCTGTTTTATCTACTCCCATTCATTATTTTATGGGGGTTACACCTTCCCCTCTTGAAACAATGCAAGTCCCTTTGCATGCTCTGAGCGGTTGGGTAGTCACTATGTTTGCTGGAATGTCAGAAGTTATAGGAGAATCACCCAGATCTTCAACACTATTGAGAGAGTTAACAAGAGCAGTGCTTAATCCTTGGAACAGAGACTGAACAACATGAGACAGAGGATTTCCAAGCTGAAAGTAGGTAAGTCTCTCAGGTTTGTCTCTCTCCCTTGCAGAACGTCTTAGTGAAGGTATTTCTTGTTCTGATTGTTGTTCTTCTCTTTCACAAGAAACAGAGTTTTCTGAATCATTTGCCTCTTCAACTTTACTCTCTCTCTGAGTGGGTAAGTCTTTATTGTTATCAGTTTCAGGTTGGTCTTTTCCAGGTGTCTCAGTTGTTTCACAGACTTCCAGAACATCATCAGATGGGTTATAAACTGAAGAGTGTACAGGTGCATTATAAACTGGAGGATCATTGGCTGGAAGATCATCAGGTAAGTTGTCAACTGGAGGAGTTACAGGTAGGTTATCATTTTGAGTTCCTTCCTTGCATTGAGTTCCATCTTTTCCGAGGTTTTGACCAGCTGATTCATCAGCTAAGGACACACTCTTCCCTTTTACTGGTTGGGGAACATCATACACTGTAGAAAACTGCAATGGTTCCACATTTTGATGGTTATCACCATACCACTCATAATCCTCATCTTCTGGACTAAGGAAAGAACAATCCTCTTCAGGTTGTTGGAAACCTGGATTCTGCCTTGTTCTAGGTCTTGACATTTTGGGTGGGGAGGGGTTTGAACTGTTTGACAATGGCAGGTAACCACAAGGAAGAAGAAGGTCCCTATGAAGGGTACGAAGGGGACTTTCACTGTTTTCAGGATGAACGGTGTAGACAGGTAAGTCGCCAGCCTTCTTTACCACCACATACACCTCAGATTCCCACTTGTCCGCTAACTTGTGCTTACCACGCAGTCTGACATTTCGCACCAGGACACGATCCCCGACCTCCAAAGAAGAATGAGTGACAGGTTTGTCAAACCTGGTTTTGTTCTTTTCAGCAGTTTTCAACATACCTTGTGAAGCAAGCAAATAGCTTTCCTTCAAGTGTGATTTCAGCTGTTTCACATACTCTGAATGAGGAATGACATCTGATTTCCCATGATGAGGCAGACCAAAAGCAAGGTCAACAGGCAATCTTGGCTGTCTGCCAAACATCAATTCATAAGGAGTAAACCCAGTGACTTCATGCTTCGTACAATTGTACGCATGGACAAGTGGCTTGACAAAGTCTTTCCAATGGGCTTTATCTTTCTCCTCCAAAGTACCCAACATGCCCAGCAGGGTCCTATTGAAGCGTTCAACCGGGTTTCCCTGCGGGTGATAGGGAGTTGTTCGGCTTTTCTTTATGCCTGACACTTCACAGAGCTCTCTGATGACATGTGACTCAAAATCAGGGCCCTGGTCACTATGCAAGCGTTCAGGAAACCCATAGTGTGTGACAAAGTTCTCCCAAAGACACTTTGCTACTGTTTTAGCCTTCTGATTAGGTGTAGGATAAGCCACTGCATACTTGGTAAAAAAGTCCGTAATAACCAATATGTCTTTGGTATTACTCCTGTCAGGTTCCAATGAAAGGAAATCCATACACACCAGCTGTAATGGCCTAGTGGCATGAAAATTGACCAGAGGAGCTGCTTTTTGGGGTTGTGCCTTCCTACGCACACAGCGACTACACTCCTTGACTTTTCGTTCCACATCTGCAGCCATTTTTGGCCAGTAGAAACGAGATCGAATCAGATCTACAGTCCTCTCAATCCCTAGGTGACCCATGTCATCATGTAAACTGCTCATCACCAAGGGTCTTAACTCCTCAGGGAGTACTAGTTGGTAAGTGAGTAAATTATTTTCCTGCCTTCTTCTATAGAGTATTCCATCTCGCAACTCAAGTCGATTCCACTCCTTTAGAAAAAGAGGAAAAGTTGGAATCTCTTTTCGCACTGTAGGAGAAGGTTTCTCCCCCAACTCCAAGTGGAAAATGACTTCTCGAAGGACTGAGTCTGCTCTCTGCTTTTCACCAATCTCATGTGGTAGGTAAGGCATAACAGGTAATCCATCTAAATTACAATCCTCTCCATACTCATCAGGTATAGCATCAGGACAGAGTGCAAGTGATCCCACCAGTGCAACCCCAGAAGCTGCGTCTTGATTGATAAGGTGCTTTTCGCAAATAGCATGAACTACATCATTTGGGGCACTAACAATGTCAGCAGCATCATGGTGATGGTGTTGTACAAATTGATGGATTCTTTCCTGCTCTTTACTGGACCAAGCAGTCTCAGGAATGGGTTCCTGGGGTCTCCTTGAGAGACTATCCGCATCTACATTCTGCTTGCCAGCTCTGTATTGCAATTTGAAAGAGAAGGTGGAAAGAGCTGACAGCCATCGATAACTTGTAGCATCCAATTTTGCTGTA
Organism: Danio rerio; assembly: GCF_052040795.2. Classification (NCBI taxonomy): domain Eukaryota; kingdom Metazoa; phylum Chordata; class Actinopteri; order Cypriniformes; family Danionidae; genus Danio; species Danio rerio. Next base: position 31,961,046 of record NC_141035.1, read on the forward strand.
GTGAGGATATAAGTCAAGGGGTTGCTATCTGTAATAACGGTGAACTGGTTACCGTATAAGTAGTCATTAAACTTTTCAGTCACTGCCCATTTTAGGGCAAGGAATTCAAGTTTGTGAGCAGGATATCTAGACTCACTATGAGACAACCCTCTGCTTGCGAATGCTATTGCACGCATCTGCCCATCCTGTTCTTGATAAAGTGCTGCCCCTAGTCCCTTTGTACTTGCATCAGTGTGGAGAAAATAAGGCAGTTTGGGGTCAGCAAATCCCAGAATAGGTGCAGAAGTGAGTTTTTCTATAAGGGTTCGAAATGCTTCTTCACAAGAAGGCGTCCATCGATCACCAAAGGACTCTTTTGGGTTATGGTACTGGCTTCCTTTGTTACACTTCTTGGCACCCTTTCTTAGCGGAGGATATCCTGAGGTCAGATCATTAAGTGGCTTCACTATTTTAGAGTAGTACTTGATGAAACGACGATAATATCCCCCAAAGCCTAAGAAAGACCTAAGTTCTTTTAGGTTTTTAGGTACAGGCCAGGTTTTTAAAGCTTGGACCTTCTCAGGGTCAGTCTCCACTCCATGCTCTGACACGATATGTCCCAAATAGCGGACTGAAGTCTGGAAAAACTTACATTTTTCCAAGGAGAGTTTCAGACCATATTCCTTTAGACGAAACAGGACATTTAATAGTCGAGTCTCATGTTCTTCCAATGTGTCTGAGAAAACTATTAAGTCGTCCAAGAAAACAAGTACCTCCTTCAGATTAATGTCCCCCATACATTTTTCCATTAATCTTTGGAATGTACTTGGGGCATTCGTCACACCCTGTGGCATGCGATTAAACTCCCAAAATCCCAGCGGACAGACAAAGGCGGTTTTGGGTTTGTCTGCCTCATCCACTTCTATCTGGTAGTACCCAGACTTTAAATCGAGGACAGAGAACCATTTAGATCCTGTCAGAGCCGAGAATGTTTCCTCAAGATTCGGCAATGCATAGGCATCTCTCACTGTTTGAATATTCAGCTTGCGATAATCTATACATAGACGTACATCCCCATTCTTCTTCCTCACCACCACAATTGGGGAAGAGAAAGGTGACTCTGATTCCCGGATGACTCCACTTGCAAGAAGATCTTGTAGATGCCTACGAACTGCCTCAATATCTTGTGAATGAATAGGTCGTGCCCTCTGTTTAAAGGGAGTTTCATCGTGCAATTTAATGCTATGCTTCACTTTCTGGGTGTGGCCAAAATCTAGGTCATGATGACTGAACACTTCAGGTATTTCTCTGAGTTTTTTAGAAATGCGCTCCTTCCATACCTGAGGTAAGGGGGAATCACCAAAGTTCAGAGTGAAATCACCCTCTCCATTCCTATTGGAAGTTTTTGAAAGAGACTGTAAAGAATCCACAGCATGGAGCTCAGCGATCACACATCTGGGTGGGATAGTAATGTTATGATTTGTCTCATTGGTAAGCACAACTGGTATACTATTCATCTGGTTCTCAGGCTGATTAAGAAGACACCGCTTGACAAACACCCCTCCAGGTAGAGACGAATCAGGTGAGTGCTCCACAAGTATAGTCTGATCTATTCTGCATGGATTTGAAACTGAACCTCCCACCACTACAGTCTGACCAGCCATTAAAACTTTGGGTGCTCGACTCCTCAATCGTACATGGCCAAGAACACCACTTGTGTTTTGTCTCCATCTTATTTCAAGAGTTTTAAGTACCACTTTGTAACCATATGAACAAGGTTGAAATTTTGGGGGATCAGCACTTAAATACTTCTTATAGAGAACATCCAAAGTGTTTGTCCCAATAAGAACCAATGACTGATTGTGAGCTTTTACATCAGGAACTACTAAGGCTACTGTAGGTATTTCAACGCTCACTCCTAGTAATTCTTCTGGAAAGGTAATTCCCATTTCTATGTAGCCTTCGTATGGAACAGATAGACCATTTGCGCCTTCTACTTCCAGGATATCATCAATGGACTTAATTGGGTATCCTGAGAGATGCTGTTCATAGAAGGACTTTGGAACTGTTGTCACTTGAGAGCCTGTATCCAATAAACAGCTGCATTTTTCATTGGCTATAATAACTTCAGCAATGCTCATAGCACCTATTAACCCCTTTGGCAAGCTAGTGCTTTGCACTTTAGAAACCTGACTTTTTTCAAAAACATGATTAGTATTGGGACATTGTGATTCCAACTCAGCCCCTGTCTGTCCCACAACAAGGACTGATTCTAGTTTAAATCAGGGTTGGAGTTGGCGTTCTGAGAGTCCCATAGTAGCTGTTTTTCTCTCAAAAGTTTACGCTTGGCATTAACAAGTGTGGGGTTTGGCTCAGAAGTGCAAGAGGATGCAATATGACAATCCTCACCACAGGTAAAGCAGTACCATGGTCTAGGCCTGTCCTTTTGTCTTTGGCTAACTGGAGTCCTAGTTAACCGGTTAGCAGTATCTGACTTCTTTTTCTCCTGTTTATTTACTACTGCTTGCTGTGAAGCTTTCTTTTGGGTTTTATGAGCAGGAACAAGGCTAGCCAACTGACTTTGTAGTTTTGCTATCTGTCTCTTGATCTCCTTAGTTTCAGCTGCAAGTGATACCATGTTTGAAACTTCTCCTTGCTCCACCTCAGAAGAAACCCACGTCCTTTGCGAGTGCATTACTGCTCTTGGTTTAGAAGACCCAAGATGCTGCTTCATACGAGTGACTTTTGCGGTGTGTTTGTCTTCTTCAGTGCGTAACATAAGTAGAAGCTGCCCAAATGAAGGAGGATTATTACGCCTTCGCTCTAGCTGCAGGTCAGTAATTAGATCATTATCCCAGCAGCCTCTACAGAACTGCTTGAGAAGATGCCGATCTGCTTCTTCAGGTGAGACACCACCTCTTTTTATTGTCACTCTTAAAGCTGTCTGCAATCTGTACAAGTAAGTAGATGGCTTTTCACCAGCGTCCTGCAGAGTATTCATGAACTTTGCAAGGAGTTCATCTCCATCCTCAACAACTCCAAAAGCAGAATCCAGCAACTGAAGGTAAGCTGATGATGGAGCTTCAGAGCTAAGATGTTTTATAACATCTGCTGCGGGTGGTAAAAGACTGTCTACTATTTTCCTGGATACGTTCAAATCAGATAAGGTGGAATCTTTCAGCATTAGCTCTACACTGGAGCGCCAAGTGTCGTAATCGACCTCACTTCCGGGTCTGGGACATTTTCCTGAAAATACCCTAAGCCTTTGCTGCATAAGTCCTTGAGTAGCCACTTCACCAGTTCTCACCACATGTTCAATTACGAGTTTTTGAACCTCAGGTGGATTTAACACCTCTGAAGAGGTTAAGAGGGGGGGCTTATTTGGTTTAGCAGAGGTATGCTGTGACAGTGAGTCATCTGGTTGACTAATTTTGACAGGGGCTGGGGTAAAACTCTCTTCAGGACATACCTGAGCTTGCGGTTCATCCAGATCCTCGTCATCAGCCTCTGTGTCAGCGGACGTTGGAGTAAGCTCAGCAGTCATTTGTGACAGCATCTGGCTCAAGACAATCTCAAAATCAGTCCCACTCAATTTTGCTACTTCTTTCAGTCCCTCCAGGTATGACTTTGTGACACTGGTTCCCTTATACTGTGTAAACACACTAGATAATGCTCTCACATGGTAAGTAACACTTGGGTCACTGGACAGCTGGTGAGTATAAGGTAGCTGTGGCTCTAGAGAATGCAAAGCTTGGCCACTGGTATATTCAAGTATAACACTTTGATAAAACTCAGAATCCCTGTCACTAATAAAAACTGTTTTGGCAAAAGAACCATATTGTTTTAGAAAATCAAACAGCTCATCATCACTTTTGTCTTGTGTTAAACCGCTAATGATCACTGAGTTCGGAATTTTAATCCCTTCTGCCTCTATTATATCCATTGTCAATTGTTACTGGTCAACGTAGGCAAAAATAATGGCTTAGAATGTAATTAATACTCAGCAACAGCGCCACCTCCTGGCTGGCTCGCCACTTTGTAACGGGTATTAAACCTTAAAGGACCAAACAATTAAAATCAGAAGATTACTAAGAACGGGAAAGGAGGTAGTGGTGATGCTGAGTAACTCACAGAGACAAAAAGGTATGTTGCACAACGTTGTTCTGTATTAAATACACACACAAAAGAAATAACAATAAAATAAACACTAATTAAAAATATACCCCGGGTGCACCCTTTATATGACGCTGTAAATTTTGTTAAATTCACAATTTAACAAATAGATGAGAGTTCAAATAAATCAGCAATTTCCAAATTGTTTTGTTACATGTAACCAAATAAAATTTTTCCAAATATATCAAGTTTCAAATCCAGGAAGATCAAAATAAAATAAATGAATTATTTACTTTCAACTGTCTTTTGGGTACTCACAAAATGTCCTCCTCTTGGAAAAAAAAAGACAAACAGTCTTAAGGATCAAATCCTCTTACTTGAGTGAAGGGAAATAGTGAAAAAGCAAGTGTCCTTTTTCCCTAGAAGTCAGTCCTTTCCTGTAGGTCCACTGAAACTGCACTTGGGAGGCTCGCCATCAACCGAGAATCGCAAGAATTCCAAAATCCAGCAACAAAAAAAAACCTGGCCTGTTCTTCTAATGTATTCTTTTTTTAATTCCTATCAGGTACACGTGACCACAGTGATGTCTGTGAGCTGTAGTAAATAATAAAACACCATGCGGTTTTATAACCTTGTGATAATGGATAATTCTTCCATTAAACAGAAAAATACAACTTTCTATCACTTCTTAAACATGAAACTAATAAAATATTATCACATTCAACATGTTGTCACTCAATATGTTTTTATTATTTTAGCAATAAGCTAATGATGAACTCACCGAGTCAAAATGCATCCATCGCGCTCAAATCAGCATATATCTACTCAATCCCTCGCCATCCTCGTGCTATAGACTTATATTTTTAACATTATATTGGTTTTAAAAGTTTTAACTTATGTATTATTGCTATATTTACTTTATAATCACTTGGTTTTCCTTTCTGTCACGCTGTGTGTCTCTTCCGATGCTTTAGTAATATCCGCAACCACAAGGGGGCGGAGATGAGCATCCAGCGCTCTCATTTGCTGACTTAAGACTGCTGACAGCCTGACACCCAATCAGAGAATTATAACTCACATATACATGTTTTAACATTTTTTTATACATTTTATTTTAATACTTATTTTAGCATCAACACTTTAACACTTTAATAATGATGATGAGGTGTATATTTATTTATTATTTTATCTGTTTTTATTTGTCTTATCTATTTTATCTATCTTATCTGTTTTATCTACTCCCATTCATTATTTTATGGGGGTTACATAGACCTTTCCAAGATTGTCTATGAAGGACTTGAAGTGAGTTTTATGTGTTGAATGTTTTTTCTGGAAAAATCACAAGGATGGGATGTTTATGTATGCTCTTGAATGAGTGCTTATAGGACAATGGCCAAAGAGCTTTTCAGTACTGTAATGTCACAGTGTTGAGCAAAGGAAAGGGATTCATTTACGAGTGAAAAGTGGCTGATTTGAAAGTTGAAAAGTAATGAGGAAAAGTAATGTTTTGTTATGTTAGTCGGTTTGTTTCAGAGGTGGAGCAATGCATTGTTGAAAGAATTCATGTGTTTTAGTTGAACAATGTGTGCCAAGTCATGCACATCAAGACTTGGAATGTGTTTTAAGAAATTAAACAGCAAAGTCCATTTTGATTTCTCGTCGACTTGACTTTAATCCTTATTGATTAACAGAGGACCAGCTGGCCACGGTTCCTATTTTAGCTTTCATTTTAGTTGTCAGAGAACCATCTGTTTTTGCAGACATGGGTAGTTAATCTTTTGCAAACAGAACAAAAAGACCTGAATAGGTTATGGCCATTATTAGACACAAAAGCACATCTGACTACAAGATTTTGGGAAAGACTGTAATGTTATTGGTGACTGCATACTTAGTCTTATTTGGGTGTGAAAGACCAATAGGCATAACAACTGCTCTGTAAACAAGTTCTTGCCACCTTAAATCAACTTTTTTAGTTATCTTAACTTATATTAATCAAACTGATTAAAAATATTAAGTGAAACATTGTATAACTAAAAATAGTTAAAACCTGATTAACTAAAATAATAGTAACCTTCTGGTCATATAATTTTTGGTCCGACTTTAGTGTCCTTAACTACTGTGTACTTACATCAAAATATAAATTCAAAAAAGTTGATGTGTTCATGATGTATTGCTGAACTTCTGGTGCTCTTAAGGTGTGTTACTGGTAGGGTTTGGGACAGATTTGGGGGTATGAGTGGGCTCATATATAAGAGATGGTCAATGTAACTATAAATGTACTTACAGAAATTAATTACAGACGTAATTACATGCAGGTATTTAATAATTAAAGCATAAGTACAATGTAAACATGTATGTACACAATAAGTACAATGTAATGAATTATTAATTTAGCTGTAGGTATACTATTATAAGTTTACCTAATGTAAAGTGGAAACTCATTTTTCTATAGGATTTTTGAAAAACACTTCTAAGGGAAGTCGTTTGGAACAATTGTTTCAGAAACCGCTGTTTGTTGTGTTTAGACATATTTGGACACATATTTAGAGGTGAGAAAAACAAATTTATCCAGCAGACTAATGAGCAAACCAGTATTTTAATTCATAATGGCAAAAAAAGCTGATTAGTGTTCGGCATGTTGTCTGGTTGTTTTAAAACAGTCCATAATATGGACCAATTATACTGTAACCTGTCAATCAAAAGTGTTTTTTTAAGGTATTCAGGTTGAATAGGAGTTAATATTAATAATATTAATAATAATAATAATAATAATATATATATATATATATATATATATATATATATATATATATATATATATATATATATATATATATATATATATATATATATTAATGATGGAGACCAGATTTTTTTAGTGAAGGGAATTTGCATTGCTTTAAAATTTCTTAAATTAATTATGATTCAATTATTTACATTTACTTGTTTAATCATATGTTTTTATGTACATTAGGGTTGTACAATATACTGTTTCAGCATCAATATCACAATGTGTGCATCCGCAATAGTCACATCACAAGATATGCAATGTTGAGTTGGGATTACAGATGACCAGAAACTACAGGTCAAAACACATGAGATTTGTGAAAACATTGCAGAATTTAACAATAATAAAGTAAAAGTTTATTATCTGTATGTGTTTTTAAGGCCTGTGACTATGTTAGCATTTAAAGAGAGATTCAAGAATTTTAGTAGTGCATAAAAGTTTAATAAAAATTTATTTTATTGAACCATTTTTATGGTGCAAGACTATGCAGTGTTATTATTCAATTGATAATTCCATTTCTGTACCTGAATTCTGTTACTTTCTCTAAAAAAAAAAAAAAAAAAACATAAGCCATGGTTTATTTTACATTAATATTAGCTCCATTGTGTTTATTTATGACTGTAGTTTGTTTCATTTATGTACAGTATGTTATAAATTATGTATAGAAATATATTTTTATTTCACTCCCATACAAAATCATCCCAATTAATCTTAAATATTGACTTTGCAAATAGAGATATTTAAGTCCTCTGGTGAAATTGTGCAGTATTTATATCGCAATATATATTGCAGAGAAAAAAAAATCACAATGTCAAATTTTTCCAATATTCTGCAGCCCTATTACAACTAGTTTCTTTTTTTTTTGTACTTGTAAACACATTTTAGTGTTATTTAATGTGGTGACATATAATGCCAGGAGCAAGAAATGGCAGATCTGAAGCCAGTACCTCCTGGAGTTCCTCCACCAGCTGAGCAGCCGCCACTGAGATGAATGGAAATGCTAACGGATAGCCTTCTCCAGGTATTACAGACCTCCTCGGGGCGATTGCTCAGCAGGTCCTTGCATTAATCCGTCTATGAGCCAGATATCCATGGAAAGAGTCAACCCATCATAATATGCAGACAGCAGAAGAGGGAGTAACTTCCCGGGGTGGGAAAAGGCAAACAGAAAGACAAGATGAAAGACAAACACAGACAGGAGACAGAAATGAAGAACGGGTCAGATGAGATGCTGGAGGGAGCAAAGCACAATATATGCCTTTAAATGTGGACACAAATAAACTGGAAATACTGCGGTAGAGGAGGAAGGTCGGGTCAGGAATATTCACCAGTCTATTGTTATAAACCTGAATGTGCTGGAAACCTTTCTGAGAGGCCATGGTAAACAGGAAAAGAGGTCAAGGATGCTGACAAACAGGTGATAGAGTTTCTGAATTAAAGGTCATGCTGAGATTCAGATTCAGAAGGCAAGAGTGAACAGATGTTTTTTTTTAGACTCAGCAAGTGCAGAAAGCAGAGCAGTCCAAAAACACAGCAGATGGAAAATGACTGGAAAGTGAGAGAGGCATGGGCTTGTGCGATGTGGGAGGAGCTTGTGTTCTGCTCTACCAACCAAATCAAGGCAAGAGCAGCACTGAGATCTGGAGTAGGAGTCAGTGAGAGTAGCAAAGAGAGAGATAGAGATTAAAAGGGAGGGGCAGGTGAGACATGGGAGGGGCTTGTGTTCCATTCCACCAATCAGATCTAGACAGGGGCAGGCGATAAGAATTGGTGTATGAGCAAGTGAGAGGAGGAGGAGAGAGAGAGGGAGAGAGAGAGAGAAGGAGAGAGGTAGACGGAGATGTATATTCTCAGTCCTTCAGCCAGTGGCAGAGAGCTTGGTCATACCAGAACAGCTCAGGACGGTCCTGGTCCCAAGTCTGTTTTGGAGTGTGGACCGGACAGCATGTCGGATTCAGAACCCAAAGTGAACTCTAAAAAAGCCGGCATCCGGGCTGCTGTCATTCTGATCGGACTACTGCACAAGTCCAGACGGCAGAAGGAGAGAGAGAGGGAGAAGGAGCGGTGGGTGAACTTTTCTATTTCCCACCCTCTCATTTGACCTGCTGTTGTCATTGGCTGGTGTGCACTATATTGTTGAGGTCTATGTTCGGGTAGATCATTATATGGACTTTATATACAATTCATTTTGTCCCAGAGTGGGTCAGTATGTAGTAATGGACATTTTTTTCATGGTTCAAATGGAGATGTTATTGTTTGCTGCTTCAGTTTTTGTCTTCCTCATCCTTTGCCTCAAAGCAAGATTTTAAATCTCATTCATGGCTCAGGACACTTGATGGAGTTTGCTATTGTGTGGCATTGAAATATCTGAACTGGAGAAATAACACGCAAATGTGACAACTGTTGATATGCAGTGACGTATATCAAGGAAAAAAATGATGGCATTTTTTGGCTTTGAAAGAATATGAAGAGAGATGTTTGAGATATTTAAAGGCAGACTTTGTTGTCTTGTCAAATCTCAGCATGGTCTCAGAGTTTAATTGTAACTTGTTTGAAAGTATTACCAATAATAATAAAAAATCTTCAACTTTTGTTAAATTTCAGTCCGTTACTGTCCACCTCCTTTGGAATTTGGGAAATTGAATAAGTAATTTCTAAATAAAAATTGTTTCTCAAATAAATTCTACACCAATTTATTCAATGATCTTGATCTTCAGTGAAAGTATTTAAGATTTATTCATTCATTCATTTTCCTTTAGCTTAGTCCCTAATTTATCAGAGGTTGCCACAGCGGAATGAACCACCAAATATTGTGGCATATGTTTTACACAGCGAATGCCCTTCCAACCGCAACCCGGTACTGGGAAAGTATTTAAAATAATATATAAAGTAGAAATTTATCAAATATTTTATGTATTTTATTGATTGAAATCCTTTAAGTAATCAGATTTAGTCATTTTTAGATGTTGTAAACAAATAAAAGAGTATTGGTGTACAATTTGCAATATTTTTTTCAACTAAACAATTGTAATGTTTAATTTAATTAAATACTTGTTATTTTCTTAAAATTTGTGACATTTGCTAGCAATTAATGAGTTAAACAATTGTGTCGAAATAAATTATACACCATGTATTTGATTGTAGTTCTTTACGATTACTATTTTTGTTTTAATTACATCTCTACCTTTTAAGTGTTTAAACATTTATAATTGTCATTTAGCTAATAAAGTTCCATGTATTAATATTAGTTAAATACATTGAAAACTAAAGCATTTAGTCATATTATTAATTTCAGCATCACCAAATGTAAAGTCTTATTTTAATAATTAATTCGGAAATATTATTGAATGTGAGCTGAACAGCTGTATGTTAGTTAACGAACATTACCAAAGATAAATACTATAACAACGGTATTGCCAATGTTAATATTAGTTCATTCATTAACTAAGGTTAATGAGCCTTGCTCTAAAGTGTTACACAAATAATTTAAATAAAATAGGTCTTAGTTAATAATAAACCTGGTTAAAGCTCTTCCAAAGCTTATATATCATTGCTGACTAGTAGAAATAGTCAAAATAATAAAGAGATTAAAATAAATTATTGTGATAAAGCAGTTTTTCTTCCCCTTGTAACAACAGTCCATGTATACTGAGTTTAAAGCAAATACAGCTCGGCTAAACAAACAGAGAGTGAACAGAGCGAGAGAGGGAGGGAAGGGGGTGGTCGTCCAGGTCAGATCATATGCAAGTAAACCTCAGAGGATGAGATCGCAAAACTATTTGCCAGCATTTGTTATCATTCACTCTGCTTCTCCAGCATCTGTCTTCTTGGTTAATAGCTGCCTTGATCTCTATCAGTTACTTTTATTATCACTAACAGTAACCCCAGTGTGCACGCTCACTTTGTCTAATAATTAATTAAAAAACGTTTTTGACCGTATATGCGGAGACGTCCAAGTGCACTCGTTTACTCAGGTGTCGTGCCATTTGGAAGCACACAATGCGATTTGTGTTTCTCCGGCTCCATGTGTGCATCTCCATTTGCATAGATCTCCTCGATAACTGGCATGGTTACTGACATCAGCTGGAGTCGCCACTGTTATTCCCTCTAGATCGGCTCTGTCCCATTCTTTAGCTCACATGAGCTCTCTGAAGGTCTCTGACTGGCTTTTCAGTTCTGCCACTGTATGTTTAAGTGATCACATTTAAATGTATTTCCAAAACACTGATAACTGTTATCCGTTTTAACTGTTAAACAATGAGTAAGCTGTTGTCCAGGTTTATATGCCAACCATTAACCGTGGAATGCAAGTAAACCATGTTTAAAGAATCTTATTAAAGGTGTCAAAGAATGAAAATGGGTATTGATAAGAGTTCAGTACATGGAAAAGGCATATCGTGAGCCTCAAACACTATTGTTTCCTTTAAATCTTTTTAGTGCAAAATCTAGTAAAAAACGGGCCAATCAGAATAAAACACAGACTTTTTTTCATTTTACTTGGCACTATTAAAATGCACAATGCCAGGCTGCATTTGATTGGCTAAAGCAATACTTAGTTAGATTACAACAATTATGCTTTTTTGAAATTATTTTTAAGTGTATCTAAACTTATATTAAACTTACTATATAAAATGAACTCTCATTTTGGAAAAGGGAGAATCAGTGATACAGTTTTGTATTCATTGTTAAACAATGTAGACAAATGCCGAATTGTGGTGCCCGTGTAAACACTCATGGACTGAAAAGTTATTTAAAAAGTAAATAATAGGAATAATTATACGAAGAAGAGAAGAAGAAGAAGTTGTGGCGCAGTTCATGGTTTCATGTCTGGTGTACGATTGTAAAGCAGTTCTATCTGCCTACAGCACATCACAATGCAAAATGCAGGATATACAGATTATACATCTATTCAGTCCCGCCCTGAAGAAGCATAAGGCGTGTCATAAGGTCTTTTTAAATGTATCTTTTGTTAGTTTAGCATGTCCATTGAGAAACTTGCTGCGTATGTTTGTAATGAGACAACTAACACATGAAGACTGCTGAATATAAGTGTTTAATGCATGTTTTTTGCATGGTCAATCACCCTACAGTGGTTTTTCTTGAGTAAACAGACCACAATAGACTTTATAAATCTCATCCTTTTGCAGAGGTTGATATTAATTTCTGCCTGTATTTTCATATATGTTAAAGCTTTAAAAAGCTCATTGCTAAGTGTTACTTTGGATCTTCATACAACACTTATATATATGATGTTTCCCAGTACTGGATTGATGCTGGAAGGTCATCAGTTAAAACAAATGCTGGAATAGTGACCCCTGATAAATAAGAGACTAAGCCGAAGGAAATGAATGATGCAGATGCTGACATTTGATTAAAGTTAAACATTTTACAATTATTGCTTAATCTGGGTATCAAACCCATAACATAATCTGTATTACATATAACTGTATTACCTGCTTTCTGTCATTAAACTGACAGAAAGCAGGTTAATGTTTTACACTGTAGGCAAAATTAGCATAAAAGGTTCATGCTTTACCCGCTTCCTTTATCAGAGTAAGGTCATAAACAGGTTAAGGCATTTAGATGACCACATGCATTGTCGGCTTATTAAACACAATGAGGTTAAGAGTGTCCATTTAAATCCACTAAATGATCGATAAGCTGGTCATATTTGTAAAAACGCTATAATGTGAATCACCTTGATGGCAGGTTGTTTCAGGTTTGCTCTGTCAGAAAGGTTGCTGCTGCTTCTTTTTAATCGAAACGTTGATTGCTGTAGTAATTGCATTGTTTTATCTTAGAGTTGGAGATTCAAGAGCACTTCAGAGTGTAATTTGATGGAGGCTCTTTGAGTGCATGAAAAGCTTTTTGAAAAGCATTTTCTTAATCAGTATTTGATCAGACAAGCTACATGCGTTACATAAATATCAAGATTTGTTTTCTATAGTGAACGTCATGTATCAGACATATTTTATTACTCTATAGGCCGATTTTGTTTTAAAGATTTAAAAACTCCTTTGTAGAACAAATAAGTTAGTTAAACTTTCAGGAAAATGGTACTAAAGCTGTCACTAGGGCTGTACCTTTGCAAAACATACACTTTTGTTCTTTTAAGGTAATATGCAGTGCATTCTCGTGACACTTCTCACTAAAAAACTTTTTGACTGAGTGGTTAATTGGTATTAATTTGTGTTTTAGAACTTTTTGCTCATCCCCAATGAGTGGTATGTTTGTGGGCATGCCTTCTTTTAAAATGATATGTTTTTATATGAATAAAATTATATGAACTTGTATGAAATTTCTGACAATATGTTAAATACTGTAGTTATATTTCCTACTGTACTTTTAGGGCAATATTATGCAAAAAAGTTTGAGCATAAAAGTGTACGTTTTAATAAGTTATCACCCCAGTGAAAGCTTTTGTGCCTTTAAGAGTGTAGATATAGATTTTCCAGAGATAACTTTCCTATACTTTAATGACATGTTCCCAGAAAACGCTTAATTGCAAAATATACGTTTTATAACGACTTGATTAGTTATAAGTAGAGAAAAAAAAACTTTCATTTGAAGATGAAATTAATGTTTACATGTCAACAGGGACTGAAAACACTCACATGTGCTTGAATTTGCGTGGATGAAAAGATACTCTATTTAATGTCCCCACTTTTCACAAAAACAAACGTGTGTGTGTGTGTGTGTGTGTGTGAGCGAGTGAGTGAGTGTGTTTGTTTGTTTGTTTGTTTGTTTGTTTGTTTGTTTGTTTGTTTGTTTGTTTGTTTGCGCGTGTGTGTGGTTTAATATTCACAGACACCAGTCCACACACTACATGATTTGAATAGGTTTACAATCTCACTTTTGATTCATTAAAAATTTGCCAAATTCCATAACATTCCGTGTTATAATTCCATTTATTATTACAAGACTCCATGATTCCATCCATGTTTTGGACATTGCAAAAACCACAGGACCTTATATTCTCTACACTGTAAAACAATTTTGTTAATGAACTATTTACATACTTTTTTCAGTGTTTTCAGTTTATTTATGGTTGTGGATTGTATTATGGTATGTCAATCTCTGCTCTGTTGACTTTTAATGTTGAAAATTCAACTCTAAAGTTTAACAAATTTTTTTTTTTTTTTTTACTTTTATTGGCATTTTAGTAAGTTAGTACTTTAGTACAAATAAATACATGTATAAGAAGTAATAAATAGATATATAATTCTTTAAAATTACAGACAATGTTCTGGCAGTTTAAAACAACTTGCTTTACTTTTGACTTGCTCATTTTTTCCACATAAGTGATTGTGCCTTTGTTTGGGCCTTAAATGATCCAAACATGGACCCGTTGTTGGGTCAGCTAGAAACATATTTGAATCTTTTTTTTTTACCCTAAAATGATACATATGAGTAAGGTGCTAAACTCTCAGAAAAAAAGTACAATGTTGTACCAAAGAAGGTACAAACCCTTGTCACTGGGGCAGTACCTTTTTGTGGAACAGAATTGTATTTTAAGACAAAGAAACAAATTTGTACCATTGCAGTTTGTACCTTTAAGGACATGATTTGTACCAAGGAAACTAAAATGTACCTTTGGTTTTTAAAATTTGCAGATACAATAGTGTTCCTTCATCAAAAGTACAAATCTGATTCATGAAGGTTGACACGTTGTACCTTAAATCAAAGTCAAATGTCAAATGTGTTCCTTCAAGAGCTATTTCAAGGCATTTTGCTATATCCAAAAGGTGTCAGTTTCTTTTCAGCGAATATAAAACGTCAAATACATTTATTAAACAATGTTTCAGTTTACAAAAACGTTTTTTGCAAAAAAGACACAAATTTTTAATTTACAATGAAGTATAAAAAAATTAAATTTAACTGCAATCAAAAGAACTATTTTTTCTAAACATTTCACAACACTTTTCACAAAAAGTACATTCTTCCATGTACAGTATGTAACCCTTTTCTCCAATTTTTACACAAAACCTTTGTAATCATCTAAAAGTTATTTTAATTTACTTAATTTTAAAATTTAAATATAATTATGCTAAAGTATTGTTACAAGATATGCACAATGTTTGACTAGCTTTACAATACTAAAATGTCTGCATAACACTGTATATGTGGGACTTTTGCCGTCTCACATGCGCAGTGGAAAGCAAATTAATAGTGGATATCAATAATGAAACTGTTTATTAGAAAATGCTTATCAAATGTTTATTAAAAATGCCTTAAATGTTTAGTTTACAATCATAAGAGGTCTTTTATGTACCATATAACTTTTACAAAGGTAAAAATTTGTTTCTTAAGGAACATTATTAACGTGTACCTTCTTTTCTGAAAGTGTACTATGAACCATTGAGGGTACAACATCTCCATTTGTATCCCAAGTGTTCACAAATGGACCCCAACCGTACCCTTTTTTTCTGACAAAGCATGCAACATATTAATTGAAGCTACTAAAAATGTTAATAAAAAGTCACTTTTTTTTTTACTTTTCACAGTTAAAAGTTGTTGGAAGAAAGATTAAGGTCCCATAATGCAATTCAAAAGCACAAATAAAAGATAATCACAAAATACAGAATCACAAAATACAGAAAATTGCTCTTTTATTTTTTTATTTTTTTTATTTTTTTATTTTTTTACAGTGTGGACACATACAAGTCGTAATACTGCAATTTATTTCATTTTAGGTTCTAAGACATAAAGTACAGGATCATATTTGCTCTTTACCAATTTGCTTAGTTTGATGTTTTTTTTCCATTGGTTAATAATTCTGTACTTTACATGATGTTCCTCCTCCATTTATCTTGGCAAGCGCTGTGAGATGAGAGCAGCAGCGAAAGCATTTCTTCATAAGTTCATTAAGCAGCAAAGCAAATGTTTTTTTCTGGTTTCCTGTTTCATTCACTGAAATCTAATTTTCTCCACCTTCATCACTCATTTCTCCCATGATCCTGTCTCCTGCAGCTCAGATCAACTGCCTTCACCTCCTGACTCATTCTGTTTCCGTCACACTTTATTTTCCTTCAGCGTTTTTCACTTTTCTCCCGCTTCTACAGTGCTACCTCTTTACTCTGTTGTTGGGAAAGCATTTTGATTAGCAGCTGTGTGAAATTAAACTAAACTAGGTCACCTTTTGCCCTCTGTCTTGCGTATAAACACACACTGACTCAATGTTCTTTAGGTCAGACGATAAGATTCCAGTTCAGTTCCTCATTCGGTTGCACAGATCACACACATCATCGTCTGTAACTGTAAGAGTGAGCCGTCGATGAGATACCAGGGAAACAGAACTAAAATAAAAAAACACTGCTCATTCATCCAGAAGAGGCTGTAAAACCATCCTCTAGTTGCCAGCACAATGACAAAGCACACAGTATGTCATAAAATCTTAAAGTAAAGGGGCAAATGGAGAAGTTATTATGTATGATATGCTGGTTCCCATCAGTCCTGCTAAAGGGAAATTATTAACCCAAATTTAAAATTCATTCACCATTTGCAGACCCCCCACCTGTTCCAAACCTATACGAGTTTCATGATGAAAATGTCATTAACTGCTTGATTACCAACAATTTTTAATATATATTTTGAATTCTTAAATTAAAATGGCCAAGCATACACTGTAAAAAGGTGTCCGTTAATTAACATGTTTCGTATTTTGTGGTCCACACAGTGTTTTCTGTTTATTTAGCCATGATCGCGAAAAAGTGATTAACATGCGGTACTTTGTATGTAACTTATATTTATTTATTTATTATTTATTATGGGTATGCGGATTAGGTAGTTGAAACGGTAGGCTACAAATAATTAATTCGTTATAAATTAATTAATTATTCATAAATAATTAATTCACTGCCGCCTACGACGACGATGCCAACGTCCATCGTGAATGTTTCACATTAGACATTATGCGATGCCGAATTGGTCGACATCGCCCAACACTGTTGTGAATTGCATTATGAAAGTTTTGTCTCCCCTCTGTCGTTTTTGATGTTGAATATGGAACACAAGTGACTTTTATTGGTGTTTTAGTGCTGGCAGTTTGTTACCAGTTTTTTTTTTTTTACCATAATTTACCACACAAACACAGAGAATATCACTTCAAACTATAAAAACGAATGTCACTTTTCAAACTTTTCAGCATCAAAAGCTTTTGGAAGAAAGATAAAGAACCCATAATGCCATTTAAAAGCATAAATAAATGGGGGGAAAAAACATGAATCACAAAATACAGAATTTTGAAATATTTTCTTTCCTCAATTCTTTATTCTGTGTTTTTCTAGAAATTATTCATTTTTCAAAATACTGTATGATGATTAATTTATATCACACTATTTATATATTAACATTATGTCTTTGCTGTTCCATATAAAAGGTCAAACTGAGTAATATTTACACAGTTCCTGACAGATTTCATTTCTATGATGGAAAAGTTTTCTCTTCAAAAAAGTTTTTTTTTTTTCCTGTATCATCTAAATATTTTTGAGATTATGCCATACACTGTGGGTCCCACACAAACAATTTGAAGGAATTAAGTTAGCTTATTAATTTTTACAAAGTTACGATTGAACGAAAAACAATTTTGTTGTCCCAATAAAACTCTTTGCTTTTGTGTTTTAATTGTTGTTTCAGCTCATTTAAAATAAGCAGTTTGAGCAAACAGCCAACAATTTTTTTCTGAGTGCAAGAAATCTTAATAAATTTGTCATTAAAGTTTATTTTTATATAAAACATTTACATAAAGACATGTTGAACATACACTTGTATATTTAAGCCTCTGCATGTTTGAATGCATCTTTTTAAATTGTATTTTTAAACGCCCTGTGAAGTGCTTTGAAATGTGTATTTTTTTTATTCGATGTTTGACGTAATCTCAACCAAAACTCGAAGAGAGGGTAAGACATAGTGTAGCTCCTCCCCTTTTTACAAGACAGCCAATAGCATTTGTTTTACCACAGCTGCCAGTGAAAGTGGTTGAGCTCAAGTGCATCAAATGAAAAACAAATGTGAAGCGTCTTGAAGGGGGGCGGGGCATGTCAGATACTAGAGGGCATTTGATTGGTCATAAGATTTGATAAGAAACTGAAGCATGTGGTGACCTGAATAAAACCACTGATGCATTTAGGAGGAAGTGACAAACTACAAGTACTAGCTTAAACATACTTACTTAATTACTCCCAGGGCCATTTATATCAAAGTTGATATTTAGCCACACCATATTTGGTGTTTTGTAACATCTAGTTTTTATGAGGTAAGTTGTTAGTCCCAACGCTCAACCCCCAATCTGGAGGACCAGGACATACACTACGGACAATTTAGCTAACCTAATTTACCTACAGCACGTCTTTGGGCTGTGGGGGAACCAAAGCACCCGGAGGAAACCCATGCAAACACGGGGAGAACATGCAAACTCCACACAAAAATGCCAACTGACCCAGCCAGGGCTCTAACCAGCGACCGTTTTGTTGTGAGGCAACAGCGCTATCCACTGTGCCACCATGTCACTCCACACTAGCTTATAGACATCCTAAAAACTAATGATATTGATACTAACATCTAAAAAAATCTTGATTTTAATTTCATGGGACCTTTAAAATAAATACATCCTACCAAAAAATAAGCATCACACCAACCTTTTAACCTCATAACTCATGACTTGCGAGCAAAATTCAATCTTTTATAATATGATCTGTCCAATGACAGATTACGTTCATTCATATAAGCTCGGGTTCAGAGAGAAAAGTCTGAACACCGATATCAAATCAATCAAAATTCAATCAAAACAAATGTTGGAGCCATTTTCCCTCTGCTTCACTGTTGCTGTAGTAACTGTGTTTTACCATACATTGTGCAGCAGCTGTCGGTCATTATCAAAATATAAAAACGTGCGTGTATATATTGGTCCATTGAACTGTATCTGTAAGTGGAATAGATGAGGTGACCGAGACTCTTTTAACAAGTGCGCCGAGACGGTTTCACTGACAGCTTGTATAGAGCCTATTTACAGAGTGCTTGAATTGAGGAGGGTATTTTTAGAAGTCACTTTTCTTTTCCTCGTTCTCTCTGCTATTCTCACTCTCTCTCTCTCTCCAAACCCTGTGGCGTCCTCTTTGTCTCTTGTCGGACTGTTGATTTAGTGATATGGACAAAGGATTAATGCATTTAAAAGCCCCAGAGGAGCACAGGTTGCTCTAATAGAGGCAGTGATATCAAAAGCTCAATGCCCGTTTCTCTTCAGGCCCTAGTGCTGCTCCGTGGGACTCAAAAATGTAGAGATTTTCAAGACTTTTTGGATGTGGTAAACCTCCACAAACTAACAACTGTTCAATTTGTCCAGAACAAATAAACAAGAGCTGCACTCGGAGTCATGCTGGAGGCAAAAAAGGTACTTCAGAGTGAATATTGTCAGGCAGGTGAGGGAAGATTTGAGTATGATTTATTCAGACAGTTGGAAAGAGGGATTGCAGGATGTGTCAACAGGTTTTGTTTTGTTTGTTTGCTTTTTTATAGTTTTTTTTTATGTTGCTTGTTCTCCTGACAGCTCTTGTTCTCTAATTTTGAGTTGGCATACATGATAAAGCATTCATCAAACCGAACTCTAGAAACAAGAAAATGGATCATCATGGTTATACAATAGTTATGTAGCAAGTAGTGATATTACTGTAGATGCCACAGAATCTAAAATGAAATGTATTGTGTTAAAAAAAAAACAACTTACAATTGTTTTGACAAAATGCATGCTGAAAAATTGAAGCAACAAGTTTTTTATTGTTTGTTTAATTATGGTTTATTGCTTTATATAATTTATTATTATTATTATTTTATTATTGTTTTTTGTTTTGTTTGCTTTTTTGTGTAGTTTTTGTTTGTTTGCTTTTTTGTTTTGTTTTGTGTTGTTTTGTTTTTGTTTGTATTTTTGTTGTTTTGTTTTTTGTTCGCTTTTGTTGTTTTGTTTTTGTTTTGCTTTGTT
Source organism: Danio rerio (assembly GCF_052040795.2). Lineage (NCBI taxonomy): Eukaryota > Metazoa > Chordata > Actinopteri > Cypriniformes > Danionidae > Danio > Danio rerio. The sequence goes on from NC_141035.1 coordinate 31,980,899, forward strand.
AGCTTTTTTGTTTTTGCTTTTTGTTTGCTTTTTTCGTTTATTCTGTTGTATTTTTGTTTATGTTTTGTTTGCTTTGTTGTTTTGTTTTGTTTGCTCTTGTTTTGTTTTTGTTCGCTTTTGGTTTGTTTTGTTTTGTTGTTTGGTTTTGTTTTTGTTTTTTGCTAGCTTTTTTGTTGTTTTGTAAATTTTTTGCTTTTTTGCTTTGTTTGCTTTTTTGTTTATTGTTTGCTTTTTGTTTGCCTTTTTGTTTTGTTTGCTTTTGTTTTGTTTGCTTTTTTGTTTTGTTTGCTTTTTGTTTTGTTTTGTTTGCTTTTTATATCTAATTTGTTTGGCATTTTTATTTTTATTTGACCTTTTTTAAAGCATGTCCAGCAGTTACCATTGGTTTTTGAATACATTTCTTTCTTTGCTTTTTTTTTTGTTTGCTTTTATTTTTCCTTTTGTTTGTTTGCTTTTTATATTTAAATTTTTAGGCATTTTTATTTTTATTTGACCTTTTTTAAAGAATTTCCAGCAATTATCATTGGTTTATGAAGAGATTTCTTTGTTAAACGTTTAAAAACAAACAATATTTTTAGAATGAGAACATAATTGTTCTTATAATTAGTTCTTCATAACTGCTCTTTGTGATCTCGTGTTTTGATGTTACATTCAGAGCTGGATAATACTTTAATTACTTAAAATTGTGACTTCCTGTATCAAAATCAGATTGGATTATGAAGTCCCTAAAGATTCCCACCCATAGAAATTATGGTATAAAAACCAGGTGGCTGCAAGTACTTAGTTTGTGTTTATGGATTTATTTCCTCAAGTTAATACAATTCTATCAGTTTTTTCATTTCTACTTTTGTCCTGCTCAGTGTTGTTACCTATATATATTGCCGGTTTCTGTGCAGTTGCCATAGTAGCGAGACTAGCCTTGCTAATGTGAATCTGCGACTGAATGGCTTTATTAATTGAGTTATTGATCGTCTGCAGATAGGGGGCAAAACCTTAGCTGGGTAAAATGGAGCCAAGCGCCTACTGGCTTTCTCTTAAAAATAGATGCATTTCAAGAAGTTAATAAATTAGCTTCATGTGTATCCAGCATCATCGATCCAGAAAGATAGTTGTAATGACCTTGAATGGCTTGCTGAAAGGTTGGATTTAAATAATTAAAGTTATGAAACCATTTACTTTGACATTTTTCTTGGTCTTTTTATGTCAGAAGCCAATTTTAGTTTTTTTTTTTTTTTTTTATAAATTCGTTATTTAATCTGAGCTTAATTTTGTTATAATAAACTTGAAAGGTGTGTTCAAAAAGGAATTATGTTGAATTTAAATGATTAAAGTCATAACACCGTCTCCTAGCACAACACCATATTCTTCTAGCCCTTTAATACTTTGATTTTTTTCCTTGTTAAACTTCTGTAAACAAAGAAAAAGGACTGAATGCTTTAATTGAGCCCTATTGAATAACTTTTGTGCGCTGTGCTAATTCTTGTTAGCACAGCAGGGACTAAAAGCAAAGAGGGTTTTAACAGCACTCAGTATCGATTGTTCCTTTTATGTGTTAAAACGTTCTGTTTCAGCAGCAATTATTTCTTAATTAAATTTCCATATGGAGCTTGTCTGAATTGCCTTTATTGTACATGCCAGTTTCATTTGTCACTTAGTGTATGTATGTGTGTCTGTAGCTTTGGAATATATTAAGACTATAATTTACTGGATTTAATAACTATGAGTGTGATTTAAATCATTTATTTTTTCATTTCTTTATTAATAATTTATTAAAAAAATTTTATTCAGTTTTTTTTTTTCAAAAAGTTACAATTTTGTCATTTTGTTCTGATTCTAAATCTGGGTTTTTATCTCTTTTTAACTTTTCAGAAGTTAAATTATTGTATGAATGTGCACCTGTACACTAAAAAAAATTTATTATAATTTTTAAGTTAAGTGGTTGCAAGCAATTTATAGTGTTTGATCATAAGTTGAACATAACTACATTTAATTTGTTTGTTTAACCCTTATGTACTGTTGGGGAAGTTTTCATTTGCTCTGGGGTGATTTTGAGTCTTAATTTGACCATACCTTACTCTCTGTTTCAGCTAGCACACATATTTTGTGAAAATGCTTCGAATTATTATTTTGTTATGTTTAGAATAGAAACATCCACTGAAACTGCTGTAGAAATGCATCAGATAAATATTTATATACATTTTTTTGCATAAATCTGTCAATCATCCTCAGTCCTGATTAAATTTACAATTTTTTTTTTTTAATTACAGGATTTTAACTGTTTAATAGCCAAATTCATTAATGATATCACTGATTTGGTGAAAAAAGAATACAAAATGATGTATTTTCAATATAAAAAGTACTAGTGGACTGGATTTTTTAAACCTTTTAACACAGTCTTGGACATGTGAACGATTAATAACAACAATTGCCTTTGATTAATTTGTTTTTGTTTGATTTAAATTTTTTTCACTATAATTTACTGTGTATAGCTCTTTTTGCTCTATTGACTTCCATTATTACCACATTTTTTGATTGGAAAACCATGACACCATATAATCATGCACTTTTGATTGCAGGCGGTTTTCCCTGTTGGGAAGAGGTCAAATTAGTATTTTTTACTGTTGATCATTAGTTGGCACCATCAACCCTTTGTAAAAAAACAAAACAAAAAAAAAGCTTTAGTTTTTGGATTTTCTATAGAGTAACAGCAAATTAAAGTGTGTGTGTGTGTGTATGTGTGTGCATGTGTGTGTGTGTGTGTGTGTGTGTGTGTGTGTGTGTCTGTGTGTGTGTCTGTGTCTGTGTGTCTGTGTGTCTGTGAGTATGTAAAAGTGAGCTTTAATTGCACACTTACCTTGATGTGTCTAAGAAAATCGAAATACTGTATGCATCTCAGCTCTCAGAACTACATGAAGTAAATAAAAACAAAGACTGTGTATTTATGCACCATCAAATGTGGTTATAATGGAAGTCAATGAAAAAAATATGTATCTGATGCATTTTTACAATACAATATTTATTTATGAAGCACATTCAAAAACAAAGTCGACCAAAGTACTGTACATACTGTAGGAGAACTAAAGGCAGAGAAGAAAGCAGAATATTAAAGAAATGAAATAAAACAGTGATCAAGGAGTATTAAAAGTGATAGAAAATAAATAGGTCTTTAAAACTGATTTAAACACTGAAATGGAGGGGGAAAGTCTAATGTGAATTGGTAGAGTGTTCCAGAGTTTAGGATGCACGATCGCCTCATTTTTTAAGATGTGTTCTAATCACGATGAGTAAATTGAGATTATAAGATCTCGATGAATGACATGGGGTAATACGGACAGAGCAAGTCAATGAGGTACTGAGGAGCAAGATTATTGAAGGTTTTGTAAACAAATAATAACATTTAAAATCAGTTCTGTTTTTTTAATGGGTAACCAGTGAAGTGCAGCTAAAATAGAAGTTACTGATTCGTACTTGCAGGTGCCAGAGACTAGTCTAGCAGCCGCATTTTTACAGCAGATTAATTCAGTGGATGTTTTTATCCCGAACATAACAAAAGGGTAGTAAATTTGAACAGTGCACAAGGGTTTAAATCAGCCCATATAAATTGTTTGCAGCCACTAACCTTAAAATAAATGTAGTAAATTCAATAAATATTTTTTAGTGCATAAAACATGACACCTTTTAGCTGTTTCATGCAAAAATAGAAATGTCATTAGTTAATTATAGAATTAAAACAAACATTAAGTTCATAATTGTAACTTTATTCTCATTTAGGACATCAATGACATATTTTCTGATGTTTAAATTAGTTTTTAGACATTGCATTACTATTTGTTTTAATTCAGATGAGTTAAGAAATCATTAATTGGTGGAATAATCCAGATTTTCAATTGAAAACATTTGTTATTCTGACCAATATTCTTTAAAAAATGAACTAAATGAAAATTTGGATGGAATGTTATCAAACCTTTGTAGAATAAAACTCATATCATGCTTCACTTTCAAGTGCTCTCTTAATTATTTCCATGGCCGTTGATGTAGTACAGCATGTTTGGGACACTGGCTGGAGTCCACATTTCTCACTTTCTATAAATAGCCTCAACATATCAACGTACAACAGGAAGCAGCTCTGACCACTCAAATCGCTATCAGAGAAATAAGAAAAGCGTACTGCTATTGCTTCCCATAATCCCTCGCTGGGAGAAGCATGATAAAAGTGTGCCTCAGCATGTAAACTGTCAGTTTAGCTGACAAGTTTGACTCTGTCATAATAATCATGTAATAGTAACATATAGATAACGTTCAGTTTGCAAGACTCAGATCTTGAATGCAGTTGATGAGATTGTAATAAATTAGTTTATGCAAGCCGAACAAACACACGCTCCAATTAAACTGCTTCTGCTTGTCATTGTTGTTTTTTTCTGTCTAATTTGCTGAATATTAAGTCCATTACTGCAGTGAATTGGCTGCTGTTTGCCGTTCGCTGTTATCATCAGAGGAAGAATGATCAAGTTCATTATTGGGGTTTATGGAGGTCAGAAATAACATTTTATAATTAGGATTTAATTTTCGGTCCTCAGGCAATATGTCCTCTAGTTTGGTCTCCTGTCTTGTTTCATTTGTGAGTGATAATGTACAGTCACCATGTCAGCATTGCAAAATAAACCTCTTCAGGGTCAGTACTTGCAAAATGAAGAACTCAATAGCTATTATATTATATTATATTATATTATATTATATTATATTATATTATATTATATTATATTATATTATATTATATTATATTATATTATATTACATTTAGTAATTTAGCAAACACACACTTCAGCATCCAGTAATTAAACAGTATGAGGCAGTACACACAAGAAGTGCTAATTACACAAAGGAACTCTTAGTGCTCAGAGAATTAAGAGCTAGAGGAAAGAGGGGAGATTATGGAGAATAGTGTTTCTTAAGGTGGTTTGTCAAGCCCACTCACCTGTCTGAAGCACGCTTCATGAAAGCATGTTTTGTTTTGTTTTTAGACATCGAGTTATTGTAAGAAAGTGCTGGTTAAAGCATTAGAGAGAGAAGTGTGATCTCTACATGTGGTTTATCAAGCCCACTTATCTGTCTCACTTCATGTTTCAGTTTCAATTTCTGTGTGGAGTTTGCATGTTCTCCCCGTGTTCTCGTGGGTTTCCTCCGGATGCTCCGGTGTCCCCCACGAGTTCAAAGACGTGAATTAGAGTGTATGGGTGTTTACCAGTGATGGGTTTCAGCTGGAAGGGCATCCGCTGTGTAAAACATATGCTGGATAATTTGGCGGTTCATTCCAATGTGGCGACCCCAGATTAATAAAGGGACTAAGCCAAAAAGAAAAAGAATAATTGATGAATGAATGTTTTATTGTATTAGTGTCTGTTGTTATGGTTTAATGTATTTTAGTGTAAGTTTTTATTTGTTTGTGGTATGGGTTTTAATTTTTATAGCGTAATGTAATTGTGTCCTTTTTTGGCTTTTATATTAGTTTTGATTGCTTACGCTTTAATTTAAATTTATCTTTTTATTTGTTGGACCCCAGAAAGAATGGTCATTGGTAGTGACCAATGGGTAAATAAATAAATAAATATACAAAAGAAAAAAACAAACATTTATATTGTATGTTAAATTGTAAGGCCCCATATTCATTTGCAGAGAAACTGGGATCTCATTGTGGCTCCATGAGCAAACCGTTAAACCGTATCCACTTTCAGTGGTCAAAAACCAAATGTGGGTATATTTTAAATATTTAAAATAAATAATTTAATATATTTTAAATAAAAGTCATTTATTATGTTTTGCTCACCATGCTAGTGTTTATTTTTTATGCCAAAGCTGCAAATATTGCATCAAATGTAAAAATTTTGTAAAAAACAGTATTACAAAAAATTCCCAAAAATGCCTCAAAGTCTCCCAGACACGCTGTACTACATAAAAGACTGTGGAAATAAATTTGATTTATACTTAATGGATTGAAGTTGTTAATAAAACAATACAAAAATACTACAAAAAATGTAAAAACATTTTTTTTTATTGTAACACACACCGCCAGCAGAGGGAGCCTTCGCTCGACTACTTTCACTGTGGTTCCTTCCTGTTTGTGCTGTATTTCAGTGAGTGCTCAGGCCATGCTTTCTTGCGAAGTATTGCCAGTTTACCTGCTTTACCAAGCGTTGTTCTAAGTGACTTTCATGACTGCTATCCTGTGTATGATGCCGCTTGCCTTGTTCACGTCTTTGCCCTCTGTCTTTGCCCTCTTGATCTGTTTTGGACTGATTGCTGTGTTACTGAACTTCTGCCTGCTCTTCTACTACATTGTCTGGATTTACCCTTGTGTTTGTTTTTTGGATTGGACTGCTTATATGTTGCCGACTCTCAGCCTGTTTTCTTGTTGATGTCTTTGCCTAACCCTTTTAATAAACTTCTGCACATGGATTCTAATACAGCCTCAGCCTCCTTGTTATAATTACATTGTAAGTTTAAAGTATAAAATGGTATTTTATTAAACAGTGTTTCATTAATAAACCTAAAATAATTAAATGGGAAGATGAAATAGCATTGTAGTGTAAACATGTTCTCAATAATTAAATCAATGTCACTGGGGTGGTACCTTTTTTGTAACATACAGTTACAGCACTAGTACCTTTAGGGTACACATTTATATCTTGGTACTATGAGGTACCCATTTGTACTTTTTAGGTATTGATATGTACCTTTAAATACCTGTTAGAAACAAATATGTACCTTTTGACATGTGGCAGATTTTGTACTTATATTTCCAAAAGTGTATTTGGTCAACTGTTAAGCCATTTTACGGCAACAAAAATTCTAAAACTATTTTTTGGAGGTTGTTTTAAAAGAAGTAAATAACTTTTTTTGACATTTATAATACTTCTTTGAAACAATTTTGTTTATTTGAAAGACTTTCCATTACATTGGATAATCAGAATGCATAATAATTCAGTTCTGCTTACATAATAAGTGCTCGTCTGTATGTTGTCTTTCTCTCACTGCAGTGTAATGAAAGCATGGGGCCTGTTGCCGGAACATTAGATAATTGTAATCACTGACTAGATGTGATTTGTATTGAATCAGGTCTAATTAAAGAGGCAGATACCCAGCGTTGCGATGAAACTGTGGACTGGAAATGAGGGAAGACAGCAAGTGCAGGACAACTAGAGATACTGCAACTTCCCGTTTCTCTCTGCAGGCAGATAAGAGTGTAATGAAGACGTAATGCTGATTTACTGTCTGTAATTGTTTAATGTGTTTCAAGGCTGCTGTCAGTCATTATTCAGAATCATAAACGCTCTCTGCATTCTAGTTCTGGGAAAAAAAAGTTTCTTAGAACTTTCATATAAATCTATTTATAAGTCTTTATCTTTCCATTGTGTACAGGACTATAAACCTCTTTCCACATCTTATTTACATTTCATGAACTTAAAGTAATATTGAGTTTCATCAGCTAAGTTGTATCAGTTTAATTAAAAATTGTTTGTAATTACAACTAAACAGTACCATTTAAAATTACACTTTGGAAGTGGAAAGACTAAAACATGATGTTTTTTCAAAAACATACTATGTTCTAAGTTAAAATAAACTAATAAATAAACAAAAAACATTGTAGCTTCTTGTTTTGTTATTAAATTAAAGTAGAAAGGCTGAAATATTATATTTTGACAGAAAAATTAATTGGAGAGTTATTAGCGTGTTTTGAGTATAACCCGCCTTAAACCAATCAGAGTCTTATCTCACATTCCTTTTAAGAGTCAGTTGCGTGGCACCATGGTGCATTTGCTATTTACATGTAAGTGTTTTGTAAGTAAAAAAACGCAATGCTTTACTAGCGAAAAAACAGTTAACAGAGCCTCTGCAGTGCGAGAATAATAAACGAGCCTCCTCCATTTGGCCTCTTATCTCTTTACTTTACTCCTTTACTTTCGTGGCTGGGAAAATGGTGTTGTATGTACTCCACTGAAAACATTCATCAGCCCACATATTTCATTTTATTTGTTAACTAATTTCCAACAAATGAATAAATAAACCCTAATAATGAAGTGTGGTCAAAAAACTAGGTTATACCCAAACACACATCCTTTTTTTAAGCCCCATATGGTGATGGATACGTCTCCAAAACCCGACAGGTGAACAAATCTAAACTTGTTCTAATTAAAGCAAATATAAATATGAAAATAATAAATAATACTAATAATAATATTATCTAAATGCAAATTGTCATAAATAGACTGAAAAAAGCCCCCAAACATGAAGAAGGCATGGATGTAGTGTTTTTTTTTATTTATGTAGAAAAGAATATTTTTTGTAACATTTTAATCCTTTATTTTTTATATGCAAATATATTTGTGTATTGCTGCACATCCTGTGTGTATTAAGCATGTGTAAGAGTTTGGACCTGCACAGATGCATGAGTAATGCCGAGTTCAGACTACATGATTTTCAAAGTAGTCGTGTTACAGATGTTTTGACACTGCATGACTATCTGGGCTAGCATTTTGTCGCTGCTTTTTTTACACTGCAGGATAGATTGGCGACAGGGGCTTTCACATTGCATGACTTTACAAAAGGTAGAATCGCCGACAACTTCGTCCAAACTATGTCTCACAGCCAAAAACACATAATATATCTTTTGTTATTAACTACATAACAAGAAAGAAGCCTTTAATGGGGTAGAAAATGTACATATTTGTTCACCTGGCTTTGAAGGGAATTAGCAATTTCTCCTCAACTTTCTTTTTACACTTACTGTATAAAACGTCAAACAGACACGGGTGCTCCTATCAAACCTCCGCTAGTTTTTCCTTCATTGGGTCCAAATAAACTGAAAATGAGCGCTTTTAACTTTTCCCCAGCCTCCTGCTGGTCTGCAGGTACACAAACACAAGTGAATGCTGCTCTCTCATTGGCTGTAGGCGATCACTGATGTTATTTTCAGTCAAAATTCATTTCACACAGCATGATTTGAATCGCCGACAGCTCCAGATATTTAGCATGCCAAATATCTCACATGCATTACCGACTCATCGGCGATTCTCTCAGATCGCATCTTTGATAGTTCATACTGTGTGATTGTCACTCACATGCACGAGCACCGATTTGCCTGTGATTTCAGGCATTTGTCAGCGATTTCTCATAACCTGTCTGCGAGACAAAAACGGGACTAAAACCACGCAGTCTGAACTTGGCATAACAAGCTCTGCGCTGGACTTTAGACCAACTTTTAGCTGGTTGATGGTGTGGCCTATTTTAGTTTCTCAAAATAGCAATGCGCCAACAATGCGCCTTAACACACCTCCTTTATAGACCAGAACACCCATGAGTCTGCAAAGCGACGAAAATGGATTTACTATTTAAACAATGTGGCACAAAACGTGAAAAGTAATGTTGCTCTGGTCTGAAAATAGCAATAAATCGTGCCAAACATGTCTTGCGCCTTATTGCGCCAGGTGTATGAAAAGGCCCATTGAATTGCGTTGGTCATTTTGAAGAATAATATTTGATTAATTTGAATTTTATTTTACAAGACAGTCTTTATTTCTTCTGTCTTTAAAATGTCTCTTTTATTTTTATGTTTTTTAGCTTTAAATATAAATTCATTGTTATGTTGTTGCAAGAAATGTTTTTCCCTAGTTTTGTTCTTAGTTTTTGGATGAAGCTTTTCATACAACCCATGTTAACATCTGCCACCCAATTTGATCAATCTGTGCCAAAATACAGTAGACTTGGACCTTTGACATCAGCCTCTGCTGTTGTCCATCTGTCTGTGCTCTTGACCACTGTCCAGCTGGTAAGAAGAATACAAAAAAAGGTGCCATGGAGCAGTTTAGACATGAATGTGGGACACGACCAGTGGTTTTTAACAAGTCTGCTGGTATTCTGGAGCAGGTCTCCTCCAGCAGCTGCAGTCATGGTGAGATGAAATAGATGTTTACTCAGTGTTTCCCACTAAGAATGGAAAGACTGGCAGCCAGACACACACTCACATTTGGCTTCTGGCTCTAAATGAGCTGTTTCTGTGTGCTGAATGTATTTCAGAAAGGAGAAAAGTGTGTATGTGTGTGAGTGTGCATCAGCAAAGTACATTAACATTGACCGTGTCCCTCCACTTAATGTGATATTTTAGTAATGTCCGAGGTCACCTACAATGCAGAAACCCTCCAGAGAATGAGACGGCAAATTTGCTGTGTCACTGCTGGATGTTTCATTCATAATTTTGGTCATGTAGACAAAATCGCACATAACAGAGCTTTCATTTTTTTGAGACTGCCATAACATACTTTCCCATGCTGTTCTTGGCTTTGTGGCTGTTCATGAAGACAACGACATGGTTTGTTAAAGCTTGTTTAAGCATGGTCTGTTTTGTTTTAAACCATGGCTTGTTATTATATGTGTATGGTGTTATGATGTAATGTCTCGGCTGTGTATTTAAAAATGGCGCTTCCTGTGTTTTCATTCTTCTGGCTTTTTCACTAGCTTGTGACATGTCTCTGTAAACCAATAGCATTCAGCTGCGCATCTTGCTCCACCTTTTGGTATCCTTTTGATGTGCTTACTACCACTCAGTGGAAACAGGCCATTACTGGCTAATTCTTATGATTTTGTACGATCTCATTCATACAACTGAATATGATTTATATATCCCACGATGACGGTTGGGTTTAGCCACTAAACTGACAAAATGAATAATAAATCATATAGGTTATATGAATAACAAAATAGTTACATTTCCTCATGTGCTTGGATATTCACAGGGCATGTATTATCAACAAACAAAGGATTATATTCATTCTGTTCTTTGCACAACACCAAACAAATAAAATAACAAATTAAATTGTCACGAAAATTATTCGTAATTGAATACATTTTCCTCATCTGTTTGTCTCTAATCTTTCTGCCGTGGTCAGTTTGCTCAGTAGTTTACTTTGTACAGAGTGGTACTCTAGTCCAGTAAAGTGTAGTTAAAGAAATAAAAACAAAGTAAAATCAAGGTAAATCTACATGGTGGCAGTGCACTTTTTCGTTCCATTTGCTTTATTGTTTAGGGTTAGGTCAGGGGTACACCAGGTGATGTGAATGGCACGCCCTGGCTTCTTGTGGACATGTATATGAAAGGTACTGGGGCTGCACAATATTGGAAAAATCTGACATTGCGATATATTTTTTCTGCGATATAAAATATAATTGTGATATGAATACAATTTCTACAGATTACTTAAATAGCTCTATTTGTTATAAAATCATTAAGTTAGATTGATTGGAATAATCTTGGACAAAGAAATTGCAAGCATAAAAAGATCAAATGAAATAAAAAATAAAACTGAAATAAGTCAGATATTCAGGTAAACAGTAATGCAACCCCATATGATAGAATATGATATTATCATGATATTTTGCCCCTGGTAATGATAGATCATGATACGTACCTGCAATATACCATAAGAAAACCATCCACAATATATAATGATATCTGTAAATGAAGGGTAAAACATGCATCAAAAAGTTATAAGATGTATTTCTTTTACTATTATTGAATAATCAAATGTAATGTAAAATAACACTGCACATTCTTCATTGCTGATTAGCTGTAATCCCAACTCCACAACACAGATCCTGTGATGTGACTATTGCGAATGTACACATTGCGATATCGATGCTAAAACAATATATCGTGCCCTAAAAGGTGCAACAAAACATACGCTAAGTAACATTTCAGATTGCCAAAAAAATAGAAAGCACCCTCTAGTGAATGTATCTGAAATGTGCAGCAAAACTTACCCGGTTGAACACATTTTACGTCTAGCAAAAATGTACACTTAGACGCATATATTGGCAACACTTTACAATAAGGTTCATTAGTTAATGCATTTACTAACATGAACTAATCATGAACAACACATGTACAGCATTTATTAATCATAATTGAACATTTACTATACATATATTTACTTATGCATTATTAACATCCAAGTCCATGCTTGTTAACATTAGTTAATGCACCATGAGTTAACATGAACGAACAATGAACTACTGTATTTTTATTAACTAACGTAAGTAACATGAACAAATACAGTAGTAAATGTATTGTTCATTGTTTGTTCATGTTAGTAAATGCATTAATCAACATTAACTAATGAACCTTATTGGATAGTGTGACCCATATTTCCAATGAGCCTGGAAACCCTCTAACTGCCTTAATTCTTAATTTCTCTAATAGAAATGGTGGAAATTGATGAGATGGCATCAAGCAGTTGCTGATGCTTTATCATCTGGGAATTCTTGATGTCAATCTCCTATTACAGAATCCAAAATGTTGTAAAAGTGTTGTAATGGATTGAGATATTGTGATTAGAGTTTAGTGAACGCACTGTCATGTTCATGAAACCTGTTTGTGAGGATTTGAGCTTAGTGACATGGTGTGTTATATTATTTTATCAAAATAGACACACTGTGGTCTTAAATGGATGAACATGGTCAGTTGTAATTCTCTGTTAGGCTATGAAGTTTCAATGATGCTTAGTTGGTACTAAGGGGGGCAAAGTGTACCAAGAAAAAACTATTAACTGCACCATTTACATTGCCAAACTATTGATTACTTATATAAGGCAGGGTGGGTCAATGTTTTTCTGTTGTTTATGCCTAATTCTGACTCGGGCTGGGCAGATAAACGATATTATATTGATTCACAATTAACTTTGTCAATAACAATGATAAGCTCTAGACTTTTTACTCTATATTGATCTAAAAGCCAATCACACAGCAGAACTGTAGAACAATGGGAATCTAGAAGTGTGTTGATATTAGAGATGCACCCAATTTTTGGCTGCCAAAACTTACCAGCCACCGGAAATAAGTTATGTTATTTAATTGACCGTCTAATTTGGGCTTCAGTCATGTTGGGATACTCTATTAAATCTGGAAGAATTAACAATTGATATAGAAATATATATCGTTATTGTTCAATATGGAAAGAACTTCATCGAGATTGTGCTTTTCCTATATCGCTCAGCCCTAATTCTGATCCTACCATCTGATTGTCAGAGAGGAAATAATAATATTAAAAGATCAGAAACACAGAATGTTTTTTTTAATTTCTTCTTGCCATAGCTCTGGGTATATTGTTGTGGCATTTCCAGCTGTATATCCTCACGTGTTCAATGTTTTTTAGAGATTAATGACCCTCAGAGGTGTAATGTAAGGGAAGATTTTAATGGACCCTTACTTGAGACCGTCTGCACTGCATTTCTAGTCCCCGGTTTGTCTGCCTGACTAATTTTAACCTCTGATTCTAAGCAGCCCCTCTCTGTTTGTCTTTGGCTGAAAGAACTGCTTTTAAAATGTGATCATGTTCCTGCTTGGAACCTTACCACCTCTCTGTCCTGTTTTTTAAACCTTTTCTTTTCTGACCTACAGCAGTTTGTCTGCAGGTCTGGCTTGTTCTTGTTATGTCTCCGTGCAGCAAACTGAAGAATTGTTGTTATTGGGTTTCTTTATTCTGTAGTCTTTTACTGGAGTCTCTAGAGGAAAAAATCATGTTCTTTTCAGTATTTTCTTTCTAAGGGTACAGAACTGACCCTCTGCCCTCTTCTTGTGTGTGTGTGTGTGTGTGTGTGTGTGTGTTTGTACACATCTGCAGGGCCAGGCTTTTGTTTTATTGCAAAAAATACCATATTTTGGTGTTTCTCTACAAGTATGTTGATCAGCTAACTGCATCGCAGTCAAATTTGCCTTGAAGGACGCTAATGGGGAATGTATTCACAGCAAACTTATTATAATTATTTTGGCTTTTACAGCATAGAATTAGTGTTTCTCTTATTTTTTTATTTATGTTGAATCAAACAAACTTTCTAATGGCCGTTTTCAGTGTCGCCAGATTGGGCATTTTTTTTATTTGATTGTGCGATTTAAAATGGCCTTGGCAGGTTGACAAAATCTGTGCGGTCTTGAAACGTAATTTTTATATGCAACTTGTTCAACAAAACATAACTGTGTTCCTACTTCATTCAGTTAGTAGTGACTAGTGCATAGTGCAAACCGAGTGGGCCCACCCGCAAGAGGAGGTGAAGGAAAGTTGTATCCAAATCTGACTCCCTTTCGCGTGCACACGCATCACGCAGTGCATGCAGTTAAACTCTCAGCGATTTATCATGACACTTTTATCAATTTTTTTCACAATTGACAGCAAAAACAAACACAGAAGCATTGTCTGACTGACAAGCAGTGACAATATATGTTAAAAAGAATTTAAAACACCAAATAGGATGAATTTATACTCCACTTCAAAAATAAAAAATACTCTAGTGTAATCTACGCAACATTAAGTGCAGTGTGTGTGTGTGTGTGTGTGTAAGAGGGAGCAGTTTTGTGGTTCTGTGACTGCTCACCTGTGACTGTTCACCTATGATAAACGGCAGCAGCAATCACAGCTGATCTGTGATAGATGGAGAGAAGAAAGCTCACTATAAAGACACTCGCCCATGTCTGGATCAACAAGTATTGCTGTAACAGCTGAGAGGACAGGAAAAGTTAACTCATGCCAGCTGGTAAAAGGTCGAGAGAGATAGAAAAACTGAGTTTTCTCCATGGCTGGGGGCTTCTGCTGTATCTTCAGTGTCAGTGAAAGACTTTGCAGCAAACACACATACAGTGAATTGTGCAGTTTCTGCATTTTTAAATAGTTGGAGTGTTTAAATTACTTGCGCTCGCCTCCCTCGCCATAGTAAGCTACCGCAATATGATTATTGCTGAACCGATACCGAATTGTCTGTGACTGCATCGCGGTACACCGAAAAAACTATTGATTTTGACCCCCATAATATGCATATTAAGTTTTTTTTACAGCACTGTACTGCTTAAGAATTTTTAAAAATCATTTTACTTTTACATTTAGTACATCTATGATTATAGAAAATGCTTACAAACAACATGTTGGGAAATTGTAATTCAAAATCATATTAAACTTACATGAATATAAAAAAAATGTGCTTTTCTAATACTTTTGCACAATTGTTGTAAACTACATTTTTACTTTTCCCTTTCACATGTTTACTCAATATGCAAATCTAACAACCGTTAACAAAATATATTCGTCATTGATTTTTCTTGGGCTTAGTCCCTTACTTATTGGGGGTCATCACAGCCAACTAATCCAGCATATGTTTTATGCAGCGGATGGTCTTCCAGCTACAACCTAGAACTGGAAAACACCCATACACTATTTCATTCACACAAACTCATACACTATGGTCAGTTTAGCTCATACAATTTACCTAGAGCGCATGTCAACTGAACCAGCTGTGCTTTTCTAACGCTTTGACACAGTTGTTGAATACCCGTCAACATTGAGATGTGAAAATAAGGGATATGCCCACCATAATAAAGGATTGCCCTGACAAAAAATCCCCAAATTACTAAATAGCTCATTTGCTCATTTTCATTATAAATAAACAGTTAATTTGTCAGTAATATGTTTTATTATTATTATTTACGAAAGGAAAAAAATAAATAGTATACATTAGCAACAAACAAATTAGCAAACAGTTCAGCTTATTTAAATTAATAGCTGTTATAATGAAATAGAATGAAGCTATCAAATCTCCTTAACCATTTCTTCACTGCATAACTTACACATTCGGTTTAAAGAGCAACGAATGAATCTCTTATTTATTTAGATTTTTTGATGTTTGATTACCTTAAATAACAGGTGTTACTTTAAAAATGCACAGATCTAACGTTACCATGAAGGCATTCGACTGCTCTCCTAACTTTTTATGCTCATTTGGGACAAAATTAGTTGTGTTTGAAAAATAAAAACCCACCAAGATTGACATCTTTAGATATTACTATTATAAATTGTGTGTATATATCTGTTTAAACACGCACCCAAACCCCGAGCTTTCACTCCGCTTCAAATCGCGTGTACAGAATGCATTTGGGAAGCAGCATCTGTTTATCACTATGGAGTATGTCAGCTGACAGTCATGCATTTTGAGGATTGCATATGAAGGGGAGACGGCACCTGTAGTGAAAGGAGAAAGAATCCCGCCATTTTTATATTTATTTAAAAGTGTTTTCATGCCTAAACAAAGAAAAAGCACAGAACAGACTCACGTTTAAGAGCGAGGGGAGGCCCCTGGTAGTTCGGCGGTAAGGGATGCGTATAGGGAGGCTCGGCTCTTTAATGTTTATTTGCCACCCTTCAGAGAAAGACTGAAAGTATGGAAGAAATACGGGAAAAAACCTTTACGGAATGATAGCTTGATAGAACTGTAAAATATGGGAGAAAAACGGGAGGGTTGACAGGTATGACTTGTTGTAAACTATATTTTTACTTATTCTTCCACTTGTTTACTTGATATGCAAAGCTAAAAACCATACACAAAATACAGACGCATCAGTCAAGATAGGTAGTTTATTTGCTTCTGCGAATGAGAGCTAGTCTTCAGTGCAAAAAACAACTTTAGATCAGGTTAGTCTTCCTCATAAAGTGCTTACCATTTGCCTGACTGACCCTATATGTGTGTTTTTTTCAGGAAACAAGAGTTGCTGACCATCTCCAGTGTGCCTCTGGGAGAATGTCCACCTTCACCTCCCCGCACTGCACCCCCCACCATGAAGGTGAGTGTTCATATGCACACTCATACACACTGGGTTTTCATGATTGATAGGGACTTCCCAGTGAAATAATGGTTTTTATACTGTACAGACTGTATAAGTTGTCCTCTTATCCCGACCCTAACCCTAAATTCAACTCTCACAGAAAATAATCTGCAGTTTTATTTTTTAAAAATGCTTCATTGTGTGTAATTAATCTGCTGGTTTCATCATGGGGACCAAAATAAAATTTCCCCACAAGGGTAAAACTTACTGGTATGACTGGTATATTTGTGGGGACATTTGGTCACACACATATACACACACACACATACACACTCTCACCGCTCCATTAGCTGTGGTTAGCCCAGATTTGCTGCATTCACCTCTGGACCAAATTAACCTCTATTAGCACTGATAGCGCGTGAAAGTGCGATTGCCCTTTGTAGCACACCATATAAAATGACCCTAGTTTGGCTACAGGAATGTCAGCATGCACTTACACAATGTTTAAAACCTTGAGAGCCTCATAAATAGCTATAGAAAAACAACACCCCTTGGAAATTCTTTTATTGTTGTTGTTGTTGTTGCTTTTTTGCTATTTTGCTAATTTTTTCTTAGGTTAGTTAGTATAGTGGGTTGGGGTTTAGTTAGATCGTTTTGTTAATTATTTCTTGTTTTGGCAACACTCTTGTTTTTCATTTAATTCGATTATTTAAAATTATATTCTAATTTCCTATATTCATTGTTTGATATTCTCCTTTTAATAAATACTTACTTTTTGTTTCACTTAACCAGCTGTTGTGTCTTCCCATTTTCCCCCAGCATCTTTAGAGCCTCACTGATTGTTAGGTTTAATCAATTTTTAATATCTTGATAACTTAAACACGTTACACAATTCAGAGAAATTGATCATTTACAAGTGGTCTCAAAAGTTTGTATGCATTGTTGTGTTTGCCAGCTATACTATAGCTTTCCCTGTACAGTATTTATTGTTTTTGGTGATGAATGACTTAGAAGGGAAGATGTTAGGTATGTGAAAGTTAGAATGTCCTCTGTAACATGAAATATATAACAACCTTGTTTAACTAAAGAAATCTTTAAGTAAGTCTCTAAATGATTTAGACGCGGATGTTTGTATATTCGGTGCGTTCGTGGTAAATCTTCATCCAAGGTTACCTCTAAATGTAATTCAAATTCATTCGAAGTGAGAAATCCATTTTCTTCAGAGCATTAAGATCCCATTGAGTCCACATAACATCACAAACTCTTTTACATCTCCAACAGCCTCGAGAGGACCTGGAGAGATTTTCGTTCTTGTTTAAAAGTGGTACAGCGGGTTCAGAGATGGGATGCGTGGTGTGAGTCGGTGTCACCTTGAAATGAGACGCAGTTTGTGAAAAATCAGAGAGAGAAAGGTCGGTGTTCCTGCAGGAAGGAGGGCGAGGGGCCGAGGCATCAGGCGTGATATTAAGATGAGCAGACATGAAGTCAAACCCAGAGGTCACGATCCTGTTAGCCGCTGCTTTAATTATGAAGATCATTTCTCATACGGACTGATTAAATGTCGTTGAAAATCCTACTTGAAATTTATTAAGGTGTCCATCAGGTGTTTTATAATTATAAGCTGTTTTTGGAGGATTGGAAAATGTGAGTGCTTTTAGTAATAGCCTAAATTACTTTTTGTCATTCATTTTGTCATTTTCTTTCTATTCGTTGCAATGACAAATAGGCCTGTGGAAATCTCAAACAAATCTTTAGTAATGAACATTTCGTACTACAGTTCTCAACACATCATTGTCAAATCATTGTGTATGGGACATTCTACCAGAAATGTGCATTATCTAATCCTGAAATAAAAACATAAATGCAGTCAGTGAATAAAAAGTATTTCATCCCAAAAAATTTTAAAACAAACTGATGGTTGATTTCTGTGAATTGTTCTGTTAAGGAATATGTCATACATTAGGTACTCAGATTTTTGTTCTTTATTAAAAACACTTTACAAATTTGCAAACCCTTTCATTGTCCTTGTCCTCTGCCAAATTGAACCTACACATTTAATAGTTTTGTATATTATTTATGAAAAAAATGTTTCAGAGGTAACAAGTTTAAGTTGTTATTATTCAAATCAATTGATAAAAAACATCATATTAATTTATAAATAAATTCTCCAAATAAATACTACAAATATATAATACAAATAAATTTACAATTGTCCTCATGTTTCTGTCAGTCCTGTCACATTTGCATTAAATGTTACATAAAATGTGTGCAATACATGTTTAAGAAACATCATTTGAAGGAGAAGAAGCTGATAGTGATAAAGGATGCGTTCTATGATTGAATTGTGTTATTTTATGCTTTTTTTGTATGATTTTTTTTAAGATCAAAAAGCTAAAGTGAAAATGTACATTCCTGGTAGAATGTCCCATATATAGTAAACTTTACTATATATATATATATATATATATATATATATATATATATATATATATATATATATATATATATATATATATATATATATATATATATATATATATATATATATATATATATATATATATATATATATATATACATACATACACACACACACACACACACACACACACACACACACACACACACACACACACACACAGTTGAAATCAGATTTATTAATCCGCCTGTTCAATTATATTCGCCCTTTTACATTTCTGTCTAACAGAGAGAAGGTTTTTTTCAACACATTTCCAGACATAATACTTTTAGTAGCTAATTTCTATTCAGCTTTAAGTGCAATTGAAATGCTTAACTTGGTTAATTAGGTTAACTAGGTAAGTTAGGGTTTTTGGCTATATCTGTGGAGAATTTTGCAAAAAGTCTGCGGATTTATGCGGAATGATATTAAGAGTATCATAACTAAAACTTAATATATTAAACAAAAAATAATACATTTTTAACCTTTATTTAATGTTTACATTGCAAATCCAATTAGATCCACTTATTTGGTAAACACAGCAAGTATCTCATATAATATAACATATTACTTTACAATAATATTACTTTACAAATTGTATTGTAAATAAATCATATGAACATTTTATTATTACTGTCATTTTATCACAATAATATTAGTGAAATTAATTTGAAAACTGAATAAATGTAAATTTACAAACATTTACACAAGTCAATACATAGACTAAATGATGGGCATAAAATCTGCGGAAATCTGTGGATTTCTGCATGTGCAGATTTTGTGTGTTATTGTACAGTATAACCATGCTTTGTTCTGTAGCTAAAAGAAAATAAATATTGATCTCTAATGGTTTTAAAAAACACTAAAAACTGCTTTTTATTAAGCCAAAATAAAACAAATAAGACTTTCTGCAGAAGAAAAAATACTATAGAAAATACTGTGAAAATGTCTTAATCTGTTAAACATTATTTGGGAAATATTTGAAAAAGGAGGGCTAATCATTTTGACTTTAACTTTATGTTTAAGAACCACCCAGAGCATTCAATAAACAAAACAACACACAGATGATAACTTGAGTTAAACTAATCTATATGAGTACTGTGAACTTACTTCATTTAAGTTGAAGTAATGAGGTATTTGACTCATTACCTTCAACACTGAGTTCTCATTTCAACTGAGTAGAATTAACTTTTAGTAATTTTTGAGTTACCTACACTCATTTCATTTGATAAAGTTGACTGTTGGGTTTTACAGTGTAGCAATGGCATTTATTTAATCATGGTATCGAGTTTTGCATGTGCAACCGTCACATGCATCTTCAAAAAAAAAACAAAAAACAAAAAAAACAGGCAAGACTAATTTTAAGACCTAAGATCTAAAAATATATGTGTCATTGGCAAACTCACAATAACATTGTACTCAGCCAACTGGGCCACTTTACACATGGCGAAAAAAGGTTTGCAGAGCACACATTAACAGAGCACAATGTACTGTAGCTTATTTCAGCTTTAGATGGGCACATTTGGTCCACACCATGTTGCTAAAACCACACACAAACACAGACACACACCCACTCAAAACACTACTATAACATGCAAACACTCCAGCACCTGTGTTTGGCTGTAAACATGCCATACAATAAATAAAGACTTACGGTACAATGCTCTCCACTAATATTGGAGCTATTGGATAACAAATAAGCAAAAATAGCCTGTGAAAAAAAAAAACATGTTTAACTTTTTGATATTTTGCTCCAATTATTATTAAATATCCTTCCCTCTAACAGAGAACAAAGTTAACCAAACACAATACAGTTTTATAATAAAACAAACTAATAAAAATATAAAAATATAAATATATAGGACAAACTATCTGAGTTGCAGTTTACACTATTAGGTTTTCATTTAAAAAGTGTATGTTTTTATATGATTACACCTGGCATCCACAGTACTACGGCATGTTTTATCCTTAAAAAAACATTTTTACAATGCTAAAGATGCTGTTTTAACTTGAAAACACTAATATTTTATTTCAGCATGAATGGACTCAGGTGACATGGTGGCCCAATGGCCTCACAGCAAGGAGGTCGCTGGTTTAAGTCCCAGCTGGGACAGTTAGCATTTCTGTGTGGAGTTTGCTTGTTCTTTCAGTGTTCTTTTGGGTTTCCTCCGAGTGCTCCGGTTTTCCCCAAAGTCCAAAGACATGCAAATTGAGAGAATTGAATTAAGTAAACTACTGTAAATTGGCCGCAGTGTATGCGTGTGAATGAGTGTGTATGGTGTTTTCCAGTACTGGGTTGCAGCTGGAAGGGCATGCGCTGTGTCATACATATGCTAAATGAGCTGGCGGTTCATTCCGCTGTGGTGACCCCTGGTGAATAAAGAGACTAAGTCTAAGGAAAAGGAATGACTGAATAAATGGACTGAAATCCAAACTTTGGAAAATGGAGTTGCTCTCTTATTAGTCTTCTGGACTATTGTGTATTGTTTTCTGATTCATCAAGGCCCTCTCATATGTATGACCATTACACAACTGGTAGACTGCAAGTACAGATGATGGCAAAATATTTGCATTCCCATTGAGTGTGACTGGTCACGTATCATGCATTTTAGGCTGTATAGAGCTCAGGAATCTACGTCACTGCAAGTTGCAGTTGTTCATATTTGTGGACAAACGCAGAAGCGCTCAATTTAAACCTGTAGAAATTACAACAATAAAAAATATAATCGTTTCATAGCAATATCTTTTGAACAACACCTCACAAACACTCCGAATAAAATGAATTAACGTGTATACCTAGTGTCTATGTGACTCATGAGACTTTATGTTTGTCTTATAAGCTGATATTATGCATTCCATAACATTATGTATCCAGTAGTGAAGTGTAACTGGAGAAGCTGAGCACAGACATAGAGGGTGGCGGATATAGAGCGTATAAAATAAACAAATGAGTTTATTCATAACTGACATGGCATAAACAAACTGCTGCAAGGAAACAGCTCCGTATATGATTTTCTTCATTACTTGTAGTGCGAGCACGTACAGTTTGTTGCTGATGATTGTATATACAGTGCATCCAGAAAGTATTCATAGCGCTTCACTTTTTCCACATTTTTTTACGTTCCAGCAATATTCCAAAATGGATTAAATTATTTCCTCAAAATACTACACACAATCCCCCTCAATGACAATGTGAAAAAAGATTTTTTGAAAATGTTGCAAATTTATTCAAATTAAAAACCTGAAAAATCACATTGCCAAACTCTATAGTGTTAATGTAGATTGTTTTTCAAATATAATACGAACACCAGCCTACTTAAGGAGCATTTTCATTCTAAAATACTGTTTTAAAACTAAAACACACTAGTGTAAACAGCACCTCAGTCATTTTTCATGAGTAAGACTAAGGAACAGAGCTCTGATTTGTGAAAAAAGGTTGTTGAGCTTCACAAAATGGCAACTGGCTTTAAAAAAATACCAGAAACACAAAAATTGCCCATCAGAAGGTGAATAGTAAAGAAGCTCCAGTCAACCTTAAGTGTTGGAAATCTGTTTGAAAGTTGACATGTGTCTGTCTTTATTGCCTTTAGAAGGAAGGTTGGAGTGGCGTTAAAATATCTGTAAGAATCACAGCTGGAGATCTGCAGAAGTTAGTTTGTTTTGGGGGTCAGGAAATCTACACAACTGTAATCCAACATCACCAAAGTAAGCACAAATTGTTAGTGGGAGTTTTTAGGAAGAAACCCCTCCACTCGTATTCAAAAACATACTTAAATATTTTCTGTTTTATAATTAATACATTAAAATTGTGTTTAATATTTTGAGGAAAACCCTTTTTTACTTTGCCATTATTAAAGAAGGCTGCTGTATTAAGCTTTGTCTATGGTTCTTTAAGATATAATAATGTCTTTGGCACACAGTTAGTGGCCACTCCCAATGTAAACCCAAAGAAGAAAAGAGGAAAGGGAGGACAGCGTGTGTGTGCGTGTGTGCGCGTTTGTGTGTGTGTGTAGACTTGATAAGCTCTCAAGAACAGCTGTTGATCATATACAAAGCAGAACTACAAAACCACATGAGTACAGACACACTGGTACGACCAGTTTAGGGTGTGGAATAGTATGTAGTATGCCAAGCAGACCCGACCATATTCTTCCTGTTTTGGTCTCCTGAAAGTATTTGCAGCTGATCAGAAGAGAGAGGTATGATCGATGTGTGATGGAGAGAAGCATGCTGTGAGAGGTATATCAAACTCTATGTGTGTTTGTTAAGCAATGGTGGTGTTGATGGAAGTTGATGTTAGTGTGTATTTGACAAGGCAGAGATGTTCATTTATTCATTCTGGTGTGTCTTATGTAATGCCTTTTTATCAGGCAATGCTGGACAGAATCCCAGATGCATGGTTTATTACCCCTCTGCCTCTAGTTTGAGCAATATGTATCTTGGTATATTAGAGTAGGGTATACATGTGTACGTGTCTATGGAAAAAAGGAGCTGTTTGTAAGAGTTGATATTGCGTTTGGTATTGTGAACTAACCATTAACAACATCTTTTGCTGCTGTAATTATATTCATGTGAAAGCTATAATTATATTCATGTATAAGTTATAATTATAATCATGTTTGAGATTTATTCCAGGTTTAAATTAAAATATGACAGCATTTGTGGTATAATTAAGGAATAATGTAGCCAACTTCTTAGCTGGTTGTTCTCGCATAAAGCCTGACCAGCAAACGCAATCTCACGGCAATTCGGAACTTTTTGATTTAGTGGCTAATTTGTATGAATTTTTACGATCTAATTCGTACAATTTAGTATGATTTGCTCATCACCCAATGACGGTTGGGGTTAGGGGTGGGGTTGGGTGCCATGCCTCCTTCTTAAAATTGTACATTTTCATACGACTGAACTCGAATGAATTCGTACGAATTAGCCACTAAACGGACAAAATGTAAAATACTTGCGTTTCCTCGTGAGATCAGGCTCAATATAAATAAACACCAAAATGTACTTCATTCTGCTTATTAGATGGCTATTTTCTTCAAAACTAAACAATTAAAGACAAAACATTGTTCTCAGTTGTACTTTTTAATTAAATCTTTAATTAAACAATTATAAATTATTCAGTAGCAAGATGGCACCAAACAGTCAACGACAGTTGCATAAAAGATAAACTTACACTCTGAGAAATAATGAATTATTTAAACCCAAATTGGGTAGAATATGGACTAACTTGAACATTGGGTAAAATTTGGTACTTTTAATTTATATTAAAAATTAACCCAGCAGTTGGTTTAGTCCTTGATACACCCATAATTGAGTTATTTTATTTTAGAGTCTATAAGTGTTGATTTGAATGTATAAAGTACCCATATGAGCCTGTGTTATTAGTTTCAGCATTCATTATGTGGGAATAACATTACCTTGGAATGTTGTGATTGACCAGAATCAGAATTGATCAGAATCGCGTATTCAAGAGAGCTGTGTAACGATTTTGGTTAATGTGTAAATTACAACCTACATTTTCTCTGTGAGAAACAAAAATAAAGATCACAATGGGGTGTAAGTACACCAATCAAAAAAAATAAAATAAATAAATAAATATATATATATATATATATATATATATATATATATATATATATATATATATATATATATATATATATATATATATATATATATATATATATATATATTTTTTTTTTTTTTTACGCTAAATGATGATTATTTCACTAATATTTTGAAATTAGATTTTTACAACTTATTTTAAACATTAATGTAGTCACTTTCATATAAAGATCACAATGGGGTGTAAGTACACCAATCAAAAAAAAATAAAATAAATAAGTATACATATATATATATATATATATATATATATATATATATATATATATATATATATATATATATTTTTTTTTTTTTTTTTTTTACGCTAAATGATGATTATTTCACTAATATTTTGATATTTGATTTTTACAACTTATTTTAAACATTAATGTAGTCACTTTCATGCATTTAATATGACTTTAGTACTATAACTTTGTATATCACTTGTATATTTAATTTGTATATTTAATAAGTCTTGTCTCAGCTATATTCATATATGCGCAATTATCTTTAACTAATGCTGTAAAATATTGTGTACTGGCAGGTCATGGTACATGCATTGCCTTTGAACTGAAACCTTACTACACATTTCTGAGTGATTGTAAACTGTTTAATAGTATTTTATGTATTCTAGAGAATAGTTTTATGCTTATTATTGCAATTTGGGTGAAGCTTTACAGATCTAGGATAGGTGGGGTTAATCTAGGCCAGAGATGCCCAAACTTGGACCCGCAGGCCAAAGTTGGCCCATGATAACCTCTGATTTGGCCCACCGTCACATCTGAGAAGGGAGGGAGTTTGATAGGGATGGTTTAAACAGTGTCGGTTCAAATGTAACCCTTTGTTTGTTTTATTGTTAGAAGCTAAATTAAATTAAATGTTTCAATTAAAGGATGTAAATTAATCAGATTTTGATTAAATGTAAATAGTTTCACTCGACAATGCAGAGACGTGAGCAAATCAAGTCAAAGGTAGATTCTGCTTGACTAGTTTATTCAGCATTGAACTCCACTGTTATTGATTATGTTTTTATTGCTATAAGTAATCATTTAAAAAGTTATGCTGCATTAGATAAAACTATTTAAAGTAATGTTTTCTGTTACTTTGGAAATGTTATCAAATAAATTAAGAAATTACCCATTGCAACCTTAATGTAATATCGTTTAGTATATTTACATTCAGCCCACAGCTCATAATGACATTTGGTGTTTGGCCCTTTATATGAAAAAGTAAAGAAAAGAAAAGAGTACCCCTGATCTAGGGGCTCATTCACACATAATTTCCTTTCCCATACCATTGTGCTACTTTCTCATTGTTTTACAATGTAAACATGCACTTGACTGACGTGCATCTCTCATACTTTGAAGTGCAGAGTAAATGAGTGTTGTGTTTTATAGACACTGTGTCTATAATTCATGCAGCATTGATCATCAGTGTCAGTTCCAAAGTAGTAGACCAATCAGAAAAACTCTGAGGGGGAGCAAGTATTTTAAAGTTTTGTTTACAGGCTTGACAGACTTGTGCTCTATGTTTTGCTTTTTTAAACACATTCCTGAGTACTGAGTCTCATGCTTTTAGATGCTGAGACATGTTCTGTGTAAATGAGCCTTAAGACAACAGTGAAACCTACAGATGAGTTCCTTCCCTTTGTAACCTAACTTCTAGCATAATTCAACACTTATTTCTTTTAGATTTGATTTGATGTGCTCATGTAAACAGCTTCAGGCACTGCAATGCTGACTTGGTTGAGTTTGTTTGGATGTGGAACAAAGAACTCAATATATAATCAAAAAGGTCAAAAGGTCTCAAGATTGCAAAACTTTCGAAGCCTTTCCAACACTGAACACAACCCTTTGTCTTCTTCCTTCTTTGACCATCGTTCCTCCTTGCACGTCCTGATTTTGCAGTCAACATCAGTCCTGTTAAAAACATCAATCCTAATCCATATACTGTACATCTAAATCTAACTTTACCTATAAGTTATACTTAAAACTATCTGTGCAGATAGCCCTATGGGCAATGTGCCAACATATAGCGCAAATTGCACTTCAGGCATCCTGAGTTCAAGTCTCAGCTCAATGACCTCTCCCAATCCATTCTTTCTTCAACAACAAAAAAAAAGTAAAAAAAAAAAAAATGCCCCCAAAAATGATTCCTAATATCACAGGGAAATTATGTGTTTACATTGACAATGCTATTCTCATACTTTTATGATGATGACAGTTGAAATGTGAATGGAGACACTGACAACGAATCCATTTGCTGGATTTATTCAGAAGTCATGGTCTGGCAAGCTAAGGTCAACACAGGAGCTAACAGATATATACAGGCAATCCAGAGTCGTAGTCAAATATCAGGCAAGTGGTCGGAAGGCAAGTAGCAGACAATGTAAAAAACAATTAAAACAAAGCAAGGTTCAAACACGGAAGGCGAGGCAAGGAAAATGCGTCGTAATGTTCAAAATCAGTATAACAAGACTCAGCCAAGAGGTGTGCATTGTGCTGTGTATGTAATCAGTTCATGAGCAGCTCCCAGCCATGAGTGTGTGAAATCTACTGAATAAGAAACAGGTGCATGTGAGCGGTGCATGACTGGAACTTGTGGTTGTTTTGCTGGCAGATTTGTAGTTCTCCAGCGATCTGCATGGGCTAGATCGCTGGTGACTGGTGACTGAGAAGTATTGTTATTATAATCTATCATGTAAGCTAAACTTTTTTTATTATCATAATTCAGCAGATTTCACACTGGAAATTTAAAGAAAATTGAATTAAAATGTGTATTATTTCTGTTTAAGTTGCATTACCGAAGTGCAGCATAGCCATGTACACTCAATAATCACACTATCACCATCATGTAGAACTTTTTAGCACATTTTAAACCAGGATTACAAAGATGTATTGAAATCCCTGTCATGCTTGCCATTGTTACAGGACAGAGGGCAGATTTTTCATCACAAAACTAAAACTAAAATTCGATATGAGAGGGGCTTAATAAGGATAGACTATGACCCAATCAGACATTAGATGTGTGCAGACTCTGCCCTCATTTTCAAAAGTTGTAAACTCAGAATTTATAAACTAAACAAACTCCAAATTAAGCTCTTTCAAATGTCTCTGTTTTTGTCGGCGCAATAGCCTAGTGGTTAGCGCGCCGACATATGGTGCAATAGCACGTCCCCTATCTCTCTCCTACTTTGCTTCCTGTCTCAATACTGTCCCATCTAATAAAGGCAAAAAGGCCAAAAACAAATCTAAAAAATAAAAAATGTCTCTGTTTTCAAGTGAAAAAAGTATCCTGAACAGTGTGAATGCCATGCGTAATCACATCAACATCAATGTGTTTTAACATATACAAGCACTAGTCTAAACATAGAAACAGTGTGTGTGTGTGTGTGTGTGTGTGTGTGTGTGTGTGTGTGTGTGTGTGTGTGTGTGTGTGTGTGTGTGTGTGTGTGTGTGTGTGTGTGTGTGTGTGTGTGTGTGTGTGTGTGTGTGTGTGTAGGGCAGAGAGGCACAGTACAGGCTAAGCGATGAGGATGTCAGTCAAACAAGATTAAAAAAATTATGTTATTCTGTAAATGTATTTGTGTAGCAAAGCACTTCTTATAGTCAACACTGTAGAGCAGCAAAAAAGATTAATCTAAATAAAGAGCTGGACATGTCTGATGAGTCATTATAAACGTGAAAAAGAACTGAACTCTGAGTAGTGAGTAGTGACCGCAGAGAAAACTTCTCTCAGCCCAGATAGTGTGCTCAGAGCTGAAGTGAGATTGTCGTAACTGCTGTTATACTGTATACACACTTGTATGTGAAAATGCTCATCTAGGTTTAGTCAAAAACAGTATCTTTAAAAAATGTATGTTTGGTAGAGTTCATCAGTGCAGGAGGTCTTAGAGAGAAAGACTATCAAGACTACCATAATCAATCAAATTATTAAGGAGCACACACACACACACAAAAAAAAATGGATGGATGGATGGATGGATGGATGGATGGATGGATGGATGGATGGATGGATAGATAGATAGATAGATAGATAGATAGATAGATAGATAGATAGATAGATAGATAGATAGATAGATAGATAGATAGATAGATAGATAGATAGATAGATAGATAGATAGATAGATAGATAGATAGATAGATAGATGATAGAAGTTGTTAAAAAGTTAAAAGTTTTTAGAAGTATTAAGATTTATAGCTAGTAAAAAATGAATCGAGTCTTCCTTGCTGGTGGCAAAGCACAAACCCATACAGTGGCTTCAGTACCAAGAACCAAATCATAACATTGGTGAATAATTACACGCCCAATAAATACACACAGCAGTAGTCAACACTTTGATGGCTAGCAAAACAGCTGCTTTGAGCAAGAATTTGCAGTCATCTGTTTGCACACATACAGTAGCTTGACAAATAATTGACTGCACCAGAAGCTTTCATTAAATCAAATATAAAACACAAAACTTTATACATGAGTGACCATGGATCACAAAACCATTGAGGGTCCATTATTTTTAAATTAAGATTTTTTTTAACATCTGAAAGCTGAATAAATGCGCTTTCTGTTGATGCATTATTTTATACAATATTTTGAACAAAATACAACAATTAAAAAATATACAATCCAAGGATGCAAAAAAATCTAAATTTAAAAAATATATATACAGGGTTCCCACACTGCTTGAAAGTACTTATAAGTACTTGAATTTCAGACATATGGATTGAAGGAGTGGAAAATACTTAAAAACAAACACAGGTCCTTGAAAGTGCTTAAAAATTGAAATAAGATTTGTTTATGGTTTTATTTCAACAAATGTACCTTGCAATTATAAGGATCTTTCTGCGTTCTGAAAGTTTTTGCATTCCATAGCAAACAGTATGTGTGTTTTTTAAATAAAAACTCTTAAAATGTTAACAACTTATAAAAAATCACATAATGTAAATAAATTGTCATTTAATAAGAATATGTCAATAACCTAATTTTGACAAAAAATGTCAGATAGAACCTTATAATTCTAAGGTGACAAATTGTCAAAACGGAACATAACTGACAATAACTGACAAAGTCTTAAATTAAAAATCCTAAATTTAAATCTTGTTCAATAAAATTGACAAATACTGCACAATTTATTAATAATTTTGGAAACTGCATTTAAATATTACCAGTATTGAATTTGACATCGAATTGACATTATTAATGTAATTACAGTGAAGTACAGTGAAGACTTTCATGGCGCTACATACTGAATGCTGGGATATCCTTACAAAGATGCTTTATTTAAAACTGATGGTGCTTTAAAAAGAATCCGCTGTTCATGAAAGTGTGCGAACCCTGTATATATTAATCACCTTAAAAGTGTCTAAATTAAGTCCTTTAACCACATTACTTTTAAGTTGATGTATTTTTGATGTATTTACAGTACATTTTCTGAATATCTTCATGGAACATGATCTTTATTTAATATCCTAATGATTTTTGGACAGGGTTACATATGGTACCATAATGAAGACAAGCTTTTCATTCATGTAAAAATACATGCGAGGGACAATGATGTGTGCCAATCAATCTATAACATAAATCTGTAAAATATGTTAAAACAGATAAATCATGATCACGTAAGGCAAAAGCATCTGAAGTGAACACTTTAATCATAATATTATCTTATTCAGAGTAAACTAAATATTGGATTACTGATATCCATTTGAACGTCACCAATGAGAAGCATCTAACCCAGACTAAATATAAATCTAAAATGAACATAAACTGTGAACTACTTCTTCAAGTCATAATAGGGTTCTGCATTTGAGTGTGAACGACGATGATGTTGTGCTCTCAGTTCCTCAAGGTTATGCAGCTCAACATGTCTCAGCTTTGGCTTGACTCTGTTGACTTTGTAAAGCGAGTTGCCCTTGGATCTACGGCAGGTTAAACATTAACCTGTCTGCATTTGTTCAGTCCCACCTGCATCTGTTACGCTGCGTCTGATAGTAGGAATATCCGTATGGGGCATATATTTACAACAAAAATCATGTGTTTGTGGTCTGCCGTCTCTTAACTCGAGGTAAGAGATTAGAATGATTGTGCGCATTTACCAAGAATAAGGGCTGTTTTTATTTTAAGGCCTTCGGGTGTAGTCTAAGAAGTATGCTTTAAATATGTTGCGTTTCTTAGATAACTAATATTTAAGCCCTAATGGCTACACAGACCATTGATTAAATGTCGTTGTATTGGTTCAGAGAGTTTGATTTAGAGTGAGGAAGTGTTGTGGTTTAAGTGTGCATGGAGAACGAGCCTTTTAATGCCGTTCAGCATACGTTGAGGATTTCTCAGTTTGTCACGTTCTATTTATACAGTACTATAGCTCTTTAGATGTGCAGTAGATTGTAGACACGTCATTTGCTGAGTTGATACAATCAGGCTAAAGTGTAAGTAAGCTTGCATGAGAGAGTTTACACGAGAAAGTGTTTAGAATGGTTTAAAAAGCATCAATAAACATTGATTGGGGGATTATCTAAAATAATCAAAGCTGGAATGCAGTGGTTTCCAACCTAGGGTCTCTTATGGGGATGCTACACTCAAAAAGTTTTTTTGCTGCTTAATAAACTATAAACTTTAAACTACTTATTTATAATGAGCTGAATCAACTCAATTTGTGAGGGGTTGTTGTCAATAACTTAATTGTTTTATGTTCAATCAACTTCAATTTGTGAAAACAATTAATTTAACTTAACTATGAGTTTTACATGCTGGAATTTAGTAACATTTAAAGCAATATTTTTTGCTGGACTAGCTTGTCGGGTGGTCATCATAGTCACACATTTTAATGTACTAAAACATTTCCTAATGATTTTGAATAAAGAAATATTTAATAATATATATTTATACATATCAATTTTGGAATACAAATGTATCGCATCACATATCATTAAGGAAAAAAAGAATCTGTTAAAAAGAAACTGGTCTGCACATTTAACTTTCCTGTGAGAATTTGGCCACTTGAATAATAAAAAATGTAAACACAATAATAAAAATAATAATAATAATATAGAATTCCGGATTTTTCTAGCCTCTCTTTTAAAAATTCATGGATAACAACAATGGCCTAATTAGTATTAAAGTTTAATTTTATTAGCTTCAAAATTAACTTTTGGTGCTTCACATCTTCTCATTCATTCATTTTCTTTTCGCTTTAGTCTCTTTATTAATCTGGGGTCGCCACAGTGGAATGAACCGCCAACTTATCCAGCATATGTTTAATGCAGCGGATGCCCCTACAGCTGCAACCCATCACTGGGAGACATCCATACACACTCATTCACACACATACACTTCGGACAATTTAGCTTACCCATTTCACCTATACCACATGTTTTTCGACTTGTGGGGGAAACCGGAGCACCCGGAGGAAACCCACGGTAACACAAAAATGCCAACACAAAAATGGCATTTTTGCCACACAAAAATGCCAACTAACCCAGCCAGAGCTCGAACCAAGGACCTTCTTGCTGTGAGGCGATTGTGCTACTCACTGTGCCATCGTACTGCCTATAAGAATTACAAGAAACACTTAAATAAATAGATATTGGATTGATAAATAAAAGAAAAGACAGCATTGATTGATTGATTGATTGAATGATTGATTGATTGATTGATTGATTGATTGATTGTTTGTTTGTTTGTTTGTTTGTTTGTTTGATTGATTGATTGATTGATTGATTGATTGATTGATTGTTTGTTTGTTTGTTTGTTTGTTTGATTGATTGATTGATTGATTGATTGATTGATTGATTGATTGATTGATTGATTGATTGATTGATTGATTGATTGATTGATTGATTGATTGATTGATTGATTGATTGATTGATTGATTGATTGATTGATTGATTCATTCATTGATTGATTCATTCATTCATTCATTCATTCATTCATTCATTCATTCACAGATGTAAACTCAGCACAAAATCTTAGAGAGACTGACATCTAAATATTTTAGTTTGTTATCATCTAAATACAACTTCTATCTAACCTCTAACCTC
Source organism: Danio rerio (assembly GCF_052040795.2). Classification (NCBI taxonomy): domain Eukaryota; kingdom Metazoa; phylum Chordata; class Actinopteri; order Cypriniformes; family Danionidae; genus Danio; species Danio rerio. The sequence continues at coordinate 32,013,635 of NC_141035.1, forward strand.
AATGTATCTTAACTTACCTCAATGTGTTTCTCTTCCAGTCGGCAGAGTTCTTCGACATGCTGGAAAGGATGCAGGTAAGGCTTGGTCTATCAATATGGTTATCTCATAAACGCAGGACTTTCATTAGAACAAGATTCGTCTAATAACAATAATCCTCCAGTAACTTTGTACTTTAGCTGAAAAGCATTTTACTGAGTAATATTATATTACTCAAGGGCAAAAAAAAAAAGCATGTCATGATTTTTATATTATTACTAATAATATAAAAATCATGACCTGCTTTTTTTTGCCCTTGAGTGCTACCTAAGTGTACTGACTCTCCAGTTACTCTGAATGAGTAATTACACATTTCAGCTCACTTCAGCACTCATTGATTTAGCCAGCACTTTTCTCTGTGGTGGGTCTTTGCTTTGAATAGGACACACTGACCTGCTATAAAACAGAAGCGTGATTGTGTTGTTTTCATTGTGTATGCATGCATGTGGCGGTGGGTGTGTTTGTGTGTGTGATGGGTAGCAGGTTGCTCTGGATCAGCTGATCAATACTATGTTAAGGCAGGAGTGTGTTTTTTTTCAAACGTCTGGTATTAAACTTCATGTCCAGATCTCTGTATGAGCAACAGATCGATGAGAAGGCTCATGTCTCGCTCGCATGGATCATGTGCACTTGTGATGGTCTTAATCAGAGCTGAACGAGTTTAGATGTGCATGTGCACTATCCAGGGAAAATAATATTATGTTATTTCTTAGTTTAACTGCATTCGTTCATAAATTGCCTAAGAAAACAGTTTAATTCAAGTTTATTTCAAATACATATTTATTATTATTATTATTATTATTGTTGTTGTTGATTTTATTGTTGTTGTTGTTGTTGTTGTTGTTGTTGTTGTTGTTGTTGTTGTTGTTGTTGTTGTTGTTGTTTAATAGAGCATGCTAATTTGAATTTAATTCCAAATATTTATTATTATTATTATTATTATTATTATTATTTTAAATAGAGCATGCTAATTTTTATTTAATTTTTATTTTATTCCAAATATTTATTATTATTATTATTATTTATTTATTTTTATTTTATTTATTATTATTATTATTATTATTATTATTATTATTATTATTATTATTATTGAACTTTATTATTGTTTTAGTTTATTAAATCAAATTTATTGTAGATTACATATAATAATAATAATAATAATTATTATTATTATCATTGTTTAATAGAGCATACTAATTCCTTTAATTTATTGTAATTTACATATAATTATTATTATTATTATTATCATTGTTGAACAGTGCATGCTAATTAATTTTATTTATTGTACTTTACGTATAATATAATATAATATAATATAATATAATATAATATAATTATTATTATTATTATTATTATTATCATTAATAACATTAATTAATAGAGTAGGCAAATTTCACTTAATTCAAATTTTATATTGTAATTTTTTAATTGTTATTATATTATATTATATTATATTATATTATATTATATTATATTATATTATATTATATTATATTATATTATATTTTATATAGTTTATATTTTGAGATTTTACTGTATTTATTTAGGGGGGGGGGGGGGTACATCATCAGCAATATTTATCATAACAACTATTTCCTAGTTTTGATTATTATTGCTACAATAAGTTAAAAAACCTACTGTCATTACTCCGTGTAAAGATTTTTTTTTCTTTCTTCTATAACAATGTCACACAGGACAGTACTTTTATTTAACAGCTAAACTAATAACATTGAAAATGGTCTATTATACAGCAATATTGTTGTTAAATATCATCCACAGTTTGTTTAACGTGTGACCCTGTTAAAGGAAACTGTATCATCTGTGACCCAGTGTTCAGACATACTGATTTACAACAGAGGGAACTAAGAATGGAAACGAGACACAGATTTATCCTCATTACACCTAAGAGCTGAACATTTAACTGTACATGTTTCCAGCTGAACAAAACGTTCTGTCTTTATTAAGCAACAGCTGTTTTCTGGACTTGTTGAGACGGTTAACCATGGTGACCACAGTTCCTGATTAAATAACCTGATATAAGCCACCATAGTCATTAAAAAATTAATTACAACAGTTTAAAATGGAAAAAGGACTAAATGTTTCTGAAGACTTTGACTGTAAACAGACCTGCATTATTTGAGGAGCTGGTTTTTCTTCTCAGTGTCCATCGTGGTTACGGGTTTGTCATTTATTTTCTTCCTCTCTTCACTTTCTTCTGCTTTCCTGGACACGTCAGATTCCTAAAACAGAGGAGACTAAGAAATACAAGGTTTGGCTGGTCTTCGGAATGTGTATATTGTGTCTGTAAGTGATGGGGGTATGCGATGTTATCATCTCGATAAAATGGGCTTGTTAATCATGAATACCATGCAGTTAAAGATATTTCAGTCTTTGTATTGTTACCTTGGCTAGTTTAAAGGCTCATATATTCTTTTTAAAAAAGGTAACACTTTAATTAAGGGACCAATTCTCCTGGCTAGTGAGATCCCAATACATTATGTTAGCTGACCAATCAGAGCCTCTTGAGGGCGGGCTTTTTGGAGGAACTAAGAAATATGACAGTCGTTTTCATGTTAGCTGAGTAGCTATATATATTCAAAGTAAGATTTATGAAAAAAATTACTTGATTTTCTATAAAAATGAATCATGAGCACACATTGCTTTGCATCTTATAAACACAACCAAGCCTTAAAAATACATTGTAGATCACCCCTTCAACATACTGGCTTTTTTCAATGATTTTTATTTCTTTTCATCAATAATTTAACAGTACCATCAGTTCACACATTTTAACAGCCTTTCAACATCCCCTTTCCCCTCTCCTCCCCTCCACAACAGTGGCAGTTACAGTAATTAGTAGGTGCTATCATAAATTCAATAAACACAGATGAATAATATAAACTCAATAAATAAAAAAGCACACATACAAAAAATAATAATAGTGAAAAACAATAATAATAGCGAAAAAATAAATAAAATTAGATAAATTACATTTTTTACTGTGCTTCTCACCACAGTGACCTTATTCATCCTCCAAAAATGCCAAATATCTTTCCCTTCTTCTCTGATAAACATCCAATTTATCAAGTCAGACCTGTAGCCAGGGGGGGTTGGGTGGTTCGAAAGACCCCCACCCCCCAACTAACAATGGCTATATTTTGGCCCCTATATGATCTATTTTGAGACATTTTTAACAGTATGCCATCATAAACTGAAACAAAATAGCCAATAGAAGAAGGCTTTAAGACTAATTTAATTATTAATTATTATTTAAATGGCAAATTCTGACTGAGGAATTAGCTGGGCAGTTTGTTATTTGTCTATAGGCCACAGTTTTTAAAGTTTTAACAGATTGCTATATTTTGTTTTTAATGATGGATGATAATACATTAGCAAGTATTTTTTTCATATTTCTTTGTTAAAAATTCACTTAAAATTGTAATCTCATTGTGTTATTTATAAAACTGCAATAATGTAATACACATTTGCAAATAAATAATTTTTTTTGTAAACTAAATAGTATAGTAAGCGCTTTGACAAAAATGTAGAAAGAATTTTTGTTGCATAAAAAAGTGTGGCAATGATAACCATCCGACAAGCTAATCCAGCAAAAATGAGTGCTTAAAATTTCACTAAAATGCAGTATTTGAACTTCATAATTTAATAGGAAATGAGGCGAATAACTGCGAAAAGGTCCACTTTTTGAGAAAAAAGACCCACCCCTTTTAATAGGCTAGCTAAGGGCCTGCAAGTAATCTAGATGTAATTTTTTCATTTGCTGCCACCTTCACCAATTCTGTAACCCATTCTTGAAATGATGGTGGACCTGCTGAACGCCATCTCCTCATAATGATTTGTCTTCCAATCATAATACTTACTTTAAATCCACTCAGACATCTTCACAGAAGACCCCAACATGAACAGATCTCCCAATATATATATTCCAGGACAAAACATTCTGGCTTTTTATTGGTACTTTTAAAGTACATAATGTGTATGATTTTAATTAATAGCTTAAGGTTTGTTTCACTCAAAAATTAATTCAGTGTCATTAATTATTCACTCTTGTGTCATTGCATATTTTCGTTCATCTTTGAAACACAAATTATGCTATTTTAGATGAAATCCGAGAGTTCTGTCATCCTCCATCAGCAGTCCCAGGACGTTCAAAGTCTAGAAAAGGAACCAAAAACATTGTCAAAACATTTGCTCCAATCAGATTGTTTTATGCAAATACTAGTGCAGATGCTAGCAAAAGCAGAGAATAGCAGTCTATCTAAATGATGTTCATTCATCAAAAGCTTATTTTCACAGTTGGTAATCAGTAGGGCTAGACAGAATCTGCAGACTTTTTTTGCTATTTCTGCGCAGAATACTGTAAAAAAATCTGCGGATTTATGCATAATAATTTTGGGTGTATCTTAACAAAAACGTAATATGTAAAAAAAAATCCACCTATTTGATAAACAAAGCAAGTCTCTCATATAACATATCTACCATATATCTGTATTGTAAGTAAATCAAATGAACGTTATAATATTAGTATTACTGAAATAATAATAAAAAAACTGAATAAAAATAAATGTACACACAACTAAATAAATAGATTCAACGATGGGCTGAATATATGCAGATTTCTGCACGTGCAGATTCCGTGTGGACCTAGTAATCATCCAGTGATTTATGATCAATCTTTATATAAACTTTTTATACTGCTGGGCCTTTTTGTGTTCTGATTCAAGCTGGATGTGATTGGCTGTCGTCACTATGACAATTGCGTTATTGTGAGCTTTATTCACACTTTCCATCAAGCGTTGACTGTTGACTGTGCACACGCTGATTTTTTATTACACTCTTATTTACAACATAGGCTCATTCTGAAAACCTAGCCCTATATACACTTCTGGAGAATGCGAATTATGTAGCCAGAAATACGTGTGGCTGCATTTCGTCTTTAAAATGAACGCTACGGGGCAGTAGAACGCCGTTCCTTTTCTCGCTTACCAGCTGACTGCTTACCTGTTGTAAATGAGGGCGATGCCAATCCTCTTATGCACCACCAGAGGGAGCCATCGCCCGAATTCTAATCCGACTCACAGACTCAAATTCCCATAAGCCCTGTTACCTGGCACTGATTGCGGTCCAGGTGCCTCTCATCAGCCCAGCGTTTATATACCACACTCACGCTCTGGTTCTTTGCGAAGTCTTGATTTGCCCTGCTATCATTTCTGAGCGTTCTATATTCACATTCCGGACTGATCTGTGCTTCTGACCCCTTTGCTCGACTCTACGATTAAGAAAGACATCTGCCTGCCCCTGATCTCCAGCCTGTTGTTCTGACTAAGTAAGATATCTGCCTGCCTTTGAACTTTTGCCTGTCCCTCGTTTTGACTCCTGGATTGCCCTGTGTTATTGTTTGTATGTGTGCTTTTAATAAAGCTTGCAAATGAATTCAATGCCTTCTGACTCATCACAACATTACCTCTATATGCACGGCTTTTTCACTGTTACCAGTTTGTCCGGTAGCTCGACACATTTGTCGGCGGTCAGTGAGTCAATCGACAGCGACCTCTGGTGGATTTACGTGAGAATAGCACTCGCGAGAGAAGTTTGAGATCTGAAAAGGTGTACACAGCGGCCTCTGGTGGATTCGCGAAAACAAAAACTGCAAAAAAAGTACCTCCTGGGATGTATTTTACGCTCTCCAGACATGTATATAGGGGTAAGTAATCAGAATGAGCCTGGGTTGCTAATTTATGTGACATTGCTTAACTGTATGATATGAATAAATAAAACAAAAACCCATACAACTTCATAGTTGAATTGGGTCATTCTAACTGCATTTGAATGTTTTTATTAGTTTTTTACTAAATGAGTAACATACTCAATGTCAGTTGACATTGTTAAAACAACAATTACCATATTATCGTAGACGATAAACATCGCAGCCCCTATAGTAAGTGCATGTGTGTGAGTGGAAGAGTTGTGTATGTTTAGTAACTTCTTCTTCACAGTTCTTTCTTCTCCTTCATAAAATCATTCTAATAAATTTCAGCTGTTCTGGAGTTTTACAACATCAGTCAACTCTGAAGTATTTATTTTACAATGAGTGATGTAAAGGTCAGTGTTGATGGCCTCTAGATGTTACCAAAGAGTCCAAATGGAAATCCATATACACGTTATTTGAGTATAAAGGAATATGGGCAGAGGATACATAATCAGATGCTCTTTGTTGCATGTGCTGTTTATTTAGTTTTATTTGATCAGTCATATATTGTGTTGCAGATCTTATTCCTCTCTCCTGCTCCTAGGATGTTTTCATCCCAGTAAACAGACTGTGATATATGCGGTTTGCTCTGCAGTATTATCCGATGATCAGATTTCTTGTTCTCTCCTACAGGATGACTATATCCCGTACCCCCGGATTGAGGATGTGAGTCTAAGCGCACACACATGGAAACACACAACAGTTTAAATTAAACATCAAAAATCAAGCCTAGCTCTTTGCAGTGTATATTATTATGTTCTTGTATTAGCGATTTAGCACAAGAGAGTTTCCATCATGCTCAAGTGTTTTAGGACTAAAAGGAACAGATTGTCTCCGTTTATTATCCAGCTCTCTGGAATACTTGATTCTGATTGGTCAATCACTGTGTTTGTATAATGATTGCTTTCCCTGGCAACAAATCTGATATTGTGCTCTTTATTTTTTCATATTTCAGAATTGACTTTAATTAATAGCATAGCTTTTGTTCTATCTATCTATCTATCTATGTATCTATCTATCTATCTATCTATCTATCTATCTATCTATCTATCTATCTATCTATCTATCTATCTATCTATCTATCTATCTATCTATCTGTCTATCTGTCTATCTGTCTGTCTGTCTGTCTGTCTGTCTGTCTGTCTGTCTGTCTGTCTGTCTGTCTGTCTGTCTCTGTCTGTCTGTCTGTCTGCCTGCCTGCCTGCCTGTCTTTCTGTCTGTCTGTCTGTCTGTCTGCAATACATCTATTTTAAAATACTTCCAATAATTCTATAATGTATCTTATTAAAATGCATTTAATTTATTTGAATATAATTAATGTATTTGTACAAAATTCCTTTAATTAACACCTTTAATAAATAAACAAATATAATGTTACATAACATCATTGTCATTTGTTACACATACACATATATGTCATTGCTAACAAGACTAATTTAATCTACTAAAGAATATTATTTTCATATTAAACAAAAATGTTTGATAAATGTTTAAAAAAAAATTTTAATGATATTAAATGTTTCTTCAGCCCCAAATCAGCATATTAAATTGATTATTATAATTAATAATTATCATAACTTGATTTGAAGGATTCCGTGACATTGAAGCTTACATACCATTTTAAATGTAAAATATATTGAAAATAATAAAATTTAATAACAAAATAATAAAATATTTTTTAATATAAAATAGCAAAATATTTTTCATTTTATATTGAGCATGAGAAGGTAAAAGAACAGTTATGCATGTATTTTTATAATGTTAGATCTATATAATCCTATATAAGTTGCTGATCTGTAAGGTTTGAGCATGTTTTAATGATTGAAGATGTTACAGTTTTTGTCCACTGGTTTGACTCTTTTGCTGAAACAGAAATTACATTCTCAAAATTTTAAGATCATTTGGCAAAACAGGGTTACAGTTTAGCACAACACTGTAGCTCATTTGCAAAAGCTCATACCTTTCCCTAAACAGTTCACTCATGTGTCAAAACTAAATTTCCTTCTCATTTAAACAGTCAGTGCCCCCAAAATGCTTCGTCCCTTTAGCATTGTGTAAGCACTGCAAGTCAAATGGTTTAGATGTTTTGTCATTATGGCAAAGGACCACTAAAATATCCCTCATGTCCACCTTACAGTCTTAGCCCAGTCCTTCATTGACAATGGTTACTGTACTGTTTTTGTCCAGCTAACAGAATACAATTGTGTATAAAACTGAACAAAAGAAATAGGATTTATGGTAAGAGTAGCCTCCAAGGTTTGAAGTTACACTCTGCACTCATACTGCCAAGGAAATGGTAACTCCTTTTTTTATTGTAATGATCAACGACACACAAAGTAACTTGAGTAATATATCAGAGCAAAAAGAATAAATAACTGTAATAAATAGTAATCAAATGTTCCAAGGATTCACCTACTGTATGGTATTCATGGTGTTATGGTCTTGACTAATTTTGACAATTGAACAGACTATTGTGCATGTAATAACATACAGTATACAATGAAATGACGCTGACACATTTTGGTGAAAACAACTATTAGACTGAGAAGTTTAGATCAGCAAGATATATTCACTTGGAAATTTTGCTAAATGTAGGCTATCTTGATCATTTGCAAAGATGTACGTATACATTTGCAATTTGATGGAATTAATGAGAATTTCAAATCTGTTGTGAACAATTGCCAAGTGGTTTGGCGGTTTGTCCATATTGTTTTGAGAATGTAATTTCTGTTTTAAGAAATGAGCAAAAACCAATGGAGAACAACTGTAAATAGTGTTATTGAGTTGCTGATGCTTTAATTCATCATATTCACTGTCTAGGTGCTGGAGAAGGGTGGTCCATACCCTCAAGTTATTTTACCTCAGTTTGGGGGGTACTGGATTGAGGACCCAGAGGCTCCAGTTGGGACGCCTACATCCTCAGACAGCAGCTTCTGTGAGGAGGAGAATGATGATCTGAGTCCCAGTGGAGGAGGAGGTGGAGGAGGATTCGGATACAGGATGGAGTGTAACAGCACGTCACGAGCCTATCGCAAACACTTTCTTGGAAAGGTGAGGTTGCATTTGTTAGTGCTTAAAGTAGATTCATCTTCTATGATTTAAAGGAACTGTTCACTGAAAATTGAAAATTGTGTTTGTCAGTTACGCCCCCTTCAGTTATTTTAAAGCAGTTTGACTTTCTTCTGTTCAAGAAAAATGAAGTTATTTTGAAGAAAGCTGGAATACTGTAAATATTACCTTTCATTGTATTTGTTTTTCCTACTGTGGAAGTCAGTGGATACAGGGTTTCCAGCTTACTTCAAAAATATCTTCTTTTGTGTTGAAGCTCATAATAAATAGTAAGTAAATGTTCTAATCCAATCCTTCAAATGCTCTATATTACAAATTCATTTTACTTTTACTTGATAATAAATCAAGAAAACAATTTTGACATTCACTGTTTAAATGCTTATTTTTCAACAACACACTTGAATATTAATAAAAAAAAAACAAAAAAATAAAAATAAATAAATAACATGCATAGATAAATCATGTATTTACCTATTATTATTATTATTATTATTATTATTATTATTATTAATAATAATAATAATTTTATTATTGATGTAATTAATACTACTATTACTACTAACAACTGCCCTATGTGCAATTTTTGAGTTTGTTTACTATTATTATTATTATTATTATTATTATTATTATTAATTATTATTATTATTTTATTATTGATGTAATTACTACTACTATTACTACTAACAACTGCCCTATGTGCAATTTTTGAGTTTGTTTACTATTATTATTATTATTATTTTTATTATTATTATTAATTATTATTATTATTTTATTATTGATGTAATTACTACTACTATTACTACTAACAACTGCCCTATGTGCAATTTTTGAGTTTTATTACTATTATTATTATTAATACTATTACTATTATGTTGTTAATTGTATTATTATTATTATTACTACTACTACTACTACAAACAACTGCTTTATGTGCAATTTTAATGCTTGTTTACACATAAATAATAATGTGGGCTACACCAGGATTTATTGTATAGTTTACAGCATTAGAAGTGAGATTATTTTTTCATAAAAACAAAACTGTTTTCATGCAGTATTCCTGTATCTCTTTGTCTACATATCGCTGAGAATAGCTTTGTAATAAACTTGTTTGTATTTTGTAAATTTGTAAAATTCAACTTAACAAAAAGTCACCATCTGAGGTAATATTTCATGTATCCACAGCTTATCTCTCTATAACACTGAATATAAGGTGTTATGGTGCCTCTCTGAACAAGCATTGTGTGTGCCTTTTTTTTATATCAGTTCAATATCACCGAGCTTGAATGGAGCGAAAAAGCATTGACTATGCTGAGCCACGCTTGAGTGCTAGAAATGTGTAACCAGTCCCCATATGGAAAATGAAGTTCCCCATATGGAAATGTGTGAGGAATGCCGCATTCGTAAACATCTTTCTCTTCCTCAGGAGCACATGAACTATTACTGTACAGCCAGCAGTATGGGACACCTCATAATGTCTCTGAAGTATGAGGACGCAGATGGACAGGAGTCACTGCGTATCATGCTCAGGTGCCCACCATTAACACTGTTAACTGAAACACCACTGCAGTCATACATAGGTAGGTGTGTACTGTATTTTTGGTAACCAAACATGTATTCTATGGTCCTGTTTCTAGGTCAAAAACAAAGACCCTCCATGAGAGAATCCCTCTTGAAGGTCTCATTCATCTGCCAAGCATACCACAGATTGCCAAGGTGAGAATCAGCTAAATATTATCATGACTAAAATGAGACAGAAGCTATTATGTAAACTACAATGCAATGAGCAAACATTAAAGCTGACCTTTAGTTTGCTTTTCATGAACTTTGAGTAATTTCTAAATAATTGGTGCCTCTGAAAGCTGCCTGTTGAGCAATTTTGCAGTGCGTCTTCGTCTTTTAATGCACAAGTAATTTATTAAATAAAAAAAGGCCATTGTTTCATTGATTCCATTGTTCTTTTTGATATTTGACACCAGTGTATCAGGCTGTTTATTTGGTTCAGATGGAAACTGTGCGTTTTTTGCAAATTGTTTTATCTGATGTTCAAGTTTTAAGCATTTATTTAATTTGTATCTTTGGATGAAAACATAGCTAGCTAATGACAAGTTCCTTTATACTGTATACTGTAACCACCCAGTAAAAGTCCAATGAGTATTTCAATAAGTGGCCTGTAAAGGGTTAAACTCTCAAAAGATGTGAGTTGTTGAAATCGAATGTGTCCCGTGTGTTTCAGCTGCTCTGCGATGATGTCACAGGCCTGAAGTTCAACCCCGTTCTCTACCCCAGGGTGAGCATCTCTCAGTTTCTCTCTCACTCCATCTGTGACTTACCTACTCCAGGCATCAGGGTGAACCGGGGCTCCGTTTGCTCCGTTTCACCCTAGTACCCGGCTCATCTGAATTAATATGTTCCTGAGCTCCAGGGGACTCACAAATCCATCTGCTTCACAGCGCCTCGGTCTGCCTTAGAGAAGCCTTGACCATCTCAAGGCTTCGCCGAGGTCTCTCAGGCATGGCGAACACAAATGCCTGAATTATGGAAAAAGCACTGACACACATATTTACCCCTGCAGGCGCTCTCGCTCACTTTCTGCTTTCTCTTGCCCAAGGCTTCGCAACTGATCGTCAGCTTTGATGAGCACGAAGTGAACAACACTTTCAAGTTTGGAGTCATTTATCAGAAGTTCGGTCAGGTGAGAGTTGCTTTCTTCAGTTTCAGACTTCCTCCTTTTCTCATTTATTCTCCTTTTTTTTTATTGTTATTGTCTCTTCACATCAGACATCAGAGGAAGAGCTGTTCGGGAACAACGAGGAGACGCCTGCATTTGCTGAATTCCTCAGTGTTTTAGGAGACAACATTGAATTGCAGGATTTTAAAGGGTGAGAGACGGAGATTGAACTCTGAAAAGTGCTGCTCAGGATCACCTGTTCACACTATAAAGGCCTACTTTAAAGTGTATTCATAGAGGCCGCTTGTGAATAATTTATTTAATTTAGCCATTGTACTTGATTTTGGCAGGATGTCTGCTTTCGGTTATCAGATTGATTTGCATGAGCTTCTGCTGAACTCTTTTGTCTGGTGTGTTATGTACAGGTTCAGAGGTGGTCTGGATGTGTCTCACGGACAGACGGGATCTGAGTCTGTATATACTACGTTTCGTCAGAGAGAAATCATGTTTCACGTTTCCACAAAACTCCCCTTCACTGAAGGAGACATTCAGCAGGTGGGCTTCCCTCGTTTAAATGATTTTTATTGTGTGATATAATAATAATAATTCCTTGCATATAGCGCTTTTCTGGGCACTCAAAGCGCTTTACACAATGGGGGGAATCTCCTCATCCACCACCAGTGTGCAGATATTTAAACGTATATGTTTTATGAGCTATAAATATTATATATAATTTGAATAATAAATAAATATTTTTTTCTTTCTTTTTTCTAGTTTTTATTTAGTTTCAATTAAAACTGAAATATCTAAAATTACAAAATAAATAAAAGTATGTAGTTAACTGAAATAATGAGTGATGTGGTGGCTCAGTGGTAAGCACTGTCCCTTCAAAGCAAGAAGGTTGCTGGTTCGAGTACCGCCTGGGTCAGTTGGCATTTCTGGGGCATCCACTGTGTAAAACATATGCTGGATGAGTTATTTATAGATGAAGAGTTCAGATGCAAAAGCCGTTAAACGCCGCTTCCGCCAAAAATGACATAATGACATTGAGTGAATGCTTTAGGCACGTACTGTAGTACTTGTTCAACAAATAGTTTTGTTTGAAATCATCTAAATCGCAGCATCAGCACATTCAGAAATAACAGTTTGTTTGCAAAAGCCTCTCAAAAGCCGCTATATTTCGAGAACCAATCATGAAGATGCGAATAGAATCAGATGTTTTTAATGTATTGGCACGCTGATACGCCGGTTTTTATGAGACTTTTTTAATTCTGCTTTTAATTTAGATTTTAAAAGATGAAGTTTGATGAACTGCATGAGCCTGTTTACTGTCAGTGAATGGCAAATGAAAACATCCCTTACCTCAAAAAACAATTTACAGTTGCAAGTGTAACATTTATTCATAACGTTTGTTTGCGCAGCGACACTACTTTGAATGAGTCTGATTTACTATACTATACTATACTTAAACAGCAACTGCGTTTCACGAAAGACGAAGTTAAGATGTCGTTCTTTTATTCTGCATGGATGCTATGAGAATAAACAATAGATGGAAAAGAGACCAAGACCTTGAGTATAGTGAGGATGATAAATGGCTTCTGAGAGACATCCTATTTTTAGCACAGTGGGCAAAAAAAAGTACCTTTTTTTTTTTTTTTTTTTTTGTTTTTTGCTAATGTTAGCTATGTTTTAAAAGATAAATATGATGTATAAAACTTTACATTTTCCTTCTGCTTAGTCCCTAGTTTATTAGGGTTACCACAGCAGACTGAACTGCCACTTACTTGACAGATTTATGTATTTTTTATTTCAGGTGGTTTGTGTATGTGTTATATGTTTGGTAAAATTATTTCTAATTGCCTCTTTAGTGATTTTTCAACTAATTACTGTCCTGTCTTGTCATATAGGTGGATTTAAAGTTTTTTTTTGCAACAAAAGCAGAATTGGATTTAGCTGGTTTTAAAGCTAAAGAAAAGTTGCCTTGCTACAAACCAAAGAATTGTCAAAAGTGACATTTTTGAAACAAATATATTTTATTTACCAGCTAATGAGCCTGATAGAAAATGCTGGTCTGCTGGATTTAGAGGGTTTTGCATCTGAACTCTTCATATATTTTCTCTATAGTTTCCCAGGAATTGTTTCTAGTTTTATTTAGTTTAATTTAAAACTAAAATATCTCAAATTACAAAATATCTCAAATTACTTAATTAACTAAAATAATTTATAAGATATAAAGGTATTTTTATTCAAAACAATAAAATGACAAAAATACAATACTGCAAATATTTTATATATTTTATGTGAATATTTTACTAGAAAAGGCAATCGTTAAATCTACTCTAAACTATTAATAAAAAAAATTTAAAAAAAACTCTAGACCAGAGGTGTCCAAACTCAGCATACCTGCATATTTTAGTTTCAACCCCAATTAAACACACCTGAACCAGCTAATCAAGCTCTTTCTAGGTATTAGACACTTCCAGGCAGGTGTGCTGAAGGAAGTTGAAGCTAAGCTATGCAGGACACCGGCCCTCCAGGACCGAGTTTGAGCACCCCTGCTCTAGACTATAAATCTCAATAAAATCAACTGAAAAAAAAATTTACTTGACAATTAAGAACATCTCTCTTTGTATATTATAGTTATTTCAATAGGAAAAATATTGGCACGATTCATTTGCATTGCAGTAATGACAACTGGAAAGATATGTACTTTAAAGAAATTCACAATGCATGAACATGTCAGTGGTCTTAAAAAATCCATGATGTCCCGTGTAAATAATTTATTATGATTGTTACGGTGGTGAAGAAATCAGGAATAATGGAAAATGATATTTAAAAAAGCTAAAACTTGTAGTGTTATTTAAACGTTATAGTATATACTTTAAAAGTTATATGCTATCTGTATAATTGTTTTTCATTACCGTAATTACATGACTATTATTATTTAAAATTCAGTCATGACAATTGGAGAGAAATATATTTTAGGTGTCGTAAAATTGACAATGCAAACGTTCATTCATTCATTCATTCATTCATTCATTCATTCATTCATTCATTCATTCACTCATTCTCTATCGGCTTAGTTCTTTTCTTCATCAGGGGTCGCCACAGAGGAATAAACCGTCGTTATCAAGCGTATGTTTTACACAGTGGATGCCCTTCCAGCTGCAACCCAGTACTGGGAAACATCAATACACACTCATTCACACACATACACTACAGCCAATTTTGTTTATTCAATTCACCTTAGGGCCAGACGGAATCTGCGGACATTTTTTTGCTATTTTTGCACAGAGTTTTGTTTAAAATTTGCAGATTTATGCGGAATGATTTTGGGAGTATCATAACTAAAAACTGAATATATGAACTAAAACGTAATACCTTTTTAACTCTAATGTTTACAATGCAACTCCAATTAGATCCACTTATTTGGTAAACAAATCATGTCTTCTATATAATATATCTACTCAAAGACAGAAAATATGACTTTACAAACTGTATTGTGAATAAATTATATGAACATTTTTATGTTAGCCAATAATTATACTGAAATTTAAAAACTAAATAAATATAAATTTACACAAGTTAATAAAAAAACCTTGATGGGCTAAATATCTGCGGAATTCTGCATGCACAGATTCCCTGTGAGCCTACCTATAGCTTTGGACTGTGGGGAAAACCGGAGCACCCGGTGGGAACCCATGCCAACACAGGCAACATGCAAACTCATATATGAACATGCAAACCCAGCCGGGATTTAAACCAGCGACCTTCTTGCTGTGAGGCGACAGTGCTAACCACTGAGCTGCTGCATTGCCCACAATGCAAATGTATTGTTATATACACATATATAAAAGAAATATGTATAAAAACCAATATAAAGCAATGCATAACGTTTTGGATTAAGTGGCTATATTTATTTGTACCATTTCATTTGTACATTGTATTACTATTTGCTCTTCCCCCAGTGATAGGTAAGTATAGGGGTGGGGTTTGTGGGCATGTCTCCCTTTAAAAATTGTATGTTTTCATATGCCATTTTACTAACAATACATAAAATAGTTACATTTCCTCGTGAGATCATGCTGGTATAAACATCAGTACCTGTTTGTTGAACCAAATACAATCGAAATATTTAGATGTAAATATCTCTCTCTCAGCTCCAGAGGAAGAGACATATTGGCAATGACATAGTGGCAGCCATCTTCCAGGAAGAGCCCACGCCATTTGTGCCTGATATGATCGCATCCAACTTCCTTCATGCCTACATATTAGTGCAGGCAGAAAACCCTTGCACCGATCACACAACATACAAGGTTTGTCAACAAGCAGCTCACTTAATTACATCCAGATGGCCATCAATCCCTTAACAAACACTGATCAGAGAAATTGACCGGTGTTCACAGGTGTCCGTCACGGCAAGAGAGGACGTCCCACCATTCGGCCCCCCTCTGCCAAACCCCTCAGTCTTTAAGAAGGTAATGTTAGAAGACTAGTTCTAGTGAAATGTGGCAGCAGATGATGATGATGTGTGTAGACCATTTTGAGGGATGTAAACAAAAACAATGGTCCCACCGTATTTCCTGTTTTACATTTTTAATATTTTATATATACATTTCTATAGCTTCCGAAAATCCAAAGAGAGCCACATATTGATGAATAATGTTATGATAGCTGTTTTAACATTAAGTTATGATTTAACTGCCTCTTCCTTCAGTTTTAATAACAAGCAGGAAATGTTTATGGGCAAATGACATGACTGCATTGAAATGGTCTATTATAAAATGATGGCTCAATTCTTCCGCAGGGTCCTGAATTCAGGGAATATTTCCTGACAAAACTGATCAATGCAGAGAACGCTTGCTACAAATCAGACAAGTTCGCCAAGCTGGAGGTGAGAAAAAGACATTCAGAAATCAACCTAACTGTTAGATTGTATTTTATATATAGGAAAAATATAAAGGATTCACTATCTGGTTGATTTAGAGCAGAGATGCCCAAAGTAGGACCCTCAGGCCAAAGTTGGCCCTTGGTAACCTTTTTATTTGGCCCACTATCCTACCTAGCGTAAACTTGCGGAGCTACCAAAAAAGCTAACTGAAATTAAATGTTGAAAATGAATTTGATTTTTAAAAATGTAAATAGTGTCACACAACAGATAAAGGACAATGCTGAAGACAAAGCGAACAAATTAAGACAAAAACCAGTGTAACTCCATTCTGTTAGAGATTTCTGTTTATGAGATTTTTGTTTTTGTTTTTACTGTAATAAATAAATAAATAAATAAATAAATATATATGTATATATATATATATATATATATATATATATATATATATATATATATATATATATATATATATATACATACTGCATTAGTTAATATAAAGCAATGTTTTGTAGTTTTTATATATTTCCTATTAAATAAATTAGAAAATCACCCATGGCGAATATATTTACCTTCGGCCCACTAGTCTCAATCAAGTTTGGGTTTTGGCTATTCAGAAGAAAAAGTTTGGGTACTCCTGATTTAGAGGAACTTTAAACGAGGGCTGCACAATATTGAAAAAATTAGATATTTCAATATTTTATTTTTCGCCGATAAATATTGCAATATAGATACAGTTTGACAAGATTCGTTGAATAGCTCTATTTGATGGCTTTCTAGGGAGCCTAACAGTATTCTGGTACAGAAAATGAATAATCACAATGCAATAAATGTTTTTTTTTTTACTTTGTTTTGTCTAGTTTCTAGTCCAAATATCAAAAAATCTTAGATCAAGTAAAAATATTGTTTTGTTTTAACCTAGAGAAGAGATTTTCCTTAAAACAAGCAAAATTGTCTGCCAATAAGTAAGTAAAATAATCTTGCTTTTGCTTTGAAATGAAGATATTTGGAGTAGAAACAAGACAAACATTCTAAGAAAAAAACTTTTTTTTCTATTTTTTTAATTATTTTTTTAGCATGAATTGTATATATTCTTTATAAACAGTAATTAAGTACAATTCTGTGGCTCCTGTTCAACTATAATTCAGATTCAACATCGCATGTCTTGCGATGTGACTATTTTGTGTGCGCACATTGCAAAATCGATGCTGAAACGATGTATTGTGCAGCCCTGTCGAAAAAAAATCCTGTTATGCTTATTGTGTAATGTTTTTGTTTCATTGTGAAGAATATTCTTTATTCTCAGGTCAAGATATACCAAACATCTATAGCCTTTTATAGGGCTGCGTGATTAATTTAAATGAAATTGCAAATCATGTGCATCTTGTCAGGGAAGCACAGTGTGATCTGTAGTAAATCTTCTTCGAAGGCCAGAGTGCGCTCTCACGGAAACTCCAAATACCAGAAGAAACACAATAAAACCCAGGAAATCTCCATAGCAGTTGTTGAATGAACAGAAGAATAAACTGCTTTCAATGATTCAGTGCGACTGTATTACTTGAGAAACACATTACTTGAGAATCATCCCACTGAAGAATTTAACTCGTCACTTGACTAAAATTTGAAGTAAAAACATAATTTTATATGTGGTATTTTTAGGTTCAACATTTACTACAAAGAGAAGCGACGCAAATAGCTGTAATAATCACGGAACAGTTATCTCAATTATCAAATGTAAAACGAATTGAAAACTGTCTTCTGTGTAGCTCATTAGTGAACTGCGACCCTGTGTAGGAAATGCTGCTCTGTCTGAAAAACATGTTGAAGATTTACTAGAACCAGCTTTACTGACAAGATGCACATGAAAATTGTCTTGGATTAATCTCCCAGCTCTAGTCCATTAACTCTAAATGATAATGTTTTATGTTATAATGTTGATCCAATGTTGTAACAGTACAAAATAAATGAAAAGGGCAGTTCATGACAGGCCATTGGAGTAAAACCTCTGCGCTCATCTAGAAAGGGGGGTACAATAGCTTTTACACAGAAAGAGGCATTTTAAAGAGGGTCAAATAATTTTGCTATAAGCTGAAACATCACATATACATTAAGGGTACACCTGATACTTCTCTTACATCCTGTAAAAAGGGGATAACAAGACTCATTCAATGTTGCACATCAATTACCAATGACTTTCTTTTTTTTTGGAGGAACTGTATCTTTAAATGATCTGCATCATTGTCTGTGTTTGTGTGTGTGTGTGTGTGTGTGTGTGTGTGTGTGTGTGTGTGTGTGTGGGGCTGTGATTGACAGGAGAGGACACGAGCAGCGCTGTTAGATAACCTTCACGATGAACTGCACAGACAGACACAGGCTACGGTGGGACTGGGCTCAGCTACTGATGAAGAAAAGCTGGAAAATGGAGGTCATGGTGGACTGCTGGAGTCATTTAAGGTGAGATGCCCAGTCCTGACTTCCAGTTGTCAAATTAAAGAGACAGTTAACGCTAAAAAATGAAAATTTTGTCATCATTTACTCTCCCTCCGTTTGTTCCAAACCTTTATGACCCTTATGTTAATCTAATTTATGTCCATATGTTGAAGTCAAAATTATCAGCCCTTATCCTATATTTTATTTGTTTTAGTTTGTGTGTAATAAAAGATTCACTATCTGGTTAATTTAGAGCAGAGATGCCCAAAGGCCAAAGTTGGCCCATTGTAACCTTTCATTTGGGCCACTGTCCTTTCTTACGTAAACTTGCAGAGCTACCAAAAAAGCTAACTGAAATTAAATGTTTTAATTCAATGTTGTAAATGAATTAGATTTTTAAAAATGTTTTTAATGTTTAAAAAAAGTATTTTAAGGTCAATATTATTAGCCTGAACAAACCACTGTTATCCAATAACTTGAATAATTATCCTAACTTGCCTAGTTAACCTAATAAACTATTTAAGTCTTTAAATTGCACTTTAAGCTGAATACTAGTAGTTTGAAAAATAAGTAGACAAATAAAATAAATGAGTTATTTATCATAAGTTTAACTTGAACTGTATATTAGATTATATTTATATTTGAACATGTTTGTAATTCTGATTGAAAAAAAATTCTACATGTAAACTGTATGTACAGTTGAAGTCAGAATGATTAGTCCTCCTTTAATTTTATTTTCCTTTTTTAAATATTTCCCAAATAATATTTAACAGAGCAAGGACATTTTGACAGTATGTCTGATAATATTTTTTCTTCTTTAGAAAGTCTTATTTGGTTTATTTCGGCTAAAATAAAAAGTTTAAATAAAAAAAAAACTTTTAGGGTCAAATTTATTAGCCCCTTTAAGCTATATATTTTTTGGATATTCTACAGAACAAACCATCATTATACAATAACTTGCCTAATTAGTCTAACCTGCCTAGTTAACCTAATTAACCTAGTTAATCTGTTAAATGTGCGAAGCAGTGGCGCAGTAGGTAGTGCTGTCGCCTCACAGCAAGAAAGTCGCTGGGTCGCTGGTTCGAGCCTCGGCTTAGTTGGCGTTTTTGTGTGGAGTTTGCATGTTCTCCCTGCGTTCGCATGGGTTTCCTCTGGGTGCTCCGGTTTCCCCCACAGTCCAAAGACATGTGGTACAGGTGAAATGGGGAGGCTAAATTGTCCGCAGTGTATGAGTGTGTGTGAATGTTTCCCAGAGATGGGTTGCAGCTGGAAGGGCATCCGCTGCGTAAAGTCTTGCAGGATAAATTGAGCTGTGGCAACCCCAGATTAATAAAGGAACTAAGCCGACAAGAAAATGAATGAATGAATCTGTTAAATGTTACTTTAAGCTGTATAGAAGTGTCTTGAAAAATATCTAGTCAAATATTATTTACTGTCATCATGACAAAGATAAAATAAATCAATTATTAGAAATTAGTTATTTAAAGTATTATGATTAGAAATGGGTTGAAAAAACCTTCTCTCCGTTAAAAAGAAATTTGGGAAAAAATAAACGGGGGGTGGGGGGGGGGGGGTTGAGGGCTAATAATTGAGGGGGGCTAATAATTCGGACTTCAACTGTATATATATATATATATATATATATATATATATATATATATATATATATAAATGACATTTTTATATTTGTGAAGTCCAAACTTGACAACATGAGCTTGTCTGTCTTATTTATTTGCTCATATTTTACATCTTTATGTGGACAAGTTTCACAAAAAAAGGTATTTTGAAGAATGTGGCAAAACGATAGTTGTTCCATAGTACTTCACCCCCTAATACTTACCGGCCACTTTATTAGGTACACCGTACTAGTACCGAGTTGGACCCCCTTTTGCCTTCAGAACTGTTTTATTCCTTCATGGCATAGATTCAACAAGGTACTGGAAATATTCCTCAGAGGTTTTGGTCCATACCGACATGATAGCATCACACAGTTGCTGCAGATTTGTCAGCTGCACATCCATGATGTGAGTTACTGTTGCCTTTCTATCTGCTGGAACCAGTCTGGCCATACTCCTCTGACCTCTGGCATCAACAAGGCATTTGTGTCCACATACAGTGACTTCCGTTCACTGGATATTTTCTCTTTTTCTGACCATTGTCTGTAAACCCTAAAGATGGTTGTACGTGAAAATCCCAGTAGATCAGCAGTTTCTGAGATACTCAGACCAACCTGTCTGGGACCAACATCCATGCCACATTCAGTCACTTAAATCATCTTTCTTTCCCCATTCTGATGCTCGGTTTAAAATGAAGCAGATCATTTTGACCATGTCTACATGCATAACTGCATTGAGTTGCTGCTATGTGATTGGCTGATTAGAAATTTGCGTTAACGAGCAGTTGGACCTAATAAAGTGCCTAGTGAATGTTGAGGTCAATGGCTACCAGTTACCATCATTCTTCAAAATGTATTCTTTAGTGTTCAACAGAGAAAGGAAATCATTAAGGTATGGAACAATTTGAAGGTAACAGTGAGTGAATTACCCCTTTAAAATATCAAAGTACTTTTTTTATTAGTACATGGAGAAAGAATAAGATACTTTTCAACATTATAGGATCAGTACGACTTTTTAAAGAAATTAATCATTTCTGTTTAAATTGAAATATTAAGTAGTTAAATGATAAGAGTACTGACAATAAACATGATTTTATTATTATATGGATTTGTCAAGGATTATGTGACATTTAAGACTATTAATGGTTGCTGAAAATTAAATTCATATTTACTTTATTTCTGATAATATAAATGCAGCCTTGGTGGGCATGGAAAAGGAGATGTACTGAAAGCTCCTGTGTTTACCTGTCTGGCTACACTTCAGACCGTCTGTCAGGTCATTAAAATGCATGAAACTGAGCTGTTTTGGACTAAGCTCTCATTAGTAGGCCTGTGAGTGTGTGTTTGTGATCTTATGCATGACTTTGCTGTGTGCGGATGTTTACAGGCCGGGTGCAGGTGTGTGTGGGCCAGTTTGCAGACACACTCTTGTCCAGCAGTGCTGATCTGCGTAGCAGCCGTGACTGTGTATCGTTATCAAGCCGAACTGATGCAAATGATGACCAGTGCACATTAAACATTTATACAACAACACAAGAGTCCAAGATTTTTTTTTTTGCTTTGTCATTAAAATCATCATTTAATTTGATCACCAGTGACGATATACAGCTACTACACTGCTACTGCTAATAATAATAATGATAATAATAATTCCTTACATTTATATAGCGCTTTTCTGGGCCAGACCGCACACCACACACCGCCTGATTGGTGGAGAGGAGACAGAGTGATGAAGCCAATTGGAATATGGGGATGGTTAGGAGGCCATGATGGACAGAGGCCAGTGGGCAGATTTGGCCAGGATGCCGGGGTTAAACCCCTACTCTTTTTCGAAGGACATCCTTTGATTTTTTTAACGACTACAGAGAGTCAGGACCTCGGTTTAACGTCTCATCTGAAAGACGGCGCTCACTGTGCAGTATAGCGTCCCCGTCAATATACTGGGGCATTAGGACCCACACTCACTAACACTACTTCCGGCAGCAACCTAGCTTTCCCATGTGGTCTCCCATCCAGGTACTGACCGGGTGCAGCCCTGCTTAGCTTCAGTGGGCGACCATGTGAGAGTTGCAGAGAGCAAGCTGCCGGCTACGAGTGTGATATTGCGTTTATACAACAGTTTGATTGCAAAACATGTGATTTTGCTGACATTTTAAAATTACAAGGCTAAACGGCATGAACTGCCATCATTCTACAGAGATTTCCCAGTATTTCTCTGTTGCAATCAGGAGATCACAATAATTATCTCCGAAAAAGCCACTACTAGATTAGTGTTTGTGGTCAGGAAAAAGCCTAAACACATGCGGGCATTTCTTCTTTCTTTCTTTTTACTGAACTAGTCTGCAGTAATGAAAACAGGAGACTTATTAGAAATAGACGGCCAACCAAAACTCAAACTCAAAAGGTAATACAAAGAATGGCCAACACAAATACATACATTCCTGATATGTGAGTCCCATCTCACACTTAATACACTACAATTATATGGTATAAATACAGCACTACAACATACAAAAGAGAGAGAGCAACTTATAATATCACTTACTTGTTTTATAATGATTTGATCAGCTGTAGATAGAAATTACAGTTTTTAGCTTCTAAGGGCTTATTATGAGGTCTCTGTCGCCATCTTGTGAATGGACAACGTCTTTGCTCTGCTCAATGACAGACTAATGGCTGCCGACATGCTGTCTCTCAGAAATTATAAATATTTAAAAATGCAATCTAAACAACTATATTCTCTACTAAAAAACCTCAAAAGTACATTATGTTGCCTAACAGCAGCAATATTTGTCAAACTGTAATGCAGCACTACAACTGTAAGGGTGAAGAGTGATGTTATTTGCAGAATATTGTACAGCTATCAGCCAATCAGATTCAGGAACCAGACAGAACTACTGTAAGTATAAATATATATATCAATAATATATCAATATTATTATATTATATTATAATATATTATTTTATGGCCTTACCCTACCCCTAAACCCAAACCTCACAAAAAACCTGTGGCAAATTTTGAATGTAAAAAGATCCTGTTTGTATGATTTTTAAGCGTTTTAAATAATGAGGACACAAGACATGTCTTAGTAGGCTACTTTAGAGAATACAACTAGAGTACAATCAGAGAACAACTTGGTCATATCCATGTAATTACTGTACTCAATTTTGTAAACTGGCGATGCAGTGGCACAGTACGTAGCACGTTTAACATTATTTATCAGGGGTTGCCACACCAAAATGAACCACCAACTTATCCAGCACGTTTTATGCAGCAGATGCCCTTCCAGCCGCAACTCACACACATACACTATGGACAATTTAGCTTACTCAATTCACCTGTACCACATGTCTTTGGACTTGTGGAAAAACCAGAGCACTCGAAGAAAACTCACGTGAACACGAGGAGAACATGCAAACTCCACATAAAACTGACCCAGCTGAGGCTCGAAGCAGCGACCTTCTTGCTGGGAGGTAACAGCGCTACCTATGTACTGCACCACCGTGCCACCGTGTATATAAGATTATATAATAAAATATGTAATTTTTAATGAGTATTTTACCTTACTGTATAATTTTTTGTTAATTATATATTTGCATATATTTTATTCAAAATTATATTTTTAAAATATTTTTATTTTTATAAAATATACTGTTGAACAAAATATATGTAATATAACAATATACATATTTTTTATGTAACAAGATACACGTAAACAAAACTGTTAAAAACCTATTTTCCTACTTTGACCTTTGCCTTTAGTATTAAGCAAGGATGTAGCACCACCTACTGGCTATTCATGGTCATGTTCAGCTTTTCTTATTTATTGAATGAATGAATAGATGGATGGATGGATGGATGGATGAAGAAATTGTTACCAGCAAACTTTACATAAAACTGCACAATTAATGATAACAATAATTAACATAATTTCTTCCTTTCCCTCTACAGAATGTATTGTGGTCATGCACAGAAGATTTTAATTCTAGTATAGATGCATCTCTCACTCTCATGTTCTGTCTGTGTGTCCGTCAGAGGGCCATGCGTGTGAGGAGCCACTCCATGGAGACGATGGTGACCCACAAACACAAGAGTCCTGGGGCAGTGGCGGGCGTCCCTTCCAGTCTGAGCGGCGGTGGACTCCAGCAGAACAGCATGGAGTGCACCAAGAGCACCTTCACTGTAAGTAAACACTGTTCTCAACACCTGCATTCTTTTACTAAACCCCTGCATGGTGTATAAATGGGTTCATAAAACATTTATTATGTAGTAGAAAATATGGCATGAGCATACAGGAGAAATATATATATAGATTATGCTGTTTTCAAATGACAGAAGACACTGCTTACACTCAGCAATTAAGTAGTATTAGCAAAAGTAAAAAGAGGATAAAACATACATTTCAGACACTAAAACGGTGCTGGAATAAGGCACTGTCCCAGGTAAAACAGATCATCTGGTCACACTGTATTTATTGTTATAATAACAGGGATTCAATATTGAAGTTTATTTTGTTTGTGTTTGTCAGCCTCCAGTTCTGTCTGCGAAGTCTCCATTGAAGAGTCCAGTAAAACGGCGCTCGGGGCTGTTTCCCAGACTGCACTCCAGCACAGAAAGTCCAACTGAGAAACATCCCACTCGCAGGTAAAACAATAACACTCAAATGTATATGTGAAAATAACACTCATCAAAGGTGAGTAAAAATCAGCGTAGGCAAGCACATGAAACAGTGTTAAGACCACTGTGTAAAGCTTTTTTTATTCTTAGGTCTGAAAAATACTGTTCATCTCAGTATATAAATAAAATATACAATTTATTATTATTGGTATTATTTATAGTAGTAGTAATATACTACCACTTCTACTACTAATATAAACAATAATAATAATTTATATAACACTACTAATAATAATAATAATAATATCCTGATTTATCAGGGGTCGCCACAACAGAATGAACCGTTGACTATTCTGGTATATGTTTTACCTAGCAGATAACCATCCAGCTGCAACCCTACTGGAAAAAATACTAATAATAAAAATAGAGTAGTAATAATAATTATAAAATGTATGTATTGTTATTTGTTATAAATTAAAAATCAGTAAAATATTACTGTAAAACAGTTGGACTATAAAATGTTTATTAATAATATTAATAATAATAATGAATTTTGTTATTATTTTAATTGTTTATTGTTATTTGTTATAAAATAAAAATCAATAAAATTTCACTGTAAAACTGTTAGACTATAAAATATTTGTATTAATAGTATTATTATTATTATTAATAATAATAATAATACTTATTATTAATATTATTTTGTGTATTGTTATCAATTTAAAATCAATAAAATATCACTGTAAAACAGTTGGACTATACATTTTTTTAATAATAATATCAATAATTATTATTATTATTTTATTTATTGTTATTTGTTATTATAAAATAAAAATCTATAAAATATCACTGTGAAACAGTTGGACTATACATTTTTTATTAATAATATTAATAATAATAATAATAATAATAGTTATTATTATAATTATTATTACTATGATTATTGTTGATATCAGTACATTAGCATCCTTGTATTCTCAGAGTATGCATGTTGTTATGTGTTGATGTTAAATACAGGATCAAAAGTTGCTGATTATTCCAGAAATATACTATTGAAGTTTTTGTTTTTCACAGCATATTTTTTTTTATTTTTCATGTGTTTTATCCTTACAGTGTGTGTTTGTTTGCTCTAAACAAACTGCTCTATCTTTGTCTAGTGACCAAAAAACAGAAGTGTTCCCTGCGTCACAGGAAGTGAGGTCAGAGACATCGTCCAATCCGAGCTCTCCTGAAATCTGCCCAAACAAAGAAAGGTGGGTTCCCGATTCCCAGGTGCAGTGAGGGGGTTTTCTGGCATTTGATGATAATATCATAATGTTGTCCAGCTCCTCGTCTTCAGTAGAGTATGTGCAAGGCTCTTGATGTGTCATGTGTTCTCTGTTCATCATGTTGTTTTGTCCTACAGGCCGTTTGTGAAGCTGAAAGAGTGCAGCGGCAGAGCCAATATCTCCATCTCCAGATCCTCCTCCAGCACCAGCAGCTTCAGCAGCACCGCAGGAGAAGGAGACGCTCTGGAGGAACTTGAGATGGTGACAAGCACATACACACACACACATTGACACAAATACACACATAAATACATGCACACACGCAAATACACACATGCACACACAATATGCACAAAAACACTCACCCATAAACACGTTTAATTACACAGAAACACAAAAACAGGCCCACATGCACATACACACATCCACACACAATATGCTCGAATACACTCACCCATAAACACATACACACAAATATACACACAAATATACACATATATAATGTGTAATAAATCTATCATGACATTTTTAGATAGATGAACACCTGCTAGTCAACCTAATAATATCCAGAGAGAGTTGGAGGACAGTCTGCAGTGTGTGTGTGAGAGTTTTACTCATGTTGTGTTGTGTCTTGTAGATCAGTCACCCGTCCACGGCTTCATCTGTCTATTGTCCATCTCTTAGCGTGGAGAGCCAGAGCTCTGGGACGCCACTGATCATGTGCCGCAGCCCCACAGGTGAAATACATGCTAACAACAACAACAACAGTAAGCAGATGCAAAACCACAGCCATACGCATGCTTGTTAAACATGTCACATCAAAATCATTTAGCCTGTAGGCAAGAGGCAGCAGCTGGAATATTCAGACTTGGAATGTGGTGTATGCAATATGCATAGTTTTGGTTAAGAGATATGCATAAACAATGATACATTTACAAGCTTACACATGAATATAATTTGTCACTGTAATTAAAAAAATAGTCTTTTTATTAGATGGAAAGAACAAACCTGAGGTCAAAATGCTTTAACCATCTAACATGCAGAAAAAAGAAATTGACCTTTTTTTTGGTTCAGTTGTGTTCTCATGTTTCACAAATTTAAAGTTTTTAGTTTTAATGATGACCTGTGCACAAAAGTTGTGCCGTAAAATACCTAGGTTCACTTAAAAATATATAAATATATCTTATTTAAATACAAAATGTATTAACTTTATCTAGTTAGCATGAAAATTATCATATCATGAGCTGAGTGGTGGGGGTTTGGGGGGGGGCATTCTTTTTCTAGAGTGTTGTTTTATCATTGTTATGAAATAAACTTTAACTAAATAGTCTATTTAATTGTATTATTGATGCTAATATTAGTAGTATTCAATAGTATTGATATTCATTATTACTATTAATAATGTCTTGTTAAGGTCTGTCTTGTTAAATGCCCAGCAACTTTATGTGACTATTTTCAATTTCCTAAGGTTCCTTTTACATCATCGATGTTGTGATGTAACTAAAATATAATCAGTTAAACAGACTTCAGCATTCAATTAGTTGTTGAGGTGTAAATAAAGAGATGAAAATGAGCAGCAGCTGAGAGCAGGAACTTCATTGAAAAAACTGTGGTAAAATAAATTTCCATATTTTAATGATATGGAGTGGAACAATGGAATTAAATTTAGTGATTCCTGCTTGATCTGAGACCCACTTTATGTCACATATCTATCAGGATGTGAAGATCACTGATTTCTAAAGAAATCAGATCTTAAACATGACAGTTCACTGGAAATTATAAATATAAAATGTCCCTGTGCATAAATACCCCAATCATCAAGATTTGGATCATTTTTCATTATTGAAATATGTATGAGGTAAAATAAGGTAATAATGTTCAAAGTGCACACTGGAATAAGTTGAAATACTGAAATGCAAATAAATAAGAGCTGAAAAGAAAAAGAACATCAAAGATTCAAATAAAAGTGGTGAACCACATAAAGTAAAAATATCATCTTATAAACTACTGCATGTCATCGGTTAAAGCTGTAGATTACAAACAAAACCACAAAATGAGCATTTTCAAAGTTAATATGAAAGGTCAATAAATGTTAGCTTTAAAAACCGCAAACTAAAACAAGTTAAAGATTTAAAAAGATTGAAATATACTGGAACTAAGTGGAATATAAAAACTGAAGAAAAAAAAACATTAATCAAAGAACAGTTTAGGCTTTAAACAATTTAAACACAAGAAAACAACTCAAATGGAAAGAAAATATTAATAAAATTAGAAAGAAATATTTTTCTAAAAGTCTAAAACTGAAAAACAGATCAAAGCAAAAATAAATATTAAGAAATAAATGAAAGAATATTCTACTACATTATATAGTTGTAAATAAGGGTGACATCTACACAATTGTGCATAAACAGAAGTATACTTGCACTTTAAAACAGCAATGAAAAAAAAGAACCGTCTTTTTTTTAATCTTCTTCTTCTTTTCTTCAGATGGGAAAAGCAAAACTTCACCGAGGTCAAACTTGAAATTCCGCTTCGACAAACTGAGTCACTCCACAGTAAGTGTCGTGTCCTCAGAAAACCTTCAGAGCAGCGGTGTGTATGAGTTTTTTTTATACATATACTGGCTTCAGAGTCCATTGTTTTATGACAGATCAAATTATCTGATTGTCTCTGTTAATAAAGTGAATAATGAGATGTCAATTTATTCATGTAAGTGTTCCTCTTTCTTTCAGGGTCATTAGGTCTGACAGAAAACACTGCTGGGACTAAAGGTACTTTACCTTTTACCGTAAACTTAAATCTTTAATATAGGGATGAACAGACATTTTTGGAAATAGTACTTTATTAATACTTTTGATACTGATAAAACACACATAAACTCGCATAAAAATATACAATTTTATTTTATAATTTTATATTTATATTTATTAAAATAAAATAAAAATACTTTTGGGCAGAAATGTGTACAGTATATGTTAATAATATAGAGACTTTTTCTCCTTGCTGAAACATCTACAAACTAATATATAAAAATAAATACAAAAAACAACTGATTATTCAGTTTAACCAAATATTTATTGTTAACTAAAACTACAACAATTAAAACAATTTTTGGTATTTAAAAATAAAATGATACCTCTTACAATTTGCAAACCAGAAGTGTTATTTTGGTTACCAAGTTGATATGTGATTTCTTAAACTATAGCCAAAAATATTTTATTGAAACAAAAGTAGTAAGAATAGATACTAATAAATAATAATAATAGAAATTCTAAATTAAAAAGCACAAAGGTTTTTAAATAAATTTGAATAAAATATTAGAAAAATAATATTAAGTAATAAAATAATATTCAAGTCATTTTTATTTCTATTGCGCAATTTTACACAATACTAGATTGTGTAAATGCAGCTTAACATATTAGTTCTAGTAAAAAGGAACAGTATCAGTCCAGTTTTCAGAGTTGAAGTTCAGTTCAGTGTGGTTTAGTTTTCACAGCTAAAAGTCCAAACACTAAAGAGCAAATCCATCGATGTGCAGCTCCACAAGTCCCAAACCAAGCAAGCCAGTGGCGACAGAGGAACGAAACTTTACCAATTTATGAAGTAAAGGAAATTTTTTTTTTATATTGGATGAAAACAACCTTGAAAAAATGAGAAAAACAAATAAATTGAAAGCTGAAATTAATTGTAGGAAATGTACTAAAGTTGAAAAAAATAAAACACAAAATGGAAAAAAATAAAACCAAAATCATAAAATAAACAAATCTATAAATTAAATAATGAGATGACAAAATAAAAATTACGAGACATAAATTATAATTGTTGTCTTGGAAGTTAGCCGAAATAAATTGAAGTAGTTGCAATGAAAAAATATGAAAATAGAATAAATAAATTAAAAGCATTTTTAATGAAAAAATCTGCAACAGAATTCATAAAGGCAGCAACACCAAAGCTCAAAAAGATCTCTTTTTACATTTTTTTTTATTTAAATATATAAATAAAAAATATTTAAATGTATTAACTTGAAAAAAGTTTTTACAAAGCATATGACGTTTCGACCACACCGTCCGGCTCTTCATCAGATGCATTTTTTTTTCAATTAAAAAATCAGCTAAATGATTAATGAAAAATGTTTTATTGGAAACTAATTCAAATAAAATGTAACCACATACACAAGAATACTACTATAGTATAATAGTAAAAATAATACATAAATGAAACAATTTCCATTTAATATATAATTTCTGCATGATATTTGTTACCAGTTAAAAAAGAAATTAAGTCGAATATGAATCATTGCCTTATTAAACTACATATTTCTATATATCCTATTTCTCTGAATCTATGTGCTGCAAAAAAAACGAACATTTACAAAGTGTGTCTGTTTTTGTCTTTCTAGGCAGTGACTTTGAATGGATTTTTATAGATTGGAAGAAAAAGGGACCATTTTCTCAAGCCAATGCAACAGTTACGACTGTTCAACATAATACACAACTCAACACTATGTTAAAAACTCAAAAGTAAAGAGTTTAGGGCACGAAAACACCAGTCTTAGTAGAAAAAGCAACAACTGTCTCTGTTTTTTCCAGCATTTTAAATGTAGTGTTGACAACTCTCTTTGCCTATAGCTGCGAATGAATGCTTTCTAGACAGACGCTCAATATTAACACAATACTTGAAGAGGACAAGTCATTAAATGTTACAGAAGCGAACTGAAGTAGAGATTACGGGTCATTCGAAGGAGTCTTGTAACGTTGCCCGTCAATGCTAAGCCTTAAAATACTGTACACGATAGAAAGATGGATTCAGATTTTTCGGAGTGATGTAAAAAAGAAAAAGCTTTCCTGAGGGCAACCAAAGAGAAAGATTACCCGGGTTTATTTGTGGTAAACTATGAGATCGAATGGATGGTGAAAACACACTTTGTTGATTGCTCATTTCGTCGTACATTTAGTTCTTGACATATTTGTTCAACACTGATTTGGCAGCTGCTGTTGACTGTATTGAGGCGGCAATTAACTAACAAAATATTATTTACAGATAACAGCTCTGTAAATTAAAATAGTTATACAATTTATACTTTGAGTGAAATGTCATTTTTGTTTAAATCTGTGAGCTTAAAATGAAAATATTGTCTTTTTTGGATAAAATAACAAGTGTTATTTTCAGACATATTTATATTCATTTTTTCGAAAACATAAAATCAATATTTCAACTTCAGAAAATTAAAATGAATATCAAATAGCCTCAAATTTAAATAAAAAAATCTACATGACAGTATTTTATTTGAAATATGGAGGAAATGTTATTGACATTTCAATTATCAGTAGTTGAACAAACACAAATGAACATTTTAATCAAAACACATACCTATGGAGCCAAATCAGTCTAAAAAATTACATTTACAAAATACACATACATTTCATACATCCACAGCAGTTCAAATTTACAAAATCCAATTCACAAATTCAAAAATACACAAATCCAATTCATAAATTTGAAATTGCGATTCCTAAATACACAACTCGTATTCGTAAGTTCAAAACATGATTTAAAAATACACATGTCCAATTCGTAAATTCAAAACATGATACACAAATACAATTTGTTAATTCAAAACGCAATCCGTAAATATACAAATCCAATTTGTAAATTCAAAACATGATTCATAAATACACAAATCCAATTTGTAAATTCAAAAAATGATGTTAAAATACGCAAATCCATTTCGTAATTTTAAAACGTAATTCATAAATACATATCCAATTCGTAAATTTAAAACATGATTTAAAAATAAAAAAATCTAATTCACAAATTCAAAACGCGATTCGTAAATACACAAATCCAATTCAGAAATTCAAAACCCGATCTGTAAATACACAAATCCAATTTGTAAATTCAAAACGTGATTCGTAAATACACAGATCCAATCCGTAAAAACATCATTTAAAAATACACAAATCCAATTTGTAAAATCAAAATATGATTCGTAAATGCACAAAAATATTCATGATTTTTACTTTCGAATTCACAAATTGAGTGTTGAATTTATGAATTGTTTTGAAATTACAAATGAGATTTTGTAAATGTGAACTGTGCTATGCATCCGTGAATTTCATTTTGTAAATGTTATACTTTTGAGACTGATCTGGCTCCATACATACCTATTATTATTAAATCCAGAGAACCGATAATACTTTTCCAGAGCTGTATCGGTTAATTCTATCTCATAGAAGAAAGCACAGAAACATAAACGTTTTTTTTTCTTATTCGCTGATGTACACACAACTATTTACATTTTTTCTAAATTCTCCCCAAAGTATACTTTGATATTTATGTGTATTCTAGGGTTTGTGCAACATACATATATATTCATAGATGCCTGGTTAGCAGTTGTTTTATGAACTGCTATATATAACACTGTTATTATATAACCTTCATATATGTAAGAATATCTATATCTGAAACAGACTCAATGATTTTTCTAAACTAGCACAATGCCACAATTTGAAGGCATAGCTACATAGATATTATAGTGAATAAACAGATTTAATGTATGCATCTATGTATAAATATCTATGATGCACATAGAGCGTATGATGTACATTTTGACACAAACAGCCTCAGTTTCCACTGCATATATGGAAGAAGACTGGGGCCAAATGTCTTTAAACTAAGGGGGTGAATATTTTTTATTTAATTTTTTTGTATGCATAGACGCACAGTTTGACTGTATTGACAGCATTTTATATTGACTTTAATTTAAAAAATGCACTTAAAAACAAATCATTGCATAGACTGTATACTGTTAACTGTATAAATGAAATAGAAATTAATCCCTGTTATTCCATGATCTGTTGAAATGATTGATTCTGATTGGCTGTATGGTGTGCAGTAAAACCGTTTGGTGCACAGGTAGTTCCAATCAGTTTTGATCACAGTTCTAATTAATTATATGCGCTTCCTCAAAAGTTAGTAGTAACCATAGCAACTCAGTGACAGTTGCCGGAACCTTCATTCCTCTGTGTGATCTTGAGGACACTGACATGTGCTTCACTGGGGAGCTAATAGGGATCAACCAAACTAACGCATGTAACTATGAGCTATTAGATATGCCCGTGTCATTTACACATACACACATGATTTCTCTCTTGTACTCTCTCTGACTGTCAGTGACTGATTTTAAGCGAGGAGATTTAACATGTTGTAAAAAAATATATATTTTACAAAGCTTTAACTTGACTAAAGATTGGCAAGTGACTACGGAATAATATTTTATGACTGCTTCATGTTTGAGGGATCTTTGCTTCTGTGCCATATACTTCAAAATACTGAATACACAGCGATCCTTTGATAATCTCTTATTTAAAATTACAAAATGACATTATTTTGCCTAAAATAACAAGTGAAGAGTTCAGAGTCATAAGCCGCTAAACGCTACTTCCGCCAAAAATGAGAAAATGTCATTGAGTGAATGCTTTAGGCACGTAGAACATGTTCAACAAATAGATTTGCTTCTAATCATCTAAATTGCAGCGTCAGCGCATTCAGAAATAATAGTTTGTTACGCCACTTGCTTTTGACAGCAAAAGCCGATATATCCCGAGAACCAATCAGAAGGCGCGAATTGAATCAGATGCTTTCAATGTAGCAGCGTGCTGATAGTTTGAGTTTGATGAACTTGATGAGCCTGTCCAACTGTCAGTAAATGGCAAATAAAAGAGTTTAAATATGGTGAGAATGAATGAATGACAGCTTCTAAAATTGTCTGAGAGACATCCCCTTTTTGCCCAGTTAGCCTACCTTGTGTTTTATTTGCTAATTTAAGCTATTTTTTGAAAGATAAATACAATGTATAAAACTTTACACTATTTATATTACTTCATAATACCGATAAATCTGATAAGCTTTGTATGTTAATGGACAATCTTCCAAGCTTAGCTTGCAAAGTTTAAGTTGCTCTTCTTGCTTTAAATTTAAATCCCAATTATCAGAAATGACAATATATTAAGATTTGATTATTGCCAGTTCTAATCTTACTGATTAATGCACTTACTTGACAGATTTCATTTATTCATTTTCATTCATTTTTTCCCTGGTTTATCAGGGTTACTACAGCGAAATGAACCGCCACTTTCTTGACATATTTATGTATTTTAGATTGTTTGTGTAATGTGTTTTATTTCTTTCATTCACTTTTGTTTTTGGCTTAGTCCCTTTATTAATCTGGGGTCACCACAGCGGAATGAACCGCAACCCATCTCTGGGAAACTAATATGTTTAATGTTTGGTAAAATAATTTGTAATTGCATCTTTAGTGATTTTCAGCTAATAACACTGTCTTGTCCCTATAGGTGGATTAAGAGGTTTTTGCAAAAAAAAAAAAAAAAAAGCAGAAGTGGATTTAGCTGGTTTTGATGCAAAAGATAATGTACCTTGTTAAAAACCAAAGAATTGTCTACTGCGAAATTTTTGAAAAAAAAAAAAAAAAAAAAAGGTATTTTATAACCTTATCATCACATTTAATGATTTAATGAAGCTTCTAAACATAATTATAGGAGCCTGACAGAAAATGCTCATTTATAAGAAAAGAGGTCTGCTGGATTTACAGGGTTTTGCATATGAACTCTTCAAGTGTTATTTTTAGACATATTTACATTCATTTTAGGGAATATGATACCAATATTTAAACTTCAGAATATTAAAATTAATATGGAATAACCCTGATTTTCAATAAAAAAAAAAAAATCTACATGACAGTATTTTATTTGAAATATAGAGGAAATGTTATCAGACCTTTATAGGATAAAACTAATATTTAATTTTTATTCAAACCCTAAAAATCAATATTTAGGGTCTACATCTGCAAATAAATGCTTAAAATGATAATACATTTATTTGACATTTTGAAGTCATCAGGAGTTTATAAAACACAAATGAACATTTTACACAAAACACAGAACTATTAATATCAAATCAAGACAACCGATATTTTTCCAGAGTTGCATCAGTTAATTAATATTTATTTAAAATGACAAAATTTAACTAGTCAAGATCGGTCATTTTTATGCCTTTTGTCATTGGATTGACAGCTGTGGTCACTTTATGACTAAATGCACGGATCCATTATACAGATACACATGCTGTGTCTTTCTTAGCTATTTACATTTGCTTTAGACATAAATGACTGCGTTTTAGGACAGTCATATATATATTGATAAAAATCTGTGTATCTAAGCCCAAAAAGACACAAAAGAGAGTGCAAACCAGTATTTCCACACTGGTATTTACTTTTTTTTAAATTTTATTTTATTTTTACATTTTTCCGTGCATGAATGCTTTAAAGTAACCTGTAACTTTATTGACGAAGCAGATGATAATTAAACAATTATTCAAGTTCTGAACTGTGAGACACTGGGCAAGTGTTAATAATAAAATCTGCATACTGTATATCCCTGCAGTGTGTCCCATATGCACATACAGTCTCAAATACAGCAACTTCATTGGCTGTTATGACTGTTGATGTGGCCAAACTGTGAGTATTGGCAAAATCTCATTTTGAATGTTTTGTTTAAAGAAATTTGGTCCAGTCTTCATCCATAGCTGTATAAAATACACAAGCCTCTTGCACATGTTGAATTTTCGTTGTGTGCATGCGTCGAGCTTCTGTGTTCGCGCATGCTATCAGAGCTAATGTACATGTAAACAAAGAAAGTATACTTTGGGCTTATATAACAATGGCTGGCAGAATCATTTCAAGAACGTTTGTGAAGGATATTTTACAGTACGTGTTATTTATTTCCAGTTGTGTGTGTCTCTACGCATTTCTTGTGAGTACTCAATGGTGAGGGCATTACCGAGCGACTTTAATATTGTACAATAGTGAGAACTTTGACATGAAATGTGTTCGCATATATGTTTGTACTGCCATAATTTATTGCTTTTCGAAACTGTCGATGTTCCGTAAACAGAGTCAAATGAAAAATAATTTAAAAGGTAATTTAAAAGATGATGTATATGTATATTTGGTTATGGCATGTGCCATTAAGAATTTATTATAAAAATAAAATGTATTTTGTGTCAAATTCCTGTCTGCTTTTGTAAACGATGAGTAAAAATTGTTTGGTTAAGATACGTCACAGTTTATTTCAAGTACAATCACACAACTTTATATACACAATACACACATCTTATATACAAATAAACAATTCCTTTAATTCATTCTTCATGACAGCGACATTAAATCAAAGTGTAACATTGCTAGCATCACAGTCTAACATTGTAACTATATGCATTTACCCCCATGCTTGCTTTAGAAGTGCAACAATCCTCAACAACATGTGAGAAAGAAATTCAAGATTGAAGTCTTTATGTTCAAGAGAAATGCACTGAAGAATAGACAACAGGCTCAGTTGCTGGTTCCAGACATTCATTCCGTCGTCTTGAATTACACACCGCAACTTCTGTATACACCAACTGCAGAAATAAACAGTTAAAAAATGTATAATGTGCATTCATTACAAAACAGTTTTTTTCCCAAAAAGCATATGATCTAAAAGCACTTACTTCATTTTTTGGGTTCACTCTTGCTGAAACTAGTAAAGGAAATGAATACTGATTTAAAAAAAAAACTGTATTTAAGCATGAGAATAAGTAAATAATGCACTTTTAGACATGTTTAAAACAATTTTATATACATTTACTGTCTATAAAAGCACTAGGTTTTACCCATTTGTCAGCAATTTAAAATATAAGGTTTTTGTATGATCACCTAATACTTATAATACTTAACACTAATATATTCTAATAAGTACAGTAGAAATAAGTAGGTTGTTTATTTATATATAAATATATCTGATAACCTGAACAATATTTCACCCATTTTGACATTTTAGTTTCACTAATATTATTAGAAATTATAGGGAAGACATGTATGGGGGTCTTCTTTGACTCATAAATGAATTAAAATGCATATACATTTTTGGCAATTTTAGGTAAATAAGTTCAGCTGAACAGAAAATAAGAATAAAAAATACTTCAAAAACATCAATTGATCATGATTACAAAATTCACTAAAGCACTGCAAAAATCAGAGACATTTTTATCTGACAAACATCATTAACTAATGGGAGACAGAACAGTATTGTTTAAATGCTGTATCTGACATGTGAGACCTTACAGAACAGAAAGTGGGCGCTTACAGGAAGTGCGGGTGTGAGGTGGGACAGGTGGAGGGGATGAACGAAGCCGGGTCAAACACCAAACCAATCCCACAACAACAAGAAAACACGCCAAGGAACCGAGACACAGCAGAACTCTATTAGTGGCACTTCTGCTTTCTGAAAAGTCTCCAGTTGCTGGAAAGAAATAAAGACTTGAAAGGGAACTGAATCAGTCAGTCATGCTGCGTGAGAATTATGCAGGGGTTGATAATGTGCTTAAAATGATATTGAGGTGTAAGTACAGGTACAGAGTGAAAACTGTAATCAATTGAAAGTGCAAGCATCAAGTCGAAAGTATACTTGAATTTAAGTACAAAAAAAAACGCATTTAAGTTGTACTCATGTATGTAAAAAAGTCATACACAAAATTTCATCATACTGAATCATCCTCTAATGAAAAGTCTACTTATTATCATAATAAATATGTCAAACAGATATATATACAAAGGTTTGGTTAGAGGAAATTGTAAAAAATGAAAATAAATGTACATTTTTTTGTAATTTTATGCAAAACAAAATCTCTAAAATCAACATTTTGATCTTAAATTTGGATGAAATGACATTTAGTTTGCTAAATACAACAAAACATATGTCAAACATATAACTATAAATTGCTAATCCAAATAAACTGATCATTTAATTATTATTAATCAGTATTGTTAATTTATTTAAGAATGGTGCGTAAAAATTTAGAATAAAATAAACTTGACCAAAAGTACAAGCTGTCAGTTACAATTGTAATTAAGTATAAAACTCCTAAAATAATAAGTACAGTACACAAAGTTAAGTATTTTACACACCTAGAATAATGTCAAACAAACATGAACACACATATAGTTATTTACCTGCAGTCACATTGACATATGTCACATGACCATTGCTACTGGTGCCAGCAGGCCAGGTAATCACGCATTTGTAAGCTCCAGCGTCTGATTGGTTGACGTTGTGAATATGGACCTTCAGATGTGTGCTGTTGACTGCTGAGCTGTAATCGGACAACTCGATTCTTTCGGAGGAAGTGAGGGGAATAAATCCTTGGCTCTGCATTTCCTGGAAAGCCCATCCTCCAGTCCAGTTGGCTTGGCCACAGTGCCTCACTTCACAGCTGAAGTGCAGTTCTTTGCCCTCAGCCACAAACACAGAAGCACGACTTGCGCGAACAGATGAACACAGCTCACATTCTGAAATCAGAAGAAAAAAAAAAGAGTTTTAAGTTAATAAAAAGCACCTGAAATACACAAAACAGGGCCCTTAAAGTGATACTTGCAGGACAAAAATGAACTCTTTTGTATTTGTGTACTTAACAATCCTAAAAAAGTAAGCATACATCAAGTTGTTATTTAAGAGAATACATATAAAAAGTCTACATCTATGCTAATATCAATGTACTAGTAGCATACTTATATGTGTACTATTTAAACACTACCTAGGACTAAATTGGGACAGTTTTTAGTGGACTAATGTGTACTTTCATTATAACAGTACAGTAGTACACTGTACACAACTAAGTTTATCATTTGAACTATTAAGTGAACGTTTAGGCATTCATATATTTTTACTAGTTACTTCGAGTTAATAAAGTACACTTGAAGTATACTTCACTACTATACTATATACTAAACTACTAGTGCTTCTAGCGGAGGGCAAATTAACTTGTATGTAAAGATACTTAAAGTTTAGTATCTTTACATTTTTTATGAGTTTAGCTACTTGAATATTACCTAAAAAGAAATGCTTTTATGAAGTTTTATGTGTATAACCTTAACAACACAAGTAGGCTATATTATGTACAGTTCAGGTATGTTTTATTTTGTGACTATAATGCAAGTAGTTATGCATAATGTTTTAATTAATGAGACATTAAATACTTCCCTGAAGAACAATTACCCATGTAGTGACTGTTTTTTATGTAGATTTGTACAGTTTTATTGGTAAATTTAGCTTACAGTAGCAAAATCGTGGTATTTTTCATCTTGTTTTAACTACAACAATATAATTTTTTGGCTTTATTTAGAAAAACCATGATTAACTTTTGTAAGGTTGGATAATTTTTTTCAACAAAAACAGCAATTTTATCAGTTTTGAGGTATTATCAATGCATACTAATAAGGTGATCAATTCTAGGTTTGTTTTATTTTTGTACGTTAGCTTCTGGAAGCTATTTCACCTCAAAACCTACTAACACTGAAAAATTATTCTGTCAGTATAAATAACGCACTGTGTATTTTCACGTATATTTTTATTAAAA
This sequence comes from Danio rerio, assembly GCF_052040795.2. Taxonomy (NCBI): domain Eukaryota; kingdom Metazoa; phylum Chordata; class Actinopteri; order Cypriniformes; family Danionidae; genus Danio; species Danio rerio. Next base: position 32,053,464 of record NC_141035.1, read on the forward strand.
TGAAATAGTACATAAGTTTACTGTCTTATTTTTAGTTTAAGTGTACTAGTAGCACGCGTTCCTTCCTTTTTAAGGGCAGAAATGACAGATTATCACAGACCGGAAACGATAACGTTTACCATGAACGATTTTAGCAAGTAAAAGTTATGCTGGCTACATTTGTTTGCATGTGCAGGTTTTTCTTAAACACGGTGAAAAGGCGAATGTTTCTCCTCTCAACACTGTCACTGCAGGGGCTCAAACATCTTATTGCAGAAAACATAACTTAATCTTTGGAAAATGTTAAAGTTTACACTTTTAAGATTAACGTAATTTAGATTTGTGAAGGTAAATTGCTGTTTCAAAGAAAGTGCCGCTGCAGCTTTTAGGTATGAAGGTGAGACGTTGCTTACCTTTTACTATACACAGAAATGCCAGAAATGTGAAGGACCACCTGTAAACTTTTTTCATCCTTTATAGTTTTTCCATACTCGACTGTCCCCGTTGCCACTGGATATACGGAGATTTCCGTCAAGTCTCCTTACACCAACAACAGGTAACTTAATTCACTTGGAAACTTTCTTCGAAACTCTTTCCCGCTTGGTAAACACCCAGTTTCTCTGCTCATTATCTGAAACACATCTGGCACCTTCAGTCGTGTTGTAAACCTGCACTTGAGGAAGGAAACACCACGGCTTTAGGGAAAGTTTGAACATATCCTTCCTGTTGGAGAAGGAAATCATGCTGACACGCTTTTTACACTGTTAGACAAGTGTAATATGAATAAGGAATATGTAGATTTATTTATTTATTTTATTTTATCTAAAAGCACGTAAAATTTCCTGAAAATGAAACAAATAAATATATGTTAAAACACTAAGATACAAAAACAAAATAGCTAGACAATAAATATATATTTATTGTGTTTTTGCAATTGTAATATTATGTATTTATAACTGTTCATGTAAAAAAAAACAAAAAACTTGTGCTTTAAACTAGGGTCTGTGGGCCAAAGCCTTAACCTTTGATTTGGACTGCCATCCCATCTGAGAAGAGAGGTAAAAAGGAGTTGGTTTCGAGATTGTTTCGAATTTAATGTAACCCTTTGTTTATTATTAAAAGCTAACTGAAATTAAGCATTTTAATTAAATTGCATAAATTAATCAGATTTTGTTTAAATGTAAATACTGTTACCCGACAATGCAGAGATTTTGGTCAGCAAATCATGCCCAAGGCAGATTCTGCTTGACAAGTGTATTTAGCATTGAACTCCACTGTGTTATAAATGTGATTGTTTGTTTTATTGCAATAAGTTATAATTTAAAAAGCTATACTGCATTGGTTAATATGATTATGTAAGGGTGATTATGATTATGATATAAATAAGTAATATTTTCTCTTTATTTTGAAGTATTCTGAAATAATTTATGAAATTACCCATGGCAACTTTAAGGTATTATAGTTTGGTAAATTTACCTTCGGCCTATCCTAACTCTAGTGTGAGATGAAAATTCAATTTGAATATTATTTATATACTTGTATTCCTGATAAGATTTTTTTTTGGCTATATAAACTTAATTTATATAATAAATAAAAAATATAGAAATTTAATTGGTGTCTTCTAAAAATCATAGTAGAAATGTGTAATATAGTTATTACAATGAAAAACATGATTTGTTGGATTTACAATTTTTTTAAGATAAGTTCACTCAAGAATAAAATTTAAATTTTACTTACTCTCAAGTGGTTTTAAGCTTTTATACATTTTTTTATTCTGTTAAAACTCTAAAGAATATTTTGATGAACTTGTAGGAAAACAAATAATATGAAAGTCAATGGATAGCAGTTTCCAGCTTTCTTATGATATACCAAATAGCTTATGTTGTGTTCAGTAGAAGAAGGAAAGACAAACAGTTTTGGAACAAGTAAAGAGTGATTAAATAATGACAGAATTTTCTGTTTTGGGTGAAGTACACTTTAAATTAGATCAAATATTGTTTTCTCAGTGTAGCCACATGGTGGAGCTACTGGTCAGGGAGTTTGAGGTCAGTCAGCTGGGAATTCTGGCCTTATAACGGAGGCATAAAGGGGCATGTGCAGGCAATTACACAGCTGCTGGAGATGAAAGCCAAGCTTAAACAGAATCTGCTGCTGCTGCTCTGTTACTTCAAGATGAATGACGTTCACACTGTCTTTGTGCACTTGATAAATCTGCTTGAAATCTCACAGAAAAGGAGTCAAATTCATAACCAGGAGCCAAATGTTAAAAAATTTGTATAGGACCATATAAGTGGGAACTTTATAGATTTTGAAAGGGACGGTTCACTCAAAATTATTTTGACGTTTAATCTATATAACATACAAATATATATTTTGATACTACTAGTCCTTATTATTATTATTATTATTATTATTATTATTATTATTATTATTATTATTATTATTGTTGTTGTTGTTGTTGTTATTATTATTATTGTTATTGTTATTATTACTATTTTTACTATTATTTAGATAACAGTATCTTTTCCTTGAGGGACAGCAGTTAGTTAAACTGAGTCAGCAGATGTTAATGGTTACCAGATGTGTGGACGTCAATGTAGGCTTACAGTCAATTAAAAATCCATACAGTACATATTAAACAGATATTAGTCCCTGTTTGCTAGTAACTAGCATGCATTGTTATAAATATACTACTGACTATTAATTAGGTATCAATAAATTTCCAATACAATCTCAAAACAATTAGAAACTTTCTGATTTAGTGACTAATCATATGAATTGATAATATCTCATTTGTACATTTTAAGATGATTTGCTCATCCTCCAATGGTGGTTGAGTTTAAGGGTGGGGTTTGGTGTCTTTTTTTTAAAAAATCGTACGTTTTCATAGCAATGAAATCATATTAATTTGTATGGATTAGCTGCTTTTCTGCCAGTCTGCAAACGTTATGTTTTCTCATGTGATTGAGCTGAAGATACACTCAAATATCTTACTAGTAACATTCCATAAAAACAATAGTGTCTAACAAACATGCAATAGTATATATTGAAGAACTAATAGTAATAGGTATGCTATAAAAATTGTGTCTATAAATAGATTAATGTTTCTATGAAATAAGAACTAGATGCAGTGCATGCGGAAAGTATTCATAGCGCTTAACTTTTTCCACATTTTTCTATGTTACAGCCTTATTCTAAAATGGATAAAATTCATTTATTTCCTCAAAATTCTACACAAAATACCCCATGATGACAACATGAAAAGAAGATTTTTTTTAATTGTTGCAAATTTATTAAAAATAAAAAATCGGGAAAATCACATGTACATCAGTATTTATAGCCTTTGCCGTCGAAATTGAGCACAGGTACATTCTGTTTCCACTGATCATGTTTCAGCAGCTTAATTGGAGTTCACCTGTGGTAAATTCAGTTAATTGGACATGAATTGAAAAGGCATACAACTGTCTATATAAGGTCCCAAGGTTGACAGTGCATGTCAAAGCTCAAACCAAGCATGAAGACAAAGGAATTGTCTGTAGACCTGCGAGACATGATTGTCTCAAGGCACAAAGCTGGGGAAGGTTACAGAAACATTTCTGCTGCTCTTAAAGTTCCAATGAGCACAGTGGCCTCCATAATCTGTAAGTGGAAGATGTTTGGAACCACCAGGACTCTTCCTAGAGCAAGCCGGCCATCTAAGCTAAGTAATCGAGGAAGAAGGGCCTTATTCAGGGAGGTGACAAATAACCTGATGTTCACTCTATCTGAGCTCCAGCAATCTTCTGTGGAGAGAGGAGAACTTTACAGAAGGACAACCATCTGTGCAGCAATTCACCAATCAGGCCTGTATGGTAGAGCGGCCATTTACATTTACATTTACATTTAGTCATTTAGCAGACGCTTTTATCCAAAGCGACTTACAAATGAGGACAAGGAAGCAATTTACACAACCAAGAGCAACAATGAATAAGTGCTATAGGCAAGTTTCAGGTCTGTAAAGTCTAAGAAGGGAAGTATTAGTAGTATTAGTATTTTTTTATTTTTTTTATTTTTTGGTACAGTTAGTGTGATATTCAGAGAGGCAATTGCAGATTAGGAAGTGTAGTGGAGACTAAATAGTTGGGTTTTTAGTCGTTTCTTGAAAGTAGCGAGTGACTCTGCTGTTCTGATGCAGTTAGGGAGTTCATTCCACCAACTGGGCAGATTGAGCGTGAGCGAAAGTGATTTCTTCCCTCTTTGTGATGGAACCACGAGGCGACGTTCATTCACAGAACGCAAGTTTCTGGAGGGCACATAGATCTGCAGAAGCGAGAGCAGATAAGAAGGAGCAAGGCCAGAAGTCACTTTGTAGGCAAACATCAGAGCTTTGAATTTGATGCGAGCAGCAACTGGCAGCCAGTGCAAACGAACTAGCAGCGGAGTGACATGTGCTTGTTTAGGTTCATTGAAGACCACTCGTGCTGCTGCATTCTGGAGCAGTTGAAGAGGCTTGATAGAGTTAGCTGGAAGCCCAGCTAGTAGAGAGTTGCAGTAATCCAGTTTGGAGAGAACAAGAGCTTGAACAAGGAGTTGAGCTGCATGTTCAGATAAGAAGGGTCGGATCTTTCTGATGTTATAGAGTGCGAATCTGCACGATCGAGCAGTTCTAGAGATGTGGTCAGAGAAGTTTAGTTGGTCATCAATCGTTACTCCAAGGCTTTTCACCATTTTGGATGCAGTAATGGTTGCCCCATCCATCTGGATTGAAAAGTTATGGTGTAGAGTCGAGTTGGCAGAAACTACAAGCATTTCCGTTTTTGCGAGGTTCAGCTGAAGATGATGATCTTTCATCCAGTGTGAAATATCCAACAGGCAGGCTGAGATGCGAGCTGGAACCGAGGGATCATCAGGATGAAAAGAGAGGTATAGCTGGGTATCATCAGCATAGCAGTGGTAGGAGAATCCATGTCTCTGGATGACTGGTCCTAGAGATGATGTGTAGATGGAGAAGAGAAGTGGCCCAAGAACAGAGCCGTGAGGTACCCCAGTGTTTAGATGCTGTAGGTTGGACACCTCTCCCCTCCAAGACACCCTGAATGACCTGTCAGTGAGGTAAGATCTGAACCATTGTATAACAGTGCCCGCAACGCCCAGTGACTCAAGCGTAGATAGCAGGATCTGGTGGTTGACAGTGTCAAAAGCAGCTGACAAGTCCAGCAAAATGAGGACTGATGATTTAGAGTCTGCTTTAGCCAGTCTGAGATCCTCCACGACCGAGAGCAGGGCTGTCTCAGTTGAGTGGCCTTTCTTAAAGCCGGATTGCTTGTTGTCCATGAGATTGTTTTGAGTAAGAAAGTCCAGGACTTGATTGAACACTACTTTCTCCAGAATCTTGGCCATGAATGGAAGCAGGGATACTGGTCTGTAGTTTTCAAGTAGCGTATGGTCCAGGTTGGGTTTCTTTAGCAGTGGGGTTACCCTAGCCTGCTTAAATGAAGTGGGTAATAAACCAGAGTCAAGAGATGTGTTAATTATGTGAGTCAGTGTTGGTATGACTGCAGGAGAGATGGCTTGCAAGAGATGAGAGGGAATGGGATCGAGTGGACAGGTGGTTGCATGGCTAGATAGCACGAGTTTGGACACCTCAGACTCAGAGAGCTGAGAAAAAGAGGTGAGTGTGTGTGGTGTTGGTGGTGTACCTTGCGTGTTTGTTGTAGGTGCAGCAAATTGAGCACTGATTTTTGCAGTTTTGGTGCAAAAGAATGTAGCAAAGTCATCAGTAGTAAGTGTGGAGGATGCGGGTGGAGGAGGAGGATAGAGGAGGGAGGAAAATGTTTTAAAAAGTAGGCGAGGATTAGTGGCATTGTTGATTTTCAGACGGTAATATGTCTGCTTTGCCGAAGTAACCTCAGCTGAGAAAGAGGACAGAAGAGTTTGGTATGTTAAGAGCTGTGCAGGATTTTTAGTTTTCCGCCAAATTCTTTCTGCAGCTCGAAGTTTTGAGCGATGCTCACAGAGAGCATCCGAGAGCCAGGGTGCAGGAGGACTGGCCAGACAGAAGCCACTCCTTAGTAAAGGGTGCATAGCAGCCCACCTGGAATTTAACAAAAGGCATCTGAAGGACTCTCAGACCATAAGAAACAAAATTATCTGGTCTGATAGAGTGAATGCCAGGTGGTACGTTTGGAGAAAACTACGTGCCGCTCATCATCAGGCTTATACCATCCGGCGGTGGCAGCATCATGCTGTGGGGATGTTTTTCAGCAGCAGGAACTGGAAGACCAGTCAGGATAGAGGGAAAGATGAATGGAGCAATGTACAGAGATATCCTGAATGAAAACCTGCTTCAGACTGCTCTTGACCTCAGACTGGGTTCATCTTCCAGCAGGACAATGACCCAAAGCACACCGCCAAAATATCAATGGAGTGGCTTCACAACAACTCAGTGAATGTCCTTGAGTGGCCCAGCCAGAGCCCAGAACTAAATCCTATTAAACATATCTGGTTAGATCTGAAAATTACTGTACACTGTCGCTTCCCATCCAACTTGAGCTTGAAAGGAACTGCAAAGAAGAATGGTCAGGTGTGCCAAGCTTGTGGCATCATAATTAAACAGACTTAAGGCTGTAATTGCTGCCAAAGGTGTATCAACGAAGTGTTGAGCAAAGGCTGTGAAATACTTATGTACATGTGATTTTTCAGGATTTTTATTTTTTTAATAGTATCTATAGTATGTACTAGTCACAACAGGAACACATACTAGTAAAAACTGAATAGTCAGTGTCTCATTGATAGATCCCCATCAGTCAATAGCAAAGATTTACACACACACAGATTAAAAAACCTAATTAGTTACTGGTCACCATTAAATAATACTACGTGAATACATACTAGTAACAATTTAATAAGTACTAGTATTTTATGATTAAGTACTATCTAATGAATAATTGCTAGTGTCTAGTGTGAATAATACATATTATATTTATATAAGAAAGATACTAAAATCTGAAAAATGAGCACTAGTAGCATAGTAGTAAATACTAGTGTGTTTTATATATTTAATGTTACAATGGGTTGCCAAATCCTTACATAAGCTCATCCTTATTTTTCTATCCAAACCTGAATTAACTAGCGATATGAAAAAACTATATTAAATATACATTATTCTCTTTGTTGTGGTTGCTGTACAGAAGAAAGTCATACAGGTCTAAAACTATAAGAGTGAAACAATAATGACAGAAAGCACATTTTCCACAACTCCTTTAAGCAACAATTGAGGCTGCATTTTGGCAAAGGGAGGCTCCTCAGAAGGTTCCTTTGAGCTGTGCGATTGTTTCCTGCAGCGAGTAACTTGAGTCGACGGACCTTAATGATAACCAGATGTGTTGTAGGACGGACGTCAGTGTGGGCTTACAATCTCAGGATATGTCTGTTTTTCTTGGAAAGACTGTGATTCAACACCAACCCAAAGTTACACAATCTCCAGCAAATTCACCGAGTTGTGTAATATCAATAAAAGCTCACATGTGCAGGAAGAACTTTAATGAACATCTCTTTTACAGGTCTGAAAGGGAACCTGATATCCAGTCCTCATTGTTATCAATCAAAACAGGAACACTGAATGTTGACCACCCGGGGATGGGCATGGAATAGCCAACCCAGATGTCTTAAAGCAGATAAGTAAACGCTTAAACACACATAGCCTGTGAACAAAAAGCAAACAATTTCCAGCAATAAAAACACTCATTATGTGGTATTTCCAGTGTCGTGCAGGACAAAGGAATTAGCTAACGCTCTGAGCCATGTACAAATCATTTCTGTTCACAACTGAAAAGGCAGATTAGCGCCCTCTGAACGGTACAGTCCCAAGAAAGAAAGGTTTCTTGGCAGTACAGATTGCTCCATGATCATATTACTCACTGGGCACATCTATACAACCAGGCTCTTTTTGTGAGAACAAGCCCTGTGAGGCTTCTTGAATCCATGCTGGAAAGGTATGCAAAACATTACAAGTGCATGATGGTATTGCACTAATGCATTACGTGGAATGTAAACACAATTATGTGGTTTGCACCTCTGCAAGTGCTACATCAGATGGCTTGTTCTGACACAGAACGCTAACCCGGGTTGGGCATGACGTGCGGACAGAGCCTGATGTGTCTATTCTGGTGCACAATAACGCTTTTCTTTTGCACGCATGCAGTGTTACAGCAAGAAAGCCCCTATTGTGTTGGTTTTCTGATACTGTGAGACTTGCGCAGGGTGTCTAACAAAGGGGAATGAGGAAGAACGTACTGAGTGACTCCCGAAAACAGCTTGAGAGTGAAATTTTGCCCACTTCGGAGAATATTTTGAGCTTAAAAACTGGTACATGGTGTTTTAAGGTTGTGCAATGCTGAGAAGGATGTCGTTTGCATTTTATGTGGTTTAGTTTTTTTTTTTTTAAGGGGTGTTTAACTTGATATCAGCCAAGAGTAATTGCTGGTGTGGCTTTGTTTATTCAGGGAGACACATGAGAACTTTAATTTGTTTTTATTGTGTGCACAATCAAGTGGACCAGGAACTATAACCATGTACAAGGAATTCATACATGGGTGTCACTTTTTGGTGTCTGTATCAAATTAAATTGACAAAGTTATAAAATAATGATCCTTTGTCATTCAGTCTAATAGATATATTTATGGCAAAATGAAACAACATACTTATTCTGACCTGTAATATGTGGGTATTGACAATAAAGGTAAAACAATTTTTGAGGAATAAAATAGATACATTTTTATATTTAAATAGATATTTCTGATGTTTGAAAAAATATCAGAGATCCCTAACTTTATCGATTATTTTATTTTTAATTTTGAACATTTTTTTTCAACTGTACCTTAAATATGTCATATGCTGCTGTGACTAGTGTTGGAGAAAGTTACTTTGACAGTAATGTATTACAGTTACTCCCCAAAAAAGTAACTAGTTGCATTACTTGCGTCACTTTTTATGGAAAGTAATGTTTTACGGTACTTTTGAGTTACTTTTTCGAACCAGTGACCTTCTTGCTGTGAGGTGACAGCACTACCTACTGCGCCACTGCGTCGCCCCTTAAATATTTCACTGCAATTTAAATTATGTAAATACAAAATATTTTCATTTTTGTCATATATGACAGTGAAAATTAAACTTCAGCAGCCCATATAGTGAAATGACTACTGAAGTATGTCGAAATAGCAATTTATATGTTAGCCATCAATTCACCATTTGAAACTTGAAATACTTAAAGCTTAAAATATGAATTGCCACAAGACTGTGTTGAGGTACGGTGGGAGAATAAATAAATTAAGAGGAAACCTCATCACTTTTCTATTTTCTGTCATTTACAGTTCAGGGATATAATCTGTTTATCTCAGGAGCTTCCCACCGCAAGCATGCAAAAATGAGATGTTCAAAGTAAACTCTCACATACAAACTTTAATAGAGGTGTTAACGGTTTTGTTTGTATTGTGCAAAGTATCTTTGTAAAAGCCTTTGAACATACTCTACCTGACAAAAGTCTTGTCACCTATCAAAGTTTTAGAAACAGCAAATAATAATAACTTGACTTCTAGTTGATCATTTGGTATAAGATGTGGCTTATATGAAAGGCAAAGACCTCTAGATTATGGTTATTTATTATGATCATGCCTTGATTTTTAATTTTTAATTAGGACAGTAAGGTCTTACTTTGCTTAGACAAAAGTCTTGTCACTTAACAGAAATAATGTAGAATATAGAATATGAAGTTATGGTGAGGCGGAAAAAGAATTAATATTATGTCTGACTCCCATGAGCCTGGACAACTGCATCTATAGATCTCTGCAATGACTCGAATAACTTATTAATAAAGTCATCTGGAATGGCAAAGAACGCGTTCTTGCAAGACTCTCAGAGTCATCTTCAATGCCTCCTCCTTCAGCTTACCCCAGACATACTTAATAATGTTCATGACTGGTGACTGGGCTGGACAATCCTGGAGCAGCTTGACCTTCTTTGCTTTTAAAAAACTAGATGTGGAGGCTGAAGTATGAGTAGGAGAGCTTTCCTGCTGAAGAATTTTCCCTCCCCTGTGGTTTGTAATGTAATGGGCAGCACAAATGTCTTGATACCTTGATGCTGCCATCCACTTTGCAGATCCCTCGCATGCCCCTATACTGAATGTAACCTCAAACCATGATTTTTCCTTCACCAGAATTGAATGATTTCTGGGAGAATCTTGGGTCCATAAGGATTCCAATAGGTCTTCTGCAGTATTTGTGATGATTGGGATGCAGTTTAACAGATGCTTCATCTGAAAAAATCTATAGTTTGCCACTTTTCAAAATTATCAACTAGAAGTCAAGTTATCATTTGTTGCCCTTACAACTGGGATCAATGATAAGATTTTTGTCAGGTAAATAAATGTTGTAATACTGCAATTATTTTGCATTAAAATGAGCAAAGGTTGTGATCAGCAAGAAGTTTGCACCATTTCTTATTTCATGCGGGATTCGTTCTGTGTTTTCTTCTCTGTTTGTTCGCTCAAGTTAACTTGACAAGACGGGTCACTACAAAAAATGCTGCTTCTCCTTCTCATGATCACGAATGCATGAAAGAATTGGAAGTGGTCAACTATGGCATAATAAAAGCTCTGCTTCTTTCGTGCTGGATATCTCTTATCTCTAATCAGCAATTGGTTGAGAGCTCTCTTTCACTTCGACCGCTTTCAGCCTTACTCTGCTTCATACTGCCATGATAAAAAACTATTCAAATACTTTAGCTCATCCATGAAGTTAATTTCTGCAGAAGTCTCTTAGGGTGCAATGAAGATGACAACTCCTATGATTTCAAAATGAGTCATGGCTTCATGTTCAAACAAACACCTTTGTTTGTTGTGAATATTTACCCTCTAGTAAAGAAAAGTACATATTGTGCCTTTAAGTGTCTGCATAATATGTGTTCTTATCAATTTTCACTGTTTTTGCTTTGCTTTTGTTGTCTTGTTGGCATTGTTGTTGTTCTGAGATGAAGTGTTCCAAACAGGACAATGACAGACCTCCAACTATTATTTCCTTTAACTATTCAAATGCCTACAACCTCAAAACTGATCTGATATCAGGCAAAATCTATATACCTTGTTTCAGGAGTTCACACTTGCAGATATTTGACTACATTTTATATGCGTATTTGGCATCTTGTACATGGAGAGGCCTCTAAGCTCGGAAAGACCCTAACTCGTGTTATTCCTCTTGTCTGGATAGAGAGAGAAATAGGGATTAGAGCGCAGTGTCTAGCTTGACCCCCACTCTAATATATGTGTAGAAATTGGGTTTAAAGGTGTGGAGTTGGGGTGGTAGAGGGATGCTGAAAGTTAAGAGATGTGAAATTAGAAGTAGCACATGCTTGACTATAAATAGGGGTTTAGGCTTAAGTTAATTGGATGATAGAATGACTGTCCACAATGAATTAGCCATCAAATATTGCGTATGGAGTTATTGGAAACCTTGATAAGTTTTACGATATATGGCAACCATTTCTTGCTCACCTGGACCAATATAATGCTGATTCTGAGCAGCAGTGTAGTGCTTAATATGTTCACTGCTGGGATTAGCTGCCTCTTTGTATTTTTATTGAAACCATTTATATGCCCTAATTATTTTTTATAATAAGTTTATAACTGTTATTTTCTTTGTGTTATTATGCTGATTTCTTGAATTTTTTTATTGTTGTTGTGTTGTTTGATAATTATTGTAAAATGTAAAACTAATAAATACACTTCTAAAACGAAACAATGAATTACCCATGTCAAAACATCTACACATGCTTCTCCCGAAATTAGTGAGTGATTTTCCACTGGATGGTGATCTCAGTAAACCACATGATTCATAGATTTATCATTTTTTAACCATGGTTTAATAAAGACCGACCCCCAGTGGAGTACCATTGAAAGTTTTAAAACCGTATGAGGGAATGAAGCCTCATTTGCTTAAATCAAATGACTTTGGCAGTTTGATACGTGCTCCAAACCACTGATTCAAAATAAATGATTTGTAAAGCCCCATTGCTGAAAGACGCCATCAGCACATCATGTGGCTTGTTTTATGAGCCATGTATGTTTTTAAGAGTTTTTGGTGCCATTTTAATCCTGCCACTATGAAACTGATTTCATATTTTTTCTTTCACACTTCATTCTAAATCGGAATTGGAAATCAATAACAGCATGCCGTCTAAAACAAGTATTGGTATTGCACTTTGCAAAGCTGCTTTTCCGATGAAAAATGCATGAGATGTTCATGGGCAAAATGTGAACATGGGTGCATTTTTTTTTCCATTTCATTTTGTTTGTGTTCTAGCTCCAGACATTGAACCCTTTTAATCTAACTTAAATCTGATTGCCCGTTCCATATTGATTCTCTTGTGCTTTTAGTTTGTATCAGGTGTTTGGCAGTGGGCCATTATCTTTGCTCTGCATGGCAATAAATATTTCACTTGTAGCCTTGTATTAACTGGACATCAGGAGCATGGGGTCAAGAGAGTTTAGTACTTTATTTCCTATAGTGTTTACTTGTTTAGACAGAGATTTTTTTATTGAGATGTAACAAAAATTTAACAATATAATACATCACAAATATTTTTAAATCTTTGTTTTTAATTTAAAAGATAAACAACAATAACAAAAAAAGAGGGGGCACAGGTTGTTTTAATTAGTAACAGATTATTCTCGATAAGACATTATTAGTAAGAGATTGTTGAAAACACACATCATGCATAGAAGGCATGCACTAGATCATCAAAATGACAGTTTTAAATATAATGACAGTTTTTTTATAAATAAATCTTTGGAAATGGTGAAATATGTAATAGGAGCAAGTCAGTGTAAATGTATTTCGCCTTTTCAGGCCGAGATTTAAAAATTTTTTTCATTAATCTCCATCACGGATGAGGTGGTATGATGGTGTACAGTATGTTGTTACCGCAGAAACAATGTGTACCGTATAATAATTTTTTAGTCCATTTAGACTGCAAAATGTAAATAAGTGGCCATGGCAAACTCGTGTAGCATGTGCAGCTAATTTTTAATATGATCACTTAGTTTCAATATTTTGTTTATATTTTGTATTTTTGAGGGAAAAAACTGTTTGATATTTGCTTAAAATGTTTACCTCCTAAACTCTGCGTAACCGGTACCGGGTCCGTGATGTCATTTACTTTCGCATTCTTTATATTTTAAAGGTCCGAAAAAAGATCACAATCTCGATTCGACTCTACACACGATCTTAATTCAGCTTTTCTACGATTCAGCCAATTATATTTTCAAGGTCAAGAGAGAAGAGTAAAGGCGGACGCACAAGTCTTCACAGCAACATGGACACCTTAAAATGGCGTTAAAAGTGTCACATACTGTATTTATAAGATATAATTCACCCAGAAATGTAATTTCTGTCTAAATGTAATGATGTATTCGCAGCTGCGAAATCACGTGAGGCGACCGTAAGCTGTTTGTTTACTACCGAGAATGCACGCTGCACAAAAATCACGCCTAGTTTAGTGAACAGAACCTGCATATGCTGTGAATAACAAGTCATAAATTTGTAAATAACGTTCAGTTTGTTGCACAGAGCGATCGTTTCAGAGCCGCGCTGAAAGAATGATTTGCATGGGGAAGTGAAAGTGAAGGTGGTGTTACAACAAATTCTGTGATGATCGTATTCTTTGACCCTAGTGCACATCATTTAAATGATCATATCGCATTTTACAGTTATGATTACAACAAGCATTTGATATGTTTTTTTTTTCTTTCATAGTAAACACAAAGTGTTGTCCATGAAAATAAATGTTTACTGTGTCAGGATAACTAGCCTATGTAATGTTGAATATGATGCAAAAAGGAATCTGATAATGACAAATGCCTCATTTTACCAGTGAAAACAAATGGTCTAATGCTGTCAATGACAAATGACAAGCATATGCCTCAATCATAATAAATCAACTTCAGAATTATGAATAGTTATATTCTGATGTCATCATTTTACTGTGAATTAACAAACAGGACATATTGGAAGTTTGTTCAAGTCCACCATAATTACTGTACAAAATTTAGCATTTTAAGCAACAGTAAAGCTACACTGTTATTATTATTATTGTTTTATCATATGTTTGAGAATTAACAATAATAATAGCCTACTAATATTAACCTTTATTTTACATGTACAAAATCGTGAGAAAATCGTGATCTTGACTTTAGGAAAAAACATAAAAATAAATTGTGATTCACATTTTAGCCAGAATTGTGCAGCCCTACCATACTGGCCCAATAGCCCCATAAGTGGTTTCATTCTCTCATTTGTTGGAATAAGATAATTTTTGCATAGATTACGATAGAGACATTTTTCTTTTTACATTTTTCTTGTTTGATGTTACATGTTTTCTCCGTGTGCTCCGGTTTCTCCCACAGTCCAAAGACATGCAGTATGCGAGAATTGAATAAACTAAATTGGCCGTAGTGTATGAGTGTGAATCTGTTAATGAGTATGTGTGGGTGATTCCCAGTTCTGGGTTGTGGCTGGAAGGGCATCCGCTCTGTAAAACATATGCTGGAATAGTTAACGGTTCATTCCGCTGTGGCGACCTCGAAAATAGAGACTAAGCCCAAGGAAAATTAAGGAATGAATGTAACTTGGGAAATCTTTTAAATAATAAGGGTTGCCCACATAAAACAGTGAAATGTGATGTACAGTGGAAATCGTTGTTCATCTAAAGTCATATTTTGTTTATTATTTTTACAAGGTTATAAACCAAATAATCAAATGAGATTAACAAATTTTCTTTTCGTAAATATTAATTATATAAAGCCCCCCTTTTTAAAAATAAATTTTCTGGCATAACTACCTTTATATAAAACACATATATCATGAAAGTTATCATTACAGTGAAATAAACTTTCTCATATTATGAAATAAAGTTTTGATCATACCTTTGACAAATACACTGTCATTTCATGTCAGCACTGTGGCTTACGCTGCTATCAAATGGCTCACCTAAGGCCCATTTAATTTCCGTCCCTTATCTAAAGTGAGGGCAGGTGACATGATACTCTAATAGATTTACAAGCCGAATAGTACACAGAAGGAAGAAGAAAGTTCAGAGTGTTTTGTTTTAACCCAATGAACTGTGCGCCATGATAACTGCTTACATCATCATATTTTGTGCAACCTCTTACATAGTAAGACAAGTCGAGGCTCATGTAAGACAAGACAGATAAGCAGCGTCTGTCCTAAATCAAATTCAGCATATTCATTGTGACCATTTACAGTGCTCTGCTATATACTGGTAAAGGTTAACGCTCATTTGTTTGGATATCTTAAGTAGGTCACTACAGTTAAGTATGTCAACACGTGTGAAATCTAACTTCTTTTTGTTTTTATAAGCTCTATTGGTTTCAAAAATGTTAGAGTAGACATTGAACATCTCAAATCATTCACACGCATTCATAGTTTGCTTTTTGGGGCATGTAGCATAACGGAAGGTTAGAAAAAAATAGTTTTCTGTTTGTGCTGCTTTTCCATTGTTTTTATGTGTAAACATGCATTACACACTGCTCTAAAAATGTCACCCTTGTGTTTTTAGAAGAAAAACAAACCCTGTATGGACCTACTTTATGAACTGCCTTACAATTGCAAGAAAATTGTCTGGCTGAAAAAAAACACCTTTTTTTTTAAGGTAAAAAATATTTACAGTTGAAGTCAGAATTTTTAGCCCCTCTTTGAATTTCTTTTTCTTTTTTAATTATTTCCCAAATTATGTTTAACAGAGCAAGGAAATTTTCACAGCAATTTACTCTAACCTGCCTAGTTAACCTAATTACCCTAGTTAAACCTTTAAATGTCACTTTAAGCTGTATAGAAGTGTCTTGAAAAATATCTAGTAAAATATTTTTACTGTCATCGTGGCAAAGATAAAATAAATCAGTAATTACAGATGAGTTATTAAAACTATTATGTTTAGAAATATGTAAAAAAAAAAAAAATGTGTCCGTTAAACAGAAATTGGGGAAAGTATAAACGGGGGCTAATAATTCAGGGGGGCTAATAATTCTGACTTCAACTGTATGTCAAATTATATTAAAAAATATATTCAATAATAAATGTACATAAATATATTTTTTACAAAAAATTGTTGACCCTGCTGGCCTCCCTAACACCACTTCCGGCAGTAACCTAGCTTTCCCATGGAGTCACCCATCCAGGTACTGACCGGGCGCAGCCCTGCTTAGCTTCAGTGGGCGACCCTCCATATTTTTCAATCCAAGAAAATACATTCACATTACATAACATTACATCTTACTCTTTAAACATCCTTATTTAATATAGTGTATACTTTATAACAGTTTTTGTTGTTGTTATTGATAAATAAGATGCATGTATTACCATTTTCTTTGTATTTACATTTTATTGTCCTCAGAAATCTTATATTTAAATTGTGAGATGTAATACTGGAATTGCAAGAATCAAGTGTGCCAATTCCAAAGTAGAGTCAAGGTACAAACTTTATTGTTCTATATTGTGACACCTAAAACAGAAACAACTTTCCCAATAAACCATCTTAATATGGACACACTACAAGATTCCAATTGCTCCTTTTTTTTTTTTTTTAATTTCTAATTTGCATGCTAAATTGTGATTGTTACATTTCCATAAATACAAAGCTAGTTTGTTTGCTGCCTTATGCTTCATTCACACTAGCAGCGACTTTTTTGCTGCTTGTCTCTCTGAGTGGCAACCTGCTGCAAACGCAGTTCTGTGTACGTCTATACAGCAAGAATACAACCTGCCTCTGAGCGAGCTGAGAGAATCACATGAGCTCGACTTGTGCTCCCCTTGGCTGTCACTCAAGAAAGTCGCTCTTCATTTGCATAAAGTTGAAGGATTCTCAGCTTTGTTGCGTCGTTCGATATGCCCACCTGGTCACCAACTGTCACTGTCGCTTGCATAGACGGAGGTTGCCGGAAGTCGATTGATCCCTGTTGAAAGTTGTGTGACTAAGGCTTCACACCACAGACATTTTCTTCAGACAACAGGTATCTAGTTTGCATTCAGTTTCTTTTAAAGACTTTATTCCTGTTCACCAAAGATAAGTTGCAAACAAATGGGGAGAATGTCATGATAAAACTGACTGTTTGCTCTTGACTGTTCTTCCTCACTGGCCTGAGTTTATTTACATAACGTATTTATTCAGAGCATGGCAGAAAGTGCACACTAATGAAGTGAAAGTTTAGCCTTTAAGAAAACCTTTTTTTTTCCACTAAGCTTTTGTGTAGAAAAGAAGAGGGGGATGTGTCTCTGGCATTAGTCTCCTAGAATTTCAAAGAGCTGGATCTTGGCAATAATTCAGAGCAGCTAAGGGGATATATGAATACTCGGTCTGTGAGGCCTATGAGGCTCAAGCTTGACAGGCTGAAGTCATCTGTTCCAGTCTTCTGTCTGCCCAAAACTGCTGTCCATGGTTGGTCTGAGTGAATGGATAATTCCTTTTTGTTGTTGTCAGGAAAAGTGTGGGATAAAACACTGGGTGTGTTTCTTATAAACAAATCATGGCTGGCTGAGTGTCTCAGGCTGAAGAGAACCACATTAGCGAGGCCTTTATTATGACTAAACACACTATGTGACTAAGAAAGGCATGTCAGCCCTGGCTTAACTTTGGAAGTTTGAATACAATTTGGGGAAGTGAACCTTAAATCACAAGACTGATCAACAAACATGCTGCTATAGACGTAAAGTTGATTATCTTTTATTAGGAGTATAGTTTTGTACAAACGTAAAACATCTCACATGATGAACAACCATCATGCATTTTCTTTTAAAAATTTATACAAATCTTATAAGAACATCAAAAGTGCAAAATTTCAGAGCAATATTATGTAAACGTCTGTGAAATGACGACTTAGGAATTAAAAGGTTGTGAACTAGTTAACGTTACATTTCCTTCAAGTGTCAGTCTGAGTGATGTGTAGAGAATATTTTATTTTTTAGTTTGCAACGCTAAACTGATTAATACATTTTTTTATTCAGCATTAAAATGTAAATTCCAAATAGTGATTTCAAACTTAGTGATTCTATTAAAAAGCTCCACTTGAAACGAGTAAAACACTTTTACTTATCGCCCTCAATGTTTGTGGTTCACTGTAAATTAATAAAAAATAAATAAATACAACCTATGTGTTGGTGTAAATTGAAAGGAATAGTTTACACCAAAAATGGAAATTTCATCACCATTTACTTAAGTAGTTCCAATCCTGCATTAATTTCTTTTTTCTGTTGGCACAAAATAAGGTATTTTGAAGAGTGCTGGAAAACGATAGCCATCGACATCTTTAATAGGAAACACTTAAGAAGTGAAAGGCTACACATTTCCAACATTTATCAAAATAACTTCTTTTGTGTTCTTTATCATCATCATGATCATCATCATCATAATCATAAAAAAGCAGGTCCAAAACAAGTGAAGGCGAGTAATTGATGGCAAACTTTTCATTTTTGGGTAAACTGAATACTATCTATGGTACCATAACTTCAAAACTGGTGTACATTTACACACAACTAAAGAAACTTTAAGACTAAGTTCTGTGTTGAACCAAACCAAATCAAACACATCACATCAGAGCTGACAACACACTGCAGATCTCAACTGACTTTAAGTAGAAGAACAGAAATGTGGTAACTAAAGTGCACGAGTCATTGCGATATACTGAAATGTGACGAACAAGTAAAATGGTGGACCTCGGTTGGCAAACAATGTGCAAATACGATGCAATCTTGAACTACAAAAGTCTTATAAGATATTATTAAGGCACAGAGATGAGAAAATAAGTCTTTCCTTGGCACTTCAGGCTCATAAGATCAGTCCTGCGTTGTCACAGGTAAGTATATCATTGGGTTTGGCCTGTCCAATCTGCCTGTGAAACTGTCCCTGCTTGTGTGTCTTCCAGCAATGCACGTTTGGCCCTAGAGTTATACTCTTTATGTTTGGCATCTGCATAAAGACGGTCCTTGATAATGGTGTGACAGCAGTATTGGACAAATTCAGCTCTTGTAAAGAGACGAGTCCGCTAAAAACATCAGGGTTCAGCGTCTTAAGTTGGCTATTGTTGGACAAGTCTAAAGCCTGCAGGTTCTTCAGACTCCTGAAAGCACCTGGATGAATCAAGGTCAGTTCGGACAGGCCGCTGAGAGACAGGTGAACCAATTCTGTCAGCGAATCAAAGGCTCCTGTGTCAATGCTAGAGATGAGATTTCCATCCAGGTTCAGATACTGAAGTGGAATCCCATTAAGTTTCGGCACCGTCTTCAATTGGTTCCCTGCAAGCATAAGACTCTTGATGTACAACGGATGGCCTGGTGTTCTCCTAAAAATGGAGGTAAGAAGGTTTCGTGACAAGTCCACCATTATTGGTAAATCCTGTGTCCTGGTGGTAAAGAGATCAAGGTTGAACTCTTTGAATTGGTTTTCACTCAGGTCTAGCTCAACTAGAGGGAGTCCAGTGAAGCAGCCGTCGCTGAGACCTTCGAGAGCATTGCTGCTCAAGTCTAAAGTCTCAAGGTAACGCAGTTTGGAGAACGCTTTGGGACTGATTTGCGCAATAAGATTGCTGCTTAGGTCCAAACTGACTAAGGTGGTGTAACCCGGTCCAGAAAGCATCGTGTCGCTGATGGAGGTGATGGAGTTGAGGGAGAGGTCCAGATGGGATGTGTCCAAAGGAATGGGGACTGGGGTGTTTCCAGGGCCGATTCTGCTACAGTCCACTTTGGTAAGGCTAAAGCTGTCGAAGAGGCCGAAGGTCTCCACTTCACACCGACACTGCGGATGACAGTTCTTCACAGCACCAATGGCAGCCAGGCCAAGCAAAGAGAAGAAGAGGCACAGCAGAGACGCCATGGTGAGCTGTATAAAAAAATACAAACAAACATAAATGGTTTAATAAATGTGATCATCCCAAAGCAAAATTAACCAATCAAATACAAGTGAAATTCATTCAAGTATGAAACATAATCAGGTTTATCAAAATCAATATAATTTTTTTTATAGCCTTTAGTCCTTTTTTATGCATAAGCTATCATAGTTGAAGTATACAGTATACAGGCATTTTAATACTTTACATGTTATCAGCTCTCCAAGCCTACAAGGGCCCATCAGTGTGGATTTGTATTTGTATTCTTTCTTGCTCGAGTTGTACTCTTCACACTGTGGATAACCTATTTGTTCCTAAAAACTAAATGTGCATCTGGCAGTGCATGTACAATATGTGGATACTATTCTGATACATGCACTATATGCACATATACAATTTAGTCATTTTAGTTGTATTATAAATGCTAAATACAATATTTATTAACTCCGTAATTAAATAACTAATTTTAACATGCATTAAATGACATTGGTGTACTAATAAATTTTCCCTTGTGAATTCAGAAGATTTTCGAAAATTATTAAAAACATTTATGCATGCCAGGCCAATTTAATAGTGAGTAATAGCTTTCTTCAATATTAATAATTAAAAGTGTATAATATAAATATACATTTGACCACCCGCCCCTCATAACGGTATATACCACTGTGATGCATTCAATCACGCCAATCGATGGAAGGAAATATCATTCAACAGTATGAAACTGGCAGCTCTAGAACACCGATTGACATCTTAAGCAGAGCTCAACAATAAGGACTGCCCAATTGCCCAGGGCCAGCTTGAGAGATGCTCAGGACAGTAGACAGAATCGTTGCTGGCCCGATCGGGGCCGTGCTGCCTTGTCACTAAATTTAAATAAACGGCAACATGACCGCAACATCAAATCATGAGGCTAAAAGAAAACGTCTGTTTCTAACGTTGTGGAAACATTTAAATGGGTACAGCACGAAGAAAAAAAAAATTAAGTGATGTTTTCCATAGTTTGCCGTCACTTTTAAGTCAGCCACCTTTTGTTTTGCAATAAAATACCTGCGCATTTTCCATACTGCTATGTTTAACTGCTAAATATTTTAACATTTTTCAAACATTTAAATTCTGCATTCACATACATTATTTCGTGACACATTATGTAATATATGTGGCAAATAAATAGCAATTAACTTTTTTTTTTTTTTTTTTTTTTTAGCGGGGCCAGTGAAAATTTTGTCAGGGCAAGTAAAAATCTGAACCACTGGTCCAATCAGGCCAGTTGAAAAAAATCCTTAGAGTTGAACAACACAACACGCATTTCTTGTAACATAGGCATTTATATCTGCATGTAGCCTTAAAAAAAAGAAAGATTAGATACATCATTTGTCTAGTTTGACATACAGTAACCTCTTGTATAGTCAATAAATATAACTTAAAACACTGAAAACATAGATTTTATTAATAAATTAGATGTAATTTAAATACATTCATACATTTGATTTACTGAAGTATGTATTACCAAACTACTACTGAAAATTTGACCGCCCTTATCGTCAGTGTATAATTTGCACACTGATGTTATGTAAATTGTCAAAAGTGGGACAAAACATTTCTGTTTTATCCATTTATTAAGGTTCCTGCATAGCATAGATAACATCAAAATTAACATTAAGCCACTTCAGGGTTCTTTGAGAGGTTTGAAGAGATTAGTGTATGTTCATTACATACAGTAATTCAGTAAACCAATCATCATCAATCATTTACAGCAGCATATGCATGCTTGTCACTCTGGGATTGTGTAAATTCATTAATATGCTAAAAGCATATAACTATACAAACTTCTTCTCTTCTAGAGCAACTTAACAAGACCTAATTTTTCCACACCTTCTCAAAGGATTTGACCTAATTCCTATGATCAAAGAGCCCATTTAATTGGGCTTTCTCATCTACATAACCAACTTATGATTACAAGGGTGCAAAGCTTTCATGGAGAATTTAGAAACTGTTAAGCACTTAATAAATTAGTTAATAAATATATGACAATGGATAATGAAACTCAAAAGATTTTTGGCTGTAATGCATACAAACCAGTATTAGCAATGGTTAAGTCCAAGTAATTTTTTTTTTCATTACATAATATTATGACATTGCCCTAAATAAAGTAGCATGCCTCTTTTCTTTTTATTCAATAAATATATGAAATTAAAAAAATCTATAAAAATATACTAACATAAATATACAGCCCATCACCATATATTAAGTATTTTAAACTATGTAAATTTGTGAAATAATAATAAAAAAATAATAATAAACCAATTAATTATTACTTGAAGCTCAATAAAACAGCAGAAGCGTAATATGTTGTGGAGCAATGATACATACAAATGTATTTGATTAATAAAATATAAAAACTGCATTTATTTACAATAGAAATATTTAGCAATGTTATAAACATTTCTACTGTCACTTACTTTAGATAAATTTAAATAAAAATATTAATTTCCTAAAAAAAACTCAACCCTTAAACCTATTTAGTATTGACTATATTGCTTGTTATACTGACTAGGTTCAATTGTACACACAAATAAAATTGATTACCAAAAAAAAAAAAAAAGAGAAAATAAATTGACACTATCATTTCATATTTACAGTTTGCATTAAGTAAATCTTGCTTACGTGTTTTCATCAAGTACACAGAAGCTTTACAAAGCAGGCAAAAGACCTTCGTGTCACACAGGTAGAAGCGTTCTCTTCAACTGCAGCTGAAATCTATAAACGCTCCACCATACTCTACTGATGACTTTTCGTCACTGGACCGCCCCTAACATGTGCTCTTTGTTTAACTAAGTGACCTGAACTTAAACCTTTTTCAACACATGGCTCCAGATCTGAGTACAAACAAAACTGCTGAATCTGGGCATGAGTTAACTTGATTATAAAACAAAAGAGAATGCAAAAATGACTGAACATGAATCAGTTTGTAAGATTGCGTGTATAGTAATAATATGATAGTTAAAAACAGAGATAGCGTGCCAACTGAATAATTACTTCTTACATAAATGATTGCGTAATAGGTACAATGATAATAATTAAGTTACAGTATAACTAGTGATGTCTTTGTTAGGGTGCATCAAAGTGCTGTTTCAAATTAATCAACTACACATTCTGATGCTTTGTTTGTTCAAAGGACTTATTTAAAAAAAGCTGAAACAACACAAATCTTGAGTTTTTTTGTGGACGACATAATTGTTTTATTATCAGTTCACTTAAATTTGTAAACACTAATAATTCATTCATGTTGTCCCAACACACATCGTGGATCCTAGCATTTTTACAGCGTTCTATTAAACTCCTTTTAACTCTCTAGAATAATTAAATAATGTGAATCAAGAGTATTTTTAATATATTTTCAATTATGTACCTGTTGTCAAATGACTTATATTGCTTTGCATACTAATTATACAAAACTGAAAAGTAGTGATGCTGCTTGTCATGGTGATCTGCCGATAAAGAGTACCGATTCCGACGCTTCAAGCTTTATATATATCTTTGCTACTGCATAAAGCAAATTTTCCCTTCAATTATGATAAAGTGGAGATCTCACCTTAATTAAGGATGTTGAATATATCCCTTAAACATGTGTCTTAAAACTATTTTGTGTAATAACTAAAGCAGCTTTACAGAAAATTATAGATAAAACAGATAATAAATCATTCCATAGGGATGTGCAATTAATCGAAACTGAATCGCAATTTGAAACATTGCGATTAGCTAAGAGGCTGCAATATAGAATATATGTATTACTTAATTTTCCCCGCCCACAGCAAATGCATGACTGCCCAGTGCCCTCTGTGTGTGACAAGTCTTACAAGCCCATTGATTGAGCACACTTTCGTTCTGGCAAATCAGAATTGATTCACCGAACTCTGCGGAACGCACACAATAAAATACAAACAAACAAACAGAAAAGTGCTGATTAGTGGGATAACACCATCAGCCACTTCAGAAGCATTAATAGATTAACTAATATCAAAGAAAAACAGCTCATCAGTAGTATGGTAATATTTTGGTTTCAAAGTCAGAGACAACAAAACAAAACAGGTAATTTGTAAGAGCTCACGGAATTGTTGCCAGCATAAGGAAATACAACAACCAGCACCTAAATTGGCTACAAAATTAAATCTCGAATCAAATTATCTGTAAAAAAATTGCAATGAGATATTTTCCCCAAATCGCACAGCCCTAATTGGCAAGTACCGATCGACTCTTGAAATGTGATTATCAGCCGATGCTGATCTCCAGCCGATTGATCGTAGCCTCCCTAGTGAAAACTTTAGTAAAAGTATTGCAAATGCAAGATAAAATAACTATTTCATAAATTTATACCATTAATTGTAACTAATTTACCATTAATAGACATTACATACAGTACAATTCCTCCAAGTGTTCTCATGTATACAACACCTACTAGGAAGCTTGATCTTTAAGGAAATCTAGAGGTTCCCTCAAGTAAATGAATTTGTGGTAATAAATTATATCAAAATTGTGATTGAATGATTTGTGATGTGACTTTTGTTGATAAAAATGATACTAGACATTTTACTCAGTATATTTTAATCTAATAACTTATTATTACATATTATTAATGAATGCAACAACAGCCAATAAGTGTGTGACGTTAATAATAATCATAATAGTGCAGTTTCATCTACTACAATAGAGCTTCCTGATAAATCGAAGATGAATTTGGTGCGCATTTGTCAGTAAATCTGTAATCAGCAGTAAATCTCCAACATGTGCGCTTAATTGTAAAAACAAATAAATGTAAAAACTGCTAAGATTTTTATCTTGGGTATACATTCTGTAAGCCCTCTCTTACTAAGCAAAGAGGTCAGATTCATATAAATGTGTTTTTTACAAACTAAACGTATTAGTGCTTTTAATTGGAAAAATAGAAATGAACCTAGAATTGGAAAGTTGATTAAAAAGAATGCATCACATATGTCAATGGAAAGATCACATACATTGTCAAAAAGAAAAAAAATGTGTTTGAAAATATCTGGAGACCTTTTAATAACTGCCTAAAAGTACAATGTACATGTCGGCAGTCTGCTAGAACAAAAACAAGCTTTGAGGGAGTAGGGTAGTGTCAGGGTCTAATCATAGACTTGGGAAACACTTGGGAAACACTCTTTACCTGATTTAAACATATCCCCCACCTTTTTTTTTTTTTGTTCTTGTTTTATTATTATTATTTATATGTTTATTGTTTAGTTTTTAAGGGAACGAGTTGATGCGAGAGAGAATATGGTGAAAAATGTTTGCTGTGTCTACATGATTATTATTCTGTAACTGTGTAATCTGTTGTGATATGCAAACTGAAAAAAGGAATAAATATGTTGTACAAAAAAAAAATTCAAAACTGATTTTATTCCAGCCAAATGAAAAGAAATAAGACTTTCTTTAGACACAGTTTAGACAAACTGTGAATATTCTCTTGCTCTAATAAACATCACTTGGGAAATATTCAAATAAGAATAAAAATTTCACAGGAGGGCCAATAATTCTGTCTTCAACTGTAATAAAATTAAGATATTTTTTACCAATTTAGTTTTATTATACATTACTGTTGGGTTACTAATTTAAAGATCAAGTTGTTTTGTACATAATTTTTTTAAATCAAATGAATTCTAATAGTTTTTCATTTAATTCTATTTTTTATTACATGCGTTTAAGCATGAGCCTGTATAAAATTTTGATGGTATGACATCCATGAATTAAAATATCACTGTTTCACAATATCACTGCATTGTGATTACTGCTCTAAAATATGTTCTTTTTAAATGTCTGGGTAAAAAAACAACAACTGTTTACCACTTTAACACAATATATTTCATTTCCAGAAACGTTAAAAATATTTTGGAACAATAAACATTTCTGCTGGAAATACTGTTGCCCTAAAAAACATGTAAAAAAAATCTTACATATCCAAAATTTTAGCGGTTTTAAAACCTTGACTTTTCCAAACCGCGGAATACCTTTAAACCGGTTATTGACCCATACATGCGTTTGCTATCCTAAAAATCACATAGCTCAAAAACCTTCCACACCCAGTTTGATGCGCATTAATATATACGCCAAAGTGCATAAGTGCGCCAAAAATAGCAAGAAGTGATTGGCACAGTGATTGAGGCAAGGAATGCTTCTGTTCAGCTTGTGGATGCATGTTTTAGTAGAGCATACGTCGACATCTGCCTGTGCGACAGGGGTTATGAACTTCTCCAGGTGTTGCACATTGTAGAGTCGCTTCTTTAAATGCCTGAAGTCTAAGTGGAATGTATTTTAAGAGTAATCACTGTCAGCGTTTAACAGCTACATATTTAAACCATTCATCTTTCTCCCAAATGTGGGAAACTACTTTCACACAATCCATTTTAGTGGCTCTGTGAGACTCCCCATTGAGTCTACATGAAAGTGGCCCAACGTACAGTTAACACAGCCACAGTAAAGGAGAACTACAGTTGGTTCTTAACCAATTTAATTAGCAGACGGCAGACAGCCTAATCCAATAAAGCTGAAAGAATGCAGTACTCTAAGGGGGGTCCGATTTAATGGGAGATTAACGTCTCAAACTGTTTAGTAATACGACTTTTGTGTACCAGGTAGCTTTTGTGGTGCAAACTTCACAATAGTACGCAACTTTTGAATTGCGTGTTACAGATATGCGTTAAAGTGTTGTTTTTATGGATGTTGACTACAGTACAGTTGATATAATATCAGGTGACACCCATATCCTCGAAAGCTCATGTAAAGCCTTATCTCATTGTTATGCAACAAAGCTCTCCTACAACAAACAGGGGTTTAAAATATACCGAGACTGGGAAAGGTTGTGAGCCATGTGTAATCTTCTTGTATCACTGTTGATGGGTTAAAACAGTACCTAATTAACAGGTAAAGAGATCAATCAGTTTGACTGGCATTTTTTTAATCAGGTCTACTGACAAATGGCATCATTTGCTGGGTCTCTAAAGAAAAGTGCTCAACAATGCTAATGCTTCTTCCTCTAACAGGAAACAACATAATTACTCAACTGTTTATAGCTTGAGAGACAGTGAGAAACATACAGTAGAGGAATTTAAGCGCAGTTGTTAGAAATAGGACTGTCGGGATTATCTCAGATTATCTAATTTTAGTTCTTGTTCTTTGAGATGATATTTGTGCAAAAAAAAAAACAGACAAATGTAAGCACATAAACAAATACAAATTAGTGATATTTTTTTAATTTAATTTTAGATTTGTTAATGGCATTGGATGAGTAAACAGAGAAATAAAAATGTTAAAGCAGACCAAGAAAGTCTAGTATCTTCCTTTATATTAATATACAATTGTATTTTTTATTAAACAATGTTAAAAAACTATTTTATATATTTAAAATAATTATAGAAAATTGTGTATTATTTGTTTGCAAGGAAAAAATGTTACTCCAGTCATTTATTTTAGTACTATTACCATTATTACTAATAATTAATATTAGAGTGATTTCTGAAGGATCATGTGACTGAAGACTAAAATAATGAAGCTGAAAAAAGAGATAAAACCTACACACTAGAACCTGATAAAAATGCTCATTTTAGAAAAAAAAATTTCAGATGGCATTTAGAGCTTTTTGGATCTGAACTCTTCATATATATATATATATATATATATATATATATATACATACATATATATGGAACTTGGAACTATTCGTAATCTATTTCGTAATCTTACATAAATATTACATCATCAATAATAATATAGAACAAAATTAAGTAGCTAAATATAAAAACAACAATAATAAATATGTTATTTTTTTGTAATGAACACTGTTTTCATTGTGGCTCATTTCTAGCTAATTTCTATAAAACAAACTAAATACCTTCCATTATTATATCACAGATGAACGTTAGTTTTGGTTCAAAGTACTTTAACGGCCAAACTTCCCAGCATTTCGGTTATCACAGGTATTGCATAGGTAAGCAGCTCACTGAGTTTTGAGACACAGCCAAAATCTACCCACCATAAAAAAACAATCGCAAAGAAACTTTGTAAAGGCTTGACAGTGTTGAGCAAACGCGATCGTGCCATGGCATAAAACCCCCAAATCACGTTAACTTAACTTATATAAAGTAAACTTTTCTGTTGTGCATCTTTACTCCTCATTACGCGACCTATTAGAGATAAAGGAAGGAACATACATCATTTTGATTTTGTCCAAATAAAGCAGACCATATAAAGAAGAACCAGCCGTAAAGGGAGTTTGTGAGACACTCGAGAAAACTTTTGCTTTTTAGTAAAACTTACCATGTGCCGCGACTCGTCCGCCGGAGAGCTCTTACTTTTCCAGGCCAGCATCGGAAAAGCCTTCAGCTTTGGTGACTGTCATATCCAGGGCGTTTTGTCGCGGGGCGAACGAGCTCGTTTGCGGTACTGTTTGGGTTGTGATTTTGTCGATGTAGTTATCGGCTACAGTCTCGCCGCAAAAGATGAAGCGATAAACGCCACCGCAAGCAGACTCGTCTAGAGTTTCACTCAGCGATGCTGGTTAATCCGCGCCCACCATCAACGTCTAGACGCAGAGCTCCAGCAGCGGCCTCTAGCGGCCACAGCAGACTGCTGCAACATCCAAACTTTTCTAAAGCGTTTCTCTATTTATTTATTTATTTATTTATTTATTTTAATTAAACACACAACTGTTATATTTTAAATAGTCCATTGCACTTTAGTCAAAGCTAGTTATGATTATATATGCTTAAAATGTCAATGAACAATCGAGGAGTAACTGTCCATAAATATTCATTTTCCGACTGTATTTGACATAAACATTTGTTTAAACACCATACTTTTGTTCTGAGGTATTCTGTCAAAGTCCAAACAAGTTATCATGATCATTACAAAATAATTTTCAGAAATATTTACAATGAAAAAAATAAAAATAAATAAAAAACAAAATAAACACAGGATGAAAGGAACAATGTGTGTGCGTCTCTCTCTGTGTGTGTGTGTGTGTGTGTGTGTGTGCGTGCGTGCGCGCGCGCGCACGCGTGAATGTTAATAAAAAGTTATTAACTATAAAATAAGTTAAGCTGCACAAAGTAGTGATTTATTATCACTCTTTAAAATGAGAACTGCCAACAACAGAATAAAACTAATCTCTGTTCATCTAGTAAATTCCCATTCCAGCCTTCAAATTACATAGAAATTACAATGCAAATATTTAATGTATTTTATTACTATTTGAACCTCAAAATAAACATATTAATCTACTTTAATTTTTATAATCTACATATTTAGGGCTCTTCAAACTTTTAGATGTTACTGATCCCCATCCTTGTTGACTAAAAATTTACATCTAAAATACTGGAAAATATTTATTATGTATATATATTTTTTACTATTTATTTGTTTGTTTTAATACACTTTTAATTGATCTTTTTTGATATAATGTTGGATTATATATTTTATTTTTATTTAAGCATATTTAGCATTAATTATTTTATTATTATTATTTTAAAATGTATTTTACGTTGTTTTTACATTTCCGTACTTATTTATTTTCTTGTAATGTTTGCTTATTTTTAAACATATTTTTATTTTACTAACTCTATTATTTAATTATATATATTGGATTTTTCTCTTGTGGGCCCCAAATTGAAACCCCCAGTTCTAATTTATCTTAAATGAGAATCCATGAAAAGAGTGCATAGTTTTTTCATCCACTAGAGGGCAGTAAATTAACACAGAAGCAATTGAAAGAGGCCCTCAATTCAATAAATAGAGAAAATCACTCATTTATTCATTCATTCATTTTCTTTTCAGCGTAGTCCCTTTATTCATCTGTGGTCGCTATAGCGGAATGAACCGCCAGCTTATCCAGCATATGTTTTACGCAGCAGATGCCCTTCCAGCTGCAACCCATCACTGGGAAATACCCTTACACTCTTATTCACACAAACAATTTAGCTTACCCAATTCACCTACAGTACAGCACGTCTTTGTACTTGTTGGAGAAACCCGAGAACACAAGGAGAACTCCACAAAGAAATGCCAACTGACCCAGCAGAGGCTCTAACCTGCAACCTCTGCTGTGAGGAGACAGTGCTACTTACTGCACCACAGCGCCGCCCCGACTCATTTATTCATTAATCTTAAATTATAATCCACATAATACAAGCCCGTAGCCAGTCTATTTAAAGGGACGGTTCTTTTTCTCAAAGTGAACCTTTATGCATTTCTTCATGGTTCAAATACAGCATTTTAGTGAAACTTTAAGCATTATTTTGTGCTGGATTAACTTATTGGATGGTTGTCATTACCACACTTTTTGATGCAACAAAAATACTTCCTACGTTTACAAAAATGTGTTTATTTATAAATGTGCATTTAAAGTAGTTATTGCAGTTTTATACGAATGTAATGAGATTAGAACTTTAGAAATGTGAAAAAATACTTTTTTTTAAATGCTAATTTATTATCATCCATCGAAAAAAAAATTGGGAATCTGTTAAACTTAAGATAAAAAATAATAAATTAAAATAAACTAAATTAACTAAATTAAAAAACTGCATCCTAAAGGCTAATAACAAACTGGCCAGCTCATTTTCTCCATCAGAATTTGTCTATTCAAATAACCAATGCCCTCTTTTATTGATTATTGTCATAATTTATGATGGCATACTATCAAAAATGGGACAAATGAGCTCATTTTGAGGGATGTAAATAATAACAATGGTCCTAACGTATTTCCTGGAGTACATTTTTAGTTTCCATACCTTTCAAGAATACAAAAAAGTTCAAATATTGCTAAATAATATTATGGCAGCCATTTTAACATTAAGATATGATTAAATCCCCTTGCTACAGGCCTGTAATAGAGCATATGTGAACTGCAATTTCAACAATGCTTAATAATGTCTAATCAGCCCATCAATATATCAATACCACAACATCCTGTAAACATTTCACAGACCATGCATTTTAATTATTTAACTTTATAGATTTATTTTACTTATTATTTTAATGGCCACAGACTGCCATAATATCATCTGTATTTCTGTATGCTGAGTTTGCATCCTCTGTTTCTGGTTGTAGGGCAGGTGTAGGTGTCAAGGTGCAACACGTAACAAGCTAAGGGGCTTATTGGATATAGGTCAGCACATCTCTCTCGCCCTCCTCTCTCGCTCTCACTCCCACCTCAAAATCTGGATAGTGACCCGAAGGCAAACACACACCCACAGGCCTTCACCCAATGCTTTAAGCTCCATCAGAAATCCCCATAGTCACTCCATCAGTCAGAAAGTCAAGTTCAAGTGTTAACAGCCACATGGTAATAAACACAGTCCCTAATGGACTCCATGGGACATTTTCAGATTTTTTGGGATTTAAAATATCTGACTTCAATTCAGCTTTTCTCAAAATTAGCAGCAATGTTAACAGCATTTCTTGTTTTGCTGTGAAAAAAACTATTTTATTTAATTATTATTATTTTGATCTCAAGAACCATTGCACTCTCTAAATTATATTAGGGAAACACTGAAATACACAAATGACTCTAAATGATAAAAAAAAAAAACATCTGTTCTTACACATGGAATGAACCGGCAACTATTCTGGCATATGTTTTATGCAGTGGATGCCCTCCTAGCTGCAACCCAATACCGGGAAGCACCCATACATTCTTGCATTCACACACACACACACACACACACACTCATACACATATGGCTCAATTTAGTTCATCCAATTCACCCATAGCGCATGTCTTTGGATTGTGAAGGAAACCAGAGCACCCGGAGGAAACTCGCACGATCACGGGGAGAACATGCAAACTTCAAAATACATTAAAAAGTACTGGATTAAATTGTACAATCAATTATTATATTAGGGCTACTGCATTGTGTTGTTTAGCCCACCGCAAATAAATGACAGAGAGTTTTTCATAAATATAAGCACATATATGACCTTATTAAATACTGATTTCTGGAAGATTTAGAGAAATACATTGTATGCTTTTTAGTCTGCTGCACTATTATAAAAATATCTATGGATATATAAATAGCTAACAAACATTTTTTATTTTACTTTCTCTTTATACATTATAGTTCAACCAACTGAAAGCTTAGCAACTGATTCAGCGCACATAGACTATTCACATGGCCTTTGGCTGAATACCGTTTGCAATAATGTCACAAGACACATCTGTGTAAAACATTTTGGTTAATTTTGTGTTAAATTTTACGACGGGACAACTGCGTGAGCACCAATTTGTCTCTGTTTTTTTTGTTTTTTTTTGTTAGGGTAAACATTGTGCTGCTGGTGTAAATGAGGTTTATCTGACGCAGGCAGATGTAGATGAACTCTAGGGATTGTCCAAGGGAGCGCCCTTCGTTAACTTTAATTATACCCTGTACACCTTGTGCAAATTCAATTGAAGCGGGCCGATCACAGCTACACCAACACAAATGCCTAATTACACTGCCTAAACGCTCATGCACCACCGTGTCTCCATGGAGAGATGGAAACAGGTGGATCTATTTTAAATGTGAACCTTTCAATTAGAATATTCATTCATTTATAATTTTTTTCACCTTAGTCCCTTCATTAGTCAGGGGTTGCCACAGCGGAATGAACCACCAAAATGAGAACATGAAAATATAGATAATTTTTAAAAAAATTTTTTATTGTTTTTGCCTCAGCTGGGTCAGTGGGCATTATCTGTGTGGAGTTTGCATGTACTCCCCATGTTCGTGTGAGTTTTCTCCGGGTGCTCTGGTTTCCCCCACAAGTCCAAAGACATGCGGTACAGGTGAAGTAGATAAGCTAAACTGTCTGTAGTGTATGTGTGTGCATGAGTGTGTATGGATGTTTCCCAGTGATGGGTTGCAGCTAGAAGGGCATCCTCTGCGTAAAACATATGCTGGATAATCAACCCTTTTATTATAAGTATACTTTTATATATAGATTATTATAAGTCCTTCACACTTTTTTCATATTAAAACATAAATATAACTGTAAAAATCTTCATTTAACTATGAAAATCAAGGTGTATGTGAGATTTATAGTTCCATTATTTCCTAAACCTTCTTGGCACATCAAGACTTTTCAACCTAATGTGAAATTTAACCACTATATTCAATGCATTTCATAAGGTGACACGGTGGCTCAGTGGTTAGCACTGCTGCTTCACAGGAAGAAGGTCGCTGGTTTGAGTTCCGGCTGGGTCAGTTGGCATTTCTGTGTGGAGTTTGCATGAAAATGAATGAATGAATAATACAATATAATGAAGATGAATTACTTAGACCCTGAACAAAACTATATCCATGTTTATATTCATAACACAATATATTGTATGAGTCAAAATTATTCCTTCATGCCAAAAAACGACTTGATTATTAAATAAAGATGACGTTTCATGAAGAAATTATATACATTTCCACTGTAAATACTGTATATTAAAACTAAATTTTTGATTAGTAATAGGAACAGTTATTTTGAAAAGCTTAATCATTCAGCTTATATATAGGATAATGTGACGCTTATATGACGCTTGTCTGAAAATAAATTCTAATTTTAGTTTAAAAACCCAACCCTAGATAGACCATTTCAATGTGGTCTTGTCATTGGCCCATGAACATTTGCTGCTTGTTGCCAAACTATTTCATAACTGTAACAACAGGTAGTTTAATCATATCTCAATGTTAAAATGGCTACCGTTACATTATTTATCAATATGTAGATTCATGGGAGCTATGGAAATTTAAAATGTAATACAGGAAATACATTTGGCCAGCAATGTTATTGTTTACATCCCTCAAAAGGATCTATAGAAACTTCATAGTTATGCTATTAATGAATAATGTTCATTCCTAAAAAAAAAAAACATGTTAAAATAGTTAAATTGGTTTGATATTTGAGCAATTTGCGGAAAAGTATGAATCCAACATCAATTTTTATAAGTCCTTTACACTTTTTTCCTATAAAACATAAAATAAATGAATATAAATGTAAAAATCTGTTTCATTTATCTATTAAAATTAAAGTGCATTTGAGATTTATAGTTGCATGATTTCATAAACCTTTTTGGCTCATCAAGACTTTTCATCCTAATGTAAAATTTATCACTTGCAATGATCATAATTCACATAAACAAAATTTTATCTTTCCTCTATTTGTCTAAAAAGTACCTAATTGCTTTCACGTTCAGCTCAGTGAGCGCAGGAGGGTCTATGGCGTTAACGCACGTCTGCAATCCTCTTATTTTGTCCCTGACCAAGTATGGATTAGATTCATCCGCGGGTCACTTTCAAAGGAC
Organism: Danio rerio; assembly: GCF_052040795.2. Classification (NCBI taxonomy): domain Eukaryota; kingdom Metazoa; phylum Chordata; class Actinopteri; order Cypriniformes; family Danionidae; genus Danio; species Danio rerio. The sequence continues at coordinate 32,087,708 of NC_141035.1, forward strand.
TTTCATTCAATAGAGAAACATCTAGGCCTCTACATATTATAGGACATTTAATTTAATATGCATACCACTTTTTCATTGAACTTTATTTAGCTAGAATATGTAATTACTTGATTTTAAACATGTCAAGGATTTCAGAAAGTGCGATATGACAAATGTAAGGTAACTTTAACCCTTATTGAGAACTCTTAATTAGTTATACTGCTAAATTTATAACAGTGTTAATGGAAAAATGTATTTAATTATAAAACTGTTTATGTTTATTTTTATTAGAAAATGTATTTAATTGTTTTGAAACTCATCAAGGATTTCAGATGCTGTGATATAAGAAATTGAAGGTAACTTTAACCCATATTGACATCAGCTACGGGGTTATACTGGAATATTTTTAACAGTGAATCTGGAAAATGTTACGGAGTGTTAGGTGTGAATAGTGAAGGTGCAGAAGGATTGATGACTGCAGGCATTAAGCAGATCTCCAGGGTGCTGAAGTTGAATCTCTCAGCGACACCGACGAGCCTCATCAAACTCTTGTTTGTGAGCTGAGATCTACGCATATTTATTTATGCCCACGGAACAACTGACATGACAAAACCATCGGTAAAGATGAGCCTGTGATTTAAAGGATTTTATTCAACCTTATGAAAGGAAATACTGGAGGAAAACTTTGTGGACATGTTTTGATGCATGCATCACGGGGCCCATGTAATAATGGTAAGTTAATTGTTTTTATTATGTTTGATGTCGCATTTTTTTTCCATGCGGGAAATGTACAGTGCTCAGCATATATAAGTACACCCCTCACAAATCTTTTGAATTCATATTTTAATGAAAAGCCATACAAATTTGTGTATATACATTAGATTAGTCAGCACTGAAGCCAAATCTTCATCTTATCTAGCAAAATTACTTACAATAATGGCCTAAAAACTAGTACACCAAAATTTATATGTAGTAAAAAATATTAAATACAAATTTTTAAAAAGAGGAAAAATCAAGAGAAGAAAAAAGTGATACATTTAGTTGAAATTTTGTAGGTTGTAATTTTTTTGCAATACTTTGCTTAAATTTAATTCTATTATTTTTCAGTTTGAAAATGTAAAATTGTAAAAATGTTTGGTGACTAAAATATTATATGTTTAATATTTTATTTGTTTAATAAATCTGTTTTGTTTAAATGCACAAAAATACATTGCCAATATTCACTGAAAAATTGATAAAAATATTCTTATATTTATTTATTTATTTATTTATTTATTTATGGAACCTGCTCTGCCAAGCAGTAGATTAGCAAAGCATTAATGCAAGCTATATGACGAATAATATGAGTGATTGTTTTTCATTTTTTCAAAAACATTTTCCAATCAGAATTTAGTGACACTTACTGTAAAAATGTGTGGAAAAAAATAGTATAATAGATAGTTTCAGTTTATTGTGATATTTTATTCAAAGGGTTATGCAAAACTGCATTTATATAATGTGAAATAATTAGTGATTTAATATTATAAATAAGACATTTGAAATTGTTGAAATTGAATTGAGGAAGTTTTGTTTATCACTATTTATGCAACGGTTTAGTTATGTCATAATAATCTTACATTAGTACATATTCAAGTACCATGCTGATAACATTACTAATGTGTAGAACAATATAGCATGCATTATTATGTTACTAATACTGTCGTTTTATAACATTGCTAAGTCTAACAGATTGTTTTGGTACATTGCTAGCATGTTACTGCCATAATATTTGTGCATTGCTAGCATGATTTCACTCACTGCTAATATGTTTTAGCATGTTGCTAGGCTATTGTTAGTATGCTTTAACACACCACACTGCAAGCATAGTTACAAGTGTTTTTGCAAGCTGTTAAGAAATCACTATATTTTAGTAATCTACATGTCTTGCATGTAACACATTGTTGTTAGCATGTTAGTAATATTAATTGACATGTTGCAAGCAAGTTTAACTAAAGGTTACAATGCTAGCTAACATGCTTCTGGAATTTAGAGCATGTAACTAATAACAAATTTTACATTTTGGCTAACATGGCTTAGCACACTGATAAATTGTTATAGTGTTAATGTGTTTCTTTCGAGTTGTAGCATGTTGCTATCATTTGGATAATCTTTTAGAACATTTTTGCATATTGTAACATGTTGTAGCATAAGTGCCATGCTGATAACATTAATAATGTGTAGAACAATGCGAGCATGCATTAACACTTATAAATAACACTGTCATTTTATAACATTGCTAAGTCTAACAGATTATTTTAGCACATTGACAGCCTGTTACATTCATAATATTTGTACATTGCTACCATGATTTAACACATTTTAGCATGTTTCTAGGATGTTGTTTGAATGATTTAGCTTACTGTTAGCATAGTTAAGAGTGTTTGTTGCAAGCTGTTAATAAATCACTATTATGTTTTTGTAGTCTACGTGTCTTTCATGTAGCACATTGTTATTAGCATGGTAGTAACAATAATTAACATGTCACAAGCAAAATTTACTGAAGATTAGAATGCTAGCTAACATGTTTCTGGAATTTGAAGCATGTTTCTATTAACATGTTTTAGCATGTGTACTGCCTTCACGTGTTAACAGAATTATCATAATTACAAATTTCCCAGTTGGAAATTAGCATGGATTAGCATGTTGGTTGCATGTTTCTACCATGGATAACATTGTAAGCATGAATTAGCATGTTGTAGGATCAATAAGCTTGTTGGTAACATGTTGCAAACATGACTTAACAATCTGTAACTTAGTATTTGAATTGTTTGTATTGTATCAAAAACTATACAACCTAGCTGCATATCCCAGCCAGTATCATTGGATTTCAGGCCTCGTAAATGATATTAAAGTGAAGATTGAAGATTGATTGAAGACTGAAGTTGCTAATCTGTTGTCTTCTAGGTGTCTGTCTCTCATAACGGCTTCTAAAGGAGGACAATGCGTCATATTCACCTCCCATTCGGAGGTGCTTTATGGCAGTTCTCCAGTTACCCTTGCTGCCCTGTCCTGAGGAGCAGACGCAGCCTCTCAACGCTGCCATTCTATAGCATTACACTATGGATTATTCTCGGCGTGCTGACGTTTCCACGCTGTGTCCAGTGTCTCGTTTTCAAAGTAGGAATCATAGGCCCATGGAACTGTGACCCTAATTACGCAAAATCGCTTCCCGCCATTGCATCCCGATTGGCTGTCGGTCGCATCAACAATGATTTTAGCTTAGATCTGGGCTGTACGATGGACTTCGTCATCCTTCAGGAGGCCTGTGAGACGTCTAAAGCCCTGACCTCATTTGTTCAGTATGAAAACGTGGCCGATGCATTTGTAGGCCCCACTAATCCAGGATACTGCAATGCAGCAGCACTAATGAGCAAGAATTGGGACAAGTCTCTATTTTCGTGGGCATGTGTTAACCATGAGTTAGACCGTGTTCAGGGTTACCCGACATTTGCTCGGACATTACCATCCCCATTACGGGTGCTTTTTAACGTTCTGAAGTTTTTCAGATGGGCCAACATTGGGATAGTGTCTTCTAATGAGGATATATGGATTGACACAGCGGCTAAATTGGCGAGTGCTCTCAGAAACCGGGGCCTTCCTGTTGGCATCGTCACGTCCATGGGGAATAATGACACCATGCTGGAGAACACACTGATGAGCATCAAGAACGCAGGGGACATCAAAGGTGCAGTGTTCTGAATGCATAGATTTGCAGTGTCTGCATTAAAACATTAATTTAATGTGCTGGGGTAAACAGGAGTAGTTGTTACACAGTAGTTGTTTTTTTAATTCTGATAATTATTTCTCAGTACTTTTCTCAGATAATTTTTAGATCAATCAAACTCAAGAAAAAAAAGTTTACAAAGAAAACAAAAAGAATGTTACTGTTGTTCTTTTAGTGATATACTAGAAATATACTGGACTGTTATATATTATTACAGTCTTTTAATATATAATTGTTTGATTCATATCAAACTTTCAATAGAAAATTTATTAGTAAGTACATTAATTATAATATATGCACTGCTCATATTACACTTTTGTTTTTTATATATAAATCAATTATATATTTCTATATACAATTGTATATTTCTATCTATCTATCTATCTATCTATCTATCTATCTATCTATCTATCTATCTATCTATCTATCTATCTATCTATCTATCTATCTATCTATCTATCTATCTATCTATCTGTCATAGTTCTGTTATTCCATTTATCCATCTTTTAATCCATCCATACATCTATCTATTTATCTATCAATCCATCCATTCACCCATCCTTTCATCCTTTCATCCAAATAGTTTTGGTTTAGAATTTTTCTGCAGAAATGCTTTATTGATATGTATTATTGATTATAATGGTAAATGAAATGTGTTTGTGTTTGAATATTATTTAGTTTAAAATAAATCAATCAAATCAAACTACTAAGTGTTTTAAAAATATTCTTAAAAATGCAAACGAGGCATTGTTTAATGGAATAATTGTTTAATGAGTTTATTTGCATACATTTCTTCCACAAAACTCTGAAAAATAAACAAAGACAGATTCAAAATACTTATTCTATTTTTATCACTACTTAACACAGGAAACACTCGTGAACAGTTAGAAAAAATATTGAATTTCTTTGTAGGATATAACGTATATTTTACGTATTAAAATATCAGCCATAATATGTATAAAAATATCACTCAAAAAATCCTTTAGAATATATTTATTTCAATTCAAGTTTATTTGTATAGTACTTTCCACAATAATAATTATTCCAAACCTACAGATGAAGACCTAATTATTAGCCCCCTATTGATTTTTTTTTTTTATATTTCATAAATGATGTTTAACAGAGCAAGGCAATTTTCACAGAAAGTCTTATTTGTTTTATTTCGGCTAGAATAAAAGCATTTTACATTTTTTAAAAGTCATTTAAGGTCAAAATTATTAGCCCCTTTAAGCGATATTTTTTTCTGATAGTCTACAGAGCAAAGCACCGTTACACAATAACGAAGAAAACAAAATGAAACAATATTATGTTACTGTTATTTTAGTGATATACTAGAAATATACTGGACTGTTATATATTATTACAATCTTTTAATATATAATTATCTATCTATCTATCTATCTATCTATCTATCTATCTATCTATCTATCTATCTATCTATCTATCTATCTATCTATCTATCTGTCTGTCTGTCTGTCTGTCTGTCTGTCTGTCTGTCTGTCTGTCTGTCTGTCTGTCTGTCTGTCGTAGTTCTGTTAAGCCATTTATCCATTCCATTTAGCCCTACATATCTATCCATCTATCTATCGTAGTCCTCTTATTCCACTTATCCATCTTTTCATCCATTCATACATCTATCTATTTATCTATCAATCCATCCATTCACCCATCATTCCATCTGTTGTAGTTCTGTTATTCCATCCATCCATCCATCTATCCATCCATCCATCTGTAAATTACACTGTAATTATCTAAATACATAGACTAGACTTGACTTGAACAATGCTTGAGGTATTGTTCACATTAAAGTTAAAATGTTTAAACTGAACTAGATGGTTTTTTTTTTAAAACCAACATAACCACAGCTAGAAAAAATATATAATTCGGTTGTAGACTTCTGATTACTGCAGTACAGCCCATGTGACGACTATACTGTTGCCCTCTATCAGCTACTGTATGTTTAAACATATGAAAGTTTTCTTCATCTCTCATGCCTTTCACTTCTTTTGCTTATGGTCAAACTATACTTTTCTGATTATGATCCTTTAAATTCGAATAATACATCTTTATTTTGACTTTGATTGATTTATTTAATTTAATTTGTTACAGTTTGTACAACTTAGACTGTATATTGTCTAACATTCATTACTACGAATCAACTGATTTTTCCTGTGTGTTTCAGTCATCATTATGTGCATGCACTCAGTGCTCATTGGCGGAGAGCAACAAGCCACTTTCCTGACGAAGGCCTATGACATGGGTCTGGCGAGCGGTCGATATGTGTTCATACCATATGACACGCTCCTGTACAGCCTGCCCTACATCAACATCACATACTACCCTCTGCAGAACAACAGCAAACTGAGCAAAGCCTACGACGCGGTGCTCACTATTACTCTAGACTCAGATATCATGACATTCAATGAAGCCTTCAATGCGGCCAAACAACTCGGAGAACTGATGGTGACACAGGAGCCAGAGCAGGTGCAAACTCTGACATGTGTGAAGCTCATTTATGTGTACAGTTGTATAAAACATTGCACAAAACATAAAACACAAAGTGTGTAAAGCATTAAACATTGCGTTAAAGGGATAGTTCATTTTGTTATCGTTTACTCACCTTTTACTTCTTTCTTCTGTCTAAATGTAAAAGAAGATATTTTAAAGAAAGTTGAAAACCATAGGCTTCCACAGTATTTTTTATTTTTTTTTATGGAGGTCAATAGGAAGTTACATGTTTTCAGCTTTCTTCAGAATATCTGCTTTTGTGATCAGCAGACGAAAGAAACTCATACAGGTTTGGAGGGACTTGAGGGTGAGTACATAGTGAGTACATTTGATTTTATTTGGGTGAACTATCCCTTTAAAGCAAGACACTGCAGGTGAATAAGGGAAAAAAAATACTAGTATGTTTCAGCATGCCTTCCCAGTTGATTAACTAATTCGATCCAGTGGAAAAAAAATTGTTTTGGTTTAGAATTTTTCTGCAGAAATGCTTTGTTGATATGTATGATTGATTATAATGATAAATGAAATGTATTTGTGTTTGGATATTATTTAGTTTGAAATAAATCAATCAAATCAATCTACTAAGTTTTTTAAAATATTCTTAAAAATGCAAACGAGGCATTGTTTAATAAAATAATTGTTTAATGAGTTTATTTGCATACATTTCTTGCACAAAAATCTGAACAATGAACAAAGACAGGTTCAAAATACTTATTCCTTTTTATCACTACCTAACACAGAAAAAGCTCGTGAACAGTTTGAAAAATGTATTTTGTAGGATATAACGTATATATTACGTATTAAAATATCAGCCATAATATGTATAAAAATATCACTCAGAAAATCCTTCAGAATATATTTATTTCAATTCAAGTTTATTTGTATAGTTCTTTCTACAATAATTATTATTCAAAACCTACAGACGAAGTCATAATTATTAGCCCCCTATTGATTTTTTTTTTCTTTTTTAAGTATTTCATAAATTATGTTATAAATTTTCACAGTACGTCTCATAATATTTTTTCTTCTGGTGAGAGTCTTATTTGTTTTATTTTGGCTAGAATAAAAGATGTTTAGTTCAGTGAAGTTTGGTGTATGTGAAGCAATGGTTGCTGCAGTGGAAATTTAGTTATGAGAAAAACTTCTTTTGAGTTTGAGTTGTATATTGCATTTGAAGTCTGCAGACACAAATTGATAAAGTGCGACAAAAACCAACTTATAAAAACATAATTTGGATGTTTTCTCTACATTTCACTGAAAACAAGCATTGACAAATGCATGCTAATACAGTGTCTAGCCTAAAAAACATTCTGTTCCCTTTCAGGTCTCTCCGCTCTTTGGTACAATCTACAACAGTTTGTACCTCCTCGCCAAGTCCATGCACAACGCCAGAAGAGCCGGTCGCTGGTTGTCCGGGACCAATCTGGCCTATTTCACCAGGAACATTACATTCACTGGCTTCAACCAGGATATCCAAACAGATGAGCAGGGAAACGGCCAGACCAACTATGTGATTCTGGACACTGAGGCCTGGGGCACTCAGCTGTATCGCTGCTTTCTGGTGGACATGACCTCAGATTTGGTGCTGTTTGCTGGCAGGTTCATTCATTTCCCTGGAGAGTCGCCTCCTCCTTCAGACTCCAGGTGCTGGTTTGAGGACAATGCCATCTGCACTGGAGGTACAACAAAAAATACCACACAATTTCTAGATTTTGTGTTCTGTAAGAAATAGACATTTGATTTTTAATGGCGTCATTGTTTTTTGCTTGAAAGTAATTTGTGTTGCTTTCAACTACTGTACATGTAAATTGTGGTTTCAGTGGCAGCAGTGTTCAAGCCTTATGTTTTATTACACTTAATATTTGTGGTACAACTTTTTATTTTTTACTTTAATTAGATAGTCAAATAAAAAAAATTGATTCATTAATTAATTCAATTTATTTTGTATTATTTTAATGTATGATTATTCAAAGCATAATCATTTAAGAAATAATTAAAATGAATAGTTAACAGTAATTAGCATATACCATACATAATTTGTGCTATGTATATGGATTGTAAAAAGTTAAATTGGCATTTTTGTGTTTAATTACATCAATATTAAACATTATTAATTTTAATAATATTTAATAATATTTTTATAAGAATATCACATTGCTGTTTTATAAAATTTATATATTCATTCTTTACATTTATACTTTGATCAATATTTATATAATAAGAATAATTATTATAATGATCTAGTATTCAAAGTATAAACCTTAAAATAATTAAATTATATTAAATTAGAACTTATATATAAGGTTTGTAGAAAGGAAAATTGGTATTTTTCTTTAATGAATCAACAATATTGTACATTATTCTTATACTTATTACTATTATTATTATTATTATTATTATTATAAATAATAGCAACAAATATGACATTACTTCTTTGTAGGATCACTGTTAACCAAAGCATATCATTTTATATATATTTTGTTATGTATATGCTATGTGTTTGTCTGTTAATCTCTCCTTTTCTTTTGTAGGTGTGGATATCATATACGTCATCATAGCATTTGTGATAGTTTTGATTATAGTTCTTGGTTCTATTGGCCTATCTCTTTTCATAAGGTAGTTTTACTGTGGTTTTGATAACACTCTATTATTTGTTACCTTTAATAAATAAATAGAACTACAAGTTGTGCTTGATCTTGTCTGTTTTTTGCAGGAGGCGAATCCAGCAAATCCAACTGATTAAAGGGCCCAACAGAATACTGCTAACACTGGAGGACCTGACCTTCATCAACCCACAGCTCAGCAAGAGAGTATGTGCCAAATCACCAGCTGCTTTCTTAAAGTATTTGAAAATCTTCCTCTACATTTAATATGTATTTTGTTACAGAAAATCACCCTTGAGGATCTTAGCGACTCTAAAAGTTACATAGAAGAGAAAAGCACAGGGGATCGATCGCGCTCTGTAAACAGTATGGCAACTGCAACACATGAAACGTCTAATGTAGCTGTTTATGAGGTAACCTTTCATGGCTTTTTTTCTTTTTGTTTGATTTGTGTCTGTTCACACTGACACAAATATTAATAATTTTGATGTTTACAGGGTGACTGGGTTTGGCTGAAAAAGTTTACAGAGGGGCATTTCAAGGAGGTCAAGCAGAGCACTACTAAGATTTTTACCAAGGTATTTGCTTGTAAAGTTTAACTTTGTTACTATAGTACTCAGCGTAAACGAGTACATCTCTCACAGATCTCTATTTAAAATGAATATTATTCAATTGGATGCTTGGCAATAATATATTTCTGAATATATATTAGATTAGTCAGTACCAAAGTCAAAACTGGAACTAATCTAACAAAAACTTAAGATCATAGTCCAAAATTTTGCACACTCAAGTTATTATGTTGGGGAAACTATTAAATACATTTTTAATATACAGGAAACATCAATAGAAACATAAAAAAGTATTACATTTTGTTGATATTTTGTAGATTTTGTAATTGTTTTGAGATAAGTTTTTTTTACTTATAACTTTGTAAATAAATGTTTTGTAATAACTTTTTTTATAAATAACTTTTTCAAAATAAATTATTTTTAATAAATTATTTTTTTTTAATAATGTCTTTCTATTTCTAAAGATGTCTTATTTTAATGAATATAGCTGTTTAATAAAACTGTTTTGCTTGAATCAGGGGTTTCTAAACTCATTCCTGGAGGGCAGATGTCCTGCTTAGTTTAGCTCCAACTTGCTTCAGCACACCTGCAAGGAAGTTTCTAGTATGGGGTGGCTAAACTTGGTCCTGGAGGGGGTTGCAGGACCAAGTGTGGACACCCCTGGCTTAAATGCACCAAAATTTTTGCCTACATTCACTAAAAAATGGATAAAAAATATTAATTTTCAAAAGTGGGTGTACTCATTAATGCTGAACACTGTAATTGAATTCACACTTGACAGGTCTGTTTTGACAAAAATGAATACTGGTGTGATTGCTTTACAGCAGTTAATTTGAATAGGTGTGAACGCTGATATCCGAACTTTGGTACACACCAAACAAACAAAAACTGTTGATAACATATCATTGCGCTTTTTAAGCAAACTCTGCTGAAATATGAATGCATAACAGGTCAAAGACGTAACAAGAGACGGGGCCATTAAAAGGACAGAATAGTCAAGCATTCTTGTTTTTTCTTTTCAAATAAGCAACCTTGGCCATCATTACCCATTATTCAATGCACACTATTAAAAATAGAGGTACTTAATTGGTATGGATGGCCTTTGTCATTCATGCAACACTTTTATTTAATAAAAAAGTTCTTTATAGTAGAAAACATTTGATGAAATAATTAATAAAATGTTCTTTGTAAACAATTGTGAGGATTTGCTAATTTTCTCCAGATACTTCATTTCATGCTTCTGGAAATTCTGGTGCTGTTTTGGATGTTCTAAAAGTTTGGTTGCAAAATGTGCATCATAAAAACAAAATTTTATCCATTAATAATTTTTCATCTTTACATTCAGTCTGTATGAACTTGACAGCATGAACACTAAGTGAACCATGACCAAACATATCATTTTCTTTTGAACCAAATACACCAAGAGAACCACCAGCTACAAGTGTGAACACACCCTTCCAGATTGCCGTGGGTTTGTTGTTTGAGTGACAGTTCCTATCATATGTATAATTCCCAGATGAAGGACCTGCGGAATGAAAATGTCAATCCATTTCTGGGGTTCTTCACCGACTGTGAGATGTTTGCCATTGTCACTGAGCACTGCTCTCGGGGGAGTCTGCATGACCTCCTTCGCAATGATGATGTCAAACTGGACTGGATGTTTAAATCCTCCTTGGTGCTGGATCTCATCAAGGTACTTTGTGATGAATCTCCAGATCATCTGCACAATGTCTGTCTTTGACTCCACTTGACGGTTTTTGGTCCCCATTCAACAGGGCATGAAATATCTTCACCACAGGGAGTTTCCTCATGGGCGTCTGAAGTCTCGTAATTGTGTTGTAGATGGACGTTTTGTCTTAAAGATCACTGATTATGGTTACAATGAGATTCTTGAGACCCAGAAAGCACCAAAGGAGACACTGCCACCAGAGGGTAAGAGTTTATGTTGGATAAAATAGATTTATTTAATGCAAATCTCACTTTTATTGTAAGAATATGTTTACGTAATTTTAAGTTAAATCCTTTTATTATATGGTTGCCTAAAATGTTAACTTTTAAAAAGATGTTTTAAAGGGAATTTTTTAAACAATAATACAGTTATTGAATTGTATGAAATACTAAAGAGTAATTCTAAAACGTGACATCATGGACATTTGTATTAACTGTTCTGGCTATTGACCTTATTCTGCAATGCGGAAGTGGACTCGTGTTGCCATTGTTTTACAATGTTTGATTCAGTTGCGGGGACACGGTGGCTCATTGGTTAGCACTGTTGTCTCTCAATAAGAAGGTTACTGGTTTGAGTTCTGGCTGGTTCAGTTGGCATTTCTGTGTGGAGTTTGCATGTTCTCCTCGTGTTCATGTGTGTTTCCTCTGGGTGCTCCATTTTCCCCCACAGTCCAAAAACATGCGCTATAGGTGAATTGAATAAACTAAATTGGCTGTAGTGTATGAGTGAGAATAAGTGTGTATGGGTGTTTTCCAGTACTGGGTTGCGGCGGCAAGGGCATCCGCTGTGTAAAACATATGCTGGATAAGTTGGCCCTTCATTCCGCTGTGGCAACCCCTGATGAATAAAGGGACTAAGGCGAGGGAAAATCAATGAATGAATGATTCAGTTGCCTATGGGAGAAATGACTAGGAATAATAAATGTCAGAAAACAGTCAAACTCTACAAACAAGTGTTTAAAAATAACAGAAAAAAGAATATATATATATATATATATATATATATATATATATATATATATATATATATATATATATATATATATATATATATATATATATATATATATATATATATATATACTTGTTTGTAGAGTTTGACTGTTTTCTGACATCTACTGTAACAACCAGTGGAAGTGAATGAGACCGGAAGTCTCGAACCAAAAAGATTAGATTGGCTGTGCCCGCTCATACGAGACAAATAAAGTCAATATGCAAGCATGAGGACATGCTAATTAAAACAAGAATTCCAATTCCATTATTGGCTAAACAGAATCGTAAATATAAGTCTTTTTTCCTACAATTTTACATTCCAAACTACTGGTCTAGCATGTATTATACATCTTTTTTGTCATTAATGTGGATTTGTGTGAATGGGCAACATTTCGGCAATACCGTCATCTTTATGTAAGCTTTTTAAAATGCAAAGGAAACACATTTTAGGGCTTTTTAAAATGTTAACATACCCAAATGCTATTGAAAAAACATAGGTAAATTTCTTGTCTCTCAGATCTATTCTGGACAGCTCCTGAACATCTCAGGGATCCTGAAAGTCCACGGAAAGGAACTTATAAAGGAGATGTGTACAGCTTTGCGATTATACTTCAAGAAGTTGTTGTCAGAGGAGCACCGTATTGCATGCTCGGCCTGTCCCCTGAAGGTTGGTTGTTAATAAATTGTTGTTCATACTGTTATAGTTATTTTAAGCAGAGATTAACAGTAACTAGGCAGGAATTATAAGTGAAACTTGACATATATTTTTATAGCAAAGATACTTATTGTATCCACAGAGATAATAAGAAAGGTGAAGAAACCTCCACCTATGTGCCGACCCACTGTAGCTCCAGATCAAGCTCCACTGGAGTGCATCCAGTTGATGAAGCAGTGCTGGAGTGAACAGCCTGATAGAAGGCCTCCTTTTGATCAGATTTTTGATCAGGTGAGCTCTGAGAAGGTTTAAGACAGAGAACTTGTAAGATGATTAGAATATAATGGCAGACATTTTATATAGTGATTTTAAAAATAAATTATTGCTTTTATCTATTAGATTTCATTATTAAGTACTGGATTTCGATTCAAAATTTTTTCACATACAATAGTTGTTTACTATGTGTAACATTATACATTTTATATTAATGTGCAATTATTAAAACTTTTTACAAATATGTTTATTCAGAAAGGTTGGATTAAATTAACAAAAGACAATAAAGACATTTAAGATGTTACAAAAAGTTATTTTGTAAATGTTGTTCTGACAAAAAAAAATTCAGCAGAAAAAGCATTTTCAACATTGATGATATTAGTTTATAATTATTGCACAAAAATCTCCATGTTAGGATGAATTCTGAAAGATTTTCTTACACTCAAAATAATGTTGCTGCTTGTTTAAACTGCTTATTTAAAACAAACTGAAACAACATTTTGATTTTTTTAATTCAAATTATACTTAAAATTGTAAAAACTATTATAGATATTAAGTTAACTTGATCGATTTGCATTGGGACGACCTGTTTCCAAACCTGTATGATTTTTTTTTCTTCTGCTGTACATGTAAAAAATTACAACAGTAGCCAACAGTATGCTAATCAGTATTCTTCAAAATATCTTCTTTTGTGTTGAACAGAAGAAAGAAACAAGAAATTAATGACACAATTTTCATTTTGGGTAAATTACAAAGCTTTTTTTATTATAAGTGGTAACCTTTTCTAACGTCCTTTTTTTCAGTTCAAGCTCATCAACAAGGGCAAAAAGACCAACATTATCGACTCCATGTTGCGCATGCTGGAGCAGTACTCATCCAACCTAGAAGACCTGATCAGAGAAAGAACAGAGGAGCTGGAGGTGGAGAAACAAAGGACAGAGAAGCTTCTGTCTGAGATGCTTCCTCCGTGAGTAAATACTATCATACACCTACGCCAGTGATCACCAAACTTGTTCCTGTAGGGCCGGTGTCCTGCAGATTTTCGCTCCAACCCTAATCAAACAGGCTGAACAAGCTAATCAAGGTCTTACAAGGAATACTTGAAACACCCAGGCAGGTGTGTTGAGGCAAGTTGGAGCTAAACCCTGCAGGAACACCGGCCCTCCTGGACCAGGATTGGTGACCCCTGACCTACGCTCTTCTCAAAGTAAGCCATGCTCCTGTATAAATCTCAATCTTCATTTACAGCTCTGTGGCAGAAGCTCTGAAAACCGGTGCCTCCGTGGAGCCAGAGTACTTCGATCAAGTCACCATCTACTTCAGTGACATCGTAGGCTTCACCACCATCTCATCTCTCAGTGATCCAATAGAGGTTGTAGACCTGCTCAATGACCTCTACAGCCTATTTGACGCTGTACTGGGCAGCCATGATGTCTACAAGGTGAGCTTGAGTGTCTGAAAACCAACATTATGAAACAGATTTCCAAGAAAAGCCATTAAACTTTTTTTTTTCACAGGTCGAAACCATTGGAGATGCCTATATGGTGGCCTCTGGGCTGCCAAAGAAGAACGGCAACAAGCACGCAGCCGAGATCGCCAACATGTCGCTGAACATTCTCAGCTCCGTGGGCTCCTTCAAAATGCGGCACATGCCTGAAGTTCCGGTCAGGATACGGATCGGCATTCACTCAGGTTAGTCTATTAATCCGGTTAGGGTTGATGTTATGAAAAACTGATTGATTGTAAATGCTCATGTAATCATCATGCATTAAAATTTAATGTCACTCTGCTGTAGTTTTATCACTCATAGGTCTATTTTGGTCAGTTATTGAGATGTGTTTTCATGGTCACAATTGGTTAAAGCTAAATAAAAGTGTAACCTAAGGGTTGCTAGGTCTAAGAAAATATTCTAGCCCAATGACAGCTCACAACCCCCCCAAAAGGAATGAAAAGTAGCACATTTTTGTGTACAATTTGAGTCAAATGTACTAAATCATCAAGTCTAAGGTACTAAATCAAACAACAGTACTAAGTAACTTTCTCATATGTCTGCGCATTTGATGTTGTGATTCTTTTACTCTCTCACTTGAAGCTGTATTTGCGTTGCCAGATATACATTCCATGATCAATGCCCAGTGGTGTGAAGTAACAAATTAAAAATACTTAAATTACTGTAATTGAGTAGTTTTCTTCAGGAATTTTACTTAACTAAGTAGCTTTTCAAATGTGTACTTTAACTTTCACTTCAGTCATTTTTAGTGCTGTATCGGTATATCGACATAGGACCTATATATATATATATATATATATATATATATATATATATATAGTGCTTTTAAAGCCTTTAGTTGACTTTACCATAAAAAAATGAGTAAACTAAAAATTTTGTCAGCATTTACTTACCCTTTGCTTCTACCAAACTTGTTTGAGTTTCTTTCTTCTTTTGCACACAGGAAAGATATTTTGAAGAAAGCTGAAAACCTGTAACCATTGACCTCCATAGTATTAGTTTTTTTTACTATGGAAGTCAATGTTTACCATTTTTAGCTTTTTTAATGTTCAACAGAATAAAGATACTCATAAAGGTTTGGAGCAACATTTTCATGAATACATTTTCATATTTGGATGAACTAATTATGTGCAGAATTATAAAATGTGCATAATTTTAAAAAATCAAGTTAATGAATTTACTCTCTTTGTTAAGTACAGTATTGAATTGCTCTTTACCGTATCTTATCCTGTTTGTTCTCTATCCAGGGCCGTGTGTTGCTGGAGTCGTGGGTCTAACTATGCCTAGATACTGCCTTTTTGGAGACACAGTCAACACCGCCTCTCGTATGGAATCTACAGGGTTGCGTATGTTCCATTTAGATTTCTTTTTTACAGATGTGATATGGAAACATTGTGTGCTGTATTTGGATACTCTGTTAACAAACATTATTTCCTTCAGCTTACAGAATTCATGTGAACATTAGTACAGTGCAAATTCTCCGCTCACTGAATGATGGCTACAAAATAGATGTTCGTGGAAAGACTGAGCTGAAGGTACTAACACAAATGTTTTCTTTTACAGATTATAACTAGCAAAATAAAATTTGAACAGGCATTGAAAGTTTGGGGTCAGTTTAATTTGATTTTTAATTGTTTTAATTCGGCAAGTAGGCATTAAGTTTATAAAAAAGATTCATTAAGATTTGTTCAAATTTGTCGGTGCCAATAGACTAGTGGTTAAGTGCTTTGACAATACATTCTATCTGCTCCCAAAACTTTCCTGTCTGTCCTGCATTATCCTATCCTAATTAAAGACAGAAAACCCTAAAATATTGTCATATTCTATCGTAAATGAATTCTGAATGCTAATTACTAAAATTAATAATAATAAATATATTTTTGAACACTAAATCTACGTATTAGAAAGATTTCCAAGGAGTCATTGTGACACTTGGAGCTTGGTAAACCCTTAAAGCTGCTGAAAATTCAGCTTTTCCAGTAAAGGAGATTTAATAAGCAAAGAAAAATTACTGTTATGTAAGGTTAAACACAGTTATGGGGCAACTGTCTGTGAATATAACCAGCTTCTGATGGTAAAAAATCACTAATTTTATTTTTTAAAATCACACTTGATAAAAACACTGCAGAAACACTTTGATTGACATTATATCTTTGTACCTGTCGGGCCAATTAGTGACGACCTCTGCCTCATTCGTTTTTCAATCTGCCACTATGGTTTTGTGTTTAATAGACGTCCAATAGACATCTAACGGTAGACAGATTGACTAAAACAAGGCTAAACTTGGGCTGTCATTCATTCATTTATTTCTTTTCGGTTTAGTCTCTTTATTAATCAGGGCTCGCCACAGCGGGATGAACCACCAACTTATCCAGCTTGTTTTATGCAATGGATGCCCTTCTAGCTGCAACCCAACACTGGAAAACACCCACACACACTCATTCACACACATACACTATGGCCAATTTATCTTATTCAATTCACCTATAGCACATGTCTTTGGACTGTGGGGAAAACTGGAGCACCCGGAGGAAACCCACATGAACACAGAGAGAACATGCAAACTCACAGAGATGACAACTGACCCAGCCAGGACTCGAACCAGCGACCTTCTTGCTGTAAGGCTGTGATTTAGCTACGCACTGCGCCATCATGACGCTTGGGCTGTCAGTGAAAATCTAATAGACGTCTAAGAATAGCCCAAAACTAGACTAGTCTTCAAATAGACAGATTAGACAGACTTTATATGTGAGGTCATTCATTTCTTTTTATTTGATGACTAGTCTAGCTTTGGCCTTTTCTTAGACGTCTATTAGATTTTCACTGATAGCCCAAATTTAGCCAAGACGACTATGTTTAGACGTCTATTAGACATCTATTAGACATCTTTTAAAATGAAAAATGCTTGCTGGGAAGGTATTTGTAGCTCCGCCCTCTTTTGAAAAGTACAATCTCATTTAAATTTAAAGCAACAGTCACCAAAACGCCACAATTAGGATCAAAGGGGTCATTTCAAAGTGTTTTAAAACATTATTTGGGTGGTATTTTGAGCAACTCACATACACACTCTAGGGACATCAGAGACTTAATTTACATCTTGTAAAATGAAGCTTAATAGGTCCCCTTTAAATTGTTTTATTTTTTCAAATATATTCAAATAGAAAGGAGTTATTTTAATGGGATTTGGGATTTGATCATATAAATGTAGCCTTGATGCGCAAAAGAGGTTTCTTTAAAAACATTTTGAACAGTAGCGTATGCACTTAAATACTGTAAGTACTTGTTTATCGTTTAATTAATGTGTTATTAACTGTTTATAGGGGAAAGGCATTGAAGAAACATACTGGCTTGTTGGGAAAGCTAATTTTACTAAGCCTTTGCCAAATCCACCAGAGATCAAACCAGGGTAAGATTTTAATATTATTTTAACATAATTTTTTACATGTATTTAATTTTTTTTATTGCTAAAGTTTTAAATGAATGAACGAAATATGTGAACTAGTATGGTCTTTTGATTCAATTGGAGTATCTTACTCACTTGCACCATTTATTAATGTACAAATATAAAAAAACACATTGTACTTTAAATAAATGTGTGCTATTAAATCTCTCTGTATATGAATGAATGGGATACTATTTATGGATTGGAAAATTGGATTTATGCCTCAGGGAAGACAACCATGGTTTGAAACCTGAGGACATTGAGGCTTACAAGAGAAGGAAAGCTGAGAAAAAGGCATGATCTCGTAGCCAAATGCAAGGAGGTAGTACCTTGCATGCTGTTGTGTATTTGTCATGTGGTCAGAGTGACTTTCGGTGGGGTTGTGTCGTGTTGGTGTTCACTGTGGCTTTGCAAAAACTGCTTGTTTATTAGTGTGTGTTGTGTATTTTTTTGTTGTTGTGAAATGTGGTACTTACCAATGTCCTAAAATGAATCTCATTCATAACTTTGTCTTTTAGAGATAACTGGCAAGACATGATGACGGAGGAGATCAAGTCATTATTTCGCAAGGCCAACAGACCAGTGGACAAGCACAAAATCTAACAATTTTCAAAAAACCCAAGGAATGAAGTTAGAACTGACAAATAAGGAAAGACACACGGCAAGCTGCATGGGAAAGACACAAAGGGCAACACAAGCATGTGTGTTTCACTGCAGCTTACAAAGACTACTTTAATAGGATTAATAGTCGTCTGTCTAATCCGACTCTGCACAGCGCAGCAGAAACAACAGCGCTAATGAAATGGCAGGTAGTCAGTGAAAGTGTATTGCTTTCCAATGTTTAACGCTGTCATACTTTCTCAGTTTTGGCCACAGAGTGGCTGTGTGTGCATCCCATACCAAAGGTGAGCTCATGTTTGGGATTTTTTAGAGTTTGCCACATATTTGTTACTCACGGTGGAGCTTTCATTGATTTTCTTTGATATTCTCTAACTAAAAAACAATGTAGTGACATAATCAGATTTGGCAAAAGCTTATTGGATATCTGTTTCAAAGACCAAATGTGATATTCTAGAGATGTTTAAATGTAAAAGCCAAATTGCGAGAGGTTGGTTGATAGCAAGCAATTACAAATGTAAGGCTGCTGTGTGTTGTCTCTGGACTGGTGATGAGTATGACTGTGTTTATGCTGAGTAAGAAGTTGCTGAAGAGATATTACACAGTGGAATGCAATAATTCTGTGAATTCTGTTCATGTATGCAAACACGTTTATTTATACTATGCAGAAAACTTCATATTAGTTGCCATACATTTAGAAAACTGGAGCGTAATTGACGTCTGACTGCTTTTAAATGGCATTAAATCAGACTAATCGGTTTAATAAAGGGTCTTATCTCTCTCTGATGAAACACATGTGCTTGTAATGGATAGAAAATGAAATGTTTAAGTTGCTGTGCAGTTTAAGTTGTATTAAACATTTAGGCTGGGTTTGTCTGAGAGGGATTGACTGCCTTACACAAGCTGTTTCAAATCACAAATGGCATTTTCTGTTCTTCTAAACTCTCAGGCACAGCCTGAGTGGTGTTTTTAATGATCATATTTCTGAATTTTTTCTTCATTTTCTGTTTGTCAATGCTTTTGGCCAGTCAGATCTCAACAGGCGGATGTCTCTCTGTGATAGTTCAGTTTTGCACTCCTAGCATTTTACATTGCATGTTAAACATGTAAATAAGTACTGTACAATATAAAGATACATCCAGAGTCTATAATTGTTACATTTTATTAACAACTGTATGGATAGCTGCTAGTTTCCAAACGCTCAATTTCATGCTAACAAAAGATACATGTTCTGATGCTGTGTACATACAATAACATGCTAACCAGTCAAACCAATTCTTTTTGTCCTTTTTTTGTCTCTTTATACATTAAGCAATCTTTTTCATAATAATGATTATTTTTACTATTTTTTGTGAAATATTGTGGGCACAGTTGTTTGAATGTACACCATGGTATGGGTGAGGCAAGGAAAAGCAGCAGGTAACATTAGGGAATAATCTGATTAATGTGCTACAATTCTCGATATTAGTTTAGTTTTAGTTTCTGTTCCTGACGATTGGGTTGTCATGGTCCTAACCTTCGACCACCACTTGTTCCACAATGCCCCGGCCCTTTACAGCTCCCCCTGCAGATCGTCCCCTGGAATCCGTAGGATAAAACCCGGCCACCAGGAGCTCGCATTTGAGCCCCAACCCCAGGAAAAAGATGGTTTGACATATCCAGGTCTTACCCCAGGTTGAGGAGTTCAAGCATCTTGGGGTTTTGTTCATGAGTAAGGCAGGGTTGGAACGTGATATTGACAGACCAATTGATGCAGCAGCAGCAGTAAAGTGGTCGATGTACCGGTCCGTTGTGGTAAAGAAGGAGCTGAGCCGAAAGGCAAAGCTCTCTATTTACCGGTCAACCTACATTCTTACTCTTACCTATGGTCGTGAGCTTTGGGTCATGACTGAAAGGACAAGATCTCGGATACAAGTGGGCGAAATTTGTTTCCTTCTCAGAGTGGCAGGGCGCACCCTTTTAGATAGGGAGAGGAGCTTTGTCACCCGGGAGGATAATTGAGTAGAGCCGCTGTTCCTCCACATCAAGAGAAGTCAGCTGAGGTGGCTCGGGCATCTGTTTCGGATGCCTCCTGGACGCCTACCTAGGGAGGAGTTCCAGGCATGTCCCATGGAGAGGAGGCCACGGTGAAGACCCAGGACACGCTGTAGGGACTATGTCTATGACTATGTCAGGGAACGCTTTGGGATACCCCTGGATGACATGGATGAAGTGTCTGGGGAGAGGGAAGTCTGGGGTTCTCTCCTAAGAATGCTGCCCCCTGACCTGCCCCGGAAAAGTGGACAAAAATGAGTTGAGATGAGTAATTTTACTTAGGATTTACAAGCAGGCTAGTAGATTAGGGATTGTTTTTTATGGTGTCAGACCAAGGTTTGTTATTTTTACAGTTTTGCTCTACAACACAAAATACACACAATCCTGGGCCATTTATGAATTTTAAAGCCGCTGGTCTGAAGTTGCTACATAAGAACTCCAATACAGGTATTTGAGAGCACACAAAAGTTACAGCTAATTTTATTTTAAATGAAATTGTAAAATAAAGTAATGTTTTATCTCTGGAGTGACTGCACAGTTTCTTATCTTACCTGCTTTCAGAATCTTATGACATTTGCTGGAAAACAAGACAAAAACGGAAAAAGAAAACTCACAGTCAGACAAGAAGATAAAGTACAATTCTTTTCATATTCTAGGGGTTTGGAGCAGAGTTATTCAAACTTTTTTCTTCTTTTTTTTCAAAGTTTTCTTTTTGTGTGCAAAATTAAGTAAAATCACTTGGTAATGGCACAAAGTTGCATTTTTACATTTTTAAATTAAACTTATTTTGTTCTCAATACATTAAGGAAACAGTATAGTGTTGCAAACAAATAAGTATTTTTTTCACTTCAAAATGTTCATTAATAAGCATGATAGCCTACAGTATATGTATTTATAATTTCGATACACAATTTAAGCTGTTGGTTTTTATAGTTTAAAATAAGATTGTGATTAAGATGAAATTGTGACTTTTTCAGTCTTTTAAAAAGTAATTTATTATTAAAATAATAAATATGCAGTTTGGTTGCTTACCACAAGATGGCGCTGTAATACAGATGTTTGTATTGTAGTCCTACACTAAACTAGGATGCCGTTTTTTAATCATATTTTTAACTCCTTAAACCAACCATTTATGAAACAAATGTTGCACAAGGATTCAAGGTCATTTTTTGTCAAGGTTACACATTGATTAGTAATCTCTTCCTCTTTGGGTATTTTTAGCCTCTGCTGATTGCCCATCTCACCGTGAGAGCCCTTGACTCCAGCCTCTAATTCCTCCTTCGTTTATGTCCACGGAACGGATCTGCAAGTGTGAAAGGAAATTACTGCTCTCCAACATCAACAATCCTCTTTTAAATTGTGGTGTTTATGGTACCATAAAGACAGCAGGGTGTCAGGGAAGTGTGTGTCAGGTGAGGAGGTGAGACACTGCCATAAACACACAGATAAAGCTCTACATTCCAGGATTTGACACATCAAGCCAGGCGGAATGAATGGGATTAAACTGTTTGTAATGACAGAGCAGTGACAATGTGCTGTGATTTGCAGGTCTCATAATCACTATAAACACGGGGACGGACAAGGCGCCACTGGTATTAGAAATGGTTAGTATGTGAACTTTTTTGCTCAGACAAGACGACAAGAAAACCGTTGTAATGTTAAACAGACAACACTGTAAATGGGCTCTATGCACAGCTAGTGTTTTACAGCCAATGATAAACTTCCAGTGAACGTTTAATGTGACTATTGTCAATTTCGCAAGGTTCTGTTTACATCATTGATGTTGTAATGTAATTACAATACATTTAGTTAAATAGACTTACAGTAAGCATTCATTTAGTTGTAGTTATCTAGCATCGTCAGGATCAGCAGGTTAGCGCAGAAACTCTTACACCAGTATTGAAAATACTGGTGTAAAGTAAACAGAATTTAATGCTGTGCTTCTTTTCGGGCTGAGACCCACTTTATATTGTAAAGAAATCAGATATTAAATGAAAGTTCACCAGAAGTGCTGAGGCTGGCTGGCTGAAATGAAGTATGTGTGCAAATAGCTCATTTAATAATGTAAACAGTATTCAAATTGATCAAGTTTCACCCTTTTTATAATTGAAAATACAATATTGTTTATTTATGTGATGTGTGGTGATCAGGCGGTAAATGTTTTGCCTCACTTGTAAATTACAAAAATGATTCCCACAGAGTGTTTTTTTAATAACGATTTATTATGTGCAAACCATGTGCAAACCATGTGGTTACCAAAGTTCAATTTTTATGAGGCAAGCCACCGAGCTTTTATCTGCCATTTGTTGGTTTTATTTGTTTTATTTCATGTTAACATCAACTTCTTTATGTTCAATCATTCATTCATTCATTCATTCATTCATTTTCTTTTTGGCTCAGTCCCTTTATTAATCTGGGGTCACCACAGCGGAATAAACAGCCAACTTATCCAGCATATTTTACGCTGCTGATGCCCTTCCAGCTGCAACCCACCACTGGGAAACATTCATTTACTCTCATTTACTCACGTACACTGCGGACAATTTAGCTTATCTAATTCACCTATACTGCATGTCTTTGGACTTGTGGGGGAAACCGGAGCGCCCGGAAGAAAGCCACCGCAACAAGGGGAGAACATGCAAACTCCACACAAAAATGGCAACTGACATAGCCGAGACTCAAACTAGCAACCTTCTTGCTGTGAGGTGATGTGGCTACCCACTGCGCCACCGCAGCACCTTTATAATGATGTATTATTTATAATTCTAAATAATTTAAAAGTATAAAAAAGACATGATATTATAGATATTTTCCATTTCAGTTTATTGAAAAAAATGATGACAAAAAGAAGGAAAAACTTGCTCAAAACATTTTTAGAATTAAGACATATCAAAACATGGCATTTGTCAACCTGGAAATTTCTGCAGCAGTTCGTTTTGTTGGATGAAAGTGAAATAAAAGAGCCTACAAAACTGTGCTTTAAGAAACAATTGAGTAGGATTACCTTTTCCCTTTAAACATTAAAGATAAGGTCAACCCTACCCAGATGTTACAAACTCATAAAGAGAGGTTCTACAAGCACTATCATGAATATCATAACACCATGGCTCAACATCAATTACACTACACTTAATGTAAGCATAGTGTTTAATTGAATAATTCACATGACATAATTGATGTCAAACCACTGGTCCTTTTGTGCGGTTCAAATATATCTCACTTATTTCTACCATTGCTCCTGACACATACCACCTATCTTCTTAAACAATGCTTTTGTACTGACAAATTCACTTAGATTGTCCATACACCTGAGGTAACACCATTAATTACAATAATAACAGTTTGAAAAAAAATAATAATAAAAAATAAATTTCCAAAAGTTCATTCAAATAGCCTAAAAGTTACAATTCATCTCTCATCTTATCACCCTTAGGGCGAACTAGCCTGCCAATAAAAAGGATGGAGTTGGTCTTGTTGTCTTTCACAAGGAAAATGAAGGGATGGTCGGCGTAAAAGAGCTTGGGGTTCCTCATCTTCTCACTGCCGAAAATGCTGGGGTCAAATGGGTTTCCCTCTGTGTCCCACTCCAAGGAGGAGGCATGGAAGACATTGGAGAGGTAAAGGTCTTTCTTGCCGGAAATGTTGGACAGATCTGCCTTAGACTTGTCCACAGCTTCAGTGAGACCGAGTTCTCCAAGATGTTTCTGCAAAGCAAGGAAAAAGATGCTTGTACATCATGCATGGAGAGAGAAAGAGTGGTTTACGAGCAACTGTGAGGCAGAAATCTGTCATATTCACCTGAAGGTCGTGGCTGACTTCCATGCTCACTTTGGGCAAAGAGATGGCGACCGCTCTCTCCTCAAGTTTGCTAATCCAGGTGTCCAGCTGCTGGCGGGTGAGAAGATTCTCCAGCCGATCCAGAGGCTCCACGTGGTACGGCATGATGAAAATCATGCTGGACTTCTTATGCGCCAAAGGCATGCTGACTATTAGAAACCTGTTCTCCGTGTCTTCATAGAAGCCGTAGATTCCTGTAAAAGACGAGAACTGTTAAATACCTATGTGGATATTATTGACTTTTTAATAGGAGACAACAGGCTGTTGGGTTTACAGTACCTGTGCGATGCATCATTGGGACAGAGACTGTGTGAGAGCGGGTCACCAGGAAACCACGGTTGTCAACCATCTTGTGGTGGAACTTCTCATCCCAGTGGGCTGTGGAAACAAGTACATTTTATTATTATTATTAAATTATTTTTGTCATATTTTAAAATAAAATAGAAAAAATAATTGACAGAACTATATAGAAGATTAGGGCTGTTTAGTTTCACATTGTGTAATAGCTTACTGTAAGTGTTTTAAGGAAAAGGGTTTCTGAGAAATTTTCTAGTAAAGTGAACTATTTGTGAATAAGAATAAGAACAGCTGTGCTCATTGCAGAATCACATAACATAATTTATAAATACTTACGTTTGAAGAACATAGCATTGACGATCATAGCCCCGTCTGTGTTTTTCACATCCTTTGTAATTTCTGGCAGCTTTCCATCAGTTGTCTTGGCGGCCCACTCATTGATGGAGTTAATAGCACTTCTCTTGTCGCGGAAGTTGATTTTGGAGTGCTCGTAGTTGTAGTGCTTCTTGCTGTTCTTAACAAAGTCTTCAGCAAAGCTGACAGAGCTGGGGCCGTACAGCCTGTTACTGATTTTCCACGTCACATTGCGGGTCTGCGGGTCACTGACCTCAGTCAGAAGCTCTGATAAGCCCGTATGCAGATGCTCGTCTTTCAGAGCGTCAGCCTTCAGGACGCTCTTCACCTGGGATGCAGTGGAGGACTTGCTTCCCATTGCCACCATACCAAGAGAAGATGCCACCACCACAGGTGAGATGAGGATGTTCTCGAGACCCTTTTCTTTAGCCACATTGTGGTAGAGATTGAAGGCCAGATTGGCGCTGGTGTCTGCCATGGAGGTTGCATGAGTGCTCAACTTTTTGTCCTCACCGGACACGGCCACAGCCAAAAGGCACAGAGCAATGAGGCTGGATACCCACATTCTGGCTGGATTTTTGGATACGAAAAGCCTATAGCAGAGAGATTACAAGTGATACTTAGTGCAAATTGCCCAATTTATCAGAAATGCTCATTTTAATATTCCATGTGTCAGATTTAGAAACAAAAGGCTGCAAACTAAATTGGTAAACCTACAGAAATTAAGGCTGTAGGTTATGTTTTTTTTTTTAGACCAAAGCAGTTGTACAATATAAAGGCTAATTTTAATATTTCATGTGTCAGTTTTATAGAAACAAAAGGCTGCAAACTAGTGTTTTTTAATGTTTTTTATCACTTTTATTTAAGTCTTTGTATTGTAAATTGGTAAACCTACAGAAATTAAGGCTGTAGGTTATGTTTTTTTTTTAGACCAAAGCAGTTGTACAATATAAAGGCTAATTTTAATATTTCATGTGTCAGTTTTATAGAAACAAAAGGCTGCAAACTAGTGTTTTTTAATGTTTTTTATCACTTTTATTTAAGTCTTTGTATTGTAAATTGGTAAACCTACAGAAATTAAACCTGTAGGTCATGTTTTCTAGACCAGTTAAACAATAGCAGCGGCGTAGACTAATCTCACGGGAATGTGCTGCTTAAAGGGATAGTTCACCCAAAAACAAAACAACTGGAAGCTTTTGCTCTAGAGTCTAGCCTATCATTAATTCATTCAAGACACAACACAGAGGCTGATCAAAGATTGTAAAGATTAAATATAATAAGGTTGTAAATTCCTGAACAAACTGACCTTAAGGTGTTTTCAAGAGCCATGGGTATTACCTTTATTTTACCTGTATATGGTTTTTACTCTCAAAGTGCTAGGAGCTGTTGACTGCTAAATTTTTTATTAAAATATGTTTCAGTCAGCTTTGTCTTTGATGGACACTAGGGTGAGTAAATTAACAGCAAATACCTTTTTTTTTTGTGGTGAATTATCCCTTAAACATGAGCCTGTTTTTTAGGCATTTCTGAAATGTGCTTAATGTTGAATATTAGAGCAGTTTTTGGATTCAGTTGCCAACTACACTTGAGTGTATGTAAGATGATATGTGTCTTTATGCAGCAGCAACCGCAGCATTGTTGTCCATTAGCATTTGTTTTGTTTTTCCATCTCTTTTTTTTCTTTGTATGTTGCTTTTTTATCATCGTGAATACCTTGATATGTTTTCATATTCATAGTTGTCAACGATATGGATTTTCACTCTGAAAGACAAGAGGTGCATTTGGGTAATCTACACAAAAGTATGTTTATATACATTGGTAACTGTGCTAAATCAACTCCTTGCTGTATTTCTTAATTCAGCAAAGGTTTGATTTAGAGTTTGCTGCTACTGCATGCACACAGAGAAAGAAAGACACGCCGACTCTTCTCTTCTTATTGGCTAGAAGAACTTTAGAGAAAAAAACTTTTTGTCCAATCAGAACTTCCACAGTAGACCCGCATCTGAATGGCAGAGGGAGCACTGATGGAGAGATAGCAACAAACCACTCCCAATGGAAAAACTCAATCACTGACTTGCCACTTTCAGGATAAAAATGTAATGGTAAAAATCTGGACAAAAATGCTTTGAGAAGAACCTTTAGTTTTTTAGCTCTTAAAATGTAACATTTAGTTTATTGTTTCCTTTCTGCAGTTTTGCATGTTGGATTAAATATTAAAGAATTAAGATAAAAAAAGTTTGGGAATTAATTTGGCTGTAAAACATTTTTAAAACTTCAAAACTAACAAAAAACAGTATGAAGAGTAGTAAAAAGTATTCTTTGACCCTGTGTGCAGTAGTTTTTTTTTTTTTTTTTTTTTTGCATGCAACAAAAGCAATCCCATATAAATATTTGTGAATAAAATAATTTCGCCCAATATTTACCTTGGACAGCTGTTTGGATGTTTTCCTCTTTTTTCCTCTCCTCTTCTCAGATGTTCTTCTTCTTCTTCTTCTTCTTTGTCTTTTTCGTCTTCTTCTTCGTAGTCTTCTTCTTTTTCTCCTTCTCCTTCTTCTTCTTCTTCTTCTTCTTGGATGCTGGTTTGCTGTGTTTGAAGCAGAGGCCTTTATACTCCAGGAAAGAAACTTCTAGAAGCTGGACACGGGCTATTCAAATGAGGATGTCTGGATTTCCTGGGGATGCAGAGAAAGCCCTCCCTCTGGATCAAATGACCACCTCTGCAAGGTCCTAAAGCCTTCTGAAAACAGCTGTACTTTGCAAACAAACTATTGTTATTTTCATTAAAACTGGTGAAAATGTGTTGTTTTGGCATAAAGTTTGTAAGGAAGGATGATAATGTTTTGTAGCATGCAACGTTTTATCGTCGAGCTCACATTTGCAGTGCTGAGTTGGCAGTTGGTTTGAACAACAGCATATGAATTTTAACACAAGAACATAATGTTTCTCTTTAAATCACACGATTGACCTCTGGATGTATAAAATAACTGATTTATTGATTGAGTTTGAGTCTGTCTTTGTCAGCATTCCTTCTAGATTCTTCTGTCGGGGGATGCAGAGGCTTGTTCCCACATCTCACATCCTCCCCCAACAGTGCCACGTCAAACTGAATTCTTTTTCTGGCTGCGGGTGTGGTGCAGAAACGGTACTGCAGCAGTATATAATCTAAATATTTTAATAATTTTCATATGGTATGTTTTTCATTTTGTTATGTTTAGGTGGTCATTCTTTTGCACATTAGTTGTTTTGTCTGTTGCTCTGAGCTCTTACATAGTAACATTTATTATCCATGCAAATTTTTTCTTTTTTTCAGCAAACATTATGTAATATAATAAGGGATAGTTCGACCAGAAATAAAATGTACACTCTATGAAGTAGTTGCAAAACTTTATAAGAAGATTTTTGAAGATAAATTAAGAAGAAAGCTGGAAAACTTTGATAGCAAGAAAAACAAATATTGAAGTAAATGGTTAGGTTTGCAGCTTTCTGTTCAGTTCTTAAAATTTAACATTTGGTTTAAAATAAAAGAATTAGATAAAAAAGTAAAATCAATAACCTGATAGTTGTTTGTGGATTAATTTGGCTGTAAAGCATTTTTAAAATTGCAAAACTGACTAAAAAGCAGTATGAAGAGTTTAAAAAAAGTTATTCTCTAGCCTTCGATAGTAAGAAAAACAAATACTATGGAAATCAATGGTTACAGGTTTCCTGCTTTCTACAAAATATCTTCTTTTGCATTCAACAGGTAAAAGAAGTCAAACAGGTTTGGGACATGTCATGGGTGAGTAAATGATGACAGAATCTTCAGTTTTGGATGGTTAAAAGAAAGACCCCATTTACAACCCCCACCGCATTACATGCTCTTTGACCCCTATATTAATGAAACCCACCCAGTAATGCTGCTGGATTAAACCATTAAAAACTCAGTAGAAAACCTGACTTTTAAAAGTTTATTTTCTTTAAACATGAGCCTATTTTAGGCACTTCTGAAGTGTTTTTAATGTTGAATATTGGAGACGTTTATTGCATTCAATTGTCAACTATGCTTAAGCATACAAGATGGTTGTAAGATTGTTCGTCTTTATCCACCAACAACCACACACTGTAAAAATTATATTCAGTATGAATAATTATCATTAATTATATGATCAAAGTCATGACAACAAATATTTTATGCTACTTTAACTTATCTCAACAAATTAATCAGGTTTAATGTAATATTTTTTGTCAGTTTGGCTGAAGTAAGTTGAGATGACAAGAAAAGTTAATTTGACTTAACTAAAAAATGTTGGCAACACATACATACATATATATATATATATATATATATATATATATATATATATATATATATATATATTTTTGGATTGTTGTTCTTTAACATTTGCTGCTTTGCATGTTGAAAGATCCCATTTTGATCCCTACAGTAATAAAACACACTCAGTAATGCTGCAGGAATAAACCTTAAATTGAAAAATCCCCTTTTTAAAGTTGTATTTTCATTTTCTTTGTGTAAATAAGTTAAAGTTACCCGAAGAGCCCTGTAAAAATACATTAAAGATTAAAAAAAACTTTCAAACTGCTCAGAATCTTTTGTCACATTTTAGGTAACTTGCCTGATAAGCACAAAAGCATGTGTTTTCTGCATTGGCCCGTCTGTGTGTGGTATGTGTTGTTCAAACATGTGGCTCTGCTGTAAATTACATCTGTTGTTTACAAAAGAGTCTTTTTAAACATCTCAGTTTGTCAGCACTTTAGGTTTGCATGTGGCAGATGTCTTAAACTCAAATGTTGGGTGTAAAAGGCATATTCATATTTAAGCGTGCAGAAATTCTACACAAAGCAGTCATTGATTTGTGGGCTGCGCTGCGCAGAGGGGGCTGTGCAGAACATGATGTAAGATGCAAGAAAAGTTACTTCTCAAGTGCTGATGTAACTTGGTGCAGCATTGCACACGTCTTTGATTTGTTTTCAAAAAAGTGGTGAAAAGTAGTTTGAGAGAGAAAATAAATCCTCCTTAATAGCTTTATGTGCAAAACGGTATTCTTTATTTAAATTTCTCCAGCCTTTTAAATGTTTTTAGATTTTCCTAACCTGTGTCTTTCTACAACTTTATCCCGGATGTCTTTTGAAAGCAGAGTTTAATGTGAGTAAAGGTATAGATTTACTCATATACAGTTGAAGTCAGATTTATTAGCCCCCATTTGAAAATTTTCTTCTTTCTTAAGTATTTCTCAAATGATGTTTAACAGAGAAAGGAAATTTTCACAGTATATCTGATAATATTTTTTCTTCTGGAAAAAGTCTTATTTGTTTTATTTCGGCTAGAATAAAAACAGTTTTTAATTTTTTAAAAGACAATTTAATGTCAAAATTATTAGCTATTTTTCTCGATAGTCTACAGAAACTACCAGAACAAACCATCATTATACAATAACTTGCCTAATTACCCTAACCTACCTAGTTAACCTAATTAACCTAGTTAAGCCTTTAAATGTCACTTTAAGCTGTTTAGAAGGGTCTGAAAAATATCTAATAAAATATTATTTACTGTCATCATGGCAAAGACAAAGTAAATCCGTTATTAGAAATGATTTATTAAAACTATTATGTTTAGAAATGTGCTGAAAAATCTTTTTTTTTTCCATTAAACAGAAATTGGGGAAAAAAATAAACAGAGGGGCTAATCATTCTGAATTCAACTGTATATTGTACAGACATAAAATAAACAGAAGGTGATGTATAGGTGCATCTTTTAAAGATTGTAACAGCACTTTAGATCTGTAGTGTCTGCTTGTTGCTGGCTGTATGTGGGCGGAGTAATACACAAAAAGTAAAGAGGCTGTACGGGTATTACTTAAATATATCACGGCTATCAGCCAATCAGATTCAAGAACCAGACAAAACTGTTGTATATATATATATATATATATATATATATATATATATATATATATATATATATATATATATATATATATATATATATATATATATATATATACAATTGTCTGGTTCTCGAATGTTGTATATGTTGTATATAATGTACATATTCACAACTTGTGTATATATTATACTCTATACAAAAGCTGATAGATGTATAATACATTACGAAATTCAGCTTTTAGTGTATTGTTTAAGATTTTGTGATCTGATCTGGACTCCTTTATTATTTTTTACTATCTGATCTGGAAATTGATTCAGCTGTTTTGTCTGGTGCTTTTATCTGCTTTGTTTAAGAAGCACAAATACTACTTGAAAAACATGATTTCTCATCCCTACACCATCTTTCTGTTTAATAGCACCGTTAGATGTTTGTGGTTGGAAAATCCACATTTTCAGTAAGTATGACAGCTTGCAATGGGTGAGAATTAGGTGCGATTTTGTCTCTTTTGTGGCTGAAGGGAGAATAATTTGTGCTGTGGCTGATGAGGTGCGATGCCCTTCAGTGACTCTGGGCTTTTGTGTGTTTCATTAATGAACAGGCTCTTAGTCATCATGGATAAGGAGTAATTGACTGTGACCTTAGTCACTTTTACTAATTGAAAGCAGATAATTAGTTCTTAAGGTGTTAACCCCAAAATGTCTCTTGGTATGTATTCGGTTTAAAGGTAATTATTCAGATAGCCTTGCCCTTGAACATGGAACAAAAAGTTTTGGAAAACTCCAAACTTCTTATTTGCCATGTGACTTGTTGTCCACCAGGTGGCGATCAAAGAAAGCTGTTGTATCTAGTTTATGGGTCTTCTTTTCTCTCACTAAAACAAAATGTAAGGGACCTTTGTATAGAATGATTGGTGGCATTTATTCCATGAGTTAAAATCTATGCCAGCTTATTCACAAGCGTAACAGATAAATATAGGTAGTTTGGAGGTAAGTGAGCAGCTGGTTGCTGTGACCAACAGCTGATTAGAGGCTGTGGGACTTTTTTTATTTGCACAGGAATGTCAGGGGGAAGGAATTATGCTGCAACCTAAATAAATGTGCCCACACACACTTACCAACGTTTTGGAGATCACTGATGTCTGCTTGTATGATTTATCAATAATAATAATGATAACAATTAATAATAGTTCCTTACATTTATATAGTGCTTTAGACACTCAAATCGCTTTAAACATCAGAGGAATCTCTTTATCCGTCAGAGGGCAGTGGGCAAATTTGGGCAGGATGCCGGGTTTAAAACTCTACACTTTTCAAAGGACATCCTGGATTTTTTTATGGACCACAGTGAGTCAGGACCTCGGTTTGACATCTCATCCGAAAGACTGCGCTCACTGAGCAGTATAGAGTCCCCATCAATATACTGGAGCGTTAGAACCCACACAGATCAAGTGGTTGCATTTTGAGCGCCCCCTGCTGGCCTCAGCAACACAACTTGCTTTATTAAGTAATTTCATAAATTTTTTTTAGATGTAAAACAGTTTTAAGTTTAAAGTCTAATGCAATGAATCAAGGGAAAGGTTTTAAATTTTACAACTTAAAAAAAAAACGTACATTTCACAATTTCAAAGAATATTTAGAAGAAAATGAATATTTTTTTCTATTGTAAAATCTTACTTATTTCTTACAAGTAAGTTTTTTATCTTTAAATTATTTTTTATTTATTGATTTTTTTTTTTTTAGCTTTTAAGGTTTATTACATCATGCATTCAATGACTTAGCTATTCATTCGAGGATAACAAAGTTAGTGCAAACCTAATTGAACAAATTCTGCTTTTTTAGGTAAAGGAGTTGTTTAAATGGATTTTAAATAAAACTACAGTTTAACTAGTGAGAGAAAAAGTATCAAAACAGAAGTAATTGTATACCAGAACTAGATGAGTATTATATTAAAAGTGAATCTGAAAACTGTTTTGGTCCAAATGTCTTCCAAACTGTGCAAGTTGTGATTTCTTTTTTGATATATATATATATATATATATATATATATATATATATATATATATATATATATATATATATATATATATATTTTATATTTATATATATATATATATATATATATATATATATATATATATATATATATATATATATATATATATATATATAGTACGTATCGCTGTCGCCTCACAGCAAGAAGGTCACTGGTTCAAGCCTCGGCTAGGTTAGTTGGCGTTTCTTTGTGGAGTTTGCATGTTCTCTCTGCATTTGTGTGGGTTTTCTCCGGGTGCTCTGGTTTTCCCCACAGTCCAAAGACATGCGGTATATGTAAATTGGGTTGGCTAAATAGTCCAAAGTGAATATATGTGTGTGTGAACGAGTGTGTATGGGTTTCCCAGGGATGGGTTACAGCTGGAAAGGCATTCGCTGCATAAAACATATGCTGGATAAGTTGGCGGTTGGTTCCACTGAGGCGACTCCAGATTAATAAAGGGACTGAGCAGAAAGGAAAATAAATGAATGAATGTATATATCATTCATTTTTTTAAAAATGAGCCCTTTTGTACTTTTTTGGAGGAACCTTAATTAATTTATCTTAATATTATTTATTTTCTTTATATTTTGAAATAATTATTTTAATAGTTTATTTTTTAGTATTTCTAATTTTATTTAATCTAAATTATACGTATTTAGATTAAATAAGTGTTGGCTCAGTTCTGGATTTTTTTTTTCATTATTAATATATTTTATTACTTTTAACCATTTATTACTGAATAGTTTATGTTACACGAACTTCTGTTTATCTTAGTGTAATGCTTTTTTTTACTTTAACGACATTTTATTTTTATTGTTTTTGCATTTTTTTTATTTTTTATTTTTGTGTGTTTTTAATGCTTTTTAACCAAACATTTCCACGGACCCCCCATCACTTCCACACTACCCCCAGTTTGAAAACACCTGGTTTCAAATAGCAAATGTTATATACGCACATGGTAAAGAAAATCATTTGTCATGATCATTTAGATTAGAAGCATCTCCACACTGGACAGTAGGGAGCACAATATGCAGCAGTATTACAGAGAAAGATTTGGTGCCGCCCACAGCGCATCTGCCCCGCCCAACAATCGACTGCTGCTTTCTCGCTCCCATAAGCACGGGCGCAGGTACAGCACTCAACTGACAACACAAAGAACGCCGGAGAGAGCAAACAAACAGCATGTGCTTTTAATTCAGACACTTTTTAATCCTCCCCTAAAGTGCTTCTCGTGTCTGCACATCAGGTGCCTTTTTATGTGGTCTCTTCTTTTTTTTAATATCCTTCGAGTGAGTTGCAGTGTCAGTTGTTGGCTACCTGTCCCGTTAGGTGTGGAAGGAAGGACACAGGAAACGTTCATTTAAAGTTCACTTGCTGAGCAACTGCAAGACAAACGCGTCTAGATAAGGTAAGACAACTTGTTTATGTCGCTTATTTATTTATTTTAAAATGTCATCCGCTGTTTTAAACGTGTAGATTTTGAATGTACCGGTTGACCCTTGACACACCGTAATGTTTGTTTGTTTATTGCAATCATTTACGTAATATTAATAGACTTAACGTTTCCAGACGTGGACGCTTAAATTAAATGTTGACAGGCTGTGTGGGGTGGAGGTGTCTTTAAAATCACAGCCAATATGGAAGTCACAACTAAAAGTTGAGAGGGTAGATATATAAAGTATTATATTCAAATTCGTATTTGGCTTTCAAATAATTTGATTAGTAACCACAACATTTAAACTAACGTTAAGTTTACAAAAAATGCGTTGTAACCATAGCAATAATGTGGGGTTCTCTCACTCGTCGATAGTTTAGTCATCAGACTTTTATTATATAATCTACATATTACAAGGAAAGAGCCTATAATCTATGCTCTTTGTTACAAGTATGATGTTACACATGTTTTGGAATCCTGTCTTTACAAAAAATAACAAAAGTTTACGATGAATATTATTCAATAAATAAACAAATAAACAGAAGTTGAACTAATTCATCATTGTTATGTTACACTCTCTATACTTTAACTATGAGTTTGTAGTGAAAGTGGTTGTTAAAGGCAACAAATGAGCCAAAAAGGTTTCTACACTTTTTTTTTGCATTATTTTTAAATCCAAATAACCCAACGTTAGGAAGGTGCTATTAGTTGGGTTATGTGTTGTGGTGTTATTAACTCAACATTCATAACTAAGCATAAATAATAATAATAATAATAATAAAAATTAATATAATAAAAAATGATATAAATATACCCACAGTGTAAACTATTATATGACCAATTAGTTCTGTCAGCACAAGTTATAGGTTATTGTAACTTATTAAACTAAGTTAATCATGTTCTAACTTCATTTTATATAAGTTTATAAGTTACGAAAGATGTTTCACGTCAGTTTGACATAACATAAGTTCAATGGACCCATATGGTTAATTTGATTCAGCTTAAATTCAAGACGACCAGGATTAAAAAGTGCATTCATTGTTGATAGTTACATTTATGTTAAACATTTATGTTTAGCCGAGAAACACCAGAAAACATTAATTTTTCTCTTGTACGGACTTCAACCGATTGTATGGCTTTTTATGTTACGTTTGGAATGCAGCCTATCCAAGAATGTGATCGTTTTTGCCAGGTGACTGCATACAATATAATTACTCTGTACATACAATTGTAATATTGCAGATGAATTAAGAAACTGGTTTAAGAATATTTTAAAATTTAAACTTTTAAATTTCCAAAGATTTTTACGAAGAAGAATATAAGCTTACTCTGGAGTTGAAGCTATTGGTTTTGCATGGAACTTAATGACTTTTAACATTAGTCTGTATGACATCAATTTAATTTCTCCGCTGGCCAAAAGTCTTGTGCAGAGCTTCAGTCACCAAGGTGGAGGCTAAGTGATCTTTAATCAAAAATCTAACCATTTGCTTTCTCGCTGAAATGGCAATCCTTCTCTGATGACGTCAGTTTAATGAATTGGGTGAAATATGCTAAGCCGTTAGTTTGCTGCAAGTGAAAGATGACAGGGAGGAGTGCAAAAATTAAAACCCCGCCCACTACTCAATATTCTGTTTCAGTTAGAATGCAGTTAAAGAAATGTTAAACACTTGTAGTGTAGAAGCAGGGTTTGCCATGCTTTTTACCCTGATTTTAAAACCCTCTTCATGTTAGCACTATAATTCTACTGTTAACCAAGCATGCCAATCATATATAATGTGAAATTATAGTGTTAGAATTTTACGGCTAGATTCTTGTCAACCAACACCAACTTATATGCCTCATATTCACTTACTAAATAAATGCGTCAAACAACCATTTTAGTAAGTGTAAAAGTAAAGTTACGAATTCATTTAATGCATAACAAAATCTCATTTAAGCCATAGCAACAAAGTGCTCTCCTGTCATTATGATTATCATCAGATAAAACATATAAATTGGACAAGTCACAGACATGCTGCTTGCTTCTTATAAATGTTTAGTTTAAAGAGAAACCATCAAAAAACAGAAACATCAAATGAATGTGAATGCACTGGTGTAAAAAGGTTTCATGATTACATTTACAATCCTGAAAAGTTTGTTCAGGGAAACTTGATAGTAGTCAGCAATCTAAAATATGTGGATGTGCAAAACTAAGGTTTTATGTAAACAGGATGCATGCTGTGTTTGTCCAGTCAATGACATTGACACCGCAAATATGTAAATAAAGATTTTTACCAAGGTTTAGAACTCTACAGTTTGAAACATCATGTGGTTTAAACATTATGGATACCCAGGAGTAACTGTTAACTCTTTCTTCTGTTTAAATTTTTATTTTTTTATTTTTTATTTTTATAAAAAAGTTGCCAGCATATTTGATGGCCCTCATTATATTTTCTGCTAGGAATATATGGCCATGTTATATATTAAAAATAAAGGACCAAACCACACACATAAACACTCATGTTGTTTAACTCTTAATCAGAAGAAGTGCAGATCAAAACACATATAAAGATTGTCTAATATTTTGTACTGGTAGTGCTAATGAGTCCTGTAACTCATTAAAGATTTGCGCTAGAGCTTCCTTTGCCATAATAAACTTAGTACACAGTAAAGTTTTATCTATAGCAGAGCGGAGTTGTGTTTTAATTTTCAAAATGTCTGTTCAATGGACAGGAAAAGTTAACTGTTGGTAAATGATGAGAATTGCAAAATTTAAAACTATACCCAATATATTGTTTAGGTGGAATTCTAAATTAATCAAGGTTAAAGGGATAGTATGCTCAAAAATAAAACTTTACTCACTCTTAAGTGGTTCCATATAGGGCTGCACATAATATATAGTTTCAGCATCAATATCGCAATGTGTGCATCTGCAATAGTCACATTACTACATGAAAAGTTCAGCATGAATGAGTACAACCCATTTTGAAAATGAATATTTTAATCCATTTCTCAGTAAATATAGGTCATATTTTGGTGCTTTTGAACAAACTGAAATCCCACTGATGGGTTGCAACTGGAAGGGCATCCA
This sequence comes from Danio rerio, assembly GCF_052040795.2. Lineage (NCBI taxonomy): Eukaryota > Metazoa > Chordata > Actinopteri > Cypriniformes > Danionidae > Danio > Danio rerio. The sequence continues at coordinate 32,125,294 of NC_141035.1, forward strand.
CTGTGTAAAACTTATGCTGGATAAGATGGTGATTCATTCCGCTGTGGTGACCCCAGATTAATAAGAGACTAAGCCGAAAAGAAAATGAAATAGAAAGATAGTACAGTTAAATACAAACAAAATATTAGGAAAAATATAATAATATAATTTTGGGTATACTGATATTTGAACGATTTTTGTAATATATTTTGTTAGATAAGCTCCAGATTTAGCTTTAGTACTGACTAATCTAATGTATATGCACCAATATAATATACTAAAGCTTCTCTTAGAAAATATTACTTTAAATAAGAGATTTGTGAGGGGTGTATGTATACTGAGCAGCACTGTATCCAATGTTGAGTTTGAATTTTAGTTGACCAGAAGCTACAGAATTGTATTTATTTACTGTATTTTTACTGAATTTGTATGATTTAAGGAAAAAAAAAAGAATTTGTGTCTTGTTCCTAGTCCAAATATTTACTTTAAGAGATAAAAACGAGGATTTTATTCACCCTACTGGCAGAAAAACTCTTAATTTGAACTTATTTCTTGGTGCAAACAAAACAATATTTTTTTACTTGCACAAGGATATTTTCTTTTATATTTGGACTAGAAATGAGACAGAAATTCATTTTTTGCATTGTTATTATTCAATTTCTGTACCTGAACACACAGTTAGATTATCTTGTGAAACTGTTTTTAATATCACAATATTTGTCACAGTAAAATAAAATATCACAATATCAGATTTTTCTAATATCATGCATCCCTAGTTCCATTAGCTTTTTCTGCTGAACACAAAATAAGATGTTTTGAAAAATATTAGAAACCTACAATCATTGACTTCCATAGTAAGAAAAACAAATACTATAAAACTCAGTGGCTGCAGGTTTCCAACATTTTTTTCCAAAGTAACATATTTTGTGTTTAACAGAAAAAAGTAACTCAAACAGTTTTGTGCCAAATGAAGAGTAAATAATGACACTAGTTTTGATTGAACTATCCCTAACTATTTTAAATATGAAAAGCCCTTTAATCAGAATGTGACCAAATTCTGATTAACACTGAAATATTGTAGTGAATGGCATGTAGCTACAGGCCTTACAAACATTGCTTTAAGCACTTTTGATGATACAATCAGTACAATCTTAACCTACATCACTGACAGTCACTGGTTGTTTTGCAAGATAATCTAGTTTTGTAAAGCCAGTGTACAGTTCCATTTAAGTGTTATTCAATATCAACACAGCTTTACCCGTTAATTCTGAGTAAGTCACCTTTGTAACATAATATATATTTTGAAAAGCCAGTAGCATGATTCCTATTTGATTTGACACATCTAAAATGCCATTAGAAACAAAACCAGAACAAAAGTTCCAATGCAACCCTTTGCTTTTGCATCAAACCCATTCTGTCTTGAATACTGGCTTTAAAGATCTTTTCAAAGAGCTGAGTAAGAAGAATCAGTGCCGCCCATCTCTAAGGAAACAGTGTCCAGTTATCAAGCATGGTATGTGTAACGTTGAATTATCCCTCCTTATCGTAAGTGAGCCGGGTGATGCTGTGAGATGACCTATTATTATTGTCAGTCCTGTGGGAGCTGAGCCATGTGTTGTCTTTGATTAGTTCACACCCTCCACCCACATGTCAAAGAATAATGGAAGGGACTCTCTGACTCAAAGCACAGCATTGCATCATTAGTGGACCGCTTCTGATGAGGTGGGCTTTGAAACGTCTTTAATCTGGATTGTGCTTGATGCTTGGTGATTTTTAACTTGCTACTTGGACAAGAAATCTGTGGTTACTTAATTACAAATGATTTTCTTCACTAATTAGCAGCGTTTTCAATGAATAGTGGCCCATTACCATTACTAATGCATATGGCACATTTGGTTTTTGGTGCGCTGAAAAGTTGCTTTAGAATGACAAGAATTGGGATATTATATTATATTATATTATATTATATTATATTATATTATATTATATTATATTATATTATATTATATTATATTATTTTATATTATATTATATTATATCATATCATATCATATCATATTATATTATATATTGTTGTCATGACCTTAGCTTACCAAATTTGGTGCACAAGTTGAAACAAAACAGAGATGTGGTGTTTTATGATTAAGGACTAGCCTGTATCATATCATCAGTTCTTGAACAAATTTGAGGCGAGGCATGCTGTACATCTATTCATAGCTTATACATGAGTTTCAGCTTATGTACGCCTACCTGGAGGGCAAGGATTTTCTTTGCTGCCCACTAGTTATTTTTAACCATGTTTGTACTTTGTTTATTAAGATTGTGATATTAAAAGACCAGATTCACTACACACCTTATTAATGATACATATTATATAAATGCAAACAGAAGTGTCCTGAAGCTGAAAGTAGTATATTAACGTGCCTATTAAAAATGTTTTTATAGAAAACAAGCATTAAATATATGCTTAACGTGACTTGATGCATGCAGACTGTAATGTTAAATGAACAAGTTCAGGACAGATTATTAAAGCAACATTTTGTGTAAATGACCCCAGGATATGAATTTGAACACAAAAATAAACCGAAAACATGCAATTCAGCATGTTGTGTTCATATTCAGGGCATTCTTCTTTATTTTATATAGTATGCATCACCAGGAGGATTATACTGAATTTGATGGTTCAGTAATACTGTCTCATTTTGAGTCATGTTCAAAATCCATTTCTGAGTGCAATAGCAGAGCATAAAATAAATAAATAAATAAATAAATAAATACAAATAAATCAATAACCTATAAACAGAACCAAATAATTGCTCTAAATCATTTGTCTTCCATCATCTGTTTTACTCAACATTACAATGTGGAAGAAGATATCAACTTCTTTAAGATCACATGTCCATTAAAGCATTTCCCCTAAAGGCTAATGTAGTTTGTAGCGATGAGGCATCTGTTTTATATTTTTTATGGTCGAGAGTTAAAGAATGTTTAATCTTTCTGCTGCACTCATTACATTTATGTTTTCGAAAGCTGGCCAGTCACAATGGGGAGGTGCAGGGCACAAAACCACAAACCAACTGGAACAACTATAAAGATCCATTCACTCCATACCAACAGGGGGATGTAATCATCAGGTTACATCATGTCACCTTTGAAATATTCTACAAGTTCCAATTTAGCATGATCATTTGTCGAAAACTAGCTTCGACAGATGCTAATAGACACTAGCCTATTGACTAGACAAATGACTCCTCTAACAAATTTTTCTTTTACTATCAGTCTGTCTGACTGCGGTGTGAATGTGGCTTTAAGCAAGTTTACAAGGTTTAGTTAATTTTTTTGGAGTGTTATCAAGAAGGAATGTATCAGAAAAGTTAAGGAATCTGTTTTCAAATGTTTGTCTCAAATTTGTATGTCTATGACTTTTGGCCATTTTTTGGGTGTCAGTCAGAATAGTTTGTTGCTCCATTGGCACTAGTTGGACCCCACTGGGGCCTTTTGGGCTGATTGAGCATGTTGAGTTACCATATGTCAGCATTGGCACCATTGGTGCAAGACAGATTTCTGATTGGCCGTTCAGTTTAGGGAACAAGTCTCTTTGAATATGTGAATGCATTCATAACAACATGAGCCATCTGGAATGAAGAAAATTATTAACATTGTTCATACACAAAATGTTAAGCAAGCAATGCTTTATTTACTATTTGAATATGCAGTCCTAGCTATGATTTCCATTTTTGAATATGAATAGAGTTTTGACACTAGGGCTGGACCAATCAACAATATTATATTGAATGGCAATAAAATTTATCTCAATAACAATGATGTGTTATGCCAATTACTGGACCCTCAATTTTTTGTGGCTTCAGTCATTGTTGGGGTACTCTTTTAAATCTGGAAGCATTACCTTGTATTGAAATATATATCATTATCCTTCAATATGGAAAATAAACTCAAGATTGCATTTTTGCCATAATTCCCAGCCCTAACTGACACCTACTGATACAATTGTTTTCACTCATTCAGGTGTAGAGTAGACTTGCAGGTTGGCCATTGAATTAAGTTGCTTTTCCATTTTTTTGGGTCGAATGGTTCTCTTTACTTAACCATTGCATTCTGTGCTGATCTGAGCCTGTCAACATGGGTATGGTTCCATTTTAAACTGTGTTGCTGATAACATAGCTCTCTGCAATGTAATGCAAATTTGTCAGTGGTTAACTTGGTAACGTAAGTGTACTGTAAACAAATAAGATATTTCTTCTTTGGGGCTTCTTTTTTCAGATTTGGATTTTTTTTTGCAAAACAAATAGATATAATATGTGATAAAATAATGACTAGGGCACTTCCGCTTCACCAGATATGGAGAAACTGATAGCTAGGTAACAGAATGGTAATGTCACACGTACACAGGTTCTACCGGTCCAGCATGGGTCAGAATGCTTTTCTAGCTGTGCCTAGAATTTCGTGCCTAGAATGGTTTGTAATTGTGTTGCGTTGTACCAGGCTAACATCGCACAATTAATTGACATTCAGTAAAAACTGTGATTTCTTCTCATTCATCTTATCAGGGTAACACTGCTCTGTGATCTAGTGAATCAGTAAATCAGCAGAAACTGTAAATACACTGGCTGCACACTTGCAGTTTTTCTCAATTGCTTTGGCATAATTTATGAAACAGACTTCACATTCTCTAAACTGTGAGTGCAAATCTCAATACTGTTTGATGGAACTTTAAAACTTCATAGCATGTCTGCAAATCTAGTTACTCACTCAAAAACATTTCATTTCATGCTTCAAAACCTACTTATCATGTCAGTAATTTGGCCAAGGCCACCAAAACATAAAGTGTGTTTGTCATTGTGCGAGTCACACTGCTCAAAATGATTGATTGTTTTTTCACCATGACAGTCAATCTTGGAAAGTAAGGTTAAAAAAGTGATATTTGTTGTAAGAAGTCAAAAATAAATGAAAAAAACATTTGTGCATCCGTGCGTTTACTTTTGTAAGAATGTATTACACGTAAAGTGTCATGTCTTGCTTGTCCAGTTACTGTATTGTACATTTTATGTTTCTTTTGTTACCACATAGGGTTGGGCGATGTCGAACAATCTGGCATCGTACGATGTCTAATATAAAACATTGTGATGGACAATGGCATCGTTGTCATAGACGGTGGTGAATTAGTTATGAATAATTAATTCATAACGAATTAATTATTTGTAGCCTACCATTTTAACTACCTGACGTGCATGGTCTTTGTTTTACCCATAAACAAATCATAAATGAATAAAGATAAGTTACACACATAATTACCAATTGTCAATCACTTTTTCCGCGGGACTCGTGAATAGGCGTGAATGTATCGTTATAATGGCGTTGTCAAAGTTGGTTGGTAAAAAAGCTGCACAACCAACAGGAACCAACCAACAGCATCTGAGGTGTTCGCTAAAATGACCAAGTACAAGTGTGAAAACGAAAGATTGAAGCAGTCTACTGACTCGCTGACTGCCTGGACCCACTGTCTCGAGCGCATGACAGTGGCTGTTTTTTCCCAATATGTGTTCTTCAGCGGTCTTGCATCCTCGTGTTCTTGTGTAACGTCATCATCAGCTGCCAAAGTTCAGTTCAAATACTCAAGACAGCAAGTACGGAGGACGCGTGAATCTTCCCGCATGTGTTCTTGATATCGAGGACACAACGATGCAGACTTGAGCACCGATCTCGCTCTTGAAGTCCCAGAAGTCAATGCGACTGGAGATGGGAAGCGTAACATTTTATTTAGATTTATTATTTAAGTTCAGAGATATAACTTATTTACCTCAGTAGCTTCCCTAAATGAGATGGTGATTATAAACATCACCATGGACATCTTAATAAAGGAATAAACAAATTAAGGGTGTTTGTTTGCTGAAATTCGTATTAAAATCAGTTTTATTTATATTGTGCAATGTATATTTGTAAAGTCTTTATGCATAGTGTGTGTGTATGTATATATGTATATTTATATATATATATATATATATATATATATATATATATATATTGTTAGATGAAAAACAATAAATCGTTGTTTGAATGCTGTAATGTTTAAATTATTTACCATTATAAACATGTGGAAGTCATGTGACCATCAGAAAGAACGCAGCATCTCATTTCTCACAGGACGCGTTCTATGTTCTCGTGTTCATTCTTCCGAGGACACCTGGCAAGACCGGTCTCCACAAGAACACAAGTCTGTGAAATCTTGGAATTGAGAAACAGTGGTGTTTGCGTCTGTGTCTGTGCCTGTGCTTGTGTGTGGTCACATGATGTGCGTTTTCAGCTGTAGTGTGAAAGGAGGGCTGCTCAGAAATGCTTAACGCCAGAGTGGATGTGGATCAATTTCGTTCTAAAATGCCATTTAAAGAACTATTAGTGTAAACAGGGCCTGAGTGTGTATTTTTTTCGCGAGCGGATTTGCAACAGGGGCAGGGCTCACCACGTAGATATGTAGATGTAATTCTATTTACATATACAGTAGTCAACATTGGAAGTGGATCAAAATTGTCCTGTAAGACAAGAATGTGTGTTGCTGAATAGTTTTTGGACCACTTTGTTGAAACGTTTTGATCCACCTCAAACGTTGACTACTATACTGTATATGCTTCCAGACTTGATTGGTTAAATAGTTGATTCAAATTGTATAAGAGGATTAGAGACCAGTTACCAATTTAGCAGACATTGTTAACAATGTCAATATCATATTTATGGTGTAAACCTGTGTACACAAATGTTTGATAATTGAATACACACTGTTTTGAATGTGATTTCTTGCATGATGAAAAATGATTGAGAAGTAGTAAAGACTTTTACGGGTCAAATGAGAATCGACTCCTTTAGTTTTGATCAACAAGCCATTGTCCAAACTACAGGAATTTGTACTTATTGTTTGAACACATGCCAAAGCATTTGCAATTTGCTTAAATCAGTAAGAAATTCCAGTCTTAAGTGAACTATAATCTAATTGTAACAGAGATCTTAACTTATTGTTTTGAAAAATAAACATTTCAATCAAAATAGAGCCAAAGAAATTACGAAAAACTGAAAAATGTGTAATCAAATGAGAATTTAACTGCTTTTATTGATTTAACATGACCAATAAACACACAACTATGGAATCATCTCACCGAATATGCAACATCAACAATCGGGAAATCGTTCCCAATTCTTTTGTACACTGCTCCATTTGAAAAACAGGACTGTTTTTGTACAGTTGTAGATTTACTGCTGCTTGCAAAACTATTTTTTACTGACAACTCTGATGGAAATAGTTTTTGATTAATCGTGCAACCATACACGAATGTTCTTAAAACTGTTGTTCAGCACAGCTTTAGTCTTTGTAGTGTGTTCATACGCAACTTTTAACAAGGATGTATGTAACATGATAACAGTTGGCTCTCAATGCAGTAGAAAAAACTTGCAACATGTTGTCATTTTCTCAAGTCTTTTTGTGAGCTGCTCTAAATATGCATGGCTTTAAACTGTTACAAGCCTGGAGAGTTCACATGATTACTGAAAGAAAAGAAAATCTGTGGCCAATATTCACATATTGCCCATTCAGTCAGATGTCACCTGTGCATTCTTTTGGTAAGATTTCCAGCGGCACATGGGAGAGTTAAAACTTTGCTAACCTTCATTTTAACCAGAACAATGTTCCCTCTGTGTCCGCATACCTCGAATGCCTTTGTCAGGTGCAGGTTTTCCCGGCAAATGTTTCAGCGCCTACTGTATTTTTAAGATCTGATCCAGAATTACTTTCTTCTCACCAGTTCACTGGACTTAATCACCAGGAGTTGTTGCAAACTGCTCCATTAGCCGTTCTTGTTCTTTCGGTATTAGCATTCAGGAGGGCAGTGGGTTCATCTGGATGGAAAACGTGCCAAGCTCAGCATCCCTCTGTTTGGAGTGAGTGAAGCCAACTGAGCACAGTATGTTTATCCTGGTTTGTTGTTGGTTTTGTTCTGTCCCTCGTGTGTAGGAGGTGTTAAGTTCTTCATTTTGTCTCACTCTTTTGAGATGTTTTTCGAAAACAATTTCAAACACAGCATTACAGAACTTACAAGGTTAGCAACTGATTTTATAATTGATTAATATCAAATTTTCACTAAGATTTGTGTTGTCAGTAAAGTTATTTGAGGCCGATGTTTTTATTATTCCACACAAAGTATTTTTTTATTTAGCAGATTTTAGTTCTGTTTTAGTTTTTTAGATACTATTTTATTTTATGCCAGCATACCAGAAACATGCCAGATTTTCCCTGACTGTCAAAACCAAGCCTTAAAAGGCTCCTAGGGAGAGCTTGACATGGGAGTAAATTCTAACCAAAGATGGTCTATTTACAGGCAGTCAATTAGATGGCATAAGAGGAATGATTGCTTAAAGAGCACCACTATGTGGTGTTGTTTCTTTTAGCTCCATTACTCTCCTGAATAAATTATAGGGTAGTTAATTAACCACATTTGATCTTTCAAAAACTAAGCTGTACCACATAAGCACAATGATGCATGGTGTGAGGTTGTATGACCTATCATCTTTAAAACGTGTTCATAATTACAGCTTCATTGTTTCTGATAAGCTTGTGTAAACCATGTCAGAGAGAGAGAGATTGTTTTTGTCAAATGTTTTATACAATCAGTTGCAGTTCCAAAACCGAAATACACAAAATGTTGATTATAATTGATAATATTTTAAACTAATTATTACTATTGTATAAACTTAGGGCTTTTGGCGTTGGTAAATCTTTTTAAGAAGTCTCATATGTTGACTAGTAAAAATAATAGTACAATTTAAAACAAATATAAACATAAAAAAAGACATTGAGTGATAGGCTAAATTATTTCTGCTACTATGTTTCTGTGCATTATGTGTATTATGCATTATTAAGGATTCACTTTATTAGTTTGGGAACATCATTATGGAAATCACACCAAATAAGGTTTAGAGTGAAATGGAGTTCATGTGACACATTGCTATGCTGCGTTTTGATGCTTAGAAGAAAAAAAGATTACTGCTGCTTGTTCAAACTACTTTTTTAAAATGAGCTGAAACAACACAATTATTGTCATTTTTTTTGGCCAATTTAATTGGTTTATGTTCAGTCAATTTAAATTTGTAAACCATTAAGTTAACCTAAGTGTTTTGTGTTGGTCCAACTACCTGGTTAGGGACTATCGTATAGCTGGTGCTAAACAAATTTATTGGATTGAAATCCTGGCCTCAATTAAATTGAGTTTATACAATGAGTTATTTTTTTGAGTGTAGCCAGGGCTACATGTGGATCATAATTAACCCAGAAATATATTAAAATATTCTAAGTGGGCATAAGAACTGTGCATATGCTATTTGTAGAACATAATTATGAGTTGTAATATTGCCATTTTAAAAATGCCTTTAAGCATATGACTCGTTATTGTTCCATAAGGTAAATATGTAGTGCATTGCGGGTCAGTTGTGATTTTTGGCTATTGTCTACTATCTCACATCCACCCCCTCCCTCCCCAAATGGCACCACCTGCTGCTTTTAATTAGTGCCAGAGAGTAACTAAAATATCCTGAGTATACAGACACAACCAGCTCTCATCGGTGGCATTTTAAATCATAGACTGTCTCCAGTCAGGGAGGAACGATCCGTCTGTAACGCTATATTGCTACCCTTATAATTACACTGATGGGCATTTAAGCACTGTAATGCGTAGGTCTGTCTATGAAAAAGTGTTTGGTGTATCTTGTCAACTGCTAAATAATGCCTAATTTTAATTGTTCCTGATTTAGTAAACAAATACAATTTAGTAGTGTTTAATTTAACTTTCTAAAACTGGTTATAAAATAATAATTAATATTATGTTTTTATTTATTTATTTATTATGGCCAGGGTATAATTCAAGTAAAAGTCACTATGTCCATACAGTGAATGTTTCTTCTAAGAAAACGTCAAGTGGAAAAATGATAGTGTCTAACGGTCATGTTCAAGGCTACAGTAGCGTATACAATAGAGGAAATGGACTATTTTTAACTCAAATCTATTACAGCGTCTTCAATCAATCAGAACAAGGTCTTCCTTTAGATGCTCAGTGTTCTGCTGACTGGGTTTTTTTCCCCATTGAAGATGTCCTATCCTTGTCCTGCGAGACATGACGAAAACTGTTTGCTTGATCTCTTCACCCTAGAGGATAGAGGACTCAGAGAGTGAAAAGGAAGAAGGAAGCTCGTCTGCCTTGTGGCCCAGTTCATACCTTCGCCGGTTCACGTTTTATCATGATTATGATAGCTGTCATGGAAGTCTATTAGTCATTTAGAAGTAGGAAATGAGGGACTTTGCTTATTTGTTTTTGATTGCCATGTGTCCCTTAACCAGACTAATTAATTTAGTTTGCAGAGACTGATAAAAACACACTACTGATTTGATTAGCTTTCCCCCTCCATTTTTGAAATTCATTCCTGTTAACCTCTTATATAAGGAATAAGTGGATTTTGACATGTATTGCTGGGTTCACACAAGGTGCTCTGGTTTTACCCACGATATGTGATTTTTTTTTTTTTTTTTTTTTTTTTTTTTTTTGCTTGAGTTCAATTATTTTAACTTGCACAGTAGAGTTTGAGTTTTAGGCGGATTCCATATACGCGTCATTAGTTTACCTCTATTTGTGCATTTGCATTGACTTTGTATGTAATTTACTCGAATTAACACTTGTATCCGCATTTGGTGTAAACCCAGGATAAGGAATTTGGTACAGTTAGAGGAAAAGAGGAAAAAAATTCTTAATTAAAAAAATAATGAATTGTCATAAGGGGTCCTGTGAGAGATGCTAGAAGTAAACTAAAAAACTACCACTGCTGGAAGCGTGGTCATTCTGTGGGCACCTTTTTACATTTAATGTGGAACTGTCATTTGGTGGCTCTATTCTGGACAAGAGTTATTCAAAACCTTGAGAAATGACTGGGACAACCTTTACTTTATTCACCAAGAGTTTGTCTTCTTGGTGATACATTCACTTTACGGAAAGGGATATCTAAAGCACAGGCTGGGCTAGTCGTCGCAGGATGTATTATGGCTGTGAGGCTAGTGCTGCGAAATTGGAAGAACTCAGATGCTCCCTCCCTCTAAGGATTGGATTGAGCTGATGAATTCTACTGTGTTATATGATCGTATGTTGGCAAGACTTCAGGACTGCACCCATACTTTCAATAAGAAATGGGGTTGCTTTTTATAGTATTTGGAAAGCATGTAAAGGAAAAATTAAAGGGTTGTCAATTTGGCTGTCTGTTGTGTTATTTTATATTTAATATTTATGTTATAATTGTTGTTTTGTAATTATTTTTATTATAATTTGTTTACATGGGCGAGGCAGTGGTGCAGTAGGTAGTGCTGTTGCCTCACCGCAAAAAGGTCGCTGGTTCGAACCTCGGCTCAGTTGGCGTTTCTGTGTGGAGTTTGCATGTTCTCCCTGCCTTCGTGTGGGTTTCCTCCGGGTGCTTTGGTTTCCCCCACAGTCCAAAGACATGTGGTACAGGTGAATTGGGTAGGCTAAATTGTCCGTAGTGTATGAGTGTGTGTGTAAATGTTTCCCAATGCATAAAAACTTGCTTGATAAGTTGGCGGTTCATTCCGCTGTGGCAACCCCGGAATAATAAAGGGACTAAGTCGACAAGAAAATGAATGAATGAATAATTTGTTTAGATTTTTTTCCTGACTGTTGATTTTTGTTTTGTGAATTTTATGTTGAGTGTTGTGTACAAGTTCAGTGACAAATAATAATAATAATAATAATAATAATAATAATAATAATAATAATAATTTGTCCAATTTATTTATTGTGTTTGTATCTCATAAGTAGAAAGATCTGTAGCTCATTATTTCTGTAGTCAACAGCCTAGGTTTGGTCCACACGGGCACTCCACTGTTTTCATGCTTAAAGTTGATGGACCCAAAATAAGCATAGAAGATGGGCCTAAAGCCCAACCACCATCGGCAAGTTGCTTATCTGCAAGCTGTTATCCCAACCCTGGCTCAAGGAGAGTCCCTTATATCCCCATTTCAGGCAGTGTCTCTCGCTCTTGGTTCTCAAAGTAACCTCAAAATTTCTAGCTGCTCACCTGTGCATTTAGAGGCAGAGCTTTTGACAGCTCTGCTCCCAGTATCACTGAGGTCGTCAAACTCCTGCTCTGCATTAGGTTGGTGATCCTAGCAGAGGGACCCTGTGTTGTGACTTTGAGCTCTGGGCTGATGCTCTGATGTTAAGAGAGGACTTGGAGTAGAGCTGCTGCTTCTCACTGTTGGAAGGAACCGGTTGAGATGGTTTAGGCGTATAGTTGAAATACCTGCAGTTTAATTTTTGGTCGATGTGTTCCAGGCATGTCCAACTGGGAAGAGACCCCAGAACAGAACAAACCCAGAATGCGCTGGCGGGATTATATTTCTCAGCTGGCCTGAAAAGGCCTCGGGATCTCTAAGGAAAAGCTGGAGGAAGTTGCAAGGGAAAAGAATAGATATGGGAATTGTCACCTGATCTAAGATGAGGAGAGGAGAACAATGATGTTGATGTGGATGGTGATTGGAGTAGTCCACAAACTAAATAAATGTCTGGATAAGCAACAACAACAACAACAACAAAAAATGGTATGCCGTTTCATTTGACTATAAATGGAATAAAGAATTCCAAAGAGCTGCAGCCAATTATTATTATTTTTTTTTCACAAAAGTCCTAGAATTGTGCCAAGCTTATCAGTAAAAGATACAGTCTGTAAAGAAATCTTGTGAGAAGTGAAGTTTGATTCATAGCAATGGTTTACGCTCCTCACAAATGATGTTGGGTCTGGCCATGAGACATTATAATGTACAGAAAGCTCCATAGTTTCCTTGACAATATGAAGAATTATTGTCTCTCTCTCTCTCTCTCTCTCTCTCTCTCTCTCACTCACTCACTCTTTCTCTCTCTCTTTTTCTCTCTCTCTCTCCCTCCCTCTCTCTCCTCGATACAATTTGATTGTGGTCACGTTTTTGCTCTCTGCCCGTGTAGATTGCAGTCCTCATGCATTCTCCATAGACTCATTTCATATCTTGACATGAGGAAATGACAAGAAAAAAATGACATGGGGGTTTATATGTTTTATTTATGTTACTATAAGATTGGCCTGAGCTGCACAGGCAGCATACTTTGCTGTCACATAAAAAAATTTCTATTAAAATATTTACGTCAAGAGCTGCCCTAAAATGTTAGAAAGCACTGCATAAATGCACAGTGGTAATGTTGTGCAGTGTCTGCATTCTGGGCCCTCTGAATTAACAGTTGGCCACATCAGCATTTTGCCATTCTCATTAGCATTCCGAGCAGGCTCTACTCTGTGAAGTTGGCACATCTTTCCTCACGTCAGAATCCTTGGATGAAACGGATCAATGTATAAAATCAATCAGTGGAGGACCTTTTCATCAATTTCTGTCACCAAGAAAAGCCTAATTGGATTTTAGCTGTTTTTCCATGTATAATATAGCATATACTCATATTTATTTAAGAAGTACACATTACTGTGAGCAGCAGCTACTTACAATAATATATTTACCTTACTGAAGTACTAGAGTAACAACTTAAACAATGAAAACCAATGTTAAACCCACTTATTTTGCTCATTTATTCTTTAAAATCTTTTAAAAATACCCTGCATATGCCTTTGATTTTCAGTATATCTCTGTCACATTTCTTTTTTTAAACAAAGCTCTGTCTTACTTCGAGACTAAACTTAACTGGAAGCGTTTTATATTCTCGTCCTTGAGAAATAAGATTGTTATAATACTTGAGACTGAATAAAACTTTTTGATGCGTTAAAGTAGCATGCATCATGCTACCAAGACAATCTTCCAGTGATTTTTCTTTGCACAACTAGGGCTAAGGCATATTTTTTTTGATTTGTTCAATTCCACCACTCCAAATATTATTTCACAAGTGGCTCCACTGTCTTGCTCCACTCAGACCATGTCTGTGTTTATTTAGGTGTGCTGTGGAAGAGGTCAAGTCTAAACTGTTTGTGGTCTTTGTAAATTCCAGCCTGAGGAGTTTTAAAAAGGCACTGTGAGTGTCTAATCTGTGGTCACATTCACTCCTTAGTTGTAAGGAAGTGTTTTAACTCTCTTTGTTCAAGGTATTTGGCAGTTTTGAGTAAGCAGATGGCGACTGGAATATCTTTTAGTTTGTAGAGAGAGAGAGAGAAAGTAAGGGGTGCTGACACAGCATTGGAAAGCTTCCATTTAGGAGGGTTTCAGACATAAACAACCTGTTAACATGAGTCAGGTCATGGCAGCTTGTATCATCTTTACTTAAAAATACGTGAAACCATGCTATATAGCCTACAAGCAAGTGAAAGCAAAAGAGTGGAAAAGAATATTTGGATGCAAATCATGATTTTGTTTAGAATAATGTACTACTACTACTACTACTAATTCTACTACTAATAGTAATAGTAATAATGTGCTTTTCATAACCCAGAATACTCTACACCATTCGCCAATTAAAAATAAGCATTAATAAATGCATCTTAAACATTTTTTTTAAATGATCCATGGTATGTTTGTGATATTAACGTTACGGTATGACACACCGAAGTACTTAATTTTGGTTGTCTTTCTCACAACTTATTTCATAACAGTCTCATATAAGGTCAGTAGACAGAAATTAGGTGGTCTAATGTCTGCACACATTCAACTAAATGAGCAGTAGTGGCTGAAATTGGATTAAGCACATTTTAGACCTCATGTACATCTGCATTCAGTGTCACACTTGTAATCGGATTGACAAAAAACACGCTACACTGCACCCTGGGCTTCTTAGATGCTAGCGTATCTGTTAAAATCTGTTTTCAAACTGAATCATATTACCTGTCCATTTTATTTTTGCAGTAATTAATGCTACATATGGTGTCTGTATTTGTAAAATAATACACTATTTCCCTTTTAACCATCTGTTATTCTGAACATCACTCTCTTTGAAGAATAAGACGAGCTAAAGAAAGCAATTTGTCTCATCCTGTGGTAAAATGCAACACCTTTGTCCTGTAAATCGATTAGCTTGGACATTTTACCACAGAATAAAAATGAAATGTCTGTGACTTTTTCCTAAGGCGAAGAGGTGATTGTTATCATTTTCTGCAATTGTCTCTTCACTTGTCAAGGACAGATGGCAGTCATTTGTTGCGCTGCTGCTTGAGGAGGTCTGAATTGCCTGCGGACACATTGCACCATGGTCAATTTGGTGAGACATTTTATTGACGTCTTAAATAATGAACCGGGTGATTGTTTAGTTTAGTCCCCAGGCTGTAAACTATTTAACTAACTAGTCTTAGTTCCATAAGTAATTTGCTCCAAGTATGTGGTGAACAATTGGGGCCAATCTTGTGTGGCCAAAATCCAGTAATTTTAACAGTAATCCAGACAATTGGGAATTTGTATCAGGTGGAAAAACAAATTTAGGAATTGTCACAATGACAATAAATAAATGAATAAATAACTTCTGTAAGAGCTGTTCTTTATACATCGCTACACTCTTGACGAACACAACAGACCTTGTGCGTAAAACTTCTTTAAGTTGGTTTTGATGTCTACATTTTATGAGACTGTCAGTAATATATACACAGTATAGATTGGTTGTTTTTGAAATAGTAGGTTGCTTTTTAACTCAACCTTTTATAGTCTGAGATTCAAACTGCTGAACTGTTTCCCTTAATGGAGGCTGTTTTCACAGTTTTTCTGGCAAAAGGAAATGAAGCAGCAAAAAAGGAATATTGTTCTCAAAATCTCGCCCATGTCATATCCCTAAAATATAGCGCAAGAGTCATCTAGTAGTGCTAAGCAGCAATGATTGCCTAATGTGTGAGTTTCTCTCGCAGGTTCTGGCTTTGCATGTGTTTTTATGCTTTACTGAAGTAAACATTCGGCTTTCTGTAGTTTATTGAACATTGTTTCCAAGGCATCACCATTATTTCTGCAGCTCTATAGGCGCCAATCTGCTGAACTAACTAGATTTAATAGATTTGTATTCAGTATATGAATATTATTTTAGATAGTATAGTATATGTTTATTTATTAAATATGCAAGTTAAAATCTCACCAGTGTTTCCGGTTCAAAAGTGGTTATGTATCTAAAAATGTAAGGAAAGAGTCTTAAAAAAGGTTTTAAAAGGTATTGAATTTCACTCTCTGATTCCTGTATATAGTCTAAGTCTGAGGACAAATCTAATCCAATCAGCTATCCCCATAACATTTGTATGATATTTTTTCAGGAAAACCTACTTCCCAAATTCTCAAACAATTTGCGACCATTTTGTAGAAATAAAGAATATGGGATTTGCTGATTCTTCTCTTTAAATTTATTTTATTAAAAAAAAAAGTACAAAGAAAAGATTTCCAATGTTTTCTGTAAGCAAATAAATATTATTTGATAAATATTAACCAATTATGATTTTGATAGCTGCAACACCACAATGTTGCATGTGTGTGACGTAACATAAATCCAATGAAATAAAGTTTTTACTCCATGGTTAATCATCTGGAAAATGAGTGTTCTAACTAATAAGCAATTACAAGGAATTCTTTTGCTCAGTCTGACATAATTTAGAACTTTTAGATGCTCAAAAGTGATCATTATGTTTCTATTTTTCCTGATGGCCAATAACAGACAGATCTGGACTGCAGACAGACCAGTCTAGCACTTTTACTCTGTGTTTACCAAACAATGCTGTGGCACAGAACGAGACTTGATCTAATATAAACGTCATCAACATGGCAGTACATGTTTCTCTATACTTCCAATATATGCCTCCATGTCAATTGTAAATTTGCACACATTTCCAGTCATTTGTATCATTTGGTTTGCTGCATCCCAGAAGCATGAAAGTTGTTTACTTGGCTTTACTTATTTTTCAAATGCCTAAAAAAACTGTCTAATGACTTTTGTCACAAAGTAAGCCATGATCCTGCTTCACTTGAAAAGACTGAGATGCTCATTTTATACACAAACATGAAGCCCTGATGTACGGCCGGTTCACCTGCTTACTGTTGAAATTGGATATGCCTTAACCTTTTTTCACTTTTATTTAGTCTCTGTCCCAACTTTTTTGGAGTACGTTTCAGCCATCTAAATTTACAAAATTCATTTCAGTTTGTCAGTGAAAAATTGGAAATCTTTTTTTTCTACACTTAAATTCACTTAAATACAAGTATGAGAATTTGCAAACCACAGATTCTTGGTTTCACTGCATATTACAAAATCTCTTTGGAGTTGAGGTCGTAAGAGACTTGTTGTAGAGTAAAGGCTGATTTATACTCTATTCTTTCTCTAGTTCTCTTGAGTGTGTGTCGTGAATGTGACATCATCGAAGTGCCTGCGGAGGTTTGCGCAACATGATTTTCGGCTGGTGGAGTGCACAGCATTTTTGAGACTCAAGCTAACAGTTCACACTGCACTGCATTAAGTTTGAGCTGAATATGAATCACTTTGAAGAGATTTTGTCTAAAACTGGTACAACTGTACATACACCTTTATGATCTGTCCCTGCGTGTTTATAGATTATTATAGTTTATTAGTGATAATCAGATCACCAATAATTCTTAGCTATAAATTGCAACAGCCATGGGAAAGAAGAAAGTTTTTTTTAGAAAGTTTAGAAAAACTTGACCGATAAGTTTGTTGAAACTGAAAGAGAGGCCATGCAAAAGTGTAGACCCAGGTGATTTTAATACACAATTAAAGATTTAGTTTTTCCACCGTTCATAGGTTTTACATTGATGTTACAATTTTACATTTTAAAACTATTTATTAGTTACAAAACTAAAATACAGATTATTTCTTTGACTGAAAAAGGATATTTGGATCTATCGGTTAGCAATATACTGATGCCCTATCTATGCTTTATTGGTGCTAAGGGTCAGGGAAGACTAGTATTGCCTTTTTAGCATATAAGTAGTGGACACAAACTAGCCAGACAGTAATGTGTGAAATGTAGAAAGGGCTAAATCTATATAAAAAAAAAGAAACATCAGTATTTTTTAGTAGGTGTACATTTTTTGGCTTTTATTATTGCCATAATAAAAAATATATTTGCAAACCAACCCTTGTTCTATTGTCATTAATATTTTAACATACTTTAAATTGTTAGGTAGAACTGTCCGAGATATGAACAAAAGCAAGTGATTCAACAAAGTTTGATTTTAAAAATCTTGAATCGTTATAAAAATCGTTAGAATCATTACAATAAATTGTAAAAAATAATTAGCTTAAAAATCTTAAATGATATTAATAAAATGACGTAGTTCCGTAAACTTCCTGCTTCTGTTTATCCATCTGACGTGTCAAGTATAAAAGCCTTGTCTGTTTCTTGATGTGCGCACACAGTCACGGAGGCAGGTGTAAGTATAAATCAACCTTAAGAAGCTTGGAGTAAAGTATAAACCAAAAATACTCCAACAATGACTTATGGCTTATTTACAATTTCATTTATTAAGATTTGAATGCATTTTAAAATCAGTTCAAAACAGGGTTTAAAAGTGAGTGTTTGGTTCTTCCCAAAGTGTTTAGTCATTGTTTAACTGCTCTCTCTCACCTGATAATTAAGAGAATTGCTGACCTGGCAGAAAGGTGATATATTTAATGAGAAGGCAGAGTTTTGTGTCTTCACTTAGGTCTTGTGTAACAGCATGTTTCCCTTTGAGAGGGTTCTTTTGAATACATAACATGCAGATGCCTGCATTTCAAATCAACTGTAACCAACCTTGATCATTTTTTGACCTCTTTTGTTTGTTTATTGAGCAATTTTTGGGTATATACTAATGAATAAATGCATGATGCTTTACTTTCATGGAGTAATGGTTCTTTTTGAACGGTTAATTTTAAATGTGTCATGGCACGCAAATGTTAAAATTATGTAAAAAGCCTTTCTGTCATGTCTGGCAGATCAAATTAACCCTATAATTATTCCACATGCACTATAGATGTCCATTCTCCTCCTCACAGATCCGCCACACACCCAGCATTAAATGCAGACGATGCTTAATTATTCAGCACTTCTCCAAAATGGATTCTCTGCATGGGAGTGCAACAATAATTGCTTTCTTTATAATTAAACTCTGACAACTAATTCACAGTAATGAAGACGAGCATTTGAATTTTATTTTGGTTCTGTAATAAGTCATTTGTCAATTAACACACCCTTGAAAAAGCATATTTCAACTTGCCTTGTAAAAGCTAAGATTTTTAACATCAGCTTTCAGATTTCCCTCAAAAATACTCTGTAAAACCCAATCATTAACTTTATCAAACAAAATGAGTGTAGGGAACACAAAGTTTACTGAAAGTTGATTCTACTCATTTGAAAAGAGTTTTGAACTCATTGTTGAAGGTAACAAGTTAATTAAATACCTCATTACTTCAAGTTAAATGGAGTAAGTTCATAATACTCCTATAGATTTGTTTAACTCATGGTTTGTTGCAATTGGTTTCCTCAAGCAGTTTGAGTTGCCTTAACTCATTAGGTTTAACAGTACTGAGATGGTTTGAGTTCTCTTCATTTGTTGGGTTTTATTGTGCTCAAATTGCTTCATTTACTCAAATGGATTAAGTTCACAGTACTCAGGATTAGTTTTTGAGTTTAAATGATTTGTTGCAATTGCTTTCCCCATGGTTTAAGTTGCCTTAACTTTTTGGGTTTTACAGTGTATGACATTTTTTTTTGCTAAAACAGATTATCTGATACTAGTACAAGAGTTTAACCCCCCGTGTGTGACCCTAAAATGCCAGGTACATGGACTAAAATTGTGCCTGATAAGATAAAAAAAAAAAAAAACAATAGATTAAAAACCCTAAATATCAACAGGAAACATTGAAACAATTTTGACCAGTTCATATAGCACTAATTCTGTTGGGAAAATGCTCTTTTTGTAACTAATTTCATTTAGAATTATTTGTATCTTTATTTTAATGTTTTTTTGTTGTTGTTGGTCAATAATCTAGAAAACAAAACAAAAAGAACATACATTTTAGGTGAAGTGTTGTCCAAATATTTTTTTTTTTTAATAAAAAGGGAATTATGAATTAAATTCAGGTAGACCTATTCTAAAAAAATATATGTATATATTTTTGAAAATTATCTTTTTTTCATAGATTTTGAGTTATGAATTACAGTATCGCTGTACTACTTCACTGAAAAAGTGTTGCATGCAGAACTGTTGCAAACAATTTATTTGTGTTGAATTTAAACAAAAAAATTTAATTTAATAATGTTCAACTTAATTTGTTTGTTCAAATTCAGCCCAAATAGATAGCTTAAAACCACCTAATGTAAAAAAAAAAAAATGTGTAAATCCAAGAAATCATCTTTCATCGTAATATGAAATAATAGTATCGAAACAACCCTTGTCTAGAACTATGTGCAGAAGCACCTGCAATTTATATTCACACTGCGGGAACTGGAAACAAGTTTAGAGTGCAATTTGGGAAAACTAATTTAGCTCTTACTTAAATGTAAAACTACAGTGATGTAAATGTACAATGTCCAAAACACTGTAGGTTACAAGACATACACATTACGTTATTGCCAGCCACAATATGTAGCACTACAAGTTGTCGTTCGTAGGGGACTTATTTAATCAGACAACTTAATGTATGTTTCAAATGTATAATCATGACATAATGACAACCACTTCCATCATTGCAATCAAGACCACAATTGCTTCAAGACCACTGTAACTTTTGAATGTTTATCACCGTTGAAATGAGAAGGCATAACTTTCATATTACATGTTGTTTAGTTAAATATTGAGTGTCCAGTTATGTTCATTCTTAAGCTGGTGGAGGGTTCATGCACATTAGCATGAGGACTTAAGGGTGATATAACTAACTCCCATTGCTCTGTTGAGCTGCCTAATTACCGGATATGCCTCCCAGCAGTGCAGTGCACATGAAAGACTGCTGCTGATCTCTATTCTCTCCCTGGTGTCCCTGATTACCGTTAGGGTGCACTCACCAGTGATGCATTAAACAAAAAAGCAGAGGAGGTATTCTGAGATATGATGTATCACGCAGTGGTGAAAAGAGTGCTGAAGTATCATACTCAAAAATTATCACTACTTGCCCAAACATGTAGTGCAAGTAGAGTAAAAGTATCTGTTGTAAATGTTTCTTAAAATATGAGTAAAAAGTAGCCCTTTTTAAAAGTACTGAAGAGTATTACACTGTGAAAAGTGGATGCGTTTACATGCAGTTTTTGCAGGGATGTGTAAACGTAACATTCTGTAGTGCATTTAGTGATCTTCCTATATGTTCCTTCCTTCCAACCATCCTTCCATTTCCTTGTTTTGTCCTTCCTTCATTCATTAATTTGTTTGTTTATTCCATCCTTTGTTCATTTGTTCTTTCCTACGTTTTACCCTCCCTTTATTCGTTCGCTCATTCATCCGTTTGTTCGTTCAAATTTTTGTTCCTCCCTAATTAGGTCCTTTGTTCAATTATTCATTTGTTCCTTCTTTCCTTCCTTCCTACCTTCCTTAAATCCCTGCTTTATTCATTTGGTCCTTTCTTAATTCCTCCCTTCATTATTTTGCTCATTCATCCATTCGTACGTTCATATTTTTGTTCCTTCCTTCATTAGGTCCTTTGTTTATTCCTTTCTTTCATTTGTTCACTCATTCCTTCTTTTGCTTGTTCCCTCCTTCCTTAAACCCTTCATTCATTTGGTCCTTTCTTCATTTCTCCCTTAATTATTTCACTCATTCATCCGTTCGTACGTTCATATTTTTGTTCATGCATTCCTTCTTTCGTTTGTTCGCTCGTTCGTTTGCTCGTTCTTTCCTTGAATCCTTCATTCATTCATTTGGTCCTTCCTTTATTCCTCCCTTCAATATTTCATTCAATCATCCGTTCATATTTTTACATTCAAATACGTTCATATTTTTGTTCTTTCTTTCTTTCTTTCTTTCTTTCTTTCTTTCTTTCTTTCTTTCTTTCTTTCTTTCTTTCTTTCGTTTCAATCCCTTCCTTCATTCATTTGACCCTTTCTTCATTTCTCCCTTAATTTGTTCATATTTTTGTTCCTTCCTTCATTAGGTCCTCTGTTTGTTCATTCATTCATTCATTCATTCATTCCTTCGTTTCTTCATTCTTTCCTTCCTTGCTTAGTTTGTTTAGTCCTTCCTTGAATCCTTCCTTTATGCATTTGGTCCTTCCTTCCATTCCTTGTTTGGTCCTTCCTTCATTTGGCCCTTCCATTCTTTATTAAATACATTTTATTGATTTTTTTTAAGGCTTTTTTTAAGGTTTAGTGATTTCAGTCATCATACAGCTGACATCCTTTATTTCCTCATCACTGACATGCAGTCTATAAAAAGTCTCTGGGTCGTTGCGTGTAAAGATTTTGGACATCTTCTTGGATATTGTTAATGCTTCCAAAATGTTTGCTGCATTTTAAACGCCCATGACTTGAGGTTGTTCAGTATGACGCAATTTACTTTCTGTGTGCGATTTGATTGGACAGGAATCGCAGGACTGATTTTTCTACTTTAGCCAATCACCATAGACATGAAAGAAATAAAATAGTGACTGCAAGTTGAAGGAAAGTAGTGGCGTAAAGTACTGATACTGCACTAAAACTGTACTGAAGAGAACGTAAAAGTACACATTTTTAAAACTACTTGGCAAATTACAATTCCTGAGAAAAACTACTCAATTACACTAATTAGAGTATTTGTATATGTTACTTTGCACCACTAGTATCACACTTACGAATATAGTGACCCTCATGAGAGGCAGTCTGGTAATTACTTCAGATCATTTATTATGTATTTTTTAAACACTGCTTTATTTCTCTATAGATCAGCCTGCCATATTTAACTTGGGGAAAAAAGTCATATTTTCAGGAATTCTTCAATAAATAAAAATACAAAAGAACTGAAATAGCATTTTTAAAGCTTTAACTATTTACTCCTTCATTAAAAAGTATTCTTTTTTTTTTTTTTTCAAAAACAGTTCTAACCTTAAACTTTAGAAGAATGCTGTAAACATATTTCCTAAGTATTAAACTTTTTCGCAGGTTTATAGCTGAGATCCCACAATAGACAATGTAGACAGCACATCTCTGTCAGCTTTTCCATGGTGCTTGGATTTGTGCAAATGAAAAGCTGTCTCATTAGATGACAGTGTTTTGGCTGAGGCCAGGGCCGCCCTGGTTTTCCTGATAAGGGTTGCAGAGGCTTAGTCCCTCTCACACGGAGACTGATAAGCAGTGGAAAATCTCTGAGCTGAGGCTGCAAGAATGTGAGTTTATTCTTCAGGGTTATTCAGCAGTGATTACTACAGGGACAGTGGCAATCTGGTGCCTGACACACATGAACACGAGAGGTTGAGGGTCCACTACTGTTCTGCTGGCAGTTTTCATGTGTTGATAGGATCCACAGGCAGAAATGAGTCTAAATCGTTCTCCTACAATCTTACGAATGTGATGAAAATATTGTGAAATTTAATTGCAATATAAAATACCTTTTATAGTTTAACTTTTTAAAATGCTGTTTATTTTGGTGATGTAATGCTGAATTTTCAAAAAAAAAAAAAAAAAAAATCCATTCTTTACGGTTACACAATTCTTCCAAAATCTTTTAGTTAACCAGACAGTTAAGAAACATCTTCTTTTTATTATCAGTGTTGAAAATTTTACACATTTATATATTTATTTATTTTAATTTTTATATATTTTTTTTGTGAGACCATTCAATATTGTACAATTTTTATCAAAAGTAAACCTTAAATGTTTCTTTCTTTTATTTCAATTTTATCTTATTATTATTATTATTATTATTATTATTACTATTATTATTATTATTATTTTATTTTATTTTTTTATCTTGTATATTATTTATTGCTGTTAATGACTTTTAATTGTTAGAATATATTTTTAGAATTACAGAAAGTGGTATTTGTAAAGTGTGGTAAAGTTGATCTGTTTTTTTTTGCCATGACATAGCCAGAGAAGCTGATTTGGCTATAAAATCACAATTCTCCGTCTCTTGTAAGACCATTCAAAATTTTCAGTTCTAAAATTTTAAAGAACATCATTTGTTTAAAGTATTTTTTTTTCTTTTTTGCAACAATTTCCTTTCTGTCACATTTAATCGATTTAATGCATCACTGTTGATAAAACAATTTGTAGTAAAAATTTGAAAGACAGGTTAAGAACAAAAAATAATCTAGAACCATTATCCACAATTATGGATATATACCAAATCTGGAACAGCCAGAGCTGTGGCAATGTTAGAAATGGACTCTCAGTTATTTACTCCACCCCTCATATGATTTATGGACATGTCAGCCATTTGAAGTGTCACATGGTGCCAATGCTAATCTGCTGTTTGTTTTATGCAGTGCTCTGTGTGTCTTTTTTTTACAGGGTCCTTGGCGGTCATTGGGATGATAGTGAAGCGGGTTGGAGTCTGGATTGAAGGAGCATGGTGAAGCACCAACCATTACAGGTCTACGAGAGACAGCTGTGTTTGTCATGTCTAACCGGGATCTACGGCTGCCGCTGGAAACGTTACCAGCGGTCACATGATGACACCACCAAGGTGAGTTTCCCCGTCGTCTAACCATCTGGCTGTGATCTGAAGGGTTTATTAGAGCTCAAATCCCACAGCTAATATTTTACATGTGACTTCTTTTAGTTCATCGCATACATGCTGTTTGACCTGAGCCTTTTTTTTTTTTTTTTTTGAGATAGAGAGAGAGATTTCCACACATTCATCTAGACTAGTTTCAGCATCAAACTTTTTGTACACTGGCTGAATGTCTGAAGCATGTGACACAAAAATGGAAACAGTCATCATCTGATTGGATAAATTCTACAGGATTTAGCATTTTTCAAGGTTCGGCTGAACTTGAAGTTGTTGAGAACTTTATTTCAGTATGTTGATGTACTTCCGACTCAAAATAATTATTGGGCGGGGCTTTGCTTTTTGCGCATCATTCACTCATAGTAAACTAATGGTAGGAGGGGCGTGGTTAAGAATATTGTGGCTGAAGCCCTTAAACTGACTACAATAGAGGACTACCGCTCCAAACACAGAAGCAAAAGGTCAGACTTTAATTAAAGAATACTAAATCTAATTTTTTTTAGCGTACTAAATTGCATAGATTAAATGTTCACCTAAAGCACAACAATGCTTTTCAATTTTGATGTCACACTGACTAAAATTAATGTCAGGACTTCGCCTCATGGAAAAAGTAAGCCATTGTGTTTACAGCAGTGACAACTGATGCTTATGATCAACTAAATACTAGGTTTTCTAAAGTCTAATTAAAAATAAAAAGTAGATTGCAGCAGATGATTTCTAAATCTGTCCAGTTTTAAAAAAAAAAAATTACATTTTAGTTGTTTATAGACCTGGATATCCTCCTGGTGCTCAGGTTTCCCCCACAATCCAAAGACATGCGGTATAATTGAATTGGGTAAACAAAATTGGCCATAGTGCATGAGTGCATCTGTGAATGTGAACGTGTATAGGTGTTTCCCAGTACTGGGTTGCAGCTGAAAGGGCATCCCCTGTGTAAAACATATGGCGGAATAGTTGGTGGTTCATTCCACTGTGGCGACCCCTGATAAAGTATGGACTGATCTGAAGGAAAATGAATTAATGTCTTTTAAGGACATCAACATTGCATTTATACTCCATTAAACATGCTGCTCATCAAAACAAGCAATTGGTTGCTTTACATGTCAGTCAGATGGATCGCTTTGATGATGTGAGTCATTTAATAATTTTTCAGGTATTTGAACTATTCAAAATCAGCAAAGGGTCATTAAACTCATTTAGTTCCATATAATCAGACTATGCTATCTGTTGTCCTGTAGAGAAGGGTTTTTTAAAGTGGTTTGTGGTGAACATTAGGGGGCCTCAGGACAGTGATGGGGAATCTATAGAAATTAATAGAGAAATAAAAAAATAAAAAAAACAATCTCTAATTTAATTAATAAACAAAATAATTAATATTAATTTTGAGACAAATATTATAAGTGTAAAATATATTTACAAAACGCATTCAAATAAATTCAAATAAATAAATCCATTTCAAATAAATGAAATGCATTCAAATAATAGGATACTAAATAATATCCTAATTGAATTGAAATAAAACATAGATTAAAACAGTCGATTTAAATAAATACAATTGGAAATAAATGCAGTATAATATACAGTATTACGCCTTGTGTGGCTCGGAGGATGAAAATAGATAACCCAAACATTATTTTTTAAATTGAGACATTAAATGACATTAGCTGCTATGGATCGACACAGACAACATAGGTTGCAAAAAGTGGTTTGCTTAATTTACAATTAAGATAAAAAAGAAAAAAAAATGAATCAACTAAAGTATATTTACAATTAATTTAAAATAATGTACAATTAATACAAAATAACCAGACAAATCAATTGCATCAAACCTTATAGAGGGAATGAAAATAAGCGGTGCCAAATCAAAGAAAATAAATTAAACACCCACTAACTAAACACTCCCCACCTCTAAATAACATAAGATAAATCCAAAAATACAACATTCGGCATTACACGCCTCTCACTAAACTGCACTCACTAGAAAAAACATAAAAATGGTAGCACCTGCTTCCGAACTGATGGATTAACAGAGAATAAACTTGGGTTGTGTAAAATGCAAGTCACTTGACGTACTTCACTTTCACTTCCCATTTAACAGATTTAAGCAGATTTAGCTTGAACGTTCTGAATAAATGTACAACTAATAAAAAAAAAAAACGAATAAAACTAAAGTGAACCAGAGAACAGGACAGGCACATGTCACACGGAAAGACAGAGCAGTGACAAGAGACAAGGATCCCCCCAATCTGTCATCACTGAAGCTCTTAATTGACTCCCATCCTCTTCTGATTGATCCACTCGTAAAACTCCACGAGCCAATCGGAACACATAGATTTTAGAAGAACAGCAGACAGCAAATAAAAACGGAAAGGGGAGGAGCAAACAACAGAGCAACACCCCCAGGCATGTAACAATCAGCGGTGCACAAACCTGTTCCTGGAGATCTACCTTCCTGCAGAGTTCAGCTCCAACCCTGATCAAATATCAAATAAATTGAGTGTAGTTAACTCAATATTTACTGAACGTTAATTCTACTCATTTGAAAAGAGTTATGAACTCCGTGTTGAAGGTAATGAGTTAATTAAATACCTCATTACACTCGCACAACTTAAATGCTGAAAGTGCACAGTACTCATATAGATACGTTTTTAAACTCAAATGGCTTGTTGCAATCGGGTTCCTCAAACTGTTTGAGTTGCCTTAACATTTTGGGTTTTACAGTGTATACACACACACAGTGATAACTAAACAAAATACTTAAGTCCCATTTCTAATATAATGTTTCACAAATTCACAAACGTTATACACAAAACTTTTACATTTTAGAATGGGAGTCCCTCATACAAGGATCATCTTATTTAGTGCTCAGTGACATCAAATACCCCTACTTTAGAAAGGCACTTAGCTTTGTAATGTTTACTTAACAACATACACACTTGCTGACTGTTTTGAAAGTGTACACGGGTCAAATGAGGAGTCATCGATTCCAAGAATACTTTGAGAAGATCAAAGTTCAGATTAGTCACTGTGGGTCACTGTGCAGTATAGGGTCAGGCCAGACATTCATTAGCCCATATCCAGCTGTGTCCCGGGTGTCCTTTATCTGTAATCAAGATATGTTTATTCTTCTTTGTTTAATGCATAGACATTAGTGCTGATGTGTCAATATGAGAACACTAGGTTATTCAGAAACTCCAGGACATTAAAGTGTCAGCCACTGACAGTAAAACTTTTCTCTTTATAATGTTTTTGAATGAACATTTTTACTGTATACATGTGAAATGAACAGAATAATGAGCATAAATTGATTATAAAACAAAAGGGAGAGTGAACCGCTCATTAGAGACTTACAGACTTTAATGTATTTAGGTGATGTTCATAAAATCAATCAACCTCAGCAACCGAGAATTAATTAATTATCAGCCATATTAACCATAGTCCTCTTTCTGAGGGTCTTTTTGATTGTGGTTTCCTCGCGTAAGCTTCAATACAATCCAGTACAAGTAAGTAAGGATCAGTCTTTTATGAGTAAAAGCACTTTTTGTCTAGTATATCACTTCCATGCAGTTAATTAAAGGACATGCGCTGAGCATCGGGGGAGTTGTGATGTTATTTATGTGTGTTGAAAGAGCTGCCTGAAGACTGCCAACAAACGGTATTATCCTCATTGCCTAATGCAGTGAGCGAGGACAAGAGTCCACGAGGGGGGACGTTCTGCTTTAGAAGACTTTAATCAAAACATTGCAGGTCTGTATTCTGCTTACTTTTTTTCTGCTAACTAGCTCAGCAGCTGTAGATAGTTCAGCTTTATGGCCCTGATATACTCACAATACAGTTATTTTATTTGTTCTTTATTTAGAAGTAAAATTAAAGGACTGGTTCTCCCAAACGTTAAATTCTGTCATCATTTATTCACCCGTTACTTGTTCCAAAATTGTTCGAGTTTTTCTCCTGTTGGACTCAAACAAAGATATTTTGAAAAAGGCTGGAAACCTGTAACCATCGATTTGTTTTTCCCACTATGGAAGTCGATGAATACAGGTTTTTAGCTTATGCCTTCTTTAGTAGTCAAATAGGTGTGGTATATACTATTAACAAACGTCCTATATATATATATGGCATTTAGATTTAAGGGGTCATGAACTGCTCAACTGGCTCCAAGTTGATGGTGCTTTGCTGCTACGCTTTTATGCCATTATGCGGCATTATGCAGCATTGACAAACACGTTTTATAGTGCAGCACTTTCTGCATCTGGTGTGAAAGCCACTTCACTAATACTCATTCATCAATTCATTTTCTTTTCGACTTGGTCCCTTTACTAATCTGGGGTTGCCATAGCTGAATGAACCGCCAACTAATCCAGCACGTTACGCAGTGGAGGACCTTCCAGCTACAACCCGTCAATGGGAAACACCCATACACTCCCATTCACACACATACACTATATACAACTTAGTTTACCCAATTCACCTATAGCACATGTCTTTGGACTTGTGGGGGAAACCGGAGCACCCGGAGGAAACTCGCACAAACATGGGGAGAACATACGAACTCCACACAGAAATGCCAACTGACCCAGCCGAGGCTTGAACCAGCGACCTTCTTGCTGTGAGGGGACAGTGCCATCCCCACTAATACTCACTACACTGCAAACAGTCTATAATAACAAAGTAGTAATAACCATGTAATAACTGTAACTCACAGCTGTGTGGCGTAACATTACTGTCGCATCTATAGACCTTTTTCTTGGCAGCTACAAGGAGGGCGCCATAGCGACTAGCGTCTTCAGGTAGAATGTTTAGAACTTCCGTTTACAGCTTTTACAACTGGTAATTTGCGCTTCGAAAACGTATTTCAATAGCGTTTTGCATGGATTACGGAGTGTTTTTGTGACCCACAACATTGAAAAGTGCATGTTAATGCCGTTTTAATCTGTCATGTGGTTCAAGCGCGAGAGAAAAACGTTCTCCTAGTTCACGTGTCTGCAGTCAGAAATACAGTGTGTGTTTGTGTGTGTTGTTCCCCGGCCTGTCAGCTGTTAGCTTAGCGGCTCTTCAACACACACGCGCACACACACATGCAATACTTCACTGAATTATATTCTGGCTAATTTGCTGTTCATTCCAATCGCGAGCCGTTAATGTTTAATTTAGTGTGTTGTGTTTACCACAGTTTTTTTTTTCTGTCATTTCAAAATGTCACTATTTTCACTTTGTCACAGTTATTAAATCAGTGTGTTAATGGGACAGTACAGTAGGCTATGTGTGTGTGTCAAACATTTTGGAGAATTACATTTGTTTGGGTTGGTTATATATTTGAAAGAAAGAAAAACTGTTGACTTTACCATCGACGAATCTTCATTTAAACATCAGAAGATGCCGTATGACAGTTGTTTCCCATCCTATTAGATTTTTAAATCCATTTTTTAAATGATCAGTCCAGGAGGTGGCGCTGATCGACAACAGTATTAGTTGAAAGATGATGATAAAAGCAGGTAAAATAGATTAAAACTATCATTTCAAAGCTGTCCAAAGGTGACCGTTTATACGCATCAGCTGCCGACCAGAAGTTCTCAGCATTCTCCTTGCGCATACACGCAAAGCATAATGGGTAATTTTGTGTTCTGAGAAACCGGTCTATACTCAGCATTTTATTAATTTAAATCCTGCTTTGAATTATGTCTCGTAGGGCTGAATGAATCAATGGCAATTTTTCATTCATATTTTGTCAGTAAAGCTGGCTGTGTAATCCGCTGTAAATCTTTAGCACCTGCTTTCAGATGTAGCCGCGTTTGCTGCACAGAGCTATAGTTCACTATATAAGCTACACAAAAATCAGACCATTTAGGCTACACAAAAATCACAGACAATTTAACCAACATGATTTTGAAATCTGAGATAATCATTTTGCAATTTGCCAGCTGTTTGCATCGCTTCTCTGTAAACTAAGGCTCTGT
Source organism: Danio rerio (assembly GCF_052040795.2). NCBI lineage: Eukaryota > Metazoa > Chordata > Actinopteri > Cypriniformes > Danionidae > Danio > Danio rerio. The sequence continues at coordinate 32,155,903 of NC_141035.1, forward strand.
GTTGCTGCTACATCTGAAAGCATGTGAAAATAGCATGTTTAATAGCATACGTTTACCCCAATCTTACCTCGTAATTTAAATCAATAGTTTGAAATCAATCATTTTATGAGATGATTCTGTAGTTGTTCAATAGTTATTTTTATTCAGTAGAAGCAGTTTAATATTCCGGTGTTTGATTTCCAGTGATTTGATGTACTACTTGTGGCACGGTGGTGCAGTGGGTAGCGCTGTTGCTTCACAGCAAGAAGGCTGCTCTCTCGCATTCACACACATACAAGCCTCGGCAGGGTCAGTTGGCATTTCTGTGTGGAGTTTGCATGTTCTCCCCGTTTTGGTGTGGGTTTTCTCCAGTTTTGAGTTTGCTCCAGTTTCCACTCAGTCCAAAGATATGGGCTATAGGTGAATTGGGTAAGCTAAATTGGCTGTAGTGTATTTGTGTAAATGCAAGAGAATCTCTGACAAGATGTGCAAGACAATCGCGGCTTTTGCTGAATTGTGATCTAGATTTCATTCCAATTAATCATGCAGCAGTTGTTTGAAGACAAATCCATTGTAAAAGGCCAAAAAATAGACAATTTCTTACCGACACAGTCTGGAACTAAATTGATACAGTTTTACACTTTTCATTGATAGTTGATACACTTTTTTTCTAATGTTGGCTAATGCAACTTTTTTTTTTTTTTTTTTTTTTTACACAAGATATGCAACACAGCTTTTTGTTTTCTATAGAGCATTTTTATTGTTGGGCTGCATAGACCTATGTCTTCCTTTATTTATTTTTTTTACTACTACACTGTTAGCGAAGCAGTGATGTAAAAGCTTTAGTGAAGGTGGAGTTCAGTGAGAATATTACATAATAAACTTGCTCCTTTCACATCCTGTCGTTTTGGCAGATTTACTTCAATATTAGCTGACTAACGTGAAAATGTTGTGTTCGGAAACTTCTTGGATGTTTTATAGCATGGTGACCTCATTTATGTCAAATGTTCAAGTAAATTTAGAATTCTCCGTTTATTTTGATTCTTTTAAAATACAAATATCAGGCCTGTAGCCAGCCTGGTGAAAGGGGAGGTTCTTTTTTTTTCTCAAAAATGTGACCTTTTTGAAGTTATTTACTTCATTTTCTATTTAATTATTTAATATCTATTAATAAATAAATCGAGTGGTCATCATAACCACACATTTTTATGTACCAAAAATAATTCCTAAAGATTTAGAATCAAGAAATGTGAACAAATACTTATTTTTTAAATACAAACTTATTACATAGGAAAAAATAAGAATCTGTTAAAGCTTAAAAATTAAAAACTGTAGCCTATTGTCATTCATCAGGCAAATAACAAACAATAATAATAATAATAATAATAATAATGATGATGATGATAATGATGATGGCGAAGCAGTGGCGCAGTAGGTAGTGCTGTCGCCTCACAGCAAGAAGGTCGCTGGTTCGAGCCTCGGCTCAATTGGCGTTTCTGTGCGGAGTTTGCATGTTCTCCCTTTGTTCGCGTGGGTTTTCTCCGGGAGGTCCAGTGTCCCCCACAGTCCAAAGACATGCAGTGCAGGTGAATTGGGTAGGCTAAATTGTCCGTAGTGTGTGTGTGTGTGTGTGTGTGTGGATGTTTCCCAGAGATGGGTTGCGGCTGGAAAGGCATCCGCTGCGTAAAAACTTACTGGATAAGTTGGCGGTTCATTCCGGTGTGGCGACCCCGGATTAATAAAGGGACTGAGCCAACTAGAAAATGAATGATGATGATGTTGATAATAATAATAATAATAATAATAATAATGTAGAGCTTCATGATTTTTCTAGTCCCTCTTGAAAAAGGTACATTTGAATATTCATGGATAACAACAATAACCAAATTAATATTTAAATTTATTTTACAACGGGCCGCTTTTGGTGCTTCACACCTTTTTATTGGTAATTTTTTCTTTTAAGAATAAGGTCCAAGATTTAATTAAAGTTACTTGTAAAATGTTTTCTCTATTTTAAAACTTACATTAGGTCAGTAATGGAAGATGATTCACTTATGTCAGATAGTATGTTTTCTTGCACAGCTGGATGTAGGACTAATCATGAACAATAATTGTTCGCATTGGTCAAAACTGATTAGCTGAAGTCACACTGAAGCAACAGCTAACAGAGGATTCCGCTTGGTCTTAAAGCCTTTTTGATGGGTTATTTTTACAACTTATGATGGCATAGCCTCATAATGGCCTTTGTGGGAATGTGTACTTATGTTCTGTGTACTCTTTCTTATGTCACTGAGTGAAATGCTACTAAACACCATCTAGTTATTTTCCTTTTCCATGATGTCTCCAAGCATTTGTGGAGACCAAAAACAAACAAGTGTAATTCAGTCTTTTATATGTGTGTGTTTTAAATTATGCTAATTAAGCTACTAAAAGTCCTGAAGGTGCATTTATTAAATGTTTACTTTTGTTCTGAGAGATAATTGCCTTAGAGCATTGTTGCTTTCAGATATGTTCTCTGTAAAGGTCCCTGTGGGAGACGAAAGTTGGGACACAATTGCTTGTCAGAGAATCAGGCTGTAAGATGAGACTGAAGCGAAAGGAGAAGACTTTGTGTTGAAAATCGGTGACACAGATTTTGACCGTGGTCATGTTGCTGAAAGGAGCAGGAGAGATGGTTGTCAGAGAAACCAAGATAAAGTTGGAGTCTTATCATTACTGATTCATGTCGATTACGAAACGGGGAGTGTCATACAATACTAGGTAAACTCCATTATTTGGAGTTTCTATAAGTTTATATATAAGAATCAGTCTGGATATAAGTTTGAAAATTCGTTGCAAACTACAACATCCATAAAAAAACATCTAGCAATTGCTTAGCAAAGACCTGGCAACCTCCTAATAAAGTATTTATTTATTGCATTTTTTTTAAAGCAAAAAAGTATTTAAAAAATAGTAATAGTAATCAAAATTCTTTTTATTTTTTCCACCATAGCCTTGATGAGCATGATGTTAGACAAAGTTGTAATAGATGTGTGAATAATATTTAGATTTGTTTTATTTTTTTATAATTTATAATCATAATTGGTATCAAAATAAAATATATTCATAAATTGTATGATTTGCTTTTATAATTTAGATTTTGCATTAAAAAAATTTGTGTGTGCGGTAATGCATGGTTTTTTAACACATGCAAAAAATTCTTTCCTTACTAGTTTTTGTCTTGTTTCTAGTCTAAATATCGAAACATTATTAAATCAAGAAGCATTTACTGGACAAGTTTAAAATATTGTCTTGTTTTTTCGAAAACCATATCTCAAAATTAAGTGAGTTTTTCCTTAAAGCGAAATAAGCTTGTTTTCGTTTTTTGAAAATTACAAAAAATAAGCTCTGTGTTCAAACACTGTTCATTACACTTACATGTTTTGTCCAGCCGGATAATCCTCACCTGATTTGTTTTAGGTCGTAGAATAAAACGTGAAAGTATCCTGAGTTTGTGTTAGCCACGAACCTTATTTAAGCGATTTAACTGAAATCCCATTGAAAAAACCCATTGACTTTGGGACGAGGGAACCGTAACTGCTAAAATGCTCGCTTCCGGGTTTTTGCATACAATTTGACGTCATAGTTCCTCCACTCTATAGAGGGCGATGATTGGTTCGAACCAAGTATATCACTTAAATTAATGATGAAAGATCAAAGATGTCATGTTTTACCCTCTGGTACAGATATCCAGTCAACACACAAGGATCTAATCGCTGTGACGTAGCTTCAAAATCTCTTTACAAATCGAAAGAAATTTGCTCAAAATAATGCAGAAACAACAAATTTTCACTTTTTTTGTGCAATATATGTGTCCTAATAGTGTTTTTAGCAGCGTGGGACACATATATGACTGTCAACATTTCAAAAAATGGGCTTTGTGACCCTTTAAAGGGATCAATTTTGACTTATTTCTGAAAGCAAAAATTTTTTTTTGCTTGTATCACTATAATAATAATATAAATAATAATAATAATAATAATAATAATAATAATAATATTTTTAAGAGAATGTTGCCTTGATTTGACAAATTTTTACATATGTGGACTAGAAACAAGACAAAAACTCTAAAGTAAGAAAAGCATTTTGTTTGCAGTTTGGTATTTCTATGGAGAACCATTGCTATACCATGCTGCCACCTACACACTACATGAGCTTGCTTTTTAACCTCTTCTGGATTCAGAACATAGTGTGACATAACCAGATGGAGATCCTGCCTGTGTAATCTGTGTTTCATTGGATCGATGCCTAATATAATAAAACGAGTAAAAAGGGTGCAGAGATATTTCCATTTTAATTCCGCAAAAGGACACTAAGCCTGTGCCCTGGTTTCCTGTTATTCTCTGGCTCTCAGCTGCTCGTACTGTGCTGTCAGCGATTTCAGCTCAGTCTTGACTGTCCGCAGTGGGATGCCTGACCCCGTCCACAGAAACAGCCAGTTCAGCTGTCTGCCAGTGAGAAAGACGTACACGGACCACAATGCACTGTGCTACCAATTCAGAATGAACACAGCTAATGTAGTTTCCTGTCACTTCTAAATGAAACAGGATATGCAGTCTTTACTCACACATAAATATTTGACCTTTGCCCCATGCTGCCACAGTTGACCGTTTCTGAGACACACTAAACTCTGAGCTGTGAGGCTGGTGATGATTCAAAGTGCATCCATATTTCATGACTCCAGACTCAATCTGAGGAATCACTGGAGCGAGGAGATTTGGTGTGGAACTCAATACAAAGGCTTTGTGCGTTATTCCCAGAACAGCATGACGTACAGGGGTCTGATACCACCAGTTCTGTTGAATTATTCTATACCGAGCCTGCCTTTGTGTCTGGCTAAATAAGTGTGTATTTGTGTGTGTGGGAGACACACGTGTGATTCTCCTGTTTAAGCCGTAAGCTGGGCTCCACTGAAAATAGATCCTTCCTCAGTAATTATTGAGAGTTTTTCCATTTACGTATCCCAACACAAAGGACACGTGAACAGGAGTGTTCTTTTCTCCCATGGGGCCCGGTCTGTGTCAATGTAGCTTGCAAAATACAATGGTGGTAGTAGATTTACAGTGTTCAGTTATATGCACTACTGCTCAAATGTGTTTAGCTTTTAGATTTGGAGATAGCTCTGATTTTATTTTTGGAATTTTTGACTAGGTGTCCTATACTCATCAAGGTTGCATTTATTGGTTGAAAATTAGAGGATAAACTAGCAGCGCCAACATACATATGTTTTGGATGTCCCGACTTCCAGACCATTCATGATCCCATCCCTCCTGTCTAAAGTCAATTTATTTCTGGAGCATGATTAAAACATCTACAGCTGAACAATGTTGTAAAAGACTTGAGCCTGGTTTATACTTCTGCGTTGAGCGATCGGTGTGACCCACATCACATGGCTTGCGCATGGCTGTGCATTTATGCTTCTGCGTGCTGTTTGTGTTGCTCTGCAATAACACTTCTGAAACGCTAGCTGGCAGTGAGGTTTTTATGTGCCTCTGTGTGTCGAGTTTCTTTGCTGGTGATTTGTTTTTTCTGAGCGCTAACCTTAATGTACAAGTGGCTCAAACTAGCTCATTTTGAGGTGGGAACCGGGGCATGTGCAACAACTTTAATAATCAGCTAAACACAAAACAAAACTTTCCATCTGTAGCTTCTTCACGGGTCTCGGCACTTGTAAACACTCACTCCAACGGGGTTGAGCAGTTCTTGGTCCCGCTCACACTTGTGAGTGCTACCAAGCCGACCAATCACATAGCTTGCGCTAGTCATCGTTGGGACGTGTAGTTAAATTTTTTGGGAGGTGCGCATCAGCGTCAGCTATGTGTACACACGCAAGCTGTGCCCAAGCATAAGGCAAAGGTATAAAGGCTGCACTCACACTACGCTATCCGAACCGTGCCCAGGCGTGTTTCCCGATTCATTTGAGAAGTGTGAGTGCTCTGAATCGGGCTCTGGCGCGGTTCAGTTGGCTGGCCCTGGCCCTGGCCCGGTTGGAAAAGGTGTGCCAGAGCACGGTTCACTTGGGCTTTGATGCAGTATTCTTGTAGTGTAAGCGCACCTGAGAATTAATCATTCTTAATTTTCAATGAACGCAGACTGTCATCATTTATTAAAGATTTAAATTTATTTACAGCTGCACATCAGCTGCACCTTTAGGAAACCTTCTAATAAGTGCAGCACAAACACTTTTATGATAATTTATGAGAGTGAAAGTTCGGCAAAGTGTTTGACTGCGTCACTGCATCCTAAAGGACTAAAAATAATACAAAATGTTATAGCTAAAGCAGTCTTCACTGTGCTGAAAGAGAGCGCTCCTCTTCCTGTTAAACTGAACAGTTGCAGCATCGATGATGTAAGCATGCTTGGGTCCGGTAGATAACAAAAGCAATGTGCAGGCCGAGGGGGAGAGGGAATTGGGGACAATCCCCAAACTGTACTTAATGTGAATGCGCCCTAAATCAACCTTTTGGGTGCTTTCACAGCTAGATGTTTTGGAACCTGGTTAATTTACCCCTTAGCTCAGTTCATTTGGGCGTATGTGAATCCTGCATATGTGTTTCCTATCGAATACAAAAGTAAAAGCATGCTGGTTCACTGAACCATTACAAAAAAATACCTACGCCACTTCTGATATAGAATAGAGATTTTTTTTATAACCCTTGATAATTGAAATGAGGTATATGAGAAATTCTTACCTCTGAATTATATTTGGTGATGACTATGTCTGTGGGTATCACCCTTTAAAATTAAAGCACGATCACTCCTAGATTTAATTTTGACTTTGGAACATTCATTCATTCACTTTCTTGTTGGCTTAGTCCCCCTACCAATCCGGAGTCACCACAACGGAATGAACCGCCAACCCATCCAGCACGCAGCGGATGCCCTTCCACCCGCAACCCATCTCTGGGAAACATTCACAAACACTCATACACTACAGACAGTTTAGCCTACCCAATTCATCTGTACCGCATGTTTCACCTGTACCACATGTCTTTGGACTGAGGAAACCCACACAAACGCAGGGAGAACATGCAAACTCCACACAGAAACGCCAACTAACCCAGCCGAGGTTCGAACCTGCGACCCAGCGACCTTCTTGCTGTGAGGCAACAGCACTACCTACTGCACTACTGCGTTGCCGACTTTGGAAGAGTCAACAAGAATAGTCTTTCTCCAACTGTCCTTGCTGTCTAAATACTGTCTTATCCTAATAATGGGAAAAGCACCAAAGATAAATAAAAAAAATATAAAAATCAAAATAATAGACCTGAAAACCTCTTTGTTTGTCAGTGACAGACAGCTTTTTTTTTTTTTTTGCCAGTAATCTTTTACACATAATGATAGTAAAAACACTTTTTTTATTTTTTACTCATGAAGAATTTGATTTTTTTTTAAGCAGTTTACTCCAGTCTCTTTCAGGATCTTCTCAAATACTCTATTTAGTTTCCCCATTTCTATCTTTTTTTTTTCTTCTGATGGAGAATGACTGAGAAAACCAATGTGTGGTTTACATGCACCATTTACGCAAGACAAGTGTTTGCTGACTTCGACCATCCAACATTCATTCATACAGAACATTTATAGGATGTGGTAGTCAATTCCTTTAATAACAAATTGTCTGTATACATTACTATTTGTTTAGCCTACAAACAGGAACTGCTGCTGTTTGAACATTGCTAGTGTTTAGCAAGTGTTAAAAATACTCCATGGTTGACCAATAAAGAGTTAGAACAAAATATGCAATTAACGTGACAAAAAAAAAAACTTTATAGCTCAAAATATTTTGAGAATAACCTGGAACTGTAGTGAAGGTTCAGGTAATCATTTGTTAATGTGATGCCATGAAACAAATACAAACTTAACTATTAAATATTAAATCTGAACAAAGTATATGTGTGCATCTGATCTCCTAGCTTGTATGTCTTACAACTCAGTATCAGTTACAATAAATGTGATTAATCCTGAATCATTTCACACCACTGTTATTCGATCGGATAATTAGACAGTTCCTGTTCATGCTTTTTATATATATTTTTTTGTTATTTTATTTATTTATTTATTTTATTATTTTTATTTCATTGTATTTTTTTACTTAATACCTTTTCTTTAAATATTTTATTATATTTTATTTTATAATTTATTATATTTTATATTATATTATATTTTATTATATTGTATATTTTTATTTTGTTTTGTTTTATTTTAATTTTAATTTTGGTTTAGTTTATTTTTTATTGAATTTAATTATTTTTTATATTTAATTTAATTTTGTATTGTATTATATATTTTTTATTAAATGCAATTTAATAATTTTCTTATTTAATAAAATTTGTAAAAATATTTTATTTATTATATATTTTAATTTATATTATAATATATTATATATTTTATATTTTTATGTTTTATATTATATTATATTGTATATTTAATTTGTTTAATTTTTAATTTTATTTTAGTTTATTTTTTATTTTATTGAATTTTTTATACTTAATTTTTTGTATTTTATTTAATTTTATATTATATTATAATTTTTATATTTTTATTTTAGTTATTTTATTTTATTTTGGAGCCAAGCTTTCAGTACAAGATAAAATATATTAAAAGCAAATTGGAAAAATTTGGCCATACAAATCAGTAGTATAACTTACTAGCCAAACAAATTTTAAGGTGTTTTTTTTTTTTCATACAATGAATGCGAGGCAGTGTAACCAAATCTGGCAGGTTGCCAACATTTATACACAATAACTATCTATATGAGCCAACTAAATTGAAGTAAATCACTGAATTTTCACCATCTCTGGGTCTGGCGAAAACACTTTAGTATGCTAAAACATTCGCCTCTTCCAGTCAGCAATGAGGGCAAGGTGTCATCACAGACATGATGCACAATGACAGACAGTGACTTCAGCCTACTACAGGTACAGAATCGCCCCAGATTCAGCCAGAGGATACCCAACCAATCAGTGTTCACCCCCAGGCTGAAGACTGTCATCTCCGGTTGATCGAAAGAAACCCACAGACATGTACATGCCTCTTCAGACAGCATCAGCAGCAAACTGGGGCTCTTAAACTCTCGCCATCCCTCTGGAATACAGATTATGGCTGAGATTACTTTCTGTTCCCAAGACACGGTTTTGCACATAGTAATCCGTCTGATGCAGCGCTCTCTTCTTAAACTTGGATTCACGTGCTTTTACATTCTTGACACTGTCTCTCCGGTGCTATTGCAAACATTCAGGATTTAGATCAGAGCAGCAGTTTAAAATGCTTTTGATGAATTTATCTGTGAGTGTTTAGGAGCAAGGTGACCTACAATGGGTGTTCTTGTCAGATTTAATCTCTCAGTGTCTGTCAGCATGGCGATTATTAGGTTATGGTTATTGCAACCTGGAGAAAGTTGCAGCCAGTAATAATAATAATAAAAACTAAAATTGCAATTATAATAATAAAAAATATGAATAATAAAATAAATATCTATTTTTGGTATTTTTTTCAAATGACATACAGTTCATGTTTTTTAATGTTTTTCAGGAAGGGAGGTTTGAAATAACACAAGGGTTTCCATTTTTTAGTTATACTATCCTTTCAAGTATTGATTTACAGAGATCTTGGCATTCAGTGCTTTTAAATACTGATTTATGTAAATCTAACATTTCCTTCCTTATCTGAGATAACATTTCATGTTTTAAATACATATTCAATTTTGTCCCAATTTGAAATTTGCAAAGGCAGCTCATGAAAGTACACTTTGTGACAGCCGACACAATGCTACACACAATTGACTCAGTCATTTTACATAACAAATAACATCAATGGAATCACTATGAATGGAAATAAATGGAGTGTAGTTTCAAGTGGAAATGAGTCAGCAACACATCATTTTCCGTAAACACCAATACCTGCATTGAAGATTACCCCATAATTAAAACTGTATTCATAATTTAGTCAACCTTAAATGGATACAAACCTTTCCGTTTCTTTTTTTCTTGAAAAAAAACAAAAGATATTTTCAAGCATGCTAGAAACTGTATTTGATGACATCCCTTATAAGAAAAAATACTATGATACCAATAGCTTCTGGTTTCTAACATTCTTCAAATTATTTTGTGTTCAAATTAAACAATTGAAAGGTAAGTAAATGAGTTTTTCTTTTTTTTTTTTGTGTTTAAGTTGTTCTTTTAACAAATTATATTTAGATTGCAAATGTGCTGCTTGGTAATAGTTAAAACACACACACACACATATAAATATACATACCTCAACTATAACAACCGCAATACTATTATGAGGCAGTGCATTCATTCGAGGCAAAAAATTGTACTTAAAGAGCCTCTATTTTGCATTATTAAAGGTCATATTTTGGTTTTGGGGGCTCCAACAACCAGCTGATATGCGTGCAAGGTCAAAAAACACTCTCATCGTCTTATAATATGTATTTATTTGTACCTAATTATCCCAACGACTACCATGTGATTTATTCAGCAATTCGTTTGTTCCGAAACCTCTTTTTAGCTTGAAGCCAATCTGTGCCAAAGAAACTGCTCCATATGAACTGTTACAGTTCCCATACTTAATACTCTCTGCGGCTCCTTCCTTTAATAGTAAAAGGTCGGCGAATCCTGTGCTGCAGCGTAGATCAAAAATCTGAAAAAATGACAGGAACAAACACACCACTAGGTTGGCTAATCTGTGGTATTGAAAATGAACATTAACCATTTATTGCTCACAGCTGAATCTTCATGTGTCAGTGATCGTCATCTTCGTGTCATGATCAGTCCTGTGATCCTCCACACTCTGATAGTGTCTGAAGGGAAAGGCGCGTGCACGTTTTTACCAGAACCGGCGCTTTATTTTCGGTGATGTGCCATATCGATGACAACACGTTCAGGCAAAAGATCCAAACCCAACTCAATTTATTTATTCAAGCATTCCATTAAAGATACAATAGTTTTAAACACGGTGCACTTTTAGATTTAAACCTCAGCTGGAGGTTTTCATTCACTTAGAATTGTGTTACATGTAAGGTCATTTTCAATAACCCATTATAGGGTCTCTTTAATAGTGAATGTGTTCACTATTCTAAAGAATAACTGCTGTTTTGTTTAGACATTAGGTATGTCCGAGCATAACTCTCAGGCATTGTCGAGCTACAGTGAAACTACTCTCAGAACCAAAAATATCCTTGCGCAAATGCCAACACTGTAGTGCGAATTTACACAGCCCTGTTTGCCTTGTTACAACTGCTCTATTCAGTCTATTCAATGATCTAACTAACCCATGTTTATTCATTCTTTGCATAATCCTTGACACCTTCACAGTTAGGTTATTTTTTGAGGCGCATAATTGAAAAGTGTTCCTGCACACCAGTAAAATAAGTGCACTATGAAAAGAAAGTGTATCTTTTTTTTCTTCTTCTTTTTTTTTTGGTACAGTGTGTAATGGATTATGTTCCACATCAGGTCAGTCCACTGTGCAAAAAGGGACCTGATTTTTGCACCTTGCTTTCTGATGGGATGTACTCCTCAGGGACTGCTGCTTTGCTATTCCACTACCTTTCCCACTACCATTTTTCCCTCTGCTCACTTCCACCCACTGCTTCTCCTTCACACTCTGACATCGGGCATCCGGCCTCCCCATGTTCTTTGCCCTTTGCCGTTGTGCACTGGATATTTAGCAGTCAGTGGGATTTTGAACCACGGTTGATGCCTCAAGGGAGCAGGCATGCATGGAAAATTCTTACTGTATGAATAAATTATATGATTCTGTGGCATCAAAGTCAAGGTACTCATAGGAAAAGCTGCTTTTTGCTTTCTGTAGGCTTGAATCTGTCATGGGTTTGGTTCAGCTTGGTATGGTTGTTTGCTCAGGAAATGCTAAAGAAGCTCTTGGCTAATTTTCATAATTGCAGCCAGAGCTTGGCAGATTTTAGTCTGAGATATTGTAATTATACCCATATTTCAGATTATCAGATAAGGCTGTTTAACTTAATGAAGCTAATTAAAGGCAGTGAGTGTAACCATGGCCATGTCACCCCACCTTAACCAATTAGCGAGGGTCCAGTGTGTTTACTTTTACAGCAATAAAACAAATGTGCCGTGCAAAGCTTTACTGGGATCGTTTTAAATGGAATTATTGTTTGATTTTAACTTGGTTTCCTAATAATTATTGTCTTTCCTGTTTTTACCTCCTTATCAAATGTTTGAACAGGCATGGCGAATTATAGGTTTGGAAGAAAATGCCCATTAACCTGTTAAAAAAACATTCCCCTTAGCATATTAAGTGGCATGTGACATATGGTTGCTGGTTTCTAAACTAGTTCTTACTGGTTCTTTTCTGGTCATGTGTTGGTCCTAAGCTGGTCCTAAGCAGTAAAGAACCAGCTTAAACCTGTTCACATGCATATGCTATGTTTTTTCCAACAGTTTTTGCATATTAATCATTTTCATAACTTTATTTGCATTTTCATTACATTGTGCCCATCAATGTAAACTTAGGTAATTGTAGTTACTGTATGTTTGACCACTTTTATGTCAAAACAACAAAGGAATTTAGATGTCTCAGTTTATCCTTTATAAACAAAAGAATTAGGCATTGTTAAAATACAGTGAACATGTTTTGAGCTTGTTTATGACTTCATCAGTTAAACTGTTGCATGTAAATGCTCATATGGTCGAATTCATTCCAAAAATCTCAACGTACAGTACTGTCTGTGTACTGATTCTGTATCTACTGATTCTGTACTGCTTTGTACCAAAAACACGAGGATTATAATCAAAACCTTAGTTGCCATTCACACCCTTTTAACTTGCATACTTGTATTGTATTGTACTACTGTATATTGTATTGTATTGTATTTAGTAGTTCTTGTAAATTGCACAAATGTGTTACCATTAAAGTGATGTAGAGCATGACAAAATACAAGGGAAGGATCTCAATGAAATTTGAAATTAGTAGTTATGTTTCCATCTAACTATTTTTATGGCTTATATAAAATTTTGAAAGGCCAATATATGCATATATTTTGAAAATTCATATTAAAAAAAATCTTATGAACACAACTGAGTATAATAAACTTAAAAAAAAAATGTGTATCAATTATAATCGAAACACATTTACAAAACAAATACCATGCGCATCAAAAGTCATGTTATTTTATTTTTATCCCCAGATCATGTGATGATTAAAATATATTTTCTGTCAAAATGTACACAAACTGCTGTGTCGTACCTTGTGTTTTATCATGATATTATTATATTATTAATTTATTATAAAAATGGCTCGCAGTTGCTTCTCCTATCGCATCGAATTCTGTTTGTCTTTTGAGTATTTGACACTAGTTTATCATAAAGTTAAGATTTTGTTCTCTTTAACCCATTTGGAGGAAACAAATGATCACAAAGCGATATTCAAGTTTTGTGTTCCTTTAGATGGAAATTGTTAGTTTCGCAATACAAATTCCTCTTTGCCTTCAATAAATTATTAATTTGCTGCCATCTCAGATCAGCAGGAATAAAATGAGCGCTTTTTAAAATAAGCTTTTCAAGGCTTAATGATGAGATAACGTTCTCGTTTAGAGCACAATTTGCTTTAAATCTCTGCTGTTAAGATGTCTCCTGCTTGTTGCTCACTGCCCCTGATGATGTCATGGCAATCTGTTCTGCTGCTACAACCACAGCAGTGCCAAAAACTCAGCCATGTTTATCAATTCATACACTCAACTATCATCTCATTACGGTTCAAGGTTATGAGGGACATGAATAAACATGAATAAATCCCTAACTCTTATTAAACTCTCGTGAACTCATCCTGCAGTGAGTGATGCTTCAAATTATGCAGAGTGTTGAAGAGTGATGCGCTTTTGCTTTTCAAAGCAGTCTGATTTGTGATGAATTATGTTTTTAAAAAGTGGTTATATAAACTTTTTAACCATAGTATATGAAAATAGAAATGCAATGTTGTTAATTGATGAATTATGTGTCATAACATGAAAGCTATTATCTTTTTGGTAAATATTGGTACTATTCAAATAAAAGCTGTGCCTACAGTAGTTTCCATTAGCAGCTGCCTAGCACCACATGCTTGTACCTTAGTGACCACATAGCAAGACCTTGCATCCGCCCACAATGCAGGTCAGTGCTAAACATTCCTCTTGTTTTTGTCTGATGTCATTTTTAAACTCGTCGGAAAATTGTTTGCGGAAAAAAACAAATCCGCATTTGACATTTGACCTGTTTTATGCTGTTTATTGATTTGGTGCATTCAGACAGGCTGCGAGGCTAGTGGGAGATCTCAGGTTTAGCTGTATTTATTTGTGTGTGATATTTTCTGCCTAGAATTGACCATAATCCTCTTGATCCGTCTATATTTAGGTGTTTTTGGATGATGGGGGCTTAGGAATTAATACATGCTTTCTAAAGGCTTTTTTGTGAGCCAAGTAAATCTTTCGTTTCTGGAAAAAAAAAAAATAATTGCTACTCCCTCGTGTTAGACTGTGGTTTCATTCTTTGTGTTGTGATGAGGAAAAAGATTGACAGCACGAGTACTTTGTGTCTCCTCTGAAACTCTTATTGCAATAAGTGCTGTCATTCTGCATTGCCTTTGATTTCGCAACAAGAAACATGATTTATTTTTTTAATGCAATCCAATGGATTTTAGTTTTATTGTATTAAGTAATGCTATTTTAAAAAGAATATTTTAAAGAGATTTTTTTATGCTAATTAGGTCATTTTTATTTGTTTATTTCATATATACATATGGTTGAAGTCAAAATTATTAACCCCTCTGTTTATTTTTTACCCCAGTTTCTATTTAACAGAGAGAAGAGGGGTTTTTTAAACACATTTCTAAACATAATAGTTTTATAACTCATTTCTAATAACTGATTTATTTTATTTTTACAATGATGACAGTAAATAACATTCGACTAGATATTTTCAAGACACTTCTATACAGCTTAAAGTGATATTTAAAGGCTTAACTGGGTTATCTAGGTTAACTAGGCAGGTTAGGGTAATTAGTCAAGTCATTGTATAACAATGGCTTGTTCTGTAGACTATAGAAAAATATATGGCTGAAAGGGGCTAATAATTTCAACCTTAATGTTTTTTTATTTTTTATTCATTAAAAACTGCTTTTATTTTAGCTGAAATATAACAAATTAGACTTTCTTAAGAGGAAATAATATTATCTGACATACTGTGAAAATGTCCTTGCTTTGTTAAACATCATTTGAGAAATATTTTAAAAAGAAAAAAAATTAAAAGCGGAGCTAATAACTTTAACTGTGTGTCTTTGTGTGTCTTTGTGTGTTTGTGTTTGTGTGTGTGTGTGTGTGTGTGTGTGTGTGTGTGTGTGTGTGTGTGTGTGTGTGTGTGTGTGTGTGTGTGTGTGTGTGTGTGTGTGTGTGTGTGTGTGTGTGTTTTAGAAGTATATTTTGTTCAAATTTTTGTTTATATTTTTTATGCATAAATAATATGATTTGTTTGTCATATATTTAAACAAGAACTTGAACCTTACAAATAGCAATTTTACAAACAGTTTTCCATTTTAATCTATGAATTGAAAATGTTATTAACATTAGTCCATTCAAAAAGAAATAATCAGTTTAGGCAGAAATATTGCTTTAATGCAAACAAAAAAGTGCGTGGGAAGTGCCAATGATATACTGAAATGGAACTGTATGTCAAAGAGAGTATTCTTGAATCCTTGTGCATGTATGTGGGAGAAATGCTAATAGGAAGAGTTTTATTCTATGAAAGTGGAGAAAAATCCCAATATGGCTTTAGCTACTATAAAGGGTAACATGGTATTAAATGATGTTGACAATTTATTGCATAATTTATTATAAAAGCAAGCCCTTTTTTGATTTTTAGCAAGACACTTGCAGTTAATAAATAAGGATTTATGTACCGATGAAGCATAATTGGTATGTGAGTAAAATGTGTGTAAATTATATTAATCTTATATCACTCTCTTAATGTAATAGTTGAGAAAGCTGAAATGAGACAACAGAAAGACCCTTTTATACTGTATACCCTGCAGAGAGCAGAACTAATGTTACGCTAATGAATCTATGATGAAGGCAGATCTCACTTTTGAAGCAGCTCTATTCTGATTAATTGAGTTCCATGTGAGTATGCAGTCATTTCCTGAGGCTCTACAGAAACACTGCATTAAATTCCCCTCAAATCTTAAACCCAATTGAAAGTATTTAGAATTATTGTCTTCTAGCTCTAATCTAGATGATCTTTTGGCATGTTTTGTCACTGTAATTTTATGCATGACATAATTTTGCTAAGTACAATGTGATCCTGGAACATTTTTTTTTTTTTTCGAAAATGTAATTATGCCTATTCCCTACCCCTAAACACAACGATAACTGTAAATTATAATAGTTAACAACAACAGTCATGTACAAGTGCATAGACTGTAACTGTAAGCCTGAACTTAACATAGACGGTAAACATATCCCTTAATTCTGTTCCAGGATCAACATAGATGTTAATCTGGGAACATGTCCTACTTGGTGAAATCAGCTGTGCGGTAATTTAAAGTAATTCAATATTTTTACAGTGTGTTGCCTCAAATGCAAATAAACTGCTGCTCTCCGCCCTCTTACAAGAAGAGGGTGGGGCCTTTTCACCTTGTGCCTTGGACGCTCCAAACTGCAAACAAAACATCACTTTGAACTCCTGAAACTGCATGTAAACACAGTCAACTGCCAGAATGTGCAAACACACACCAATTATGTCAAAAGCAAACAAACACGCAAGTTCAGTGTTTATGTCTGTGAATGTAAACAGCCGGACAAGACAACACGCTACTAACCCAACTCAACTAGGCCTTGCTGGAAATATTGATTATTGTGAGTTTGCAGGTGTTTTTAATGCATAGACGGCAACATTATGCACTAAAGAAAGCTGAGAATTGTAAACTGCTATTTTAATAATATAGATTTATTTAAAGTTTTTATATGTTTTTGTTTTTCTATTCCAGTGGGAGTGTTTGTGGTCCCTCATTCTCTTCTTCACTTTCTCCTTGTTACTGGTGTGGTTTTACTTCTGGTGGGAAGCCCACAATGACTACAGCGAGTTTAATTGGTGAGTTCACTGGACACTTTCACATACACTTCACTGTAGCCATGTGTCAAAGAAACTCCCAAGCTTTCCTGGAAATTAATTTTAATAACATCTACGCTTAAAGCAATCCAGAGTTCATGTAAAGGTCAGATATTACAGATTGCGTTTAACTTTAATGCTGTGAATACGCTGCACTGTTTTTGCCTTGTTTACAGAACGGGTCAGTGTTATTTAAATTTTTTTTTTTGTCTGAGCAAAAACTAATGACTCTCATAATCCCCCTGCCAAAGGATTTACAGAAGACAACCAACAAAACGACGTTCAGTGTAAAAATGATTTCTAGACCAAAATCTTTTCTGGCAGATTTAGAAAATGACATGTTAAATGACTATTTAAGGATTACGATGCAGCCACCAAATACTAACTAATTATCATTGTAGATAACTCATTCATTTGTTGAACAGAAAGTAATATATTTTAAGGATTTTTGATATCTAAACAATTAGCAATAATGTATATAACAAAATAATAACAAAATGTTGTCAGGCAGATTGAAAACAAGAAAACTTGACTTAAGTGACAATTTAGGTTCCCAGTGCAGCCCCCAAATACTAATTGCTTATTCATTCATTCATTTTCCTTTGGCTTAGTCTTTGTTTCAGAGGTCTCCACAGTGGGATGAACTCCCATCTATTCCAGCATTTTTTTTTTACATAGCGGATGATCTTCCAGCCGTAAACCAGCACTGGGATCACCCATACACATGCACGCACGCATACACGCACACACACAGCTTCAGGGGTGCCCAAAATTTTTCTTATGAACGGCCTAAAACCAAACTTGATTGAGTGCCATCGAAAGTAAATATAACAAACTGCACTGTAAAAAATGCAGGATTCCACACAATTCATTAAGGTTGTCTCAAACCAAATCGCACATTAAGTGGATTAAACAAAAAACATTTAAGTTGTCCCAAAAAAATCTCAAGAATTGTGTTAAGCTCATTTGCATGAGTAACAAGCAGCAAAATTATTTTTTTAAGTTTTCGTTACATTAAAGTTGCTATGGGTAATTTCTTAATTTATTTCATATTATTAATAAACAGATTTAATCATATTAAATAATTCAATAGATTTTTTTCTTACATTTTATAATGGGCTTATAATAAAAACTTAATTCTTTTTTTTAACACAATGGAGATCAATGGCGAATGCACTAGCCGCACCTGCCTCTGCTGATGTCTTCTGCATTGTCTTCTATTAATCAGTGACAGTGTATTTTTTAAATCTGATTAATTTACAACATTTAGTAGAATCAGTTTTTTTTTTTTTTTGTAGCTCAACAATTAAAAAAACTATCAAAAAAAGGCTACCTTCTAAGACTGAATGGCGGCCAAATTAAAGGTTGCCAAGGGTCCTCCTCACAGAAATGCCAACTGGCCCCAGCTAGCCACCATGCTGCCCTACTAATTACTTGTTATTTTAAATCCTACAAACCACTAGGATTTACCTATTTGTCAGAATTTGTTGTGTTTTTTTAATAACTCTAATTATAATACAATTTACTATTCACTGACTTTTTAATATAATTTCTACATAAACATATAGCTTTTACACTGAATAATTTTGGAACATTATTTCAGCCATATTTTGACTTTTTTCCCCCCTAAAACTTATCCGGAATGTTAAAATAGACACTTGTGTTTAATATTCTTTCTATGTATATTTGATGAGCAGACCAAAATATGATGTCTCTTCATTGACTTATAAAGTTAATTTGTAATATGCAATAAACCTCCATGAGACAGTGTGACATTAACACAATCAAAACACACATACATTTACATTCCGTGTTGGTTTAGTCATTAAATCATGCCCTGGCATTTTTACAGTACTTGTTACTGTATAATCATCCACTTTCCAGGAGCTACATTCTCTGTAAAACTGCTTGAGGACATTAAAAACAACTTTGCAGTAAAGCTATTGTTTGCTTTGTGTCCCTCAAGGTCGTTTTCTCCACATCTGAATTCCTTCATCTTCTGTTTTTTCTTGCCTTTTCATTGTCACCGCTCTCCTCCCCCAGTCTCAGGGGAGGCTCTTGAGTCCTTGATGTTACTATAGAGGACAAGAGGCCTGATTCTCAATGACTTCCAGTGAATGTCCTGAGGGATTGTGCATGTACAATCTGTGATCACCCTCGAGTTGCAAACTAGAGGGCAAACACTAGATATGGTTGCTAATGCTCACCGATCTGCAGTACAGCCAATCAATGCTGAAAGTGTAATTATGCGGTAAAGTGTCTATGATCTGGCCGCCCATTATCTGTTCTGATCCTGGACTTAGAGCACTATTCTACATTCTGTTGCGAGTATGTTAGTTTGGTGGTTTTTAAAGGCATCTCTTTGGAGACGTTCACACAGAATGCTTCATTGCATCTAAAAATAAAAAAGCATCTCCTTTACCATGTTGCTGTCAAATAAAACAGTAGTCATGACAACCTGCTACTGTAAACAGAATGCATTGCTTGTCCTGTCTCTGAGTTAGCAGTGCTGTTTGTAAAAGTCGAAATACTTTTAACTTGACATGGCATCTTATGGCCCGTTTCCACTCAGTGGTACAGTACGGTACGGTATGGGTCGGTAAGGGTCACTTTTATCAGGCTTGCGTTTTCACTGCCAAATGGTACCAATGGTACCCTTTTGGTGGACGTGGTGTATGACAGAAAGTTTCAGGTGACAGGTCTCGCTCGAGAAAATGTCAAAGTAAAGCTGTACGGGTCGTTCACAAATCATATGAGAAGATGCTTTATATACATAAATACTTGTGTATAAATGTTCATTACTAACCTTTCTATGAACAGGATTTGATTATAACTGCAGATCATAGATGGGGTGAAATAACCTTCTGTAACGTCTGCAATTACATAAAATAAATAAATAAATGCAACATATATGAACACATACAGACCCCTACAGTCTCTGATATGTTACAAATTACAGAAACTACACACAGCATACGTTTAGTCCTTATTTGGGTTTAGTCCTTATTTATTAAAACGACACTAAACATAGCCCACAGTCTGTGCAAACCTCTCATCTGTAACTTTAATCTTCAACAGCACTTGTAACCTCTGTTAGAAAGTAATTCTGTCATTCCGAGTTCACAATAGTTCAAAAGGTGATGATAATAGTTACCCATGGCAGTTTCCTCATGTTTAAGGTTGCTGAAATGATCATTTGCTCATTTGATTTTTCATGCTTTTCCTTTGTTTTTTCACACGTCACTCTTGTGTTTGTTCATTTCTGAGAGGATTGGATGTCAGAAGCACTTAGCAAATCATGCGCACTGTATTATCGTCAGCTTAAGAAGTTTGTTATATTAAATATAGACGCACGACGAGCGTGAGAATGTGAAACGGCTTGCACTTTAGACAGCCTTGTTAACACCTACGGTGCACAGGGTAGATTCTGCTCTTTGGCTTTGTGGCTGTTCGTCAAGACTACGACAAATTTTGTTTAAACTTGGGTTAACTATGGCTCATTATTATATGTATATATTCTTATGGAGTAATGTCTCGGCTGTGTTTTTAAAAACGGCGCTCCTTAGTTTTCATTCTCCTGCTTGTGTAAGTGCAGGTGACATTTCTCTGTAAACCAACATCGTTCAGCTGCGTGTCGAGCTCCACCTTTTTGGTACCCTTTTATTGTGCTAGGCACCCTTTCAAAAGTGGTACAGTACGGTTCGCTTTTTGGTACCTTTTGACAGTGGAAATGGCCATAACAGTCATGCACTTACCTCAGTCATGTTTACATTGAAAAACAGTGGAAAAGTAGTATTGGAATGGAAAAATGTGTTTTGTGTGAATGGCTCATTATACTCATGAGGTTGTATTATTTGATGCATACAGTGATGCTGTGAAATATTACTACTGTCTAAAAATGTTCTTTATTAATGTATTTTATTATGCAGTTACTCCAGTTTAGAGACCAACATAATGCTTCAAAAATCTTTCTTAGACTGCTGCCATACTAGCAAGGGCATAGAATTAGCATGGATGGAGGGGACGTGTATCCACCAACATCTGCAGCTCTGTCATCTCTCATTAACATGTATGTTTAGTACAGAAAGGGTAAAATCTCGTTCATAACTCAAGCTCTACCTAAACTGCAAGGAAATTTGCCAGTCAGGCTTACTCTGCAAGACTCAGGTCAGACATGGACATAACGAGCTACATTTTAAAGGAAAGTGTAAGTCCCTTGAAGTCAAGTTCGCCATGACTCCATAATAGTAACCATGGCTGTGCAATGGGCTATATGCACAGCTAATGTCTTTAGCCAATGATAAACTTTCGGTGAAAGGTTTATGTGACTATTTTCTATATCACACAGACCCTTTTACAGCATTGATTATTTAATTTAATTAAGATACAATCAGTTATATAGACTTAAGCATTCATTTAGTTGTTTAAGCGTAAAACGAGAGTAAAGACAGTGTAAACGCTAGCGGCCTTCAGTAGCAGCAGACTAGCGCAGAAACTCAATTGCAAATGCTGGGGTAACATAAATTTCCATATTTTTCAAGACATGGAGTAAAAAAAAAATATATTTATTGCAGTGCTTATTTTCTGGTCGCATACCCACTTTATATTGTATATCAATCAGGCAGTCAAGATTGCTGATTTGTAAAAAGAAATGAGATCTTAAGTGTGGTGATTTTGTAATGGAGCTTCATTTCACCAGAAATGCTTGTACTGGCTGTCTAAAAATTTAAGTCTGTGTGCATATACCATATTCATCCAAATTTAGTTTAATTTTTGGCCTCCCAAATGATTATGAAAAAACAACAATCACGATAAAATAGTTATTTCGTCACAATTAGGGTTAAATTAGGTCCCCACCAATATCAAAAGCAAATTGATGCTCTTACACACTAGAGCAGGGGTGGCCAACCCTGTTCCTAGAGAGCCTCCTTCCTGCAGATTTCAGTTGCAACCCATATCAAACACACCTGCCTGTAATTATCACGTGGTGTTCAGGTCGTAATTAATTGGTTCAGGTGTGTTTGATATGGGTAGCAACTGAAATCTGCAGCAAGGAGGTTCTCCAGGGACAGGGTTGGCCACTCCTGCGCTAGAGCATGCAAAATTTTTGCTGCAAAGAAAGAAAAAAAAAACAGTGCGCTGCAACAGGGGTACTGATTTAATAATAATAATAAAAAAAACATATTTCCAATATTCAAAATTTGCTTTAAAATACTCTTTAAATGCAAGTACACTTTAGTGGGGAAAAAACAGCACATGACAGCATTAAACCTATTCTGGAATAATTATGTACATTTGCACTGACTAGTTTACACTCTTGTTATGATTAAATAACTTGTCTAGGGAGAGAAAACGTAACATTTACAATATTATATTATCACTGTAGAAAATGGGTGGAAATAAACAAAGACACACAATCTTAACACTTAATTTGTTTATTCCTCTATAAGGAAAAGGATAAAGCTAACAAAAGAGAGGCATGTGTGCACTTTGTACAGTGCATTTAAAAATAAATATAAGCAATCATATTTATAACATATAAATATAAACAAACCAAAAGTTACAGAGGGGGGAAAAGGAATTAGGGTGGCGCCAAACCAAAAAATTAAACAAAACTAACAGCCACATAAACTAGAACACAAGATCCCCTCTAAACTTTCTAAAGAAAATAAAAATGTAAAAAAGAAACTGAAATCTTCAGTGTATGTAACGACAATAAAGTACACTCCCTAAAAAATAATAACCAAAAATACATAAAAATGGCGCTCACCCACTTTAGTGTTTGGTGAACAATTCAAATAACTACAAGCAAACTGTATGTCATGTGACTTGTTAATCTATTCCCTTTTCCACCAAGAAGGAATAATAAACTTTGTATTGAATTTACAGTTGTTTGGGTTAGTTCGGAGACACGAAACAAATCATAATACAAAAACAGAAACGAGCATACACGGCACACACTCATACAGCACTGAACAAACAAAGCGTGCCTGTCCAATTTAAAGTCAGCGGAACGAAGCCTGATTGGTCCACGTGGAAACGCCCTAATAAGGAGTGACAGGCTCGGGATCCAATCAGCACGTATCAGAGAAGAAAAAAATAGCTGAACGAAAGGTGATAAAGCAACAGAGAGGGAGAAAGTGACAAAAATCCAAACTCCCACAGACTGTAACCCACTAAAAAGATGTACATGACAATCAGTAATATTATGAAATTATTACTCCACGATACAATAAAAACAACAGTTTTCACTTCTGATCACAGCTGTTGGATCTCCATGTTGAAGATAGCCAACAGTGACCCTGATACAGTGCTCTGGGGCCTCATGTTTTTATCTCCCTTTGTTTCAAAGATACGCACTAGCCAGATGATCCTTTTTGTAAAACAGATGCCTCTGTCATCTTCCTCTTCTACTTATATAATCCTGAGCTCCTGCCAGAGTGAGAAATGTTGAGCCTGTCAAAAGATTAATAGCTTCTGTTTTTCAGGGGTTGTTTATTTGGTTAGACCTTAATGCAGTCTGAAGATTATGGAGGACATGATACAACCAGGAATTCTAATGCTAAATAATCAACAAATGGTTTTCCGCTACTGTGCTCCCGCAGGTTTTTATATAACCGTTCAGGGGAGTGGAGTGATGGAACCGTTCCCATATTGGCCACCACTGCAGCTGGTTTCACCTATATTGCATTTTTAATGGTAAGTTGTAACTGCTCTCGGGTGCATTTGCCGAAACTGTTGTTACCAACATAGTTCAGTGATTCTGTGTTTCCCGAAATCATCATTCACACCAATGTTCACAAACAGAATTACACACTTTAATAGCTCTAGTTAATGATGCATTCCAGGTGAAGTTGAAGCTGGTAATATCTGTCGTTAATTGTCCAACCTCTGACCTCTCTGTGTGTCCAGTTAGTTGCCTGCTAAACTAAAAAACAAAAACAACAGAAATGCTAGCGGTCACTTGGAAAACAAAAAAGCTTCCCTGTTCGGATATACAACTTTAAGCAGCATTTTAGGCGTTATTTTCAAATAGGATTTAGGAACCATTCTAAATTTGAGTTGTCTGGAAGATATTGGCTTAATGGTACCATAGAGTGAAAATCTGAATATATTTAGGCATGGCTAATTGAATATGGCTAATATTGTTTTATTGTTCTTATGTCAATCATATGAGCTTAAAATGTTAGTGAAAACAAACCAATCAATACAAAGCATTGACTCCGACAATCCTCACATGATCATTAAAATGTACACCACAACATGACGATTGGCCACAACATTTCTTAGTGAGATTACAGCAATGATTATTTTCTTCCCTTATTTTTTTAGTCTATCTAAGCTTTATTTAAGCATACTATGTACAGTTGAAGTCAGAATTATTAGTTCCCCGTTTATTGTTTTTCTCTAATTTCTGATAACGAAGAGATTTTTTTCCAGGACATTTCTAGACATAATAGTTTTAATAATTCATTTCTAATAACTGATTTTTTTTCTTTGCCATAATGATAGTAAATAATATTTTACTAGATATTTTTCAAGACACTTCTATACAGCTTAAAGTAACATTTAAAGGATTAACTAAGTTAATTAGGTTATTAATAGTTGCTCATAATTTTTACCTTAAGTTGATTATTAAAACATTTAAAACTTTCAGCTTTTATTCTAGCTGAAATAAAACAAATAAGACTCTCCAGAAGTAAAAAAAAGGAAATATTTAAAAAAGAAAAAATCAAAGGGATGCTAAAAGTTCTGACTTCAACTTTAAGTGTGACTCTACTTTTGAAAATGAGAGACTAAAGCGGAGGGTTCTTAGCTTGTCAGATTGCAAAATGTCGCCCCTAAAGAGGCATATGGTCTATTTAAATGCATATTTTGTTAATTAAACATATATATTGTGAAATTTGCAGGATATGTTTGTTATGAGGCCACAAACACATGTAAACACATGCTGAGTATAAGTGTTTAATGCAGATTTATGCATTGTGTCATATCACTCAGCTCTTACTGTGATTTTCCTTTAGTAAAAGTATGCCAATAAGCTTGATAAAACTCATCTTTATGCAGAGGTCGATATTAATTCCTGCTTTTTTCATATACATTAGAGCTTCAAAATACAACTCTAAATACATCTGCCAGTCCATTTTGTCCAGTATAATTAGATTTGAGCATACATTTTATCAAAAAAAACAACAACTATGGGTACCCTGTTCGATAAGTCATGCACATGGTAGGGATAGATCATGTTCATGGTTAACAAGGCACCTACTCAATTTACTAAAATATTAACTGAGCTGTGGAGCTTTAGTGCAGAGCTCATTAATATATACCACCCTTCCAAATATGGTCAAAACTTAGATTTTCATTCTAGGAGTAATTTCTGTATATAAAGCAAATAAAACCCATTTCTGGAGAATTTGTAAAGTTACCTAAACCTCATACCTTCTATGTAGATATCAGAGAACAATTTACCATATTGTATTACACTGTAGGACATCTTTATTTGGTCATGTTCATGATCTACTTAAGCAAGCCAGCATGCAGTACAGCCTATAACTTTCATTCCATAAGTGTACATATTTCATTCTGTGCCTTTTTAGCTAGTTAGGAGATACTTAAAGTGCTATTAACAATGCACATGTGTATGTGTGCCCACATAAGCCCACATAAAGAAAAAACTAAATAAATAAGAGTAAAACAGCGAAGCAGTCATTTGATGTCATGTTAATTATTTATATCAGAAATCTGGTTTGCTTTTGATCTGAAGCTTTTTTGGAAGAGGGCAAATGAATGTCATCATGTTGTCAATAACTACAATTCTAACAAATGTTGTTCAAAGCATGTATTTGCAATACAGTTTGGAAAACATCACCATCGTACTATGGTAGTTCAGTAGCACCTGTACCAAAAAGCTCTCCAAACCACCTACACTTTAATCTCTTTTCACCATTTTAAAGTTATGATAATGTTTAGCTTCGTGCCGCAGTTACTTTTATCCTTTTGTCCATTTTAAATTCTTTCTGAAGTGCTATTTGTCTTTTCTGCTTCAGATTTTAGCCCTGTGCCATGTAGCTGTTGGGCAGCAGTTAAACCTCCACTGGGTCCACAAGGTACCTGTCAACCTCTGAAATGTTTTTTTTTTTTTTTCTTAGAATAAAAAAGAAAACCATGTCCATTCATGCAAGACAAACTAAATTAGCCTTGACACAATGTCACAAATAGCTTGTTATGCCCTCAGGCTTTCTGACAACATTGGAAAGGCATATGAGTAGTGTTTTCTCTATGGACTGAATGGAACATTTAACTTGCTGAGAATAATGTTAAGCAGACTTGCATAAAATAACTGCATGAACTGAACTATTTTTTTCCTCAATAGATTGGTGTGACAGTCGCTTTGCTCACCACAATAATTGGTGTGATATCTGTCACTCAGATGTGGGGAGAGGAATGGGATGTAGTTTGGATTTCTCTTCAGGTAAGCTCTTGTAGACCCTGTCTACAGCTGATTTCAAGATTTTTCTCAATCTAATCACAAGTGGACAGCATAAAATGTTTAGATTTTTTTCTACATTTGACCACTTTCAGAGGTTGTTGCTTTTGTGTTGTATATATGTACAATATGAGTTATATGAGTTTAAATATTGACACTAATGTGCATGTTAAAGGTGCAGTATTTAAGTTTGAAACCCAGTTGTTGAACTAGGTATTGCATTCCTGGATCAAAACAAACGCAAGTGCAGGTTGCCAGATGACCAGCAGGAGCAAGTCTTGAGCCTAAAGGCTGATTTAAACCATGTTCTGAATAAAATCACTGGCTTGTGATAGAAGGAATATTCACCATATTAAAAAGAGTTTTTGTTCTAACCGACACCTTGAATTGATATATTAGAAACGGCATCTACTTATCACAGATTAACAGCAGAAAAAACTGACAATGATCCCCTCAGGTACACCACATGCTTTATTCAGCGTTAAGTGCTAACAATGCAAGTTTAAATGCCATTTTACATGACATTTATTGCCATACTACGGAAAGCAGCAGAAGCATAGTTTCTATGCTTAAATAAAATAAATAATTTAAAGTTTAACTTTAGAACTGGAAAATAATGCAAACCCACACATATAAGTGATTCAGCATGTACATTTAATAATGTTAAACAGGGTTAATATGTATTAAATAGATTATAAGCCTTACCATTTTGTGAGGGAGTGCACTGTTCTGTTCTTCTGCATGGCTGTTTAAATGTTTCGTCTGGTGCAAACAGCCAATTTGCTTATCACTGCAAATCTCATCACGTAGCGTGTTGTTGGGACATGGGGTTACAATGTAACCTGCTCACCCAATGTTTATGTTCGTAATATTTATATTATTTGCTAATTAATAACCTCATGTCGAACTCTGAATCTGCGTCTTATTTCGGAGTCTGAATGTTGTCGACTGAAGGTCACATTTCGGTCACAGGAACCTTTATGAATGAATGAATAAATGAATGAATATAAATGAATGAATGAATGAATGAATGAATGAATGAAATAGGAATGAAAATTTTCATGAAGGTAACCCGGGGTGCTGAAATATAATTGGGTTAACTGGCATTGGGTGGGTTAAAAGAATCAAAACAAAGACAGCGTTCTGGCAATGTAGCAATTTTTCAAAGCAGATTATCTGACTTCAGAACTGTTTTTCAGATAAACAAGAATGTTCGCTTGGCATGTTTCTTAAATATCTGCAAACAAATTATGGTATTTTTATGCTTTAGAAGAGTCAAAAACCTACATACAGCACCTTTAAAACAAATGTTACATCTGTATACATGGAGCATTAGGAACAACGGTATTTAGAATGACAGTATATATTTTTACTATTGCTCAATTCATAATGTATATTTATTCTGAACAAGAATGCATTTTAATAATGAGCACATGGCTGTAGATATCTGAAATATTTCAAATACTTTTAGGCAAAAAAAATTTAACTAAGAGAAATTTATGTTTATATATTTTTTCGTTCTCTGCCATTTAAACACCATTTCAAAACTTTATAATGTTACAAAAACTATTTCTATTAACACTTTTACTAATAAAGGTGAAATAGTTTTTGATTTGTTAAATAATTCTGAAAAAAAAAAAAAAACATATTATGGTTTCCACAAAAAAGCATTTGTAAAAACAAATAAATAAATAAACAACATTTATAAGTATTTCCTAGATAATAAATAACCATATCATAATGATTTCTGGTTTCCTACTGACTTCAACCTGAGTTTTTATGGTTTTTAAAGTATGATTATATACTAGAGGTTTCCTTTTAAGTCTTCTTTAAAGACACTTTAAGGTAACTTTATACTCTAGGCTTTTCTTACTTGTATCTATCGTGGTATGTTTCCAATAAATGAATGTTTTCATGTTTTTGCTTCAGGCAACAGGTCCCTTCCTGCACATCGGTGCTTTAGCTGCGGTTACTGCTTTAGCCTGGCTGATGGCTGGACAAGTGGCAAGAGCCGAGAAAACCAGTAAGCTGAATCCACCTCTTCACTTAAAGATCAAGCTCTGAGTTAGACATTATTATTAACCAGATGTTAATTATTAAAGGGGATACACAGACAAATTCTTCATTCTTATTGATGCATTCCTGTCACACATAGACGCATTACTGTCTCCACTGGGTCAATGAACGGGTGTTTCGTGTTACAGCATTAGGCGGAAAATTAATATACTACTATTGATTTCTCATTTCTGTTTACGCAAGTGCAGATTAAACTGGCTTATGTCATTTAGGTAAAAACAGGACCTTTTGAAAATACTTCTCCTAAAGCTTATGATGTGTGTTTATGGAAAAAAATATAATATTGCATAAAATTCTTATAGGGTACTATTAAATTCACTGTTTTAGCAATCATAAACAGTTTTATTTTAACAGTTTTTTTGCTGAGAAAAGCAGATGATAAAAGACTGACAGCCAGACAGTATTACAAAGACAGTATGGGGTTGTCTGTAAAGAGAAAAAAATAAACAAGTAATAAATAAAACTCCTTAATCTAAGGCCCTGTTTACACTAATACATTTTAGTTTTAAAATGCAAAAGTTTTGCTACAGTTACACCTTCCATTCACACTACCCTAGAGTTTTGAAACCTCGAAAACTGAGCGTTTTGGAAACACTGAAGAGTCCATTTTGGTTTTAAAATGCCGCTGCTCTCTGTGAGTGTGGATGGGGAAAAACAGAGACATCTCAAAATGGAAGCGTGGTTGCAGACATTCGCTTGTAAGTTTGATATGAAAAACTATGAATTTTTTTAATTTTAAAGGGAACAGTGCATTTTAAAACCTCATTCACATCACCCTGGCTTCTTTGTTTTTATAATCTTACTAATATCATAAAAATGTGATAACCAACTGCCTATTTTCATTTTGATATTACTAGCTTAACATAGACCAAAAATGTTGAGGCTTCGTGTAGCGGTTTATATGACCGTCTTTTTCACTGTATGCATATGTGTAACAAAGCGGAGCCTGTAACATTACTGCCTCTTATTTTCATTAAAAATATGAAACATGTTACTGTACCTGATAGATTAGACCAAAAAGTTGTTAGATCGAGGCAAGATTAATTAAATCACGTTTAACAACTATGGGGAGATGAGATCTATGGGTATATTCTTGATAAAATGTGCGATGTGCGCTGCTCTAATCTGGGGTGGTGTGCTTAAAGCACCCGCTGACTGCATGGAGTTTAGACGTGCGGGTGGTCATGTGATGTGCATTTTCAGCGGTGTAGTGTGGATTGAGATGTTTTCCGAAATGCTAAGTGCCAAAATCCCAGTGTGGACATGGATCGTTTTCATTCTAAAACACAGTTTTAAAACTAAAACATTTTAGTGTAAACAGGGCCTAAATGATCTTGGCAAATTCTAGTATCCCTATAAGAGTTTAAGTGTGTGCATGGTACTAGGGGAGGTCACACTCAAACAGTTTTGTTCTGAAATATATATTTATATATTTAAAAATATTTTTAAAGTTTTATGCACATATTTCTTATTTTAATTTCTTTTTGAATCTTGGTGAAGAGACCAAAACATAAATATTAATGGTCATTAAAACTTTAACCATCGCGGTGGGTTGCTTTAGCACGGTACAGTACATGGCAAAAACATAGTATTGTGAAGCAGTATTGCAATTTGAAATAACTGATTTTGGTTTAAACGTTTTAAAATAAAATGTGATGTCAATTAAGCATGACTTTTCAGTATCGTTCCTTGTTTTTTAGAGCCACAAGAACACTCAAAAATGTAATTTGCTGATAGGGGCTTAATAAAACATAATTTAGAGCAGTAGATCTAAATGCCAATGATTTTGTTAGTTTCACCCAAGCCTGCCGATCCAAAAATAGTGTCAGAATGCAATCCATAATGCAACGCAAGAATGTAATGTTTTCAGCATTGCCACAAGGGAAACAGTGGCACACTTTAGCATAAACTTGTACTTAATTCTATTCTTCAGCTCAGATGCTCTTGTTGCAGAGCAAGAGTTCAATGCAGAATCAGCACTCTTCATCTGTCTGTATATTAGCTTGCATTTATAACATATAAATAATCGCATCAAAGCACATTAAAGGGATAGTTCACCCAGAATGAAAATTTACACACTTTTTTTTAGAAATTGTTTCTATCAGATAGTAGATATTTTCTAAGTAGATATTTTAAAAAATGTTGGAAACCTGCAACCATAGACTTTATTTTTCATACTAAGAAAGTCAGTGCTTACAGGTTTTCAGCTCCTTTTTTTAAATATCTTCTTTTGCAATTAATTTAAGAAAGAAATTCTTCTCATTAAGGTTTGTAACCATCCAAGTGGGAGTATATAGTAAGTAAATGTTCTATTTTGGGTGAACTATGCCTTTAAGCATGAAAAATGACTCTGCAAATGACCTTGTGTTGGCTAAGCAATGGCATCTAAACACATTTAGCAACTAGAAGATACAATAACACATAAGCACCATTCATATTGACTGTAAAAAGGGTTTTATAGCTATTTAATCCGTGGCCTAGTTGTAACTGAAGTTGTTGGTTCTCTAGGGTTTCAAGCGATGGTTCTGCTCCTCTACCTAAGTGTTCTCCTCACCCTCTACTTCATTCCTCTGTCAATCTCCTCACCCTGCATCATGGAGCGAGGGAGTCTCAAAGCAGCACCCGCCATCATCGGCCATCAAGGAGCTCCAATGGTAAGCTGCCAAACCATCAGCAGCAAGCTGTGCACTTCCTGTCTTCCCTGGATGCTGCATCAAGCTTAGGCTACATCAAGAATTGCTGGAGGCTGTTCAGTCCTTCCTCCCTCTCTCTCTCTCTCTCTCTCTCCCTCTCTCTCTCTCTGCTCCTGCATCTCTGTCCTGTGTCTCTCCATCCCTCACTATCTCTTTTTCTTTCTCTCCCTCCATTTATCTTTCTCATATTTCTTTTCCCTGGCTTGTCGTGGCTAAATATAACCCAGGATAGAGCCACTGAGAATCTCTGTGTAGGCGTTGTTCAAGGTTTGGTGGTTATGATGGGTTTTCAAAATGATCACGTGTGTCATTGGTGTATTTTGCTCTGAAATGGCAAATATGCTTCATGTACAGTTCTCTCTGCATTTGTAGTCTAAAGCAGCTTGGACAGGATTAGTTTTCAATTATTAATATAGAGGATTCATCATTTTTATGTTCTAATTCAGAGGGGATTGAATCTCTGATAAAGGAATACCTTAAATTTGGCCGGTGAAATTTTATGATGATATTTATTGTTAACACTTTACATTAAGGTTCATTAGTTGATGCATTTACTAACATGAATTAATCATGAACAACACATGTACAGCATTTATTAATCATAATTGATTAATAGTTTTCAATTATTAATATAGAGTATTCATCATTTTTATGTTCTAATTCAGAGGGGATTGAATCTCTGATAAAGGAATACCTCAAATTTGGCCGGTGAAATTTTATGATGATATTTATTGTTAACACTTTACATTAAGGTTCATTAGTTGATGCATTTACTAACATGAATTAATTATGAACAACACATGTACAGCATTTATTAATCATAATTGAACATTTACTAATGCATTATTAACATCCAAGTCCATGCTTGTTAACATTAGTTAATGCACCGTGAGTTAACATGAACTAACAATGAACTACTGTATTTTCATTAACTAACGTGAACTAACATGAACAAATACAGTAGTAAATGTATTTTTCATTGTTTGTTCATGTTAGTAAATGCATTAATTACCTTTAACTAATGAACCTTATTGTAAAGTGTAACCTATTTATTGTATGGACAAAGTAAAAAGTCTGTTGTTTCATTATATGCTCTATTGTTTATTCTGTGATGATTTCAGAAAAGATATTGTTTACAGTAATACTTTTTTTATAATTGATACAAGCACTATATTACATGCTTTTCAGGAATGCATAAATAATTCAAAAACATAAATAACAGCAGTTGGTTAGTTGCTATCTTGAAAGTAGAATGTTTACATTTTGCTATTTATTTAGAAATATGACCTGTAATATGACCAGTAATCACTAGTTTTTGAAAAGTGCTTTGTTTTATTAATATTTATTTTACATGTCCACATTTTTCATCAAAGATTTTCCCATAAGCTCCAAATAAAGTGAGAAATATGATCACATTCGAATGACTAAATGTCCAACTATATACATTAAATAAAAAAGTAATAGTCATTTATATGTGGTCAATGTATATAAAAACTGTTCATTGATTGAATTTATATAAATGGTGCTGTATTGTGATGCATGTTGTTATCAGTATATGATATGACATGGAGATTTTTGTTACATAAAGTTGTAGCTTTGGGTTTTTTTTAACAGTAATTCTGCATAAACTGTTACTGTTCTAATGGTGAGCAAGAATGGTCACTGGTTCAAGCACTGGCTGGGTCAGTTGGCATTTCTGTGTGGAGTTTGCATGTTCTCCACGTGTCTGTGGGTTTTCTCTGGGTGCTCCGGTTTTCCCCACAGTCCTAAGACATGTGGTATAGGTGAATTGGGTAAGCTAAATTGTCTGCATGTCCTGGTCCTCCAGATTGGGGGCTGAGCATTGGGCTAACAACTCGCCTCATAAAAACTAAATGTTACGAAACACCAATATGGTGCGGCTAAATATTAATATCGACATAAATAACACTGGGAGTAAAAAAGTAGGTGAAGGTGAGGCCAAAAAAATACATTTACCAATTTCACACTAACTATTTATTTTACAAAGAACATTGAAATAGGCAATACCACAGGGCACTATTCATATTAGGTTACTTTATTCTGTGTCAAATTAAACATAATTGTAACCCATAAGATGCAATTAAATATTCAGTATATAACATGATGAAAAAAAGCAAAAAGAATGGTGTGTGTGTGTGTGTGTGTGTGTGTGTGTGTGTGTGTGTGTGTGTGTGTGTGTGTGTGTGTGTGTGTGTGTGTGTGTGTGTGTGTGTGTGTGTGTGTGTGTGTGTGTGTGTGTGTGTGTGTGTGTTTGAAGAATATTCTGGCTATAAATCGAAGAGAAAGAATTTAAGTTATTTATCAAATATATAGAATTGAAAATCATATTTAAGTTTTAATAAAAAAATGTGAATTTTTATTTATTTATATATTCGTCTATCATATTTTATTGAAAAATGAAATTGTTCCTATTATGTAATGTTTTTATGTATGATGATCTTTCCATGAAATAGACAAAAGTTGCTGATGTGTCTGTGTGCGCGTGCAGGCTCTGATTAAAATTATTATTTGTTTCCATTAATTGATTTTTTTTTCACGATGTTAGAACCATCTTTACAAACTGCAAAAGGTTTTTGTTGGTTCCTTCTGCTGTGGAGACCCCGGATTAATAAAGGGATTAAGCCGAAAAGAAGATGAATGAATGTATAAACTTATTGTACGTTATTTTTTAGAATGGCCATTATTGATTATTAAAACTGATATTCAGCAAAAGAAAATAAAAGGGTATGTTTCGTATAAGAAAATTAAAGTCCATTGTAGTGTGGACGAAACAATTTATATGGGTTGAATTTAATTAAACAAATTCAATTTAGTAATTTTCAACTTAATTTGTTTATTTGGGCTGAATTTAAAAAAAATTGTTTACAAGCATTTAAGAAAAGTCATTTAATCTATGGATTTATCTTTGATTCATTGTTTTCAGTGTATCAGAGGTTAATTTTTAAACCAAAATACCAGTTTATTTGCTCCGTTGGTAACTTTGCAGGGTTTGTTTGGCAGGTCATTTATTTGATCTGGATTATAATGATCTGTCAAATGTAAATTTATCTACTGTTATCTCCTTCACATAAAAATCGAGTCCACCTCTAAATATGGCTACATCTAAATAAGCAAAAAACTAAATTAATAATACCATCTCTGCATTCTTGTTGGTGGCTTGCTTTTAGTAGAGTTCTGTAATGTACCAGCTAGCCTATTAGTGTGAAATCCATTCGAAAGAACTTACAGTAATTGTCCTCTGCCACTCATAGATACAGCCATAAACACCCATAAACAAGCTTTTTCAACACCCTAGACTCTAACTGAAGATCAGAGGTGCAGTTTTGGCTTGAAAAGCAGAGATGAGTGTCTTAACCATAAGTGCTCTCCAAAGACACATGCGGATGCTGTTGATCCTTAATATATTCCCTGTGCCTTAAAAGCAGCATTTCTGTGTTTGCCACATGCACTAGTAGATCTTCTAGACCATTTGATAGCTCAAGTTGCTGCTTGCATGTCATTGCGTAAGCATGAAGCTCAGAGGAGCTGTAGATTTTGTGTGTGTGGCCCTCGAGCACTCAGTCAACCTCCATGAGATGAGTTATTGATTCATATCCATAACAAGGAAGAGCTTAAGCTACCGCTTAGCTTCGGGGTGAGAAGATTCTCGCTTTTTACTTTAACTATAATCTTTTCATTCCCACCTTCATGATATTCAAACGTGTAATACTTTGTTCTTGGTGCCGTGTGTGCTTTTTTTACTGTTCTATTTTCAGCTTTTGTCATACTTAGTACATTAAGTTTGAGCAGATAAGACTCCAGTTATATGAAATATATACATATTTAATGTACATATATATTAGCCCCCTGTTTATTTTTTCTCCCAATTTCTGTTTAACAGAGAGAAGATTTTTTTCAGCACATTTCTAAACATAATAGTCTCAATTACCCATTTCTAATTACTGATTTATTTCATCTTTGCCATGATTTAAGTAAATAATATTTTGGACATTTTCAAGACACTTCTATACAGCTTAAAGTGACATTTAAAGACTTAACTAGGGTAATTAGGTTAACAAGGCTGGTTAGGGTAATTAGGCAAGTTATTGTATAATGATGTTTTGTTCTGTACACTATCGAAAACAATTGCTTAAAGGGGCTAATAATTTTGACCTAAAAAATGTTAAAAAAAAAAAAAAAACTATTTTTTTCTAGCCAAAATAAAACAAGTGAAATTTCATAAACTAATTTCGAGAGGAGCACATAATATGATTGAGCACGACTGGCTGCTCATATGTAATAGGTAATAATCCAATCAGAGTGATCCTAGTTTACAATAAATGGATCGTTTTCTTCCTACTGCTCTATCTTCGTTTTGGAAGAATCCCCCCTTTCACCCCATTTCTAATTATTCTGACTTCAAGTGTATATGTGTTTGTATGGATGGATGGTTGAATGGATAGATATAGCACAGTTAATAACATCATAGTTATTTGTATTTTGTGTTGCTTATATTGTCTTTTACGATGTAACATATAATATAATTAACTTTATATTTTATATATAATGTACACGCATTTAAAGTAAATTAAATAAAGAAAACTCATAGTGTATTTTATAGATTTAGATTTCTACAGTTAAATCTAAAATATACGTTTATGATTAAAAGTAAATACAAGTACAAATATATAGTATAGAAATAGGTTCAAATATATTATTTTTTCTATTATAAAAAATATATATTATAGTTTTTTTTTGCGGGCAATGCGGTAGCACAGTAGGTAGTGCTGTCGCCTCACAGCAAGAAGGTCGCTGGTTCGAACCTCGGCTCAGTTGGCGTTTCTGTGCGGAGTTTACATGTTCTCCCTGCATTCGCGTGGGTTTCCTCCGGGTGCTCCGGTTTCCCCTACAGTCTAAAGACGTGGTACAGGTGAATTGGGTAGGCTAAATTGTCCGTTGTGTGTGTGTGTGTGTGGATGTTTCCCAGAGATGGGTTGCGGCTGGAAGGGCATCCGCTGCGTAAATACATGCTGGATAAGTTGCCGGTTCATTCTGCTGGGGCGACCCCGGATTAATAAACAGACTAAGCCGACGAGCAAATGAATGAATATTTTTTGTGCATATTTTTATACTTACATTTTTTTTCTCTTCCTCTTGTTCAGCTGGCTCCTGAGAACACTCTCTTATCCTTCAACAGAGCTTTGCAGAGAAATGTTAGTGGACTAGAGACCGATGTGACCATCAGGTATTTATACATTCATTCTGTCTGCTTCTCCTCTCAGGTTCAATCAATAGATTATACTGAAGCATATGTACAGTATTTGTGTGTGTGTCTAAAGGCTCAGGGCCACCGTGTTTGTTTCAGCCTGTGAATGGCTGTATGTCAGTGTGAGACGGCTGTAATGAGAGGTTGTGGTTGTGACGTCTCTTACCCACAGAGTGCATAGTAATTGAACGCTGGAAGAGACAGGAAGACTTTCCAAAGAAGCTCACCCTTAAGCTGTAATCTATTCTTCCTGTTTAACACGCATCTTTAGATAATGGAGCAGAAACTGTCCATCTGTTGTGTTGTAATTTATCTCACTTAAAGTCAGTCATCACTCAGGCTTTTTAGATAGAGATATCATCTCCTGGCTTTTTAGGCACTTCCTGCCTGAGTAAAAATACAAGTGATACTCTTTGGAAAGAGTTCCAGGCATCATGTTGGTTAACACAGAAAATACTGTTTTACTTCATTTGAGAATGATACTTTTGTTAGGATTTTAGGGCTCTCTTTTTCAGTTTTTTTCGTTGTATTGTAATAGTACAATAGTACAAATAAAGCAAAATGTATACTATTCACTAATGGACAATTCATGATATTAATTAAATATTCAATTGATTTTATTTATTTTTTATTTTCATATATTTTAAAATTCATGTTTTATTTGATATTTTATTTACTTTTTTATTTTATTTTATTAAATTCTTTATTTTATTTTCATATTTTATATTTTATTTTTATAGATTTAATAATTTTTTTAATTTTTACATTTTAATTTTTAGTTTTTAATTTAATTTAGTTTAATAAAATTTTAATTACATTTTATTTTATTTTACTTTATTTATTTTTATTTATTTATTTATTTATTTACTTTTTTATTTTATGAAAAAAAATCCCATTTCACGTGTTGCTATGACTGGGAACATCTGGCGAAATTGAATTGTAAGGTGGTGGTACTGGTATAAAAATGTATTTAAATTAAATAAACTAAGTGGCTTAGAGGTTAAATATCTTGGCTGGTAACCCAAAGGTTCAATCTACTTGCACTCTTGCAAGGCATTTAACCTCATATTGTGGGCTGTTCTGTGTAAAAAGGCATTTGCCAAATTAATAATAATGTATTATAATAATACTACATCTATTCCTTGAAAATCCCTCTTTTGCAGTAAGTGCATTGAGATATTTTTCAGCCAATCACAGCTAAAGTCCACTCCTCAGTTTTATTCTCGGTCTCTTATCGTTGAATAAACCCAGGTTGAGCCCTAATGGAAGTGCTTTCTCCGTTGCGATCTAAGTGCTGTCTAATCGCATATACTCCTGTGTAACTGTGCTTGGGCTGTAGTCTCGATGGTGTGCCATTCCTCATGAGAGACCGGACGCTGAGGAGAACCACCAATGTAAGGAGAGTGTTTCCAGAGAGACAGTATGAGGATGCTTCACTTTTCAACTGGACTGATCTGAGCACACTCAATGCCGGCCAGTGGTTTCTAAAGGTAGACAATGCCTACAATACAGCTGAAGCAGAAATGTCAAAATAATTGGACTTATTTAAATGGCAGCAATGAAGCGGTGTTCTTATAGTAAAAACATACACTATAAAAACATATAGTAAAAACATTTTATTTTAAATAAATTAAATTGCATCTAAGGAATTAAATAAAATATATTAATTTAATTAAACTTACATTAAGAGATATTTTTGTTTTACTTTGTTATTTTTTAATATGTTAAAATTAGTTATGTTATATATACAAATATTATACAAATAATGATAGAAATAAACACATTTTTTTACTGAAAAAATGCAAAAAAATAAAAAAGCTAAACCACTAATAAAAATTACAATAATATTTTTAAAATGTCAGTTGCTGTTACTTTATTTATTTTTTTTTTGCTTATTTATCTTTAAAAGCAAAACAAAAAGTCACCTTATTTTATTGTTTCTCTTTAATATAGAACAATGTTAAAGATAGCATTATTTCTCAGCCCTAAAACCTAAACCATGTTCCCTCCATGTACGCACATAATTAAATAAATATAATAACCCTGCATTTAGTCCATAATGGCTAATAGACTGAATATTAGTCAACTAGGAGTTTATTTTAGCACTTGAATGTTTCTGCATTTATTATGGTTCATCCATAAACAATATTATTTTCTTTAAAAAAAAAACATAATCTTTATTTAAAGTCATTTCCCTTCTGTTTTGCTTTCTTTTTTTTTTATACAATAATCAGTTGACTCACATTGGGGCAGGACAGTCTGTCAATCACAAGATCCACCAATTGCAAATCACAACCATGAATTAAATTCCCAAATACTAAATCAAATCTCAGTTGAATAAACATAATAGGGTAGAAATTAACTGTACAGCTTGTATTTCTTTGCAAGTGTTTTTTTCATAGGGGCCGAATAAGTATGTAATAGCCTATAGACCATATCATGTCATTGGCCCATGGACGTTTTCTGCTTGTTAAAAATCTATTTCATAACTGTAACAAGAGGCAATTCAGTCATAACTTAATGTTAAAACAGCTATCATAGCATTATTTATCAAAATGTGGCTCTTTTTGGATTCTCAGAAGCTATAGAAAATAAAGATGTAAAATAGGATATACGTTGAGACCATTGTTTTTGTTTACCTCCTTCAAAATGGTCTATGGTCTAAAGTGATGTCTCTGAATGCAGGATGATCCCTTCTGGACTGTGCAGTACATGTCAACGACTGAACGCTGGTCTGTGGGAAACCAGACTGTGTGCAGCCTGGAGCAGATGCTTAAACTTGCAGCTAAGTACAAGAGCTCGGCTTTATTCACAGTGCACAGACCACCAGTCAATCACCCGCACCACCACGACTGGGTCAACCTCACCCTGGACACTGTTCTAGGGTCAGGAATACCACAAGGACAGGTCAGTTTGGAGGGACTTAACTTTGATGCTTTATATATCATCGTCCTTTTCCTAGGGTTGAAATAAATGCATTCAGGATATGATCCTAATGTTTGTTCCTGTTTTATGTGGTTGTATAGTCACGCCACCTAGCTGTGAATACAGTTACTTACATCATATTTACCATATTTGATATGCAAATTTAAAATGTTCTATAATCACATTCTGTATACATAGTTTGATCATTCTTGAGGAAGAGAACGAC
Source organism: Danio rerio (assembly GCF_052040795.2). NCBI lineage: Eukaryota > Metazoa > Chordata > Actinopteri > Cypriniformes > Danionidae > Danio > Danio rerio. The sequence continues at coordinate 32,195,714 of NC_141035.1, forward strand.
ATTAGATTTAATTCTGAAGGTTGTGATTTTTACACATTTATTTTATTTGATTTTAATTGTGTAAACCAGAGGTGCCTAAACTCAGTCCTGGAAGGCCAGTGTCATGCATAGTTTAGCTCAAAATTTCTTCAACATACCTGCATGGAAATTTTTGCATACTTAGAAAACACTTGATTAGTTGGTTCAGGTGTGTTTAATTGGGGTTGGAACTAAAATATGCAGGACACTGGCCCTCCTGGACCGAGTATGGTGTCAACCATAGAATATGTACATACTGTTCTTAACTGGTTTAACTGATTATTTCTTAATTGTTTTTTAAATATCATGTATTGTATGGAATATCATATATTCTTTTTGCAGCATTAAATATAATACATCTGGCTGTATTTATACCTATCTCAATAGTCATTGTATTTCATTGTGTTATGTTTTACCCCCACTTTAAAAACAGTATACTAAAAAAAGAGCTTTGATCATAAAATATCATCTTAGTAATAGTGTGATGATACTTTGCATACTTGGTTCAGTTTGAAAGAAAGTTTATGAAAGAAAGGAGGGAGGGAGGGAGGGAGGGAGGAAAGAAGAAGGAAGGAAGGAAGAAAAGAAGGAAAGAAAGAAAGAAAAATCTGGTTCAATTTGTTGGTTAAAGGGCACCTATGGTGACAAAAATCTACTTGTTTGGGCAGACATGTGTGGTTGTAGTGTATAGACCGTAACAACATAAAAACGGTGGACCAATTGGAGCGGTTTTCAGACCAACCGCAACATTACGTAGGAGAGCGGTCCCCTGTCCACCAATATTGATTGACATTCTGGCTTTACGATCATATCCTCAGTTTCTTGTTGCACGCCCGCCATTTTCAGTGTGTGAGTCAAAGCGATATCACTAAAGGAACACCCTTGCTCTATTTTTTTATGAAGGGCTCATTGGGCTCAACACAAGATCAATATTCTCCACATTATCGCTGTAATCAGAATTATTGCTTGTACCTTTTGCGTGGAGTGGCGCCGTGCATTTCGGAGTTCTGGGCATGGGTTTCTGTCGGGGTGCACGCGGCGGAGCTTCAGGTCAGCGGCTCGGCAGCTGCGGCGCCGTTGTGTTTGCCCTGGTGGAGGCTTGTGTTTAGAGTTCTGGAATGCGTGGCGCGACGATTCGGGACACTTCATGTTTCTGCAGCGTCACTGAGTGACTGGTGTGCCATGTCGCGTCGCATTCGGTGCCTCAGTCAAAGTTAATTCAGTGTGTGTGGTTATTAGTCTCGGTTTACAAGCTCGGCACTTGTACACCGAGACTATACAAAGAGACAAATGATTTTGTTCTCTCTGCTTGGTCTGTGTCCGAGTCTTACATGTAAGGCTGAATGCTCATCCTAGCTTAGTTTAGTTTCTCTCTTTGTCTGTCAGCCTGTCTGTTGCAAACACAGAGCGTAGAAGCTCTTGGCTCTGCCCCCTTTTTACGTTGGGCGGGAAGCCGAAACTGTGAAGCAACACACCCCTAAAACAGCAAACTGTGTAAATGCCCCCAACATGACTCTTTTTAACACATTATAATAAAAACATCTGAACTGTGTATTAAACTGAACCTAAACTGACACATTTAGAAGAACCATAATATAAATATTAAATAATAAAAAAGGGGTAAACTATGTGCCCTTTAATATTATTTGAATAAGTCTACCAAAAAGTTGTTGAATTGTGGAATTTCAGTCTACTTCCAATATAATTCAATTATATGCTGCAAATGTCACTAAAATGTAAATGCAATATGGATTAAAGACTTTTAGTTTCCTGTTTTTAGTTTGTTTGTCACAATACTGCACGAAAAGGACAGAAAGTGCTATATCTAGTTTTCCTCTTTATTGTCGAGCTGTTTCCCAGAAATGTGTTCTTGCAGCAGATCTTCATTTGTATGTGTGATAATTTAATTTCTGAGCTACATGTTCTCTTATTTTTGATTATTTGAGCAATAAAATAAATTGACAACATTTAAAATAACAACAAAAATAACACTTTTATTTTATATTTCAACTCTTATTTATTAACTCAGACTTGACAGTCAACACTATTCATTAAAATAATTCATTAATTATGTTTATATATAATATTATATTACTTCTGACTTTGCATGTGTTTGTGTAGGTGATGTGGACGGTGGACAGTAACAGGGAAATGGTGAGAAAAGTGGCTCCAGGTTTCCAGCAGACCTCAATGCAGAAGCTGCCCTTCGATACACTCCATCATAATGGCATCAGCAGACTCCTGCTGCGCTACAACCAGGCCTCTGAGCAGGACGTCCGGTAGACCCACAGTCCCACTTGCACACACCTGCTCACACTGACAACATATACATCACATGAGAAAGAGCAAAAGCTGCACTAGTGTGGTGAAACTAAAATTGGAAACTGGTGCCGTTCCACTGGAAGAGCCAATGATGCCATTTCAGGCTGCACAAACAGAGCTATTTACATTGTAAGCTTGTGAGTTTTGTCCAAATTCAACATAAAAAGTCAATGCAAACAAGTGCAAAAAATGGGTATGAATATCTGAAGATGACTATTGGGTACAGTTAAAATCAGAATTATTAAACCCCCTTTGATTTTTTTTCTTTTCTTTTTTAAATATTTCACAAATTATGTTTAACAAAGCAAGGGAATTTTCACAGTATGTCTGATGTTTTGGCTAGAATAAAAACAGTTTTTAATTTTTTAAAAACCATTTTAGGGTCAATAAAATTATTATCCCCTTTAAGCTATATTTTTCGATAGTCCACACAGAACAAACCATCTTTATACAATGACTTGCCTAATAACCCTAACCTGTCTAGTTAACCTAATTAACCTAGTTAAGCCTTTAAATGTCACTTTAAGCTGTATAGAAGTGTCTTGAAAAATATCTAGCCAAATAATATGTACTATCATCATGGCAAATATATAATAAATCAGTTATTAGAAGTGAGTTATTAAAATTATAAAGTTTAGAAATATCTTGAAAAAAATCTTCTCTCCGTTAAACAGAAATTGGAAAAAAAATAAAGAGGGAGGCTAATAATTCAGGGGGTTAATAATTCTGACTTCAACTGTATATGAATATCTCAAGATGCATCAGTTTATCAGCCAAAACTTGCAGGTAGAGAGTTTTTTTTTAATTATTATTTGCTTATTTTTATTTGCCTCATCTCTGGTCTAGACTTAAATATAAACTGAATCACAACAGCTTTATAGTTCAAAGTATGTAATAGGAGCATTTAAAGAAGCCGGAGATGAAGCACAGATGGCCGAGCATGTAACAACTCAATGTAACCAATAAAATTGGCCATCTGTGATTTCATTACATTTTCAAAATTCAATCAAAAGTTTTTTTTGTAATTCTAAATTAACCCTGAATAAAATGTTCACACTGCATTTTTCTCCCCATTGACTTCCATTTATACGCACGCGAATACGTCAGACCAGAAACGCAACCTCGTACGACAAGTTTCGCAGTTCACTGCATTGCAAAGTTCAAGCTTGGTGAACTCTGTCCTGCAAAATCACATCACGTGTTTGTATGTGACCAATCAAAGATCAAAACCTGACATCTCCGGACAGAAATGTAACACATGAACCAATCGCTCGCTTTTTTAAATGTGTAATCATCTTGTTTAATCCTACCCCTTTTCGCAGCGTTGTATGACAGAATTGCATGTTCAAACTCTAGTGTGGCCATGGCATGAGCTTTTAAATGGCCCTTTAGGTTAAATCTAGTATCTTTTAAAACAACTTAAAAAATATGATGTACTGTATTGTCATCACACCAAAAATGAAAGAAACTACTTATTAAAACTATTATATTTAAAAATAATATTTCTTAGAAAATATTTGAAAAATAATTACAGTTTCGAAGTAGAGCTAATAGTTTTGCCTCATAGTTCAACCATATGTAAAGGAAAGAGTCTATTTAAAGCTAAAGGTAATGTCTATACTTAATATAGGCTACATTTAATGTAATTGCGGATCTGTTTTTTTTTTTTTTTTCTTGTGTGTGGATTGTGGTTGTATTAAAAATGTACATGTAATAACTCAGTGTTCTTTATGCTAGAAATACTGAAAGACAATTCTAAATATTGACTCTGGCGGTTTTACTGAAATATCTATAAGGGGAACACCTGTCTTCTAAAAAGCTTAAATGGTATTTTCTTTATCGATTATCTTCGTATAACATACAGTATATTTAACACCAGCGCAGCTGCTTTGCTCACAGCACTAATCAAGAAAACATTGTTATCCCTGCTGTTTATAAGTGCCACCTACTGCGAGAAAGTGAATTTGCATTTTCATTTAGCCTGTACTGATTTTTTTGGTCACAATTTAACAAAGATAATGTCATTTCATTATGTTTCTAATTATTATTTTAAAATGATACAACAGAAAATCAAAGATTCAAGAGAAAGATTCATTGGTGGATCATTAGTAATATCCACTGATATATCTCTGTTTATTTAATCAGGTTGTATAAGGAGAACAACATCAGCGTGAGTCTGTATACAGTGAATGAGCCGTGGCTGTATTCTCTGCTGTGGTGCAGCGGGGTGCCGTCCGTCTCCTCTGAGGCCCCGCAGGTGTTGAGGAAGCTGCACTATCCGCTCTGGCTCATGGTACAAACCATCATCTGCTCATTGATTATTCATTAGCCAGTGGCACTTTTTAAGATACATAATTGGTCAACATCTGTTGGTCTGGCCAAAACGAGAAGCTCATTAAATATAAATCTGTATTGTGGTAAACATGTGATGCGTAACTGATTAGCTAAAGGGATGGCTCACCCAAAAAATAACAAAAAAGAAGATAATCTGAAAAATGCTGGAAACCTGTAGTCATTGACATCCATAGTAGGGAAAATATGTATTTATGTAAGTCAATAGCATCTGTTTGGCAACATTCTTCAAATTATCTTCTTTTGTGTTTAACAGAAGAATGAAACTTACTGTTAGTAAATGAAGACTCAATGCTAAATTTGAATAATAGCTCTTTTAATTTCATTGCTTGTGTGATTTATAAAAAACACACTAAATATAATGTTTAGGAGCATGTATATATTCTTTTGCAAGTAATTGTGCAAGAATAAGCTGTAATGCCTTGTCTCTTTCGCCATCTAGTGGTGCTTGTGCCTCATTCTAATTGTGTGTTTCTAGACTCCGGATGAGTACTGCTTGATATGGATCTCCACTGATCTCATCTCCTTCGCTGTAGTTCTGGGAATATTTATATTCCAGAAGTAAGTGTGCGCCTGTTTGGTATGCGGTAGATTGACGGGATAATGGTTTAGACAAAATAAGACCCAAGATAAGACCTCTGTCTCACAAACTATTGCTTTAGAGTTTAGATTTTAAATTTTTAAGTATTTGTAATTCTCTTTTATTTATATGTCTGAATAGACCCTTTTCACAATGACGTCACATCACTTCCCCTTATCGGCAACGCAGTGTATTATTAGTTCTGGTTTACCTTTGAATGAATGGGATACTTCTCTGAAAAATTTACAACTGAAAATATTAACATTGCACATTGTTAGTTAAGTCTGTTAAAGTATTGGACGTGTAAAAATGATTCTCTTTCAATACTGAACTGCTTTCTGAGTTTTCAAATGATTGTTTAAGTAATTAAGAATAGGATTAAGTTATTAAGAAAATATGTTTGCAACTTTTCCACTTATTAATTCAGTTTATTTTCTCAATAAAAGATTTATTTTTACTTTGATGCTACTAAGAATATAAATGTATATTATATGTTGTGTGAATGTTTCAGCGTAAGTAAAATTCTTTATAAAATTGTTTCATATTATCTTCTAAAGGCAGTAAAAATACACTCCATGGAGTAAAACTTGACACCGCGTGACGTCATGTGAAAAGTGTCTATATTTATATGAATGTTTAGTCTGTGTGTGTGTGTGTGTGTGTGTGTGTGTGGTTGCAGTGTTTTTTTCAATTTTTAATATTTAATTTTATTTTGCTTTATATGTGAAATCTATGAAATTTAATCAATGAAATTTGATTTTTTATATTATTTTAACTAACAATAACAAAACTATCAGTTCTTTTTGCCTCAGTTCTCTCTTAAACTTTAATTTATATATTAAAGTATATTTAATATTCGTCTGTAAATTGCTAAATATGCCTAATAATAAATGTCTAATAATAACTAATTCATTAAAATCTATTAAAAAATCTAATAAAATGTAAATATGATAATAAATGTGTATAATTATTGAAGACCTCTTCATCTAATTTACACAATGATCAATGAAATATCGACAACTAAAGCATTCATTTACATAAAGTAAAAACGTCCTGAATATGAATATATCTTTTTCTGTTCTATTTCCAAAACTGGAATCAATCTATAGGGCCACATATACTTGCAAAATGAAAGAAAGTATTGTAAACAAAAAATAAAGTATTGGTGAAGAAAACAAAACTATATATAAAAACTATATATATATAATATTTGCAAAACATTTTTTATAGCATTGCCTCATTTTGATTGGCTTTTTGGTCAACTTTGAGTTTGCAATGCTGTTTTCATGTTTCTGCGTTTCACTTTGTGTACCTGATTTGACAGGGGGGTGGAGTCAAAAGACCTTGAGCATTTACAGCCCCTTGTCAAATCAGGGCCACAAAGTGAAACACGCAGAAGCGTGAAGTGCAAATTGAACTCAAAAGCTAATGCAAAAGCTAATGCAAATTAGCATTGCAATGTATAGTTGTTTGGTTTTTATATTGCAAAATGTTTTGTTTTTTTACTTTTGCACTGCTTGATTTTTATTTGGAGTTCTTCTTCTTTTTTTTTGTTTTTTTTTTTGCAAATTTTATCTTTATTTCTCAAAACTTAGTTTTCCCTTATTTTCCCTAAGGCAAAATTGTTTTATTTCTCCAAAATGAATTTTCGCTTTGCGATTTTTGAACATTTGCATTTATTTATTTATTTTTGCTCAATACATTATTTTTTGTTTGCAAAGCTTTATTTTTTATTTTGGAAGTATATGTGACCATAGACTGACTCCATGACTCCATTCTATTTCAACTAAACAAATTTAGAAAATTTTATAGCGATGTAAGCCAAATGTTGTCCTTTTAAGAACCTTTATATTCTAACCTCTTTTTTAAAATGGTTTAACACAATTAAACTGTGTGTTGTAAGTTTATCATATGTTACCAAACATATACTTTCTATTAAGAATTTGGACTGTCCTGCTTTTAATGACTGCAGAAGGCCTTTTTATAAAATTAACTCTCTTAAGGACATTTTAGCAAAGTGTCACCGGGAAAATTGGTAAAATGTTTATAATATATTAATACTAAAACTATTATTTAATTAATGTATTCATTTGTTTGTTGCTTTTAATTGTATATTTATTATGGAAATGTTCTTGCCATAAAAATAGCCTTTGTTGCTGACATAGCATTAGATAAAAATTCATTATCATCTATTAAAATTTAACATTGACCTTTACAAAACTAAAACATGCTCTGACTTGATTACCTCCACAGAAAACAGGAAAAGGAAGGAAATATGTTTGCTTTAATATTTTATTGATTGTTCTGCACATTCACCAGTCTTTACAATAATGTTGATTTTCACATGTACAGTAAATGTGTGGAGCTCTGGATCCTCTACGTTTGCTGCGCTTGCCATAGTGACATTTGCATCTGCTTTTCTGAACTGACCTCTTAATTCTCTCCCTTTCTTTTACTCTTTTTCTCCCACCTCTCCTTTCTTCCTCCTGCTCTCGCTCTCTGCTGATCTGCATGCTCCTCTTCTCTGCTGCATTCTGGCATCTCTCAGCTATCACATGATCAGGTAATTGGGTCAGCGCTGTTGGCCCATGCTGCCAATGTGCATCTCCCTTTCTTGCCCTTCTTTCTCTAAAAAAACAAATCCCTGTTTCAGTCTATCTGCCTGTTTCTTTCATTCTACCTGGATTTTGTCAATGCTATTACTAACTCTTCTTACTCAACAACAGCCCCACATGACTACACTTTAATATCACAGCTTATCACTATACATATAATTAATATGCATTTACACAATTAAGATTTACTCGTATGTTTGTGTAAAGGATATTTTAGTGGTGTGCAATTTCTGCCCTCATCCACTAGAAGGTGAAAATTACTCAACTGACAGTTGTTTATCTGCCTTTTGGTCAGAGTAATTTTTTCTAACGTTGTAGCTGAATTTTTTTTTACATGATGCATAATAAATAAATTATCTATGAGGTATTTTGAGCTGAAGCTTGACAAATGCATGCATATATTGCATGTAAAAAAGCATAAGTGTAAGATTAATGTTAGTTATAGGTTTGAATTAAGTGTTTTCATTTTAATTCAATCAGATGCTTTTGTTTCGAACCAAAAGCACCCGAATATTTCATTTGTGACAGATGGTGTCAGATTAAAAGATTTAATCAGGAAAAATATATTTTGTATTTTGGATAATTGGAACAGATGGTCACTATAACTGTGGATCAACAGCCCTTTTTTGGTTTGTACATCAATCTAAATCTTAAGAGTTCAAAAGATTTGGGTCAGTAAGATTTTTTTTTTCCAGATTTTGTCTCTTGTGTTCAGTGACAACGCTGCATTTATTTATTTCTCACCAAAATTCATTATTCGGTTTTTATATAATTGTAATTTTGAATACATTTGGAAGTATCTAATAGTTTATTCCTGTGACCAGGGGTGGACTTAATCAATAAGCGAGATAAGCAGCCATTTAGGCCCCTGGGGCCCCGACCAATGCCAAGAAGCCTACATTAATCATACAGCACTTTTATAAAAATTTATATCATACGTGTAAAATCTTAATAGTTATAGACAGATTTCACCTGTTATTACTTCTTTTCAAAACCCGGGGCCCTCCTGAATAGTGGAACTTCTTTCCGTACTGCACATGCAAATATTAAAATCTAATCACAAGTATGACTAATTAACTGTACAACTGTACATGGTTTCCCACAGTTAGTTTGTGAGATTGTTTTTGAATTGTGAATTTATTGTATTTAATTTTACATTTAAGAACATCAATATTTCACTTAAAATGTATTTTTAACATGCAGTTAATTTGCAAAAAAAAAAAAAAAAAAAAAACGAATATACAGAGAAAAAAAAAACTATAGAGAAAGAGACTGTGTTTCAATGCTTGGGCCCCAGATCTGGAATTACTTAGGGCCCCCAAATCACTAAGTCCGCCCCTGACAATAAAACAGAAATTTTAGTAGGCATTCATTTGTAATTTTCTTTCAGTATTGGTACATAGCCACACATTTCAGAATTCTTTAATGAAAACAAAGTCTTCGTTTGTAACATTATATATCATTATTGACCCTTTTTTTACGTTCACTTTTACTCACCTACTCACTCAAGGTTTTTTTTAAAACCACTTTTTTTTGGTCTGTTAAACACAAAATAAGTATTTATATAATATTTTTAAATGATGAAAACTGATCGCTACTGAGATTAACGGTACCAGTTTCCAACATAGCTGAAAATATCTTTAATTATTTAATTTGCACAACAAATCAAAAACTGTAAAAACTCAAAAACATTTGGAAATCAACTGCAGGTTGATTAAATGATAAAATGTTCACTTTTTAAAAAATAAAATGTATGTATTTTGCATCACATCTGAATTTAAATGTTAATTGCTCTTTTAAAAGACACAAGCAAACATACAAACAAACATCTAATTATACTCTTTAAACATTTGAAATACAGTATAGTGTTCAGAAACTGTACCATATATTTTCCAATTACATTCAGAAATCACTGTGAGATTCAAGAGTTGAATTGTGAGTCAACACTTTTAATAATAAACCAAAAACACATGTTATTATTAGATTCGACAGCACCAACTCAGTCTTTGTGTGGCAATTGGCACTGAGGCGCGTGTCTGTGTGTGTGTGTGTGTGTGCACATGATGATAGGTGGAGAATGAGTGGCATGCGTAGCTACAACCCGGAGCAGATCATGCTGAGCGCAGCCGTCAGGAGATCCAGCAGAGACGTCAACATCATGAAGGAGAAGCTCATCTTCTCTGGTAAGAGTCACCAAAACTCCTCCTGCTTGAGTGTCTCATATTGTGTGTCTGTTTGAACTATGTATATGAGCTTATTACACAGCACTTCCAAATACTTGACTCTAATTAGTCAATCAAATTTCCAAAGTTTGTATTATGGCTAATAATGTGCATATTTAAATGTTGTCCTTGCAAAATGATGGTGCTGTATTTTACATCTCATATATTAAGTCATTATCTTGTACTAGCAAGTAAGAAAAGCTCATTAGCGCCATCTAGTGTTGGTGTTCATTTGGAAATACACTCACCAACTACTTTATTTCATACATCATGGCCTCTAATAATTTTCACATCATAGATTTATTGTTTTATAATTGTGTGTGCATGTGTCCCAGCAGTCTTTGCATGCTTGTGTGTGTGTTTTGCCCTGTCTCTAAGGTCAGCCACAGTAGCTGTCCATCCCTGGGTTTGAGTCTTCTGTATGTCACCGCATCCCTTCATCCTATTCCATCTCATTCCCTGCACTGTCCCTCCTGTCTGTCACTGTCTGCCATCCGCTCATCCATCACTCCATACTGCCCAATGATAGCTCACACAGGCCTGTAGCATCAGTGCTAAGGGTAACTGTGGCCTGTGTATGGTGAGTACGAGAGGGATGAGAACTAACCCTTCATTCAGTTCATCACATCAAAAACAAGATCTGCAGTTCAATTGTTTTTTTTAATTTTTTTTTATCAGTGTCTTTGTTGTAGGTGTGCTAAATACATAGATGGGTTCGATATTGTTGATTATTGTAATTGACCATTCAAACCACAGGTGTCAAATCCAGTTCCTGGAGGGTAGCAGCTCTGCACAGTTTAGCTTTAACCCTAATTAAACACACCTGATCGAACTAATTGAGTCCTTCAGACTTGTTTAAAATCTACAGGTAAGTGTGTTGAAGCAGGGTTGGAACTAAACTGTGCAGAGCTGCGGCCCTCAATGAACTGGATTTGACACCTTAAATTCAAATGCTCCACGTCGCATAAAACAAGCTTAAGCAGCCCATCAGTGGAATGTTTATCATTTAAAGGAGTTTGAATTAAGTTGATTTCAATATACAAATGTATTCAATATACAAATGTTTTAGCATCATTACTTCATTCTTCAGTGTCAAATGTTCCTTCAGAAATCATTCTGCAATGCTGATTTAATGCTCAAGAAATATATATTACAGTTCTGTGAATTTTTTGATGTTTTTCAAATATTTCCCAAGTGCTGTTTAACAGAGATTTTTTTCCAATACATTTTTAAACAATACTAACTTTTTTTGGCCATGATGACAGAACATTTATTTTCGAACAGAATTATCATACATAAATTATCTTTAACAAAAAAATGGTTGAAACATGGTTGAAAATGGAGCGGGATGAAGTCCAAGCTTATTATTTTCCCACCCCATTACCACATACATCATTTGTCTATTACAGTCAAAAAAATAAAAAATAAAAATAAATAAAAAAACATTTCTTAAAGTGATAGTTAACCAAACTTTAAAAATCTGTCATCTTATACTTGCCCTTCACTTGTCACAAACTTTTGGTGTTCAATAGAAAAAAAGAAACTCAAACATGAAGTTATTTTGAAAATTTTTGAAACTAGTAACTTCCTTAGCAATTGTTTCTAATGCAATGGATGTCAATGGTTACTGGTTTATAAACCATTAAAAGGTTTGGAACTAATTGAAGATTTAAGTTAACCAGTACATTTTCATTTTGGGTTGAACTTTAAGGGGGTTAACATTAGCATTTTTAATTACTTTAAATTACTATTTTTAATTTAAACTTTGTTTCTGTTAAACTAAAAGAAATAAGACTTTCACCAGAAGGAAAATGTAATAGGAAATTCTGTAAAATATTGCCTTGCTGTGTTAATCATCAATTAGGAAATATTTGAAAAATAATAGAAATTTGGAGTGCTAATAAGTGCATTTGAGTGTGGGTTTGTGTTTTTGTGTTGTGTGTGTGTGTCTATTTTTCTTTATTCAGTAGAACTTAAAGAAAAGTTTTTCATTCATTCATTTTCTTGTCGGCTTAGTCCCTTTATTAATCCGGGGTCGCAACAGCGGAATGAACCATCAACTTATCCAGCACGTTTTTATGCAGCGGATGCCCTTCTAGCCACAACCCTCTGGGAAACATACACACACACTCATACACACACACTCATACACTTCGGACAATTTAGCCTACACAATTCACCTGTACCGCATGTCTTTGGACTGTGGGGGAAACCGGAGCACCCAGAGGAAACCCATGCAAATGCAGGGAGAACATGCAAACTCCACACAGAAACGCCAACTGAGCCGAGGTTCGAACCAGCAACCTTGCTGTGAGCCGACGGCACTTCCTACTGTGCCACTGCGTCGCCAAGAAAAGTTTTTCTGAAGCTTAAAATTAATAAATGTGCTTTCAGAGCAAAAAGAAAAGGAAAAACAAAATGAATACATGTAAAACATTGAGATCTTTTAAAGCAAACAATCAGTCTGTTCAAGAAATGCAACATTATTCAAAGCATTATCATCATTTGGTTGTGTTTGTATGTTTTTTTACTCTAAAAGTACAGATAGCTGTCTTTTTATGAGTCATCAAAGACCACATTTTTTTAGCTCAATATTTTTTAATCAGGGTGTCAGCGGGGTTTTAAAAAGTATTATTATATCAATATATAATCACCAAAGTTTCCAATACCCAAACCTGTTAACTAGTATTCAGCTGAATTAACAGTCTCCTATCAATATACTGTAGGAGTTGACTGAGAAAACCAGAGAGGAGCAGAGGCAGGAATCGAAAGAATGATGAAAAAAAAGAACAAAGTTTATTAAATAATTATTGTTGTGTATGATTCAATACTCAGACTTTGTCTGACCAGGATAAACCAAACAAGTGTTATTATACCACAATGGCAACAGCAATGGAAAACTACTGCTTCACAATGTTGTCCAGAGACAATACAGTCCTTGAAATGGAGATAATCTCTAATCTCTTACTCATAAAAACAAGTTTCGCTTGAACCCACAGTTGTAAGATTATAACAATATGGAAAAATGAAAATAATTATGAAGCCATAATTATAGGAAAATAATCTGAATAATAATATAAAATGTAAAAACATAATAATCAATAATAATAATAATAATAATAATCAAATCATTACTAATAATCAATAAAATGATAATGATAATTATATAAATGACTTATGATCATATTAAATAAAATAATTAAATAGAAGAATAAATGATTAAAACAAATAGAAATAAAACACAACACAAACGAATGGTTGCTTTCTTGAAACAACACACACAAAAGTTTGCTTAAAGGATTCATTGATCTTTAGTTAGATTCTTTAGTATTCAAAGTTGATCAATCAATTTAGAGACATTTAAGACCCTTAAAGTATTTCAACGTCTTATTTTACAAGGTATTAAATCTTGTATCATTTTTGATTCTACATTCTATACTTGTATGCTAAAGTGTATTATATATTAGGAAGAAGATGTTATATATTAGAATTAGAAGTTTATTAATATTAGGATGCTGTTTAGTTTATGAAATCCATAAAATCCCATTTGACGACACACTGCTTTTATTCAATATATACATGAACAATGTTTTAGTTTAAGATTTGTTTCTTACCATCAGTATTTAGTGAATAGTGAAAATGTCACCAATGTTACCGGTTGAAACCTAAAGTGGCGATGAAGTCTTAAAATGTATGAAAAGAGTTTTTAAAAAAGGTCTGAAAGGATATTGAATTTCACTCTCTGATTCCTGTACTGTATATATACCCTGGTAATGTTCTAATAAAGAAATAAAGTCACCTACATCTTGGATGACCTGAGGGTGGCGAAACAAACATCATATTTTCAATAGACAATCCCTTTAAGACCAGAACACATCGGAGGTTAAAAAAATATGTAATTTATTGTTTTGAACTAGTGTGCTGCCTACCTAGACAGTACTGATACAGTACGTAGTGTTTTTTTTATTTTTTTTGTCGTTTGTTTTCTTGCAATTTTTAGCTTTTTCATTGACTTGTTAAGTAAAAAATAATGGGACATAATGTGTATTTCCCTTTTCTTCTTGTTCCACAGAGGTGAGCAATGGAGTCAACGGTGATGAAGCATATTCAGAAAATGGATTTAACTACTACACCAATTAAGACGTTGCTCATTGACTCCACGATGGAGCGAAAAATCACATCACATCCTAAACCAACTTGTGATGTATCCTCTGAACTACTGACTCGACTCTCAGTCTACTGTTAATAATGGGCCCTTGTACAGAAATATTGTTTTTTCTTCTACTGTTAAGTTGCTTGTTTTAAATTCTGGACAGTAAACGACCAAATCTGTGGCCTCTTCCTCCCCACGTAACGCTTGAGGATGCTTCGGACCTTTTGTTGCTTCGTATTGCAAGCATGCCTAGTGGATTTTTACCTGTCGGTTTTTGGGGATTTTATTTTTTCTAATCTTCCATAGCCAGCCAATGTGGAGTAGACCATATATATTAAGCCAGTTTTTATTTCCTAGACCTTGATTTGGTGTGATGATATTCACAGTCTAATGATGCCTTCTGTTCAAACGGTTGTGGGTTTTCAAGAAGAAGAAGAAGAACAACAAAGAGGTGTTTACTGAGTGCCTGCCTTTAGCCTTCCAGTGATATTTACTGTGTTTGATTATATACCGACTGTTTAGCATGTGGTTCAGTTGTCATTATTGGAGTGAATCACTCAGCCTTATCATCTTGGTCAGTTTGATTTAGCAAACATGTAAGATGTGGGCACGTGTTCTGCTTGTGTATATATGGAAGCTGACTTAAGAAGAACAACAGTAAAAAGGTAACTGTTTTCCTTATGATTTAGAGTTTGTGTAAATTTTCTCACAATTTCAGGAATTGTGAGAATATTTAGAGGTGAAGAAAGTCAGAATTGCAAGGTAAAAAGGGACAGTTCTGGCTTTTTTCCCCCTCAGAATTGTGAATTTACACACTGTAGTTTTAAATTGGTTTTCTCAGAATTATGATTATAAATTTCAGGGTTAATTTTATATACTTTCTTACCATTTTGACTAGTTAAATTTTATTTCACAATTCTAACTTTTTTAGGAACTTAAATTGTCAGTTGTGAGTTTATGGACAATCTTGCAGTTCTGACTTAAAATGATAGTAATTTCAAATTTTGTAGGCTTTTTGCAATGAAAATCAATTCAAATTGTCATATGCAAAGTTATAGAATATCAAATTGTTATAGAAAATAATTGTAAATTTTCCCCAGTAATGTTAAAAAAAATTCTTGCAATTTTAAGAATTTCGGTCAGATATTTTCACCTTATTTTTTGTATTTTTATTCTTGCGATATATTTTTTTCCCTCAGAATTGACTTTCTCACCAATTGTGAGCTTATAAGCGTTCTTGCTATTGTTACTATTTAATAAATTCATAATTATTTAATTTTTTTATTTAGCATTTGTGTGATTGCAATTTAAAACTGTGATTTAACCCCTTAACTGTCGGTTAACCTTACCTTTTGAAAATGAAGCCCAAATGATTGTCAATCTTCGATTCTTTGGTGCAAAAATGTAAACTTGGTCTCGTTTTAAAGATAACAGATGTCAGATTGTTGCTGAAGGGAAAAAAGTTCAAAAAGTGATACGAAAACAAAAGTTATGTGCCTTTGTTTCTGAAAATAATAAAACAATAAAGGTATATTTTTATTATATTACATTTTACAAAACCTGTTTAACGTAAAATTTACAGAAAAGTCTAAGCTAAAAATCTTAAAACCAAAAATTTCCAAATTTGAAGTAAATATCTCCTAAAAAATCAGCTTTTAGTAAGATTCTGTTTGACTGTAGTACCAAACATGACCACCAGATGACATTCAGTTTCCATTAGTGCCCATACAAGAGCGCCCCCAAAGTTTTGAGGAATATGAATCATATATATTTTTTAATTCCTTTGAAAATATTTATAAAGTAGACATACAATTCTATAGTAGTTTGGTGGTATTTGATTTGAGTTTAGCTTCTGAAAAAGCATTAAAAAAAATTACATTTGGAAATCAAAGTAATGCTTTACCACTCTAAAGATCCTTTTCGCAAATTATTTAATAACTCTTGCTCGCTAATATCTATCAAAAATCCCCAGAAGTCATCAGCCTTCAAATGATATATAGTTTGTCATAACTGCTTTGTTTAGACTACAATATTAGGGCTTTAAAGTGTAACCGTAAAAAATCCCACAGGTTGTAAGATGACAGTAAATGTGTTTTAATTTATTACTCTTCCTACATAATTGCAAAAAAGTAATCTAAACTGTGACAGTTAAGGGGCTAAACAAATCCGCAAAGTCGGAATGTGCAATAAAAAGACAAAGGAAGTCAGTTACCTTTTTAACTAATGGCAGAAACAAGCTTCCCTAAATCCCAGTAATAGGGTTAAATTGGTGGATTCTGGAAAGCAAAACTGAAAGGTCCAGGAGGAGTGTCTGTTAGATATAGTCTAGATTTTATAGTTGAACACTGGTCACAAAGGAAGCTGGCTTGGAGTTTGGATGCAGTGCAATATTACTTGGACACTGTCTTATAATAAAAAGTGTTTGGATATTGTTCAGTGATTTTTATTTAAATTTTAAACTGGTTTTAGTCTAGTATTCATGTGTTGTACAGCTCGTGGCACTGCTGAGGTGCCCTGACCCGTGATGTAATGTAAATGTGAGATGTGACATTGTTTACAGTGGTTTGTTCTGTCACACAGAGGAACGGGGCTGAACGGTTTTGCTGTTTGATGTTTTTATTTTGTATTGATGTGTTTCAGAGATCAATCAATAAAACAAACTGCAGATTTAACAGTGTTTTTTTTATTTGCACAGTAGCAAAAGTTAATGACTTTAATGACACAAAATGCAACAAGTGAAATGGTACAGGACGGTACAAAAATAGAATTATACCAATTCAACATTTTAAAGAAGTCTAGATATACACATTCAGAACATTTTAATAAATGGACTTTTTTCCCTTTGTACTGTAAAGTGCATTAAGCTGTTCACACTTTATTATGCATTTTCACTTCAAACATTGAGAGTTTAGTAATGTATGTATGTAAGCAAACAGGCCAACAACCCAGTTTGTTTGTTTTTTTGGTCCATGTGGTTAATTGTACTTCAGTTTTATATGTGAAACTCTTAAGAAATATATAAATAATTAAAGCTGCAAGCAGCGATGATAGGGACCTCGCACCCGGGCTCACCGCCACCCAGTGGCCTCAAGATGACAGAGAAGAGTGAACAACAATAATTTAAGCCAATATAAATAAAGAACCTGGGAAAATCACAGATTTATGCCAAACTTCCTCCTGTCAGCAGGTGGCGCTATAACTGTGACTTAAGATTGGCATGTAGATGTCTTCAGGAGAGGAATCTTATCAACCATGTGAGTTTTCAGGCAGGTCAGACATTGTGTGGCTGAGTTATAAGGCAAACTTCCTTCTGCCACCAGATGGCACTATGCCAGACTTATTATTGTTATGTGGATGTGTTCAGGAGAGGACTTTTATCAACCATGTGAAGTTTCAGGCAGATCGGACTTTGTGTGGTTGAGTTATAATGCAAACTACCATCTGCCAGCAGGTGGCGCTGTAACTGTGACTTAAGATTGGCATGTAGATGCCTTTAGTAATGGAATTTAATCAACCATGTGAAGTTTCAGGCAAATCAGACATTGTTTGGCTGAAATATAAGCCAAACTACCTTCTGCCAGCAGGTGGCGCAATGACTGACTCAATATTGTTATGTAGATGTGTTCAGGAGAAGACTTTTATCAACCATGTGAAGTTTCAGGCAGATCGGATATTGTGTGGCTGAGTTATAAGCAAAACTACCTTCTGTCACTAGGTGGCGCTATAACTGACTCAATATTGGCACGTATATGTGTTCAGGAGAGGACTTTTATCAACCCTGTGAAGTTTCAGGCAGATCGGACATTGTGTGGTTGAGGTATAAGGACTTTTTGTTCCATGGCGAAGCGTTGAGGTTTGTCATGCCGCCACGGACACGCCCCTCTGCAAAAACTCTAGATCTTCACAATATATCATCGCTAAAGCTTTCAGATGACACCACTCAAATTTGGTGCTGATACGATAAAATTTGTGAGAGGAGTTCGTTACAGTGTAAAACATGTCATTTCCTGTGGCCAGCAGGTGGCGCTATAACTGTATCTGGATATCGGCATGTAAACGTGTTCAGGTGAGGACTCTTATCAAACGTGTGAATTTTGAGGCAGATCGGATAATGCATGCCTGAGTTATAGTGACTTCCTGTTTTGTGGCGAATCGTCAAAGTTTGCGAGGCCGCCACGGACACGCCCATCGACGAAAACTCTAAAGCTTCGCAATTTAACATCGCCAAGGCCTTTAGATGACAAAACCCAATTTTGGTGTCGATCGGATAAAATCCCTAGGAGGAGTTCGTTAAAATACAACGCCTGGAAATGGCAAAAATGCCACTTTTTCGCCGCAGGAAGTCAAAAATATCCAACTTCCTGTTGGGTTTGAGATATGGCTCCAAGAGACTTTTTCGTATGTTTTGGTGTGTTTGAGGTGTGTGCCAATTTTCGTGCATGTGCGTGATTCGTGGATCGGGGGCTCGTCGATTTAATTTTTCTAGGTGGCGCTGTCGAGTTATTTTGCCACGCCCACTTCCGAGACCCATAACAAACGTAAATTTTCGCCACTTCTGAGGTGTGTGCAAAGTTTCGTGAGTTTTCGGGCATGTTTAGCCCCTCAAAACTGCGATTCATTCCGCGGAAGAAGTCGGAAGAATAATAATAATAAACGGAGCAATTCCAATAGGGCCTTGCACCGTTCGGTGCTCGGTCCCTAATAATAAACGGAGCAATTCCAATAGGGCCTACGCACCGTTTCGGTGCTCGGTCCCTAATTAAAGCTGCAAGCAGCGATGATAGGGACCTCGCACCCGGGCTCACCGCCGCCCGGTGGTCTCAGTATGACAGAAAACAGCGAACAATAATATTTTAAGCTGATATATATAAAAAACATGAGAAAATCACAGATTTATGCCAAACTTCCTCCTGTCAGCAGGTGGCGCTATAACTGTGACTCAATATTCATATGTAGATGCCTTCAATGCAGGAATCTTATCAACCATGTGAATTTTTAGGCCGATCAGACATTGTGTGGCTGAGTTATAAGCCAAAATTCCTTCTGTCAGCAGGTGGCGCTATGACTGACTCAATATTGGCATGTAGATGTGTTCAGGAGAGGACTTTATTTAACCATGTGAAGTTTCAGGCAGATCAGACATTGTGTGGCTGAGTTTTTATGAGCCAAACTACCTTCTGCCAGCTGGTGGCGCTATGACTGTGACTTAATTTTCTTATGTAGATGTGTTCAGGAGAGGACTTTTATCAACCATGTGAAGTTTCAGGCAGGTGAGACATTGTGTGGTTGAGTTATAACGACTTCCTGTTCCGTGGCGAAGCGTTGAGGTTTGTCATGCCGCCACGGACACGCCCCTCTCTGAAAACTCTAGATCTTCACAATATATCATCGCTAGAGCTTTGAAATGACACCCCTCAAATTTGGTGCTGATATGATAAAGTTTGTAGAAGGAGTTTGTTACAGTGTAAAACATGTCATTTCCTGTGGCCAGCAGGTGGCACTTTAACTGTATCTGGATATTGGCATGTAAACGTGTTCAGGTCAGGAATGTTATCAGAGGTGTGAATTTTGAGGTGGATCTGATAATGCATGCCTGAGTTATAATGACTTCCTGTTTTGTGGCGAATCATCAAAGTTTGCGAGGCCGCCATGGACACGTTCATCGACGAGAACTCTAAAGCTTCGCAATTTAACATCGCCAAGGCCTTTAGATGACAAAACCCAATTTTGGTGTCGATCGGATAAAATCCCTAGGAGGAGTTCGTTAAAATACAACGCCTGGAAATGGCAAAAACGCTACTTTTTCGCCGCAAGAAGTTAATAATATCCGACTTCCTGTTGGGTTTGAGATATGGCTCCAAGAGACTTTTTCGTATGTTTTGACATGTTTAACGTATGTGCCAATTTTCGTGCATGTGCGTGATTCGTAGCTCGGGGGCTCGTCCGATTAATTTTTCTAGGTGGCGCTGTCGAGTCATTTTGCCACGCCCACTTCAATATTGTTATGAGGATGTTTTCAGGAGAGGACTTTTATTAACCATGTGAAGTTTCAGGCTGATCAGACATTGTGTGGTTGAGTTATAAGGACTTCCTGTTCCATGGCGAAGCTTTGAGGTTTGTCATGCCGCCACGGACACGCCCCTCTGCGAAAACTCTAGATCTTCACAATATATCATCGCTAGGGCTTTCAGATAAAACAACCCAAATTTGGTGCTGATACGAAAAAATTTGTGGGAGGAGTTTGTTATGATGTAAAACATGTCATTTCCTGTGGCCAGCAGGTGGCGCTATAACTGTATCTGGATATCGGCATGTAAACGTTTTCAGGTCAGGGCTCTTATCAAACGTGTGAATTTTGAGGCAGATCGGATAATGCATGCCTGAGTTATAACGACTTCCTGTTTTGTGGCGAATCGTCAAAGTTTGCGAGGCCGCCACGGACACGCCCATCGACGAAAACTCTAAAGCTTCGCAATTTAACATCGCCAAGGTCTTTAGATGACAAAACCCAATTTTGGTGTCGATCGGATAAAATCCCTAGGAGGAGTTCGTTAAAATACAACGCCTGGAAATGGCAAAAATGCCACTTTTTCGTCGCAGGAAGTCAAAAATATCCAACTTCCTGTTGGGTTTGAGATATGGCTCCAAGAGACTTTTTTGTATGTTTTGGCATGTTTGAGGTGTGGGCCAATTTTCGTGCATGTGCGTGATTCGTGGATCGGGGGCTTGTCCGTTTAATTTTTCTAGGTGGCGCTGTCGAGTCATTTTGCCACGCCCACTTCCGAAGACCATAAAAAACGTAAATTTTCGCCACTTCTGAGGTGTGTGCAAAGTTGCGTGAGTTTTCGGGCATGTTTAGCCCCTCAAAATCGCGATTCATTGGAGAGAAGAATAATAATAATAATTAAAGCTGCAAGCAGCGATGATAGGGACCTCGCACCCGGGCTCACCGCCGACCGGTGGCCTCAGGATGACAGAGAACAGCGAACAGTAATAATTTAAGCCGATATATAAAAAAAATCTGAGAAAATCACAGATTTATGCCAAATTTCCTCCTGTCAGCAGGTGGCGCTATAACTGTGACTCACGATTGGCATGTAGATGTCTTCAGGAGAGGAAACTTATCAACCATGTGAAGTTTCAGGCAGATCGGACATTGTTTGGCTGAGTTATAAGCCAAACTGCCTTTTGTCAGCAGGTGGCGCTATGACAGACTCAATGTTGTTATGTAAATGTGTTCAGGAGAGGACTTTTGTCAACCATGTGAACTTTCAGGCAGATCAGACTTTGTGTGGTTGAGTTATAATGCAAACTACCATCTGCCAGCAGGTGGCGCTATAACTATGACTTAAGATTGGCATGTAGATGCCTTCAGTAATGGAATTTAATCAACCATGTGAAGTTTCAGGCTGATCGGATGTTGTTTGGCTGAGTTATAAGCCTATCAACCTTCTGCCAGCAGGTGGCGTTATGACTGACTCATTACTGTTTTGGGGATGTGTTCAGAAGAGGACTTTTATGAGCCATGTGAAGTTTCAGGCTGATCTGACTTTGTGTGGTTGAGATATAAGGACTTCCTGTTCCACGGCGAAGTGTTGGGGTTTGTCATGATGCCACGGACACGCCCCTCTGCAAAAACTCTAGATCTTGACAATATATCATCACTTAAGCTTTCAGATAACAACCCACCAAATTTGGTGCTGATACGAAAAAATTTGTGGGAGGAGTTTATTACGCTGTAAATCATGACATTTCCTGTGGCCAGCAGGTGGCGCTATAACTGTATCTGGATATCGGCATGTAAACGTGTTCTGGTCTGGACTCTTATTAAACATGTGAATTTTGAGGCAGATCAGATAATGCATGCCTGAGTTATAATGACTTCCGGTTTTGTGGCGAATCGTCAAAGTTTGCGGGGCCGCTACGGACACTCCCATCGACAAAAACTATAAAGCTCCGCAATTTAACATCGCCAAGGCCTTTAGATGACAAAACCCAATTTTGGTGTCGATAGTATAAAATCCCTAGGAGGAGTTCGTTAAGATACAACGCCTGGAAATGGCAAAAATGCCACTTATTTGCAGCAGGAAGTTAAAAATATCTGACTTCCTGTTGGGTTTGAGATATGGCTCCAAGAGACTTTTTCGTATGTTTTGGCGTGTTTGAGGTGTGTGCCAATTTTCGCGCATGTGCGTGATTCGTAGATCAGGGGCTCGTCCGTTTAATTTTTCTAGGTGGCGCTGTCGAGTCATTTTGCCACGCCCACTTTAATATTGTTATGTGGATGTGTTCAAGAGATGACGTATATCAATCATATAAAGTTTCAGGCTGATCAGACTTTGTGTGGTTGAGTTATGAGGACTTCCCGTTCCTTGGCGAAGCGTTGAGGTTTGTCATGCCGCCACGGACACGCCCCTCTGCGAAAACTCTAGATCTTCACAATATATCATCGCTAGAGCTTTCAGATGACACCACTCAAATTTGGTGCTGATACCATGAAATTTGTGGGAGGAGTTTGTTACAGTGTAAAACATGTCATTTCCTGTGGCCAGCAGGTGGCGCTA
This sequence comes from Danio rerio, assembly GCF_052040795.2. Classification (NCBI taxonomy): domain Eukaryota; kingdom Metazoa; phylum Chordata; class Actinopteri; order Cypriniformes; family Danionidae; genus Danio; species Danio rerio. The sequence continues at coordinate 32,218,540 of NC_141035.1, forward strand.
TAACTGTATCTGGATATTGGCATGTAAACGTGTTCTGGTCAGGACTCTTATTAAACATGTGAATTTTGAGGCAGATCAGATAATGCATGCCTGAGTTATAATGACTTCCTGTTTTGTGGCGAATCGTCAAAGTTTGCGAGGCCGCCACGGACACGCCCATCGACAAAAACTCTAAAGCTTCGCAATTTAACATCGCCAAGGCCTTTAGATGACAAAACTCAATTTTGGTGTCGATCTGATAAAATCCCTAGGAGGAGTTCGTTAAAATACGACACCTGGAAATGGCAAAAATGCCACTTTTTCGCCGCAGGAAGTTAAAAATATCAGACTTCCTGTTGGGTTTGAGATATGGCTCCAAGAGACTTTTTCGTATGGTTTGGCATGTTTGAGGTCTGTGCCAATTTTCGTGCATGTGCGTGATTCGTGTATCGGGGGCTCGTCCGTTTAATTTTTCTAGGTGGCGCTGTCGAGTCATTTTGCCACGCCCACTTCCGAGACCCATATCAACCTGCTATTTACACCGCGTTTGGTGTGTGTGCAAATTTTCATGAGTTTTCGGGCATGTTTAGCCCCTCAAAAGTGCCCCGATAGGGGGCGGAATAATAATAATAATAATAATAAAAAACGGAGCAATTCCAATAGGGCCTACGCACCGTTTCGGTGCTCGGTCCCTAATAAACGGAGCAATTCCAATAGGGCCTTGCACCGTTCGGTGCTCGGTCCCTAAATATATTTTATATATATATTTAAATTCACATTCTTATAAAAAGATTTAGTTTGCTGGTTGAATGTACATTACTTGTATTTAACAGTTGGCAGATGGTATTACAGTTTACAACAACAAAAAATACTTTTTAATAATAATAAAATCAGACAATGGTCTGTCGAACAGTTAAATGTGGCAATACAAAAGGCACAAGCAAAACTCCCAAAACGTCTAGTTAAAACAAAGATAGCTAGCTTCTGCAAAATAAATAAATAATTAAAGCTGCAAGCAGCGATGATAGGGACCTCGCACCCGGGCTCACCGCTGCCCGGTGACCTTACGATGACAGAGAACAGCGAACAATAATAATTTAAGCCAATATATTAAAAAAATCTAAGAAAATAACAGATTTATGCTAAACTTCCTCCTGTCAGCAGGTGGCGATATAACTGTGACTTAAGATTGGCATGTAGATGTCTTCCGGAGAGGAATCTTATCAACCATGTGAAGTTTCAGGCACATGGTACATTGTGTGGCTGAGTTATAAGCCAAACTACCTTCTGCCAGCAGGTGGCGCTATGACTGACTCAATATTGTTATGTAGATATGTTCAGGAGAGGACTTTTATCAATCATGTGAAGTTTCAGGCAGATCGGACATTGTGTGGTAGAGTTATAAGGACTTCCTGTTCCATGGCGAAGCGTTGAGGTTTGTCATGCCACCACAGACACGCCCCTCTGCAAAAACTCTACATCTTCACAATATATCATCGCTAGAGCTTTCAGATGACACCACTCTATTTTGGTGCAGATACGGGAAAGTTTGTGGAAGGAGTTTGTTATAGTGTCAAACATGTCATTTCCTGTGGCCAGCAGGTGGCGCTATAACTGTAACTGGATATCGGCACGTAAACCTGATCAGGTCAGGACTGTTATTAAATGTGTGAATTTTGAGGCAGATCGAATATTGCATGCCAGAGTTATAAAGACTTCCTGTTTTGTGGCGAATCATCAAAGTTTGGGAGGCCGCCACGGACACGCCCATCGATGAAAACTCTAAAGCTTCGCAATTTAACATCACCAAGGCTTTAAGATAACAAAACCCAATTTTGGTGTTTATCAGATAAAATCCCTAGGAGGAGTTCGTTAAAATACAACGCCTGAAAATGGCAAAAGCGCCACTTTTTCGCCACAGGACGTTAAAAATATCAGACTTCCTGTTGGGTTTGAGATATGGCTCCAAGAGACTTTTTCGTATGTTTTGCCATGTTTGAGGTGTGTGCCAATTTTTGTGCATGTGCGTGATTCGTGGATCGGGGGCTTGTCCGTTTAATTTTTATAGGTGGCGCTGTCGAGTCATTTTGCCACGCCCACTTCAATATTATTATGTGGATGTGTTCAAGAGATGACGTTTATCAACCATGTGAAGTTTCAGGCAGATCGGACATTGTGTGGTTGAGTTATAAGGACTTCCTGTTCCATGGCGAAGCGTTGAGGTTTGTCATGTCGCCACGGACACGCCCCTCTGCGAAAACTCTAGATCTTCACAATATATCATCGCTAGAGCTTTCAGATAACACAACCCAATATTGGTGTTGATACGATAAAATTTGTGGGAGGAGATTATAACTCCGTAAATCATGTCATTTCCTGTGGCCAGCAGGTGGCGCTATAACTGTATCTGGATATTGGCATGTAAACGTGTTCAGGTCAGGACTCTTATCAAACGTGTGAATTTTGAGGCAGATCGGATTATGCATGCCTGAGTTATAACGACTTCCTGTTTTGTGGCGAATCGTCAAAGTTTGCGGGGCCGCCACGGACACGCCCATCGATGAAAACTCTAAAGCTTCGCAATTTAACATCGCCAAGGCCTTTAGATGACAAAACCCAATTTTGGTGTCGATCGGATAAAATCCCTAGGAGGAGTTCGTTAAAATACAATGCCTGGAAATGGCAAAAAAGCCACTTTTTCGCCGCAGGAAGTCAAAAATATCCGACTTCCTGTTGGGTTTGAGATATGGCTCTAAGAGACTTTTTCGTATGTTTTAGCGTGTTTGAGGTGTGTGCCAATTTTCGTGCATGTGCGTGATTCGTGGATCGGGGGCTCGTCCGTTTAATTTTTCTAGGTGGCGCTGTTGAGTCATTTTGCCACGCCCACTTCCGAAGCCCATAACAAACGTAAATTTTCGCCACTTCTGAGGCGTGTGCAAAGTTTCGTGAGTTTTCGGGCATGTTTAGCCCCTCAAAACCGCGATTCATTCCGCGGAAGAAGAAGAAGAAGAAGAAGAATTAAAGCTGCAAGCAGCGATGATAGGGACCTCGCACTCGGGCTCACCGCCGCCCGGTGGCCTCAGGATGACAGAGAACAGCGGACAGTAATAATTTAAGCCGATATAATAAAAAAATCTGAGAAAATAACAGATTTATGCCAAATTTCCTCCTGTCAGCAGGTGGCGCTATAACTGTGACTCACGATTGGCATGTAGATTTCTTCAGGAGAGGAAACTTATCAACCATGTGAAGTTTCAGGCAGATCGGACATTGATTGGCTGAGTTATAAGCCAAACTGCCTTTTGTCAGCAGGTGGCGCTATGACAGACTCAATGTTGTTATGTAGATGTGTTCAGGAGAGGACTTTTATCAAACTTGTGAAGTTTCAGCCAGATCAGACTTTGTGTGGTTGAGTTATACTGCAAACTACCATCTGTCAGCAGGTGGCGCTATAACTGTGACTTAAGATTCGCATGTAGATGTCTTCCGGAGAGGAATCTTATCAACCATGTAAAGTTTCAGGCACATGGGGCATTGTGTGGCTGAGTTATAAGCCAAACTACCGTCTGCCAGCAGGTGGCGTTATGATTGACTCAATATTATTATGTAGATGTGTTTTGGAGAGGACTTTCATCAACCATGTGACATTTTAGGCAGATCTGACATTGTGTGGCCGAGTTACAAGCCAAACTACCTTCTGCCAGCAGGTGGCGCTATGACTGACTCAATATTGTTATGTGGATGTGTTCAGGAGAGGACTTTTAACAATCATGTGAAGTTTCAGGCACATCAGACATTGTGTGGTTGAGTTATAAGGAATTCCTGTTCCATGGCGAAGCGTTGAGGTTTGTCATGCCACCACAGACACGCCCCTCTTGCAAAAACTCTAGATCTTCACAATATATCATCGCTAGAGCTTTCAGATGACTTCACTCTATTTTGGTGCTGATACGGGAAAGTTTGTGGGAGGAGTTTGTTAGAGTGTCAAACATGTCATTTCCTGTGGCCAGCAGGTGGCGCTATAGCTGTAACTGGATATCGGCACGTAAACCTGATCAGGTCAGGACTGTTAATAAATGTGTGAATTTTGAGGCAGATCGAATATTGCATGCCAGAGTTATAACGACTTCCTGTTTTGTGGCGAATCATCAAAGTTTGCGAGGCCGCCACGGACACGCCCATCGATGAAAACTCTAAAGCTTCGCAATCTAACATCACCAAGGCTTTAAGATGACAAAACCCAATTTTGGTGTTTATCAGATAAAATCCCTAGGAGGAGTTCGTTAAAATACAACGCCTGGAAATGGCAAAAGCGCCACTTTTTCGCCACAGGAAGTTAAAAATATCCGACTTCCTGTTGGGTTTGAGATATGGCTCCAAGAGACTTTTTCGTATGTTTTGCCATGTTTGAGGTGTGTGCCAATTTTTGTGCATGTGTGTGATTCGTAGATCGGGGGCTCGTCCATTTAATTTTTCTAGGTGGCGCTGTCGAGTCATTTTGCCACGCCCACTTCAATATTGTTATGTGGATGTGTTCAAGAGATGACGTTTATCAACCATGTGAAGTTTCAGGCAGATCGGACATTGTGTGGTTGTGTTATAAGGACTTCCTGTTCCATGGCGAAGCGTTGAGGTTTGTCATACCGCCACGGACACGCCCCTCTCCGAAAACTCTAGATCTTCACAATATATCATCGCTAGAGCTTTCAGATAACACCACTCAATTTTGGTGTTGATACGATAAAATTTGTGGGAGGAGTTTATGATTCCGTAAATCATGTCATTTCCTGTGGCCAGCAGGTGGCGCTGTAACTGTATCTGGATATTGGCATGTAAACGTGTTCAGGTCAGGACTCTTATCAAGCGTGTGAATTTTGAGGCAGATCAGATAATGCATGCCTGAGTTATAACGACTTCCTGTTTTGTGGCGAATCGTCAAAGTTTGCGAGGCCGCCACGGACACGCCCATCGACGAAAACTCTAAAGCTTCGCAATTTAACATCGCCAAGGCCTTTAGATGACAAAACCCAATTTTGGTGTCGATCGGATAAAATCCCTAGGAGGAGTTCGTTAAAGTACAACGCCTGGAAATGGCAAAAACGCCACTTTTTCGCCGCAGGAAGTAAAAAATATCCGACTTCCTGTTGGGTTTGAGATATGGCTCCAAGAGACTTTTTTGTATGTTTTGGCATGTTTGAGGTGTATGCCAATTTTCGTGCATGTGCGTGATTCGTGGATCGGGGGCTCGTCCGTTTAATTTTTCTAGGTGGCGCTGTCGAGTCATTTTGCCACGCCCACTTCCGAAGCCCTTAACAAACGTAAATTTTCGCCACTTCTGAGGCGTGTGCAAAGTTGCGTGAGTTTTCGGGCATGTTTAGCCCCTCAAAATCGCGATTCATTCCGGAGGAGAATAATAATAATAATAACTAGAATTGTACATTTCCTAAAGGAAATGTGAATGGGGTTTGCGTGGCAAATCGATGGGGTACAAAATGGTACTAAACTGGGCAAAATAGCAGTAAATGCGGAGAAATGGTTAAATTCATGTGTTTATGTGGTTGCTAGGGTAATGCAAATAGTTGTTAGGGGGCTTAAAGTGGTTGCTAGGGAGTGTCTACAAATTTGTTATGTCAGTACTTAATACCAACTTGATAGGCCAAGTAAAATGAGCCCAGTCTCAAGCTTCTACGACTTACTAATCTCCATATCAATGTCAGCCATTTTGTGTCCATGTTAAGTCTATAGGGATTTTTGGTTGTCAGCCATTTTATTTATAAATGTAAAATAAGCCATTGAATTAAAGATGTCATCACCCTTCAAAAGTCATACCTGTCCTCAAGCCGTTGTGGCTCTGCATCCATGGTTCAATAACAAATGGTTGTGTCTAGGATAACCACAATACTGGTAAAGTAGCAACATTGTTTCGCTTCACATATTGTACTTCAACATGGGTCCAAATTTGTTTAACCACTTGCATCTTACAATCATCTGTGTATCAGATGCAATTGCAAAACTGTTATGTTTAAAAATAAATCATACCATCACCTAAAACCTTAATACTTACATCATAGCACAGGTTAAAGCACATTTAGGTAGACTGTGCTTAATCTAACATATGCAATTAGCATTTGTAGTACTGAATACTTGCTTCTTAAAGTCAATAGTGATGTAGCATTGACAGACATTCAATAAAAGACAAAACAAGCTGACTGTGCCAATTAAACCAAATTGTTTATTAAATTGATTAAAAAAAAGCCTGTTGTGCCAAATCCTGTCCACCAGTCTGATCCCAGTCACACCTACTAAAATGTTAGAATAATGAATTAAGCAATAGAGCAATAATAAAGTCTACCTAATGACTGTTTAATTCCAATATGGATGTTTTTCTTAAACACATCATTGTAAATTATACTAATTTTTATACTATAATATATTATATTAATTATATATTATAATAAATTATATAATATTATATATATATATGTGCATTTAAAATGGTTGATTTTAATTTAAAACCTCATTCAGTGCACTATCACATACTGTGTACAGTGGCAGAGTTAAATTTATAAATAAATCTGCAGTTCAACCACCCTGCTAAACATAGTTTAATTAAAAATAATAAAATGACATGATTATTTGCTATAAATTGGTGCTGGGAATGTTTATTTAATAAAGACCATGCCAGCTATAAACACAAAAGTTTTGTTGTTATTATTATTATTAATTAATTAATATTAAAGTGCCCTAAGAAACTGATCTAAATGCTAATGGGTTTTATTATTTTTTTACGTTGTTTAAAGTAAAAATGTACTTTGGCCATATGTGATGATAATCAATTTTTACCTGACCTACTGTCCCTTTCTGCAAATAATTTGCGGCTCTAATCTGAGAAAAAAAAAAGTTACATTGATTTATAACAATTAATAGTTTATGGTGCAAACATTTTACTCATTAGTATTTATTAATGGCAAATATATTCAAACCTAAGCTGCATATAAATATCCTAAATTGTGATGATATGATTGACTAAGCTTTATTTGTACTCTTAAGCCTATTTTTACTTGTTTTAAATTAATTTTAAGCTCCTTTTTATTAACATTTGTATGGCTAAATTACTATGGAATCTAAGTTTAAAGATAAAGGACACGAGGGGAAGACAGGACTTGGCACAACACCCCCTGTGAGCAAGCCATTGGCGACTGTGGCAAGGAAAAAAACTCCAAAAAGTTTGGAGAGAAACCTTGGAAAGACCAGACTCAGCAAGGGAGTACCCATCTTTCTTGGGCGTGGCACATAACATAACATTTTTTAAATGTATAAGCTAATAACATTTTTAAACAACGTTAAAATTATCTAAAATGTTGCAGGACACCGTCTTCCACCATCTGGCCTCTGGATCTGGCATGCACAGACTGTATATCCTGAGGAAGAGGAGGCAAAACAGATGTGACAAAATTATTAGTAAAAAAAATATATTTTGATTGTTTGGATACTTCAGGAACAAAGAGAAAATGAGAATCACGGTTTACTTTAAAATCTAAGGTTTTACAAAGCCCATACTTCTTAAAGACAAAGCACAAGTTATGACAAGATGCACTGAACCACAAGACTCTCCTAGAAGTACTAATAAAGTATACCTCTGGTCCGTCATCCTGCAATTCTGTGGTGTGCAATGCCAAACACCTGTTCTTCTCCTGTAACCATAAGATTAATAAATCAATAATAAGAACACTATATACACAAGCACCATTAAAAAACAGCCATTAACATTCATAGTGGATGCAAAAAATACAAAGAAAGTCAATGCTGTTTTTCCACAACATTAAAGATTTTTTTTGCATTCTCAAGCATTTCGAGTTCAAGAAGCAAGCAACTCAGACATATTTGAAACGAGTAGATTATCTGTAAATGACAACTTAAAAGTTTAGGTGAATAAACACCTTAATAATGCCTCAAAGTTTATGCAGCTTAATTTGTGGAAATATTTTGTAAAAGTTTCCTTTTAGAGAGAGCTTAAACAATATTGCAAATATAATTTTTTTTAATGGCATAACTCACTTGTTTCAGAATACCTCTGTATTAGAGATGTTCTTCCTCTGGTCCATCATTCTGCAATGCCGTAGTGCGCATACACCTGGTCTTCTCCTACAACCATGAGATTGATGAATCAATAATAAGAACACTATATACACAAGCACTAGTTAGAACAGCCATTAACAATAATAGTGATGCAAAGAAAATACAAAGAAAGTCAATAGCTTTTTTTCCATAACTTTTAAGATTTTAAAAGCTTTTTATTTATTTTATTTTTCAAGTATTTTGAGTTCAAGAATCAAGCAACTCCAGTAAATGATAATTTAAATGTTTAGGTGAATAACCTCCTTAATAATGTCTCTTAGTTTATGCAGCTTAACTTGTGGAAATATTTATTTTTTACATTTCTTTTTGTAGGAAGCTTAAACAATATTTAAAATAGAATCTTTTGTAACATGACAACTGGTTTGTTTTATAATTTCAATACATATTAGTACACATACACACTACAATTAAATGGCGTGATCCTAACAGCATGCTCACCAATATATAGTTAGGCAGATGTCTTCCTCAACAATACTGCAGGACATTTGTTTTCTCAGTCAACACATCTTCTTGGGTCTTCTGGTAGTAAAAACATAAAAAAAACACAACACTTGAATGAGACTAAGATTTAACATTATGCTGAAAATGTGACTGTATTACAAGGCAGTACAAACAACTGAAACAAAATACTTAGCTTTAGATTGAATCTCAAAGAATTCTGTCCACTTTGAAAAGGCTGCTGTTGTGTTAAAGCTGTGCCTGTAACAAATTAATAATATAACAGAAAATGTAAGTCATACATTCATTCATTTTTTCGGCTTTATTAATCTGGGGCTACGACTGCAGAATGAACCGCCAACTTATCCAGCACGTTTTTATGCAGCGGATGCCATTCCAGCCGCAACCCATCTCTGGGAAATATCTGAACATACTTTTTTACTCACACACACACACACACACACACACACACACACACACACACACACACACACACACACACACACTAAGGCCAATTTAATCTATACCAATTCACCTGTTCCGCGTGTCTTTAGACTGTTGAAGAAGTCGAAGCAACCGGAGGAAACCCACTCGAACGCAGGGAGAACATGCAAACTCCACATAGAAACACCAACTGACCCAGCCGAGGCTCGAACCAGCGTTGCCACTGCAAGTCATAAATTCAGAACAAAATGTCAAACACAAATACAAAGGAAAAACATAAAATAATTCATTTATTCATGCATTTTATTGTCGGCTTAGTCTCTTTATTAATCCGGGGTCGCCACAGAAGAATGAACCACCAACTTATCCAGCCCATTTTTACACAGCGGACGACCTTCCAGCCGCAACTCATCTCTGGGAAACATCTGGACATTCTTATTCACACACATGCACACACACACACAAAGGCCAATTTAACCTATACCAATTCACCTGTTCCGCGTGTCTTTGGACTGTGGGGGAAGTTGAAGCAACCGGAGGAAACCCACGCGAACGCAGGGAGAACATGCAAACTCCACACAGAAACACCAACTGACTCAGCTGAGGCTCGAACCAGCGTTGCCACTGCAAGTCATAAATTCAGAACAAAATGTCAAACACAAATACAAAGGAAAAACATAAAATAATGGAACATTTAAAAAGCCACTGTACTACTCACCAACTGTTGCTGCTGTCACTGCCCTTTGTAAACTTTGAAGATGCCACAATATCCTCCTGATGTCCCTTGCTGCTGACCCTACTCTACTCTCATCACACAGCATCCACCTCAGGTACGACACACCGCCTTCACGCAACTGTGCACACACCACCAAGTAAAAGACGAGTGGCTGATAATCAGGCTCTATCCAGGTCTTTTGTCTCCCGGTTCTGTGTGGCACACTGACTTCATGTCAAAGACGTAGGCCAATGTTCGTTTCTTTGTGGTGGCCATGGAGATGAGCTGTTTGTATAGTAGGGATTGGAACAACTCCAGAATGGGCTTTCTTCCAGACAAGAGGTGGTCTTTGGTGAAGTCTCCACAGACAATTATGGGATTCTCCATCATTTCCAAATAATTAAGTAGGCCCATGATGTTTGGTGATGGTGTTTTATGTCCTCTATATGTGATGGGAGTCCCTCTGCTTTATGATGCACAACGATAAGCTTTTCTTTCAGACTGTTGTTGGTTTTTTTCCAGTGAAAAAGTAGCATGATGCCTTCCAGCGTTGCCATTTTTTGTCCTCTCCAACGTGGTTGTGATTTTTGACAGCCGATTGCATGGTCATGCCTTGAACTTTGTGAGTGGTGCATGCGTAAGCCATCTTGATTGGAAATAGTTGACAGACTGCTTCTTTTTTAAGAGTTTCCTCTGATCTTTTGATGTAAAGTGTCCTCTTCACCTTGCAGTTGTTGTCGTATGTATTTCTGGCCAGCATTTGGATTGTCGACTGATTTCCAAGCATGTGCACAAATGCAAGTCTGTATTTTGTTTTGGTCACAATGTTTCCAAAGCATCCATTGACAAGTCCATCTTTGACATCCACATTTTTGATCAACATTATGCAGACTCCCAATCAATGCAACTTGTATGGTGCCTAGCAGGTTGTCTTTTTTTACCCATGACAGGGTTAGTTTGCTTTTTCATCCATCCTGTTCTTGCATCTTGCACACAGAAACACCAACTGACCCAGCTGAGGCTCGAACCAGCATCGCCACTGCAAGTCATAAATTCAGTACAAAATGTCAAACACAAATACAAAGGAAAAACATAAAATAATGGAACATTCAAAAAGCCACTGTACTACTCACCAACTGTTGCTGCTGTCACTGCCCTTTGTAAACTTTGAAGATGCCACAATATCCTCCTGATGTCCCTTGCTGCTGACCCTACTCTACTCTCATCACACAGCATCCACCTCAGGTACGACACACCGCCTTCACGCAACTGTGCACACACCACCAAGTAAAAGACGAGTGGCTGATAATCAGGCTCTATCCAGGTCTTTTGTCTCCCGGTTCTGTGTGGCACACTGACTTCATGTCAAAGACGTAGGCCAGTGTTCGTTTCTTTGTGGTGGCCATGGAGATGAGCTGTTTGTATAGTGGGGATTGGAACAACTCCAGAATGGGCTTTCTTCCAGACAAGAGGTGGTCTTTGGTGAAGTCTCCACAGACAAATATGGGATTCTCCATCATTTCCAAATAATTAAGTAGGCCCCTGATGTTTGGTGATGGTGTTTTATGTCCTCTATATGTGATGGGAGTTCCTCTGCTTTATGATGCACAACGATAAGCTTTTCTTTCAGACTGTTGTTGGTTTTTTTTCCAGTGAAAAAGTAGCATGATGCCTTCCAGCGTTGCCATTTTTTGTCCTCTCCAACGCGGTTGTGATTTTTGACAGCCGATTGCATGGTCATGCCTTGAACTTTGTGAGTGGTGCATGCGTAAGCCATCTTGATTGGAAATTGTTGACAGACTGCTTCTTTCTTAAGAGTTTCCTCTGATCTTTTGATGTAAAGTGTCCTCTTCACCTTGCAGTTGTTGTCGTATGTATTTCTGGCCAGCATTTGGATTGTCGACTGATTTCCAAGCATGTGCACAAATGCAAGTCTGTATTTTGTTTTGGTCACAATGTTTCCAATGTTTCCAAAGCATCCATTGACAAGTCCATCTTTGACATCCACATTTTTGATCAACATTATGCAGACTCCCTATCAATGCAACTTGTATGGTGCCTAGCAGGTTGTCTTTTTTTACCCATGACAGGGTTAGTTTGCTTTTTCATCCATCCTGTTCTTGCATCTTGCACACAGAAACACCAACTGACCCAGCTGAGGCTCGAACCAGCATCGCCACTGCAAGTCATAAATTCAGTACAAAATGTCAAACACAAATACAAAGGAAACACACAAAATAATGGAACCTTTAAAAAGCCACTGTACTACTCACCAACTGTTGCTGCTGTCACTGCCCTTTGTAAACTTTGAAGATGCCACAATATCAACATTATGCAGACTCCCAATCAATGCAACTTGTATGGTGCCTAGCAGGTTGTCTTTTTTACCCATGACAGGGTTAGTTTGCCTTTTCATCCATCCTGTTCTTGCATCTTCCACACAGAAACACCAACTGACCCAGCTGAGGCTCGAACCAGCATCGCCACTGCAAGTCAAATTCAGTACAAAATGTCAAACACAAATACAAAGGAAAAACATAAAATAATGGAACATTTAAAAAGCCACTGTACTACTCACCAACTGTTGCTGCTGTCACTGCCCTTTGTAAACTTTGAAGATGCCACAATATCCTCCTGATGTCCCTTGCTGCTGACCCTACTCTACTCTCATCACACAGCATCCACCTCAGGTACGACACACCGCCTTCACGCAACTGTGCACACACCACCAAGTAAAAGACGAGTGGCTGATAATCAGGCTCTATCCAGGTCTTTTGTCTCCCGGTTCTGTGTGGCACACTGACTTCATGTCAAAGACGTAGGCCAATGTTCGTTTCTTTGTGGTGGCCATGGAGATGAGCTGTTTGTATAGTAGGGATTGGAACAACTCCAGAATGGGCTTTCTTCCAGACAAGAGGTGGTCTTTGGTGAAGTCTCCACAGACAATTATGGGATTCTCCATCATTTCCAAATAATTAAGTAGGCCCCTGATGTTTGGTGATGGTGTTTTATGTCCTCTATATGTGATGGGAGTTCCTCTGCTTTATGATGCACAACGATAAGCTTTTCTTTCAGACTGTTGTTGGTTTTTTCCAGTCAAAAAGTAGCATGATGCCTTCCAGCGTTGCCATTTTTTGTCCTCTCCAACGCGGTTGTGATTTTTGACAGCCGATTGCATGGCCATGCCTTGAACTTTGTGCATGTGTTAGCCATCTTGATTAGAAATTGTTGACGAACTGCTCCTTTCTTTAGAGTTTCCTCTGCTCTTTCGATGTAGAGTTAAGTGTCCTCTTCACCTTGCAGTTGCGTATGTATTTTTGGCCAGCATTTGGATTGTTGGCTGAATTATTTAGGCAAAACACAATACACTGGATTGTGATAGCTATAGTAGGTGTGTAAAACACCTGACTGCATGCACAAGTCTGGATGAGAAACATAAATATGATCCAACAGTGTTTGTTTCTCTGTGGTTGCATTGGTGATGAGCTGTTGGTATTGTTGGGATTGGAACAACTCCAGAATGGGCTTTCTTCCAGACGAGAGGTGGTCTTCGTTGAAGTCTCCACAGACAATTATGGGATTCTCCTTCATCATTTCCAAATAATCAAGAAGGCCCCTGATGTTTGGCAAAAATTTTTCCAGACTATAGTCTGGTGGCCTGTACACCGCAGCAATTGTTGCAGTCACTGGTGCATCAACTTTGATGACGACAAACTCCAGGTCGGTGACGTGGTGTATAAAGTGTCGAGGTTCCGCCTGAATGTCCTCTTTGCAATAAATTGCAACTCCACCACAGTCCTTCTTTGCCATTTCTGGAAGGGTTGAGTAAGACGCATGTCTATTTCTTGCAAACATCTTAAAGCCTTCCAACTGGACATGTGATGAGATGCATGATCCGGAGAGGTGCGTTTCCGTAACACAAAAGATATCACATAGAAGCAGCTCATGATGGTGTTTGATGTCTTCTATATGTGATTGGAGTCCCTCTGTGTTATGATGCACAACAATTAGTTTTTCTACCAGACTGGTGTTGGTTTTCTTCCAGTCAAAAAGTGGCATGATGCCTTCCAGCGTTGCCGTTTTCATCCTCTCCAACGAGGTTGTGATTTCCGGATCAGCATAGATCTTTTTTTCATCAAAGTCTCTGATGTACAACCCACCAAGTGAGGTTGTTCGGCTGAGGGCAACATAGGCCATTCCTGGCTCAAAAATCCTCTTTAGTGATACTACAGCCGATTGCATGGTCATGCCTTGAACTTTGTGAGCAGTGCATGCGTAGGCCAACTTGATTGGAAATTGTCGACGGACTGCTCTTTTCTTTACAGGTTCCTCAGATCTTTCAATGTAGACTAAAGTGTCCTGATCACCTTGCAGTCGTCGTCTGTATTTCTGGCCAGCATTTGGATTGTCGGGCTGAATGCCAAGCATGTGCACAAATGCAATTCCGTCTCTTGTTTTAGTCACAATGTTTCCAATGTTCCCAAAGCATCCATTGACGAGTCCATCTTCGACATCCAGATTCCTTATCATCATTATGCGGACTCCCACTGCAACTTGTATGGTGTCAAGCAGGTCGTCTTTATTACCCATGACAGGTTTAGTCTGTCTTTTCATCCCACCTGTTCTTGGGTCTTTCCGGTAATCTTCAGCATGAATGGTTATGATGTCAGCATGAAGAGCATTTACCGTGTTACTATTGTGACTGTGGACTTCCTTGTTGGTTGCAAATATGTGCAATGCATCACGTGGGCAGTCTTGGGGATTCCTCACAGCTTGCAATAACAAAGCTCTATCTTCTTCTTTAAGAGCATCAGATTTCCGTTTCACTCTCAATCGGTTTAAAAGCTGGGCAAATGCAAGGTCCTCTTTCTGCCGCATGATCTCTGTGAGGGTTACGATTTGGAAGTGGTCCTTCCAAAAGTCCAGCACATCCTCTTCGTAAACACAGAGTGGCTTGGCTTTTCCCGGGGGCGGTAATTGATAAAAGTCTCCCACCACGATGACAGAAATGCCCCCAAATGGTTTCTTGCTGCCTCTGATCTGTTGAAACCTCCAGTTGATGTATGCAAAAAAGTCTTTTGAAATCATAGAGATTTCGTCAATAATCAGGATTTCCACGTGACGTAATCCTGCTCGTACATCATCAAGAGAGTTCCCAAGTCCTTGATAGGGTGGCTTCAAGTTCCTTGGCAGCTTTAGAATGGAATGCAGAGTTTTTCCAGAAATGTTAAACGCTGCTGTTCCAGTGAATGCACTTAAAATCACTGTAGGAATGGAGAGATCCCCATCCTCCCGGAGCTGAGGAAGTTGTTGCAGAATCTTCGTTGCTTCAGTGTATACGCACTTGATTACGTGCGACTTTCCACATCCAGCACCACCTGACACGAAGTAAAAAAACTGTTCTGGATTCAGTCCCCACACACGGTTCTGACACCACCGCCGAATGGTGTAAAATATGGCTGCCTGTGTCTTGTTTAAACTCCTAAAGAGCTTCCTGACAAACTCGACACTCATCTGTGGCGCCACTATGCGCGGTGCAACTCCGTCGCCATCTTCATTACGAGGCTGGAATTCAGGGACCTCATCCTGTTCGTCATCTTCCTCTGGACCGACGTCTTCTTGTTCAGCTATGCATTCCAGGCGATCCACTTCAACTTCTGGTGCAAAAGCTGTCCAAGCACTCTCAGATGGTCCTTCCTGCTGAAGTTGTTCAAATGCTTTATCTACAACTTTGCCATGCTTTTCATATCTCTGCTGGTATGCCTTTACTATGCCGCAGACAGGGAACCGGAGACCAGGATGTCCAGGAAGTTCCACAAATCCGCTTTTATAAAATAGCTGATATGTGGGAAAATCCTCAGGTTTTAGCTCTTCATTGTGGCGATGGGGAACGTAAAGTTTCACCATTCTTCCATAAAATTTTTCTGGTTGCTTCTCCTCTGAAAAGCGAGCATATCTGATAACTGCAGGCTTGCCGATAGTCCTCTTTTGAATAAATCCCATATCGTGAAGCAGTCGGAGGACATTTTTTCCTTTAATTTGTTGACCGTACACAACACGGTAATTGGATGCAAAGTCTGCAAGACACATTTTTTCAAACTCCAACGTTAGAGGTCTTGCTCTATATTTTTCTATTAAACCTGACATCCAGACGTCCTCCGATTCAGGATTTTTGTTCAGCAACACACTTATGGGCAGACTCATCTTGAGGGCATCGTCATCCGTCGGAACAAACACGACACTTCGTGAACACTTCTTCAACGGCAAGCTGCATGTTCGCGCCACAGACTCCTGAGCACTTACTTGCCGGTGCTTGGCATAGGCTTGCATTATGTGCTTCATTTCATCCTCTTCATTAACGTTGGCTTCACGAACACTTTGGATAACGTTCTTAAGAAAGCCACTCATTTCATGCTCCGGCTTTGAAACGTAGGACAGCATATACATGATGCAGCTGTAAGCGTCTAGGATGTACTGAATATCCATGTTCGCATTCCACGCCCTGAGCAAATCAGGATTGTAGCCATTCACCCAAGTCTCCTTTGGATCACGCTTCAAAAGAACTGCACTGCCAGTGGTGAGTCCTTCAGCATAGTTCAGGTAATCGTCCATGGACAAATTGCACTTGGTTAGAAGGTCTGACAAATTGTTGAAGGAAGATTTGGGATCATTCAGCAAATCCCACAAAGGCTTGAGTTTTGATTTGGCTTCATTCATTGCTTTTTTAGCCTCATCTCGCCTTGCTTTTTTCTTGGCTGCTGAGTCAGTCGGTTCATCATCCCCCTCATCAGGACGCTCTGGCATCGGATGAGTGATCATGGTCTTAGGCATTGGTAGTTTTGGAAATCCAAATCTACACACCACCTTGCCTTTCTTGCATGACTTTGAGTGGTTTTTGCTATGAAGCTGAACCTCTGTCACAATCTTATGAAGCTCAGGATCAACATTGGGATCTGGAAGCTTGCAAGATACGTAACGGTCGATGAAGTCACATATTGTCTCATCATTGTCTTCCTCTGGATCTGGGGCATCCTTTACCCAAGCAAGCAGATGAATATGTGGGCTTCCTCTTGCCTGAAACTCCACTCTATAAAAGAAATCCTCCACTTCACCAATGGGTTGTGCAGGTGACAAAAGCAGGTGAGCCATTAATGCATCTACACGCTTCTCAAACATGCGCATGACAGTGACAGGATTACTCCTAAGGATTTCACATTTTGTCGCCCAGTCAAGCTGTGAAAAGTCAATTTCTTCGCCTTGTTGAGCTTTGATTACAGTCACAATCTCAGGCCATCGCATTTCTGCTGCACTGAATGTACAAAAGAAAGTAGGTGTCCCCAGCTGTCGAATCATGGCCTGTAGATCTCGCAACGTCTTCTCCCAATAGGCTGGAGAGCCTCTCAGGGGCTGCATGAATCGTGTGGCATCCCTGTTGTGAACAAGTCTCTCAACCTCATCGGAATCCTGAAGCATCCTATTGGAGATTCTTCGGCCATCTTTAGTAATGGGTTTACCTTTTCGAAGTTGAATGGACATGCTGTTTCTTGCCAGTTGCGTTTCTGTCACAAATTGTGCAAAGAAAAGGTAGCTTTGATCCCTTGCAAATCGGGCATCAACACAAAACAATCTGACGTTGAAGTACATGCTAGGAGAAACTGCTGTCTGCCTTGCCTCGTCGATTGTGTTCTCTCCTGTGGGGAACTGGACAGGGAATGCCATGGCTTCCAGTTTTGGGATTTTAAAAAATCCAACAGGCTTCTTTCCTTGTGCAGGTGCGATACTAAAGATCCCTTCACCGTACGACAAGATGTCATGTGCAATGTCTGGTGGCTGCATGCACGTGTCCAATGTAAGACCGGGGCGAAGTTCATCCTTTTCCTCCACACTGACATGTTGCTCCTCGTGCTCAGCAGTGCCAACTTCTTGGTTATCCTCTGCTGCATCAATGTCTTCGTCAAACTGATCTTCAGATACCTCAGGCTCTTGTATGGAGATATCCTTGTACTCAGAATGCACTTCCTTCAGCTTGGATAAAGCTGCCAGTACGCTGTGCATATTTACAGTATGGAAGTGCTGGTATCCTTTAAAACTGACATGTCTCTTTAGCTTGACTTGTAGGAGCTGGGACTCGCTTCTTGGTCTTGGCAGAGAGTTGACAGTGTTCTCCACCTCCGAAGGCACACACACAACAGCACCGTGAACTGCTCTCTGTTGTCCTTTGGGCAGTGCAACTATTTTTGCGAAAGGTAAAATTTTTGCAATAAGCTGACGTTCCAGCACATTTAGCTCAGCCAATTCTGCAGGGATAGGTGGCAGTTCAAGCTTGTTTACTGCTGCAATTGAAGGCATGCGTCCTCTTTTCAGATGGCTGTCACATGTGTGGCAGATCCATTCACGTCTTCTCTCTTCTGGAACGGTGCAATCATCTGAGCAGACACTGTCGCAAGTATGCACATACTTCCTTGTCAAGCAAAATGATGAAAGTTGAACATCTTTTTCATAATTCGATCCATCACAGGCCTTGACTTGGTCTGGAAAGAGGACTCTGTGGCAGACTGTGCAGACGTATGTAGGACCTTGCTGGATTTTAGACCGGAATGCATGAATTGCACTTTCCATCACTTTACTGACCAAAGGCTGGGGTGTTTCCAAGCTGGAGCGGATGCACATCTTGTATTTCCTTTTAATCCTCAGTGCACATTGCAACTGATGAATACGTGTAGTGTTATTAGGAAGCTTCTGTTTCTTATGGAGGGTACATTGGAGAATGTGATGTGCTCTGAACTCAGAATCATTTCCATATCTCCTCATCATGTATTCCTTCATTTTTTTCTGGAAAGCAGTATCAGTACTGTACCTGCTGACCATGTGTGCTCTTTTTTTTGCCTGGAAGATGGTGTCGTAACTGTACCTCCTAGTCATGTATTCTTTCTTCTTTGACTTTACAACTGGATCTGTGGTATACCTCTTAGCCATGTATTCCTTCTTCTTTGACTGTACAACTGGATCTGTGGTATACCTCCTAGCCATGTATTCTTTCTTCTTTGACAGAACAATCTCATCTTTGTACCGTCTATTACTGCAGTCTTTCTTTTTGTTTCTAAAATGAGCATCCTGGCTGTACTTTTCCCTAACAGCTTCTTTTTTGTTTGTCCGAAACTGTAAACAGGCGGCATACCGGTCCCTTTCATTATCTCTTTGTTTGTGTTTTTTCATTGCATAGGATGCAGTGGTGTTCTTGGATTTTCTAGATTTGAATTTTTCAGTTGTTTTTCGCATTTCTCTTCTTCTTCTGGACTTATTTTTTTTGGACATCATGGCTTTGTTTTCTTGGGCTATACCATTTTGGACGTCAATATTTTCTTCTGGTTCAGGTAGAACTGAAATTACTTGTGAAAATTGAGCACAAGTTGAGAGTAAAGGCTGTTGGCCAGCCTGTTGCTCTGTTTCAAAAGAGACCGGCATGAATTCATAGTTTTCATTATCAGGGCATTTCCCAAAAAGCTGCAGAATTTGGTCAGTCATGTCACTTAGTAGGGGAAAAGTTAACATCACAGCAGTTCCACAACCAGTACAATCAGGTAATCCTTTTGCAGTCCTTGAATGTGGATCAAAGAATCCATATCTGCCTGATCCATCTCTAAACACTGCAATACATTGTCGAGAAACTATTAAAAGTGCGTGAGTGACATCTGCTGTGAGACACTGCAGTCTTTTGGCAAGAGGCAAAAACCAATTTTCCATATCAGGGGCACTTCTGGCTCGAAGAAATCCAAGTTTGACTTCAGACTTGTGGACATTGTATGTTTGGTTAAATGTTGTAAGTTTAGAAGGTACTTCCTCCATAGATAGATGGTTCTGACGGAATCTTCTTTCAGCGATAAGCTGCATTTTAGTGCTGACATACAAAGCATCCCCCTCCTCTAAAACTCTATCAAGATCGGATATCTTAAACTGAAGCCCTGCACTCTGACTGGCCAAGAATGTCAGTGATACACATGTGCACTGGTGATTTCTGGAGAACTCGTCATATCTAACATCATCCTGACAATGAGACGCTTGCACTGACACAAATGTGGTTGCATTGCCACAACTTTCTGCATGTTGGCTCACAGAAAAGGAATTGACAGCAGCACTGGTACTGGCCTGTTCAACCTGTAAAAATAATGTAATATAAAAACTGCTAGTCAAGTTTGTATTTTTACAATCAGTGAGAAAATGTGAAGAACACTGTTGAACTTCTAGCAAAATATCAATATGTAATATTATAACAATAATAAATAATAATACATAAAATAATATAATAATAAATGAATATATTTAATTATAATGTAGGGCCGGGCAATTTTTACAGTTAATTCGAAATTACATTTTAAGACGATAAATTGTTTTATTAAATCGAGGTATCGCAATTTTTTCTGTATAAAAATATTGGATACATTGTAATTTCACCAAAGCGCTTTGGTTCACTCTCTGTATACTCTGCCTGACTGCCTGTCTGGGTTTCAATCATGGTAGTGACGGACTGAACACAGAGACTGGACAGCCTATTATCACCCAATGCACGAAGTACAATAAATAAATAATTTTATATTAGACGCACATCTGGCTTTACAGTTTCCATGTTCAGTCTTTTACTTCCACTTTAAGAAATAAGCAGCAGCATTACAACCTGTCATTCAATCAGAAGACAAAGTGAAAGCAGAGCTAAAAGCCAGTCTTTCCTAGGCTTAGCTAAACTTGCAAAAAATAACTGCAATTTTGTAATATTCCTAATCCCATTTTTAAAATAAAAAAGCTAATTATTTTATCATTACATTTATAGGTGACTGCTTTAACTCTACAAATTAGATATACAGTCAGTTTTCAGTAGTACCTCTTTAATGCTGGAAATGGTGGTTTCTACATCTTGAAGGTCTACCTTTCTCCAGCGCAATTTCTGAGCCTGAGATCTCTTCCCTTTTCGTGGCATCCTTTAACAAAAAAGTTAAAAATAAAACACAAGTCTAAAAGAAACAAATACACATATATATGTTAGTGGTGTAATGGGTCACAAATCTCACAGCTCAGATCACACTTCAATTTCTGAGTCACAGATCGGACCATTTTTCAGATCAACAAAAAACAAATTACATTTGCTTCCTTTTTTTGTTTATGTAGGGGGAAAACAGACCATTAATTCGCAGGAGAAAGAACATACCCCTTAACTGTTTCTCTGGGTTTACAATTAGGCCTATAGTTATGCATTTCAGTAAACCAATTCTTGTTTCACTCTAAACTACTTTTACACTTTTTTGTATTTCCAGACATGTCAGTACTTATATTTTCACAATAACAAATGCTTTTTAAAAGATTTAAGGAATAAATAATCCGTGGAATAACACTTTTCAGACACACCAAACTAAAATTCTTTACATGTGTAGAAAATAAACTTAATTAAATGTACAGAAAAGGTGTTACATCAAAGTACTTTTTAGGATATGAGGTGACTTTTGCCACAATACGAGACATTTAGAAAAGCAAACTAAACATTTTTTCTTTGGCACATACTTTAAAACTTCCCCCGATGAAAGCACTGCAGAACCTGACAAGATGAAAACCAGTAGTATCTGAAGAATCCGGAATATCTGACGAGTCTCTCTGAAAAAGGGACAAAAAAAAAAATAACATTAATGAAAATTAATGTCAACTATGCATTACCTTCTTTCCATGTTACACATCATCACTTATCAATAATATGCTTAATCTGTATATAAAATAAATAGTTAGGGATACATCAAAAGCATTTATCTATTTTTTAAAGGAGCCAATTTGCGACAAATATACTATCAGAGTCATTTGCAAAAGATTCTCGGAAAAGTGATGTATGGGGGAAAACAGGAAGAAGAACAGACACCTTAACTGGTGCTCTGGGTTTACAATTTAGACCTATAGTTATGCATTTCAGTAAACCAATTTCAGTAACCTTTTTTTTTGTATTTCCAGGCAAGTCTGTACTTATTTTTACAAAAAAAAAAAAAAAAAAAAAAAAAAAAAATCAATATTCCGTGGAATAACACTTTTCAGACACACCAAACTAAAATTATTTACATGTTGAAAATAAACTAAATTAAATGTACAGAAATGATGTTACATCAAAGTACTTTTTAGGATATGAGGTGACTTTTGCCACATTACGAGACATTTAGAAAGCAAACTAAATGTTTTTTTCTTTGGCACATACTTTAAAACTTCCCCCGATGTAAGCACTGCAGAACTTGAGAAAATGAAACCTGTAGTATCTGGAAGAAAACAGAGGTTAGCAACTATAGAAGACAGTACAGTGTGTAATTTAATTTATTTTTTTTTTTTAAACAAACAAAAAAAAAAAAAGTTAAGGAAAAAAAAATGCAGAAAAAAAAAAGAAAATATAAATTACAAAATTCTAAGTTTATTAAAACAAAAGAAACGTAATCCCTGTAAATATGGAGAGCACTGAAAAATAAAACAACAGAAGTAGTTGTTTTATTTTTCACAAGAAACCTGAAAAATAAAGAAAATAGAACAAATTAGGTCAAAGCAACAACTATTGTTTTCTCAATTTTTGAAATAAAAATGTTATCCAACACTCACCAAGATGCAAAGTGCAGTGAAGAATCTGGAATATCTGGTGAGTCTCTCTGAAAAAGGGACAAAAATAACTTTAATGAAAATTAATGTCAACTATGCATTACCTTCTCTCCATGTTAAACATCACTTATCAATAACATAGTTAATCTGTGAATAAAATAAATTGTTAGGGATATATCAAAAGCATGTATCTATTTTTTAAAGGAGTCAATTTGCGACAAACATACTATCAGAGTCATTTGCAAAAGATTCTCGGAAA
This sequence comes from Danio rerio, assembly GCF_052040795.2. Lineage (NCBI taxonomy): Eukaryota > Metazoa > Chordata > Actinopteri > Cypriniformes > Danionidae > Danio > Danio rerio. The sequence goes on from NC_141035.1 coordinate 32,241,123, forward strand.
AGTGATGTAGGGGGAAAACAGACCCCTTAACTGTTTCTCTGGCTTTACAATTTAGACCTGTAGTTATGCATTTCAGTAAACCAATTCTTGTTTTTTTTTTCAAGACATGTTTGTACTGGATTTTACACAATACAAATGTTTTTTTTTTTTTTGTTTGTTTGTTTGTTTAAGAAATCGATATTCCATGGAATAACACTTTTCAGACACACCAAAAAAAAAAAAAAAAAAAAAAAAAAGTGTTACTCAGACCAACTGTACTTTACTTTCCTTGAAAAAAAAAAAAGTTAAAATAGAATAATTTATAAGGGATAATTCCCCCCAAAATAAACAATTGACTCACTTTTATGCATTTACTAACAATGAAGTGGTTACAAACCTTTATGACTAACTTTATTCTGTTGAATACTAAAGATATTTTGGAGGGAAAAAAAGCAAAAATCGGAGCAACACTAGACTTCCATAGTACATAGGAAAAATAAATACTATGGAAGTAAATGGTTACAGGTTCCCAGCTTTCTTGAAAGTATTTTTTTGCTCAACAGAAGAATGTATGAAACACATAAAGGGTGAGTAAATGACAGAACTTTCAGTTTTGAGTGAACCATCCCTTTAACTCAAGCCCATAACTAACAAATCTGGAGAAACAGGATGTTTGCTCACTTAATTTCCCCCCTTATAGTAGTGGTCTGATAAATGTATGAAATTAATGTTATCTTAAAAACTGATTACATTCCAAAAAGTGAGTTTAACTGCTGCAAAAAGCCAGAATTATTATTATTATTAATTATTATAGAATTAATTATTCAATCATTACCTGACACAGGATGGATAGGCTGGTGAAAGTTCTAAAAAGATAAAAGTAGAAACAATCATGTCGCATAAAAAGCACATTTGTACTAGGGAAATGACTATTGTATTTTAATGTCAATTACATAAATTCTATCTGCAATATTAAATAAACATGTATAAAACCTGTACATTTAGATTGTGTAACATTTTTTATATTGATTTCACGACATTCGCAGTGCACTTTCAATGCTTTCTATACACAATTTTAGATTTTACTTCCCAGCACAAAAATTCTAGCAAAAGAATGTATAGTTTATACATTTACATGTCATTTGTTCGTTTATTTTACCTGCTGAAAGAAAACACTGTTCTTGAAACAAGGCTAACCTACATGCACAGGACAAGAGCATTTACAACAAATAAACTAATGTAATAAATATAATTTCGCTTGCTTTTTTAGCGCTGTCGAATAAGTTCTTAAACACCTATAATCGGTCATTATGTTCCCACACGCAACAGAAAGGGCTGCGATTCTTCTCGACTGCGGTTACCGCGGCTCGAGTTATTCATCGGAGTGACGGTGATACGGACAAACGGCCACGGTTAAAGTCTTAAATGCGCGGATATCACAGCTGATTCATGATAAACGCGGTAAAGAAAACTCCAGCTGCAGGGTAACATGCTCATGTGTGTCTAACCACAAGACTCACTGTAATAGCCGAGAGGACACGTTACCTTAAGCAAGCAGGTCAAATGTCTAACACACACACACACACACACACACACACACACACACACACACACCGTCTCGCTCTCAGCTTCAGTACAGCCGCGGGCCGCGGGAATGCAGACCTGTAGCTCACAGCTCTCATTTCATGTCCATATCAGTGAAATACAGGCTCGTGGGTTCTGCTGTAACGGTCAGCTGCTGATTAAGTACGTTGACGATAGTTAGTAGCATGTTTTAATGGGCCGCCCTCGCCACAGTAACGTTATTTATCGAAATAATCGCAGCTTTTGCGACTTGAATCGTAATTCTTCTAATCGCGACTTCAGTTTAAAATTTATTAGAGTATAACGTGACTGTACGTGATAAAGCAGCCTGCATAAAGTTAAGATCTAACCGTGAGTACAACGGCTTCAGCCTGAATTATTATGCACACCTGAAATCCCACTAAAGGACATGAATGGCTACTTTTACATCCACTACAAGCAACAACAATCTATACTTTTTAATATACATGTTTTAATTGAACGTGAAACAGCAATTATAAGAGCAAACCTCTAAAACAACCTACTCACCGCAGAAAGTTCTGGAACCTGAAGACGGCTCATCATCGTTGGCCAATAGAAGGCAAGGCACAGCCAATCAACCTGCAGAATTAAGATTTTCTCCATTTATGGAGAGGACCACACCCGTTTTCAAGTGTGACTTTTTAGTGCCTAACTAAAAAAAGAGTGCATTTTATATATATATATATATATATATATATATATATATATATATATATATATATATATATATATATATATATATATAACACAGGTAAATTAATTGTAATAATAACAACTCAGAGACATTGTTTACCATGTTCCATTTTGAATCTAGCCATCTTTAAGTATTATAGTAAATAAAAATGTCTGAATTAAAATAATTTTTCTGTGTGTGTGTGTGTGTGTGTGAATGATGATGTAACTATCATTTCACCCCAAACAGCGGCACCTTACTGAATATTAATTAATATTAATGATGATTACACCTGCTTAATAAAAATCTGATGATTCACTACATTAATAAATCTGACATAACTTGATCAGAAATCTAAAAAGAGGAGAAAGAGTAGGGTAAAAAAAAAAAAAAAGTAGACATCAATAGCAGTGCAATAGTTATTCTTTGTACCCAACACCTGTATTTAATAGCGACATCGTGGTCTAGTGATTAGCACGTTCGATTACGAAGCCAGCGACCCGCGTTCAAAGCTCACCAGGAAGAAATACGTTTTTTCATTTTTAGTGTAAAGACATATAATACTGTTTGGGTTACTTGTTACAACCATTACAAATGACTGGATATCTATATAGAATTAATGTTCTCATTTATATATAAAAATGTGAAGTTCTAAGGCACCTGTATCCTTGAAAAACGTGTTAGTGTGTTAGTGTCATTTGAAACTGAATTGGAAATAACGTTATTTTAACAAAATCAGTCGTCGACTGAAGTGGGCCGTTCTAAGGCATGAAACTCCAGAGATAAAAAGGAGCTCCACTCCGGCACTGTCTGTGTGTGTGTGTGTGTGTGTGTGTGTGTGTGTGTGTGTGTGTGTGTGTGTGTGTGTGTGTGTGTGTGTGTGTCTGTGTGTGTCTGTGTGTGTGTGTGTGTGTGTGTGTGTGTGTGTGTGTGTGTGTGTAACAGTTGGTGTTTCCTGAAAACAAGTCTGAGCAGACAAAAAACTGCTATGTTTATATTTGATTAATGTATAAATGTCTAAGACAATCACAAATCAGTGATTTACTGCATTGCTAGGTGGTTGCTAGGGTGTTTTAGTCGTTGCTAGGCACTGCTAACATGTTCTGCTAGGTGGTTGATAATTTCTTGCTAGGGTGTTGAGTAGTTGCTAGGTGGTTGCTAAGACATTGCTAGGCAGTTGCTAGGGTGTTCTGAGTGGTTGCTAGGTTGTTGCTAGAGTGTTCTAAGTGGTTGATAGGCAGTTGCCAGGGTGTTCTGAATGTTTGATAGGCAGTTGCTGAGGTGTTGCTAGGGTGTTCTGAATGGTTGCTAGGTGGTTGCTAAGGTGTTGCTAGGTGGTTGCAAGGGTATTCCGAGTGGTTGCTAAGGCATTGCTAGGTGGTTGCTAGGGTGTTCTGAGTGGTTGCTAGGTGGTTGCTAAGGTGTTGCTAGGCGGTTGCTAAGGTGTCCTAAGTGGTTGCTAAGGTGTTGCTAGGTGGTTGCTAGGGTATTCTGAGTGGTTGCTAAGGCGTTGCTAGGCGGTTGCTAAGGTGTTGCTAGACGGTTGCTAGGGTGTTCTAAATGGTTGCTGGGTGGTTGCTAAGGTGTTGCTAGGCAGTTGCTAAGGTGTCCTAAGTGGTTGCTAGGTGGTTGCTAAGGTGTTGCTAGGTGGTTGCTAGGGTATTCTGAGTGGTTGCTAAGGCGGTTGCTAGGGTGTTCTGAGTGGTTGCTAAGTGGTTGCTAGGCGGTTGCTAGGGTGTTCTAAGTGGTTGCTAAGGTGTTGCCAGGCGGTTGCTATGGTGTCCTAAGTGGTTGCTAGGTGGTTGCTAAGGCATTGCTAGGTGGTTGCTAAGGTGTCCTGAGTGGTTGCTAGGTGGTTGCTAAAGTGTTACTAGGTGGTTGCTAGGGTGTTGCTTGGCGGTTGCTAGGGTGTTATGAGTGGTTGTTAGGTGGTTGCTAAGGTGTTGCTAGGCGGTTGCTAGGGTGTTCTAAGTGGTTGCTAAGTTGTTTCTAGGCGGTTGCTAAGGTGTCCTAAGTGGTTGGTAGGTGGTTGCTAAGGTGTTGCTAGGTGGTTGCTAGGGTATTCTAAGTGGTTGCTAAGGCATTGCTAGGCGGTTGCTAGGGTGTCCTAAGTGGTTGCTAGGTGGTTGCTAAGGTGTTGCTAGGTGGTTGCTAGGGTGTTCTGAGTGGTTGCTAGGTTGTTGCTAGGGTGTTCTGAGTGGTTGCTAGGTGGTTGCTAAGGTGTTGCTAGGTGGTTGCTAAGGTGTCCTAAGTGGTTGATAGGTGGTTGCTAAGGTGTTGCTAGGCGGATGCTAGGGTCTTCTGAGTGGTTGCTAGGTGGTTGCTAAGGTGTTGCTAGGTGGTTAGTAAGGTGTCCTAAGTGGTTGCTAGGTGGTTGCTAAGGTGTTGCTAGGTGGTTGCTAGGGTATTCTGAGTGGTTGGTAAGGCATTGCTATGCGGTTGCTAGGGTGTCCTGAATGGTTGCTAGGCCCTTACTAAGACGTTACTAGGCGGTTGCTAAGGTGTCCTAAGTGGTTGCTAGGTGGTTGCTAAGGTGTTGCTAGGCGGTTGCTAAGATGTCCTAAGTGGTTGCTAGGTGGTTGCTAAGGTGTTGCTAGGCGGTTGCTAAGGTGTCCTAAGTGGTTGCTAAGGTGTTGCTAGGTGGTTGCTAGGGTATTCTAAGTGGTTGCTAAGGCGTTGCTAGGCGGTTGCTAGGGTGTCCTAAGTGGTTGCTAGGTGGTTGCTAAGGCGTTGCTAGGCGGTTGCTAGGGTGTTCTGAGTGGTTGCTAGGTGGTTGCTAAGGTGTTGCTAGGCGGTTGCTAAGGTGTCCTAAGTGGTTTTTAGGTGGTTGCTAAGGCGTTGCTAGGCGGTTGCTAGGGTGTCCTGAGTGGTCGCTAGGCCCTTACTAAGGCGTTACTAGGCGGTTGCTAGGTGGTTGCTAGGCGGTTGCTAGGGTAATTTGGGTGGTTGCTAGGCAGTTGCTAGGGTACCCTGGGTGGTTACTAGGCAAGCCTCACATACATGCCTGATGAAATATTTATACTTAGTGAGCATTTCTAGGAAGTTACAGTACTTGGCTAGTCAATATTAGCATGTAGCTAGTCACTGCTAGCATGTGTAGCATATAGGAAGTTCCGTTTGCTAGCATGAGTCAAACGAGCCAATCCCCAAGTCTCTACGATGTTCTGATGCCGAGATATAGCTGTTGATTAATGGTTGCTAGGGTACTCTGTTTTGTTGCTATGGGCGAGGTTACAGAGTGAACTTGAATGTGGTTGGCTGTCCAAGTCAAATGAGCCAACCCCCAAGTCAATAGGACACTGCTAAGCAAAGAAATGCATGTAGGCCAGTATTAAAGGCAGTCTATGGGACCAGTTTGGGGGCGTGGCTTGTGAGCTTCATTATCATATTGAGATGCTCATTGGTTGTCTGAGTCAGATGAGCCATCCCAGAAGTCAATAGGACACTGCTAAGCAAAGATATGCATCCAGCCCTATTATAATAGAAGTCAATGGGATCAGTTTGGGGGCGTGGCTTGTGAGCTTCATTATCATATTGTGATGCTGATTGGTTGCCTGAGTCAAATGAGCCCACCCCCATGTCTCTATGACACTCCTATGTAATGTTATAGATGTGTGACCTTTATAATGGAAGTCAATGGGATGTGCAATGGGACATCCCACTCCATGTTAAGTCAATGGGGCAGTTATTAAGGGTCTTTAAGTGGTTTGGGGGGGCGTGGCTTGTGAGCTTCAAAATCATATTGAGATGCTGATTGGTTGCCTCAGTCAAGTAAGGCAACCCCCAAGTCTGTATGACACTGCTATGTAATGTGATTGACATGTGAGTCAAGAAATGAATGGGAGTCAATGGGCAATGTAAAGTCAATGGGGACCCCTTTGGGACGTCCTAGCACCCCAGGGGTACAACTTATACCCCCTTTTGGGGTATGTTCTCATACAGGCTGCAACCCCCTACAGATGTTGCGAATCCCATATTTCTACGAAATTCACACTTGGCGCTATAACGCTTTAAAGGTCGTCCCATTTCGCGGGGGCGTTAGTGCTGTTCTAGAAAAATGAATGGGAGTCAATGGGGACAATGTAAGTCAATGGGAGAGCTTTGGGACGTCCTAGAGCCCCAGGGGTGAAACTTTTACCCCATTGCGAGGTATGTTCTCATTTAGGCTGCAACCCCCTACAGATGCTGTGAATCTCATATTTCTATGAAATTCACACTCGGCGCTGTGATTCGTCAAAGTTCGGCTCAATGTTAAGTCTATGGGATTTTTGGGGGGGTTTTTTGGCCCCTGCGGGGCCAAAAAACCCCCCACCCCTTATAAAAGTCATAGCACACCATTCCCGATAAGACCGCACGATTTGAGCCCACTTTCAAGGGTCTGGGACGAAAGCTGCGGGACTAGTTACGCGCCGAAAAATGGTACGGAAGAAGGAAGAAGAAGAATAATAAGCCAGCACAATAGTAAGAATGGACTTTGCCTATGGCAAACCCCATTAATAATAATAATAATAACTAGAATTGTACATTTCCTAAAGGAAATGTGAATGGGGTTTGCGTGGCAAATCGATGGGGTACAAAATGGTACTAAACTGGGCAAAATAGCAGTAAATGCGGAGAAATGGTTAAATTCATGTGTTTATGTGGTTGCTAGGGTAATGCAAATAGTTGTTAGGGGGCTTAAAGTGGTTGCTAGGGAGTGTCTACAAATTTGTTATGTCAGTACTTAATACCAACTTGATAGGCCAAGTAAAATGAGCCCAGTCTCAAGCTTCTACGACTTACTAATCTCCATATCAATGTCAGCCATTTTGTGTCCATGTTAAGTCTATAGGGATTTTTGGTTGTCAGCCATTTTATTTATAAATGTAAAATAAGCCATTGAATTAAAGATGTCATCACCCTTCAAAAGTCATACCTGTCCTCAAGCCGTTGTGGCTCTGCATCCATGGTTCAATAACAAATGGTTGTGTCTAGGATAACCACAATACTGGTAAAGTAGCAACATTGTTTCGCTTCACATATTGTACTTCAACATGGGTCCAAATTTGTTTAACCACTTGCATCTTACAATCATCTGTGTATCAGATGCAATTGCAAAACTGTTATGTTTAAAAATAAATCATACCATCACCTAAAACCTTAATACTTACATCATAGCACAGGTTAAAGCACATTTAGGTAGACTGTGCTTAATCTAACATATGCAATTAGCATTTGTAGTACTGAATACTTGCTTCTTAAAGTCAATAGTGATGTAGCATTGACAGACATTCAATAAAAGACAAAACAAGCTGACTGTGCCAATTAAACCAAATTGTTTATTAAATTGATTAAAAAAAAGCCTGTTGTGCCAAATCCTGTCCACCAGTCTGATCCCAGTCACACCTACTAAAATGTTAGAATAATGAATTAAGCAATAGAGCAATAATAAAGTCTACCTAATGACTGTTTAATTCCAATATGGATGTTTTTCTTAAACACATCATTGTAAATTATACTAATTTTTATACTATAATATATTATATTAATTATATATTATAATAAATTATATAATATTATATATATATATGTGCATTTAAAATGGTTGATTTTAATTTAAAACCTCATTCAGTGCACTATCACATACTGTGTACAGTGGCAGAGTTAAATTTATAAATAAATCTGCAGTTCAACCACCCTGCTAAACATAGTTTAATTAAAAATAATAAAATGACATGATTATTTGCTATAAATTGGTGCTGGGAATGTTTATTTAATAAAGACCATGCCAGCTATAAACACAAAAGTTTTGTTGTTATTATTATTATTAATTAATTAATATTAAAGTGCCCTAAGAAACTGATCTAAATGCTAATGGGTTTTATTATTTTTTTACGTTGTTTAAAGTAAAAATGTACTTTGGCCATATGTGATGATAATCAATTTTTACCTGACCTACTGTCCCTTTCTGCAAATAATTTGCGGCTCTAATCTGAGAAAAAAAAAAGTTACATTGATTTATAACAATTAATAGTTTATGGTGCAAACATTTTACTCATTAGTATTTATTAATGGCAAATATATTCAAACCTAAGCTGCATATAAATATCCTAAATTGTGATGATATGATTGACTAAGCTTTATTTGTACTCTTAAGCCTATTTTTACTTGTTTTAAATTAATTTTAAGCTCCTTTTTATTAACATTTGTATGGCTAAATTACTATGGAATCTAAGTTTAAAGATAAAGGACACGAGGGGAAGACAGGACTTGGCACAACACCCCCTGTGAGCAAGCCATTGGCGACTGTGGCAAGGAAAAAAACTCCAAAAAGTTTGGAGAGAAACCTTGGAAAGACCAGACTCAGCAAGGGAGTACCCATCTTTCTTGGGCGTGGCACATAACATAACATTTTTTAAATGTATAAGCTAATAACATTTTTAAACAACGTTAAAATTATCTAAAATGTTGCAGGACACCGTCTTCCACCATCTGGCCTCTGGATCTGGCATGCACAGACTGTATATCCTGAGGAAGAGGAGGCAAAACAGATGTGACAAAATTATTAGTAAAAAAAATATATTTTGATTGTTTGGATACTTCAGGAACAAAGAGAAAATGAGAATCACGGTTTACTTTAAAATCTAAGGTTTTACAAAGCCCATACTTCTTAAAGACAAAGCACAAGTTATGACAAGATGCACTGAACCACAAGACTCTCCTAGAAGTACTAATAAAGTATACCTCTGGTCCGTCATCCTGCAATTCTGTGGTGTGCAATGCCAAACACCTGTTCTTCTCCTGTAACCATAAGATTAATAAATCAATAATAAGAACACTATATACACAAGCACCATTAAAAAACAGCCATTAACATTCATAGTGGATGCAAAAAATACAAAGAAAGTCAATGCTGTTTTTCCACAACATTAAAGATTTTTTTTGCATTCTCAAGCATTTCGAGTTCAAGAAGCAAGCAACTCAGACATATTTGAAACGAGTAGATTATCTGTAAATGACAACTTAAAAGTTTAGGTGAATAAACACCTTAATAATGCCTCAAAGTTTATGCAGCTTAATTTGTGGAAATATTTTGTAAAAGTTTCCTTTTAGAGAGAGCTTAAACAATATTGCAAATATAATTTTTTTTAATGGCATAACTCACTTGTTTCAGAATACCTCTGTATTAGAGATGTTCTTCCTCTGGTCCATCATTCTGCAATGCCGTAGTGCGCATACACCTGGTCTTCTCCTACAACCATGAGATTGATGAATCAATAATAAGAACACTATATACACAAGCACTAGTTAGAACAGCCATTAACAATAATAGTGATGCAAAGAAAATACAAAGAAAGTCAATAGCTTTTTTTCCATAACTTTTAAGATTTTAAAAGCTTTTTATTTATTTTATTTTTCAAGTATTTTGAGTTCAAGAATCAAGCAACTCCAGTAAATGATAATTTAAATGTTTAGGTGAATAACCTCCTTAATAATGTCTCTTAGTTTATGCAGCTTAACTTGTGGAAATATTTATTTTTTACATTTCTTTTTGTAGGAAGCTTAAACAATATTTAAAATAGAATCTTTTGTAACATGACAACTGGTTTGTTTTATAATTTCAATACATATTAGTACACATACACACTACAATTAAATGGCGTGATCCTAACAGCATGCTCACCAATATATAGTTAGGCAGATGTCTTCCTCAACAATACTGCAGGACATTTGTTTTCTCAGTCAACACATCTTCTTGGGTCTTCTGGTAGTAAAAACATAAAAAAAACACAACACTTGAATGAGACTAAGATTTAACATTATGCTGAAAATGTGACTGTATTACAAGGCAGTACAAACAACTGAAACAAAATACTTAGCTTTAGATTGAATCTCAAAGAATTCTGTCCACTTTGAAAAGGCTGCTGTTGTGTTAAAGCTGTGCCTGTAACAAATTAATAATATAACAGAAAATGTAAGTCATACATTCATTCATTTTTTCGGCTTTATTAATCTGGGGCTACGACTGCAGAATGAACCGCCAACTTATCCAGCACGTTTTTATGCAGCGGATGCCATTCCAGCCGCAACCCATCTCTGGGAAATATCTGAACATACTTTTTTACTCACACACACACACACACACACACACACACACACACACACACACACACACACACACACACTAAGGCCAATTTAATCTATACCAATTCACCTGTTCCGCGTGTCTTTAGACTGTTGAAGAAGTCGAAGCAACCGGAGGAAACCCACTCGAACGCAGGGAGAACATGCAAACTCCACATAGAAACACCAACTGACCCAGCCGAGGCTCGAACCAGCGTTGCCACTGCAAGTCATAAATTCAGAACAAAATGTCAAACACAAATACAAAGGAAAAACATAAAATAATTCATTTATTCATGCATTTTATTGTCGGCTTAGTCTCTTTATTAATCCGGGGTCGCCACAGAAGAATGAACCACCAACTTATCCAGCCCATTTTTACACAGCGGACGACCTTCCAGCCGCAACTCATCTCTGGGAAACATCTGGACATTCTTATTCACACACATGCACACACACACACAAAGGCCAATTTAACCTATACCAATTCACCTGTTCCGCGTGTCTTTGGACTGTGGGGGAAGTTGAAGCAACCGGAGGAAACCCACGCGAACGCAGGGAGAACATGCAAACTCCACACAGAAACACCAACTGACTCAGCTGAGGCTCGAACCAGCGTTGCCACTGCAAGTCATAAATTCAGAACAAAATGTCAAACACAAATACAAAGGAAAAACATAAAATAATGGAACATTTAAAAAGCCACTGTACTACTCACCAACTGTTGCTGCTGTCACTGCCCTTTGTAAACTTTGAAGATGCCACAATATCCTCCTGATGTCCCTTGCTGCTGACCCTACTCTACTCTCATCACACAGCATCCACCTCAGGTACGACACACCGCCTTCACGCAACTGTGCACACACCACCAAGTAAAAGACGAGTGGCTGATAATCAGGCTCTATCCAGGTCTTTTGTCTCCCGGTTCTGTGTGGCACACTGACTTCATGTCAAAGACGTAGGCCAATGTTCGTTTCTTTGTGGTGGCCATGGAGATGAGCTGTTTGTATAGTAGGGATTGGAACAACTCCAGAATGGGCTTTCTTCCAGACAAGAGGTGGTCTTTGGTGAAGTCTCCACAGACAATTATGGGATTCTCCATCATTTCCAAATAATTAAGTAGGCCCATGATGTTTGGTGATGGTGTTTTATGTCCTCTATATGTGATGGGAGTCCCTCTGCTTTATGATGCACAACGATAAGCTTTTCTTTCAGACTGTTGTTGGTTTTTTTCCAGTGAAAAAGTAGCATGATGCCTTCCAGCGTTGCCATTTTTTGTCCTCTCCAACGTGGTTGTGATTTTTGACAGCCGATTGCATGGTCATGCCTTGAACTTTGTGAGTGGTGCATGCGTAAGCCATCTTGATTGGAAATAGTTGACAGACTGCTTCTTTTTTAAGAGTTTCCTCTGATCTTTTGATGTAAAGTGTCCTCTTCACCTTGCAGTTGTTGTCGTATGTATTTCTGGCCAGCATTTGGATTGTCGACTGATTTCCAAGCATGTGCACAAATGCAAGTCTGTATTTTGTTTTGGTCACAATGTTTCCAAAGCATCCATTGACAAGTCCATCTTTGACATCCACATTTTTGATCAACATTATGCAGACTCCCAATCAATGCAACTTGTATGGTGCCTAGCAGGTTGTCTTTTTTTACCCATGACAGGGTTAGTTTGCTTTTTCATCCATCCTGTTCTTGCATCTTGCACACAGAAACACCAACTGACCCAGCTGAGGCTCGAACCAGCATCGCCACTGCAAGTCATAAATTCAGTACAAAATGTCAAACACAAATACAAAGGAAAAACATAAAATAATGGAACATTCAAAAAGCCACTGTACTACTCACCAACTGTTGCTGCTGTCACTGCCCTTTGTAAACTTTGAAGATGCCACAATATCCTCCTGATGTCCCTTGCTGCTGACCCTACTCTACTCTCATCACACAGCATCCACCTCAGGTACGACACACCGCCTTCACGCAACTGTGCACACACCACCAAGTAAAAGACGAGTGGCTGATAATCAGGCTCTATCCAGGTCTTTTGTCTCCCGGTTCTGTGTGGCACACTGACTTCATGTCAAAGACGTAGGCCAGTGTTCGTTTCTTTGTGGTGGCCATGGAGATGAGCTGTTTGTATAGTGGGGATTGGAACAACTCCAGAATGGGCTTTCTTCCAGACAAGAGGTGGTCTTTGGTGAAGTCTCCACAGACAAATATGGGATTCTCCATCATTTCCAAATAATTAAGTAGGCCCCTGATGTTTGGTGATGGTGTTTTATGTCCTCTATATGTGATGGGAGTTCCTCTGCTTTATGATGCACAACGATAAGCTTTTCTTTCAGACTGTTGTTGGTTTTTTTTCCAGTGAAAAAGTAGCATGATGCCTTCCAGCGTTGCCATTTTTTGTCCTCTCCAACGCGGTTGTGATTTTTGACAGCCGATTGCATGGTCATGCCTTGAACTTTGTGAGTGGTGCATGCGTAAGCCATCTTGATTGGAAATTGTTGACAGACTGCTTCTTTCTTAAGAGTTTCCTCTGATCTTTTGATGTAAAGTGTCCTCTTCACCTTGCAGTTGTTGTCGTATGTATTTCTGGCCAGCATTTGGATTGTCGACTGATTTCCAAGCATGTGCACAAATGCAAGTCTGTATTTTGTTTTGGTCACAATGTTTCCAATGTTTCCAAAGCATCCATTGACAAGTCCATCTTTGACATCCACATTTTTGATCAACATTATGCAGACTCCCTATCAATGCAACTTGTATGGTGCCTAGCAGGTTGTCTTTTTTTACCCATGACAGGGTTAGTTTGCTTTTTCATCCATCCTGTTCTTGCATCTTGCACACAGAAACACCAACTGACCCAGCTGAGGCTCGAACCAGCATCGCCACTGCAAGTCATAAATTCAGTACAAAATGTCAAACACAAATACAAAGGAAACACACAAAATAATGGAACCTTTAAAAAGCCACTGTACTACTCACCAACTGTTGCTGCTGTCACTGCCCTTTGTAAACTTTGAAGATGCCACAATATCAACATTATGCAGACTCCCAATCAATGCAACTTGTATGGTGCCTAGCAGGTTGTCTTTTTTACCCATGACAGGGTTAGTTTGCCTTTTCATCCATCCTGTTCTTGCATCTTCCACACAGAAACACCAACTGACCCAGCTGAGGCTCGAACCAGCATCGCCACTGCAAGTCAAATTCAGTACAAAATGTCAAACACAAATACAAAGGAAAAACATAAAATAATGGAACATTTAAAAAGCCACTGTACTACTCACCAACTGTTGCTGCTGTCACTGCCCTTTGTAAACTTTGAAGATGCCACAATATCCTCCTGATGTCCCTTGCTGCTGACCCTACTCTACTCTCATCACACAGCATCCACCTCAGGTACGACACACCGCCTTCACGCAACTGTGCACACACCACCAAGTAAAAGACGAGTGGCTGATAATCAGGCTCTATCCAGGTCTTTTGTCTCCCGGTTCTGTGTGGCACACTGACTTCATGTCAAAGACGTAGGCCAATGTTCGTTTCTTTGTGGTGGCCATGGAGATGAGCTGTTTGTATAGTAGGGATTGGAACAACTCCAGAATGGGCTTTCTTCCAGACAAGAGGTGGTCTTTGGTGAAGTCTCCACAGACAATTATGGGATTCTCCATCATTTCCAAATAATTAAGTAGGCCCCTGATGTTTGGTGATGGTGTTTTATGTCCTCTATATGTGATGGGAGTTCCTCTGCTTTATGATGCACAACGATAAGCTTTTCTTTCAGACTGTTGTTGGTTTTTTCCAGTCAAAAAGTAGCATGATGCCTTCCAGCGTTGCCATTTTTTGTCCTCTCCAACGCGGTTGTGATTTTTGACAGCCGATTGCATGGCCATGCCTTGAACTTTGTGCATGTGTTAGCCATCTTGATTAGAAATTGTTGACGAACTGCTCCTTTCTTTAGAGTTTCCTCTGCTCTTTCGATGTAGAGTTAAGTGTCCTCTTCACCTTGCAGTTGCGTATGTATTTTTGGCCAGCATTTGGATTGTTGGCTGAATTATTTAGGCAAAACACAATACACTGGATTGTGATAGCTATAGTAGGTGTGTAAAACACCTGACTGCATGCACAAGTCTGGATGAGAAACATAAATATGATCCAACAGTGTTTGTTTCTCTGTGGTTGCATTGGTGATGAGCTGTTGGTATTGTTGGGATTGGAACAACTCCAGAATGGGCTTTCTTCCAGACGAGAGGTGGTCTTCGTTGAAGTCTCCACAGACAATTATGGGATTCTCCTTCATCATTTCCAAATAATCAAGAAGGCCCCTGATGTTTGGCAAAAATTTTTCCAGACTATAGTCTGGTGGCCTGTACACCGCAGCAATTGTTGCAGTCACTGGTGCATCAACTTTGATGACGACAAACTCCAGGTCGGTGACGTGGTGTATAAAGTGTCGAGGTTCCGCCTGAATGTCCTCTTTGCAATAAATTGCAACTCCACCACAGTCCTTCTTTGCCATTTCTGGAAGGGTTGAGTAAGACGCATGTCTATTTCTTGCAAACATCTTAAAGCCTTCCAACTGGACATGTGATGAGATGCATGATCCGGAGAGGTGCGTTTCCGTAACACAAAAGATATCACATAGAAGCAGCTCATGATGGTGTTTGATGTCTTCTATATGTGATTGGAGTCCCTCTGTGTTATGATGCACAACAATTAGTTTTTCTACCAGACTGGTGTTGGTTTTCTTCCAGTCAAAAAGTGGCATGATGCCTTCCAGCGTTGCCGTTTTCATCCTCTCCAACGAGGTTGTGATTTCCGGATCAGCATAGATCTTTTTTTCATCAAAGTCTCTGATGTACAACCCACCAAGTGAGGTTGTTCGGCTGAGGGCAACATAGGCCATTCCTGGCTCAAAAATCCTCTTTAGTGATACTACAGCCGATTGCATGGTCATGCCTTGAACTTTGTGAGCAGTGCATGCGTAGGCCAACTTGATTGGAAATTGTCGACGGACTGCTCTTTTCTTTACAGGTTCCTCAGATCTTTCAATGTAGACTAAAGTGTCCTGATCACCTTGCAGTCGTCGTCTGTATTTCTGGCCAGCATTTGGATTGTCGGGCTGAATGCCAAGCATGTGCACAAATGCAATTCCGTCTCTTGTTTTAGTCACAATGTTTCCAATGTTCCCAAAGCATCCATTGACGAGTCCATCTTCGACATCCAGATTCCTTATCATCATTATGCGGACTCCCACTGCAACTTGTATGGTGTCAAGCAGGTCGTCTTTATTACCCATGACAGGTTTAGTCTGTCTTTTCATCCCACCTGTTCTTGGGTCTTTCCGGTAATCTTCAGCATGAATGGTTATGATGTCAGCATGAAGAGCATTTACCGTGTTACTATTGTGACTGTGGACTTCCTTGTTGGTTGCAAATATGTGCAATGCATCACGTGGGCAGTCTTGGGGATTCCTCACAGCTTGCAATAACAAAGCTCTATCTTCTTCTTTAAGAGCATCAGATTTCCGTTTCACTCTCAATCGGTTTAAAAGCTGGGCAAATGCAAGGTCCTCTTTCTGCCGCATGATCTCTGTGAGGGTTACGATTTGGAAGTGGTCCTTCCAAAAGTCCAGCACATCCTCTTCGTAAACACAGAGTGGCTTGGCTTTTCCCGGGGGCGGTAATTGATAAAAGTCTCCCACCACGATGACAGAAATGCCCCCAAATGGTTTCTTGCTGCCTCTGATCTGTTGAAACCTCCAGTTGATGTATGCAAAAAAGTCTTTTGAAATCATAGAGATTTCGTCAATAATCAGGATTTCCACGTGACGTAATCCTGCTCGTACATCATCAAGAGAGTTCCCAAGTCCTTGATAGGGTGGCTTCAAGTTCCTTGGCAGCTTTAGAATGGAATGCAGAGTTTTTCCAGAAATGTTAAACGCTGCTGTTCCAGTGAATGCACTTAAAATCACTGTAGGAATGGAGAGATCCCCATCCTCCCGGAGCTGAGGAAGTTGTTGCAGAATCTTCGTTGCTTCAGTGTATACGCACTTGATTACGTGCGACTTTCCACATCCAGCACCACCTGACACGAAGTAAAAAAACTGTTCTGGATTCAGTCCCCACACACGGTTCTGACACCACCGCCGAATGGTGTAAAATATGGCTGCCTGTGTCTTGTTTAAACTCCTAAAGAGCTTCCTGACAAACTCGACACTCATCTGTGGCGCCACTATGCGCGGTGCAACTCCGTCGCCATCTTCATTACGAGGCTGGAATTCAGGGACCTCATCCTGTTCGTCATCTTCCTCTGGACCGACGTCTTCTTGTTCAGCTATGCATTCCAGGCGATCCACTTCAACTTCTGGTGCAAAAGCTGTCCAAGCACTCTCAGATGGTCCTTCCTGCTGAAGTTGTTCAAATGCTTTATCTACAACTTTGCCATGCTTTTCATATCTCTGCTGGTATGCCTTTACTATGCCGCAGACAGGGAACCGGAGACCAGGATGTCCAGGAAGTTCCACAAATCCGCTTTTATAAAATAGCTGATATGTGGGAAAATCCTCAGGTTTTAGCTCTTCATTGTGGCGATGGGGAACGTAAAGTTTCACCATTCTTCCATAAAATTTTTCTGGTTGCTTCTCCTCTGAAAAGCGAGCATATCTGATAACTGCAGGCTTGCCGATAGTCCTCTTTTGAATAAATCCCATATCGTGAAGCAGTCGGAGGACATTTTTTCCTTTAATTTGTTGACCGTACACAACACGGTAATTGGATGCAAAGTCTGCAAGACACATTTTTTCAAACTCCAACGTTAGAGGTCTTGCTCTATATTTTTCTATTAAACCTGACATCCAGACGTCCTCCGATTCAGGATTTTTGTTCAGCAACACACTTATGGGCAGACTCATCTTGAGGGCATCGTCATCCGTCGGAACAAACACGACACTTCGTGAACACTTCTTCAACGGCAAGCTGCATGTTCGCGCCACAGACTCCTGAGCACTTACTTGCCGGTGCTTGGCATAGGCTTGCATTATGTGCTTCATTTCATCCTCTTCATTAACGTTGGCTTCACGAACACTTTGGATAACGTTCTTAAGAAAGCCACTCATTTCATGCTCCGGCTTTGAAACGTAGGACAGCATATACATGATGCAGCTGTAAGCGTCTAGGATGTACTGAATATCCATGTTCGCATTCCACGCCCTGAGCAAATCAGGATTGTAGCCATTCACCCAAGTCTCCTTTGGATCACGCTTCAAAAGAACTGCACTGCCAGTGGTGAGTCCTTCAGCATAGTTCAGGTAATCGTCCATGGACAAATTGCACTTGGTTAGAAGGTCTGACAAATTGTTGAAGGAAGATTTGGGATCATTCAGCAAATCCCACAAAGGCTTGAGTTTTGATTTGGCTTCATTCATTGCTTTTTTAGCCTCATCTCGCCTTGCTTTTTTCTTGGCTGCTGAGTCAGTCGGTTCATCATCCCCCTCATCAGGACGCTCTGGCATCGGATGAGTGATCATGGTCTTAGGCATTGGTAGTTTTGGAAATCCAAATCTACACACCACCTTGCCTTTCTTGCATGACTTTGAGTGGTTTTTGCTATGAAGCTGAACCTCTGTCACAATCTTATGAAGCTCAGGATCAACATTGGGATCTGGAAGCTTGCAAGATACGTAACGGTCGATGAAGTCACATATTGTCTCATCATTGTCTTCCTCTGGATCTGGGGCATCCTTTACCCAAGCAAGCAGATGAATATGTGGGCTTCCTCTTGCCTGAAACTCCACTCTATAAAAGAAATCCTCCACTTCACCAATGGGTTGTGCAGGTGACAAAAGCAGGTGAGCCATTAATGCATCTACACGCTTCTCAAACATGCGCATGACAGTGACAGGATTACTCCTAAGGATTTCACATTTTGTCGCCCAGTCAAGCTGTGAAAAGTCAATTTCTTCGCCTTGTTGAGCTTTGATTACAGTCACAATCTCAGGCCATCGCATTTCTGCTGCACTGAATGTACAAAAGAAAGTAGGTGTCCCCAGCTGTCGAATCATGGCCTGTAGATCTCGCAACGTCTTCTCCCAATAGGCTGGAGAGCCTCTCAGGGGCTGCATGAATCGTGTGGCATCCCTGTTGTGAACAAGTCTCTCAACCTCATCGGAATCCTGAAGCATCCTATTGGAGATTCTTCGGCCATCTTTAGTAATGGGTTTACCTTTTCGAAGTTGAATGGACATGCTGTTTCTTGCCAGTTGCGTTTCTGTCACAAATTGTGCAAAGAAAAGGTAGCTTTGATCCCTTGCAAATCGGGCATCAACACAAAACAATCTGACGTTGAAGTACATGCTAGGAGAAACTGCTGTCTGCCTTGCCTCGTCGATTGTGTTCTCTCCTGTGGGGAACTGGACAGGGAATGCCATGGCTTCCAGTTTTGGGATTTTAAAAAATCCAACAGGCTTCTTTCCTTGTGCAGGTGCGATACTAAAGATCCCTTCACCGTACGACAAGATGTCATGTGCAATGTCTGGTGGCTGCATGCACGTGTCCAATGTAAGACCGGGGCGAAGTTCATCCTTTTCCTCCACACTGACATGTTGCTCCTCGTGCTCAGCAGTGCCAACTTCTTGGTTATCCTCTGCTGCATCAATGTCTTCGTCAAACTGATCTTCAGATACCTCAGGCTCTTGTATGGAGATATCCTTGTACTCAGAATGCACTTCCTTCAGCTTGGATAAAGCTGCCAGTACGCTGTGCATATTTACAGTATGGAAGTGCTGGTATCCTTTAAAACTGACATGTCTCTTTAGCTTGACTTGTAGGAGCTGGGACTCGCTTCTTGGTCTTGGCAGAGAGTTGACAGTGTTCTCCACCTCCGAAGGCACACACACAACAGCACCGTGAACTGCTCTCTGTTGTCCTTTGGGCAGTGCAACTATTTTTGCGAAAGGTAAAATTTTTGCAATAAGCTGACGTTCCAGCACATTTAGCTCAGCCAATTCTGCAGGGATAGGTGGCAGTTCAAGCTTGTTTACTGCTGCAATTGAAGGCATGCGTCCTCTTTTCAGATGGCTGTCACATGTGTGGCAGATCCATTCACGTCTTCTCTCTTCTGGAACGGTGCAATCATCTGAGCAGACACTGTCGCAAGTATGCACATACTTCCTTGTCAAGCAAAATGATGAAAGTTGAACATCTTTTTCATAATTCGATCCATCACAGGCCTTGACTTGGTCTGGAAAGAGGACTCTGTGGCAGACTGTGCAGACGTATGTAGGACCTTGCTGGATTTTAGACCGGAATGCATGAATTGCACTTTCCATCACTTTACTGACCAAAGGCTGGGGTGTTTCCAAGCTGGAGCGGATGCACATCTTGTATTTCCTTTTAATCCTCAGTGCACATTGCAACTGATGAATACGTGTAGTGTTATTAGGAAGCTTCTGTTTCTTATGGAGGGTACATTGGAGAATGTGATGTGCTCTGAACTCAGAATCATTTCCATATCTCCTCATCATGTATTCCTTCATTTTTTTCTGGAAAGCAGTATCAGTACTGTACCTGCTGACCATGTGTGCTCTTTTTTTTGCCTGGAAGATGGTGTCGTAACTGTACCTCCTAGTCATGTATTCTTTCTTCTTTGACTTTACAACTGGATCTGTGGTATACCTCTTAGCCATGTATTCCTTCTTCTTTGACTGTACAACTGGATCTGTGGTATACCTCCTAGCCATGTATTCTTTCTTCTTTGACAGAACAATCTCATCTTTGTACCGTCTATTACTGCAGTCTTTCTTTTTGTTTCTAAAATGAGCATCCTGGCTGTACTTTTCCCTAACAGCTTCTTTTTTGTTTGTCCGAAACTGTAAACAGGCGGCATACCGGTCCCTTTCATTATCTCTTTGTTTGTGTTTTTTCATTGCATAGGATGCAGTGGTGTTCTTGGATTTTCTAGATTTGAATTTTTCAGTTGTTTTTCGCATTTCTCTTCTTCTTCTGGACTTATTTTTTTTGGACATCATGGCTTTGTTTTCTTGGGCTATACCATTTTGGACGTCAATATTTTCTTCTGGTTCAGGTAGAACTGAAATTACTTGTGAAAATTGAGCACAAGTTGAGAGTAAAGGCTGTTGGCCAGCCTGTTGCTCTGTTTCAAAAGAGACCGGCATGAATTCATAGTTTTCATTATCAGGGCATTTCCCAAAAAGCTGCAGAATTTGGTCAGTCATGTCACTTAGTAGGGGAAAAGTTAACATCACAGCAGTTCCACAACCAGTACAATCAGGTAATCCTTTTGCAGTCCTTGAATGTGGATCAAAGAATCCATATCTGCCTGATCCATCTCTAAACACTGCAATACATTGTCGAGAAACTATTAAAAGTGCGTGAGTGACATCTGCTGTGAGACACTGCAGTCTTTTGGCAAGAGGCAAAAACCAATTTTCCATATCAGGGGCACTTCTGGCTCGAAGAAATCCAAGTTTGACTTCAGACTTGTGGACATTGTATGTTTGGTTAAATGTTGTAAGTTTAGAAGGTACTTCCTCCATAGATAGATGGTTCTGACGGAATCTTCTTTCAGCGATAAGCTGCATTTTAGTGCTGACATACAAAGCATCCCCCTCCTCTAAAACTCTATCAAGATCGGATATCTTAAACTGAAGCCCTGCACTCTGACTGGCCAAGAATGTCAGTGATACACATGTGCACTGGTGATTTCTGGAGAACTCGTCATATCTAACATCATCCTGACAATGAGACGCTTGCACTGACACAAATGTGGTTGCATTGCCACAACTTTCTGCATGTTGGCTCACAGAAAAGGAATTGACAGCAGCACTGGTACTGGCCTGTTCAACCTGTAAAAATAATGTAATATAAAAACTGCTAGTCAAGTTTGTATTTTTACAATCAGTGAGAAAATGTGAAGAACACTGTTGAACTTCTAGCAAAATATCAATATGTAATATTATAACAATAATAAATAATAATACATAAAATAATATAATAATAAATGAATATATTTAATTATAATGTAGGGCCGGGCAATTTTTACAGTTAATTCGAAATTACATTTTAAGACGATAAATTGTTTTATTAAATCGAGGTATCGCAATTTTTTCTGTATAAAAATATTGGATACATTGTAATTTCACCAAAGCGCTTTGGTTCACTCTCTGTATACTCTGCCTGACTGCCTGTCTGGGTTTCAATCATGGTAGTGACGGACTGAACACAGAGACTGGACAGCCTATTATCACCCAATGCACGAAGTACAATAAATAAATAATTTTATATTAGACGCACATCTGGCTTTACAGTTTCCATGTTCAGTCTTTTACTTCCACTTTAAGAAATAAGCAGCAGCATTACAACCTGTCATTCAATCAGAAGACAAAGTGAAAGCAGAGCTAAAAGCCAGTCTTTCCTAGGCTTAGCTAAACTTGCAAAAAATAACTGCAATTTTGTAATATTCCTAATCCCATTTTTAAAATAAAAAAGCTAATTATTTTATCATTACATTTATAGGTGACTGCTTTAACTCTACAAATTAGATATACAGTCAGTTTTCAGTAGTACCTCTTTAATGCTGGAAATGGTGGTTTCTACATCTTGAAGGTCTACCTTTCTCCAGCGCAATTTCTGAGCCTGAGATCTCTTCCCTTTTCGTGGCATCCTTTAACAAAAAAGTTAAAAATAAAACACAAGTCTAAAAGAAACAAATACACATATATATGTTAGTGGTGTAATGGGTCACAAATCTCACAGCTCAGATCACACTTCAATTTCTGAGTCACAGATCGGACCATTTTTCAGATCAACAAAAAACAAATTACATTTGCTTCCTTTTTTTGTTTATGTAGGGGGAAAACAGACCATTAATTCGCAGGAGAAAGAACATACCCCTTAACTGTTTCTCTGGGTTTACAATTAGGCCTATAGTTATGCATTTCAGTAAACCAATTCTTGTTTCACTCTAAACTACTTTTACACTTTTTTGTATTTCCAGACATGTCAGTACTTATATTTTCACAATAACAAATGCTTTTTAAAAGATTTAAGGAATAAATAATCCGTGGAATAACACTTTTCAGACACACCAAACTAAAATTCTTTACATGTGTGGAAAATAAACTTAATTAAATGTACAGAAAAGGTGTTACATCAAAGTACTTTTTAGGATATGAGGTGACTTTTGCCACAATACGAGACATTTAGAAAAGCAAACTAAACATTTTTTCTTTGGCACATACTTTAAAACTTCCCCCGATGAAAGCACTGCAGAACCTGACAAGATGAAAACCAGTAGTATCTGAAGAATCCGGAATATCTGACGAGTCTCTCTGAAAAAGGGACAAAAAAAAAAATAACATTAATGAAAATTAATGTCAACTATGCATTACCTTCTTTCCATGTTACACATCATCACTTATCAATAATATGCTTAATCTGTATATAAAATAAATAGTTAGGGATACATCAAAAGCATTTATCTATTTTTTAAAGGAGCCAATTTGCGACAAATATACTATCAGAGTCATTTGCAAAAGATTCTCGGAAAAGTGATGTATGGGGGAAAACAGGAAGAAGAACAGACACCTTAACTGGTGCTCTGGGTTTACAATTTAGACCTATAGTTATGCATTTCAGTAAACCAATTTCAGTAACCTTTTTTTTTGTATTTCCAGGCAAGTCTGTACTTATTTTTACAAAAAAAAAAAAAAAAAAAAAAAAAAAAAATCAATATTCCGTGGAATAACACTTTTCAGACACACCAAACTAAAATTATTTACATGTTGAAAATAAACTAAATTAAATGTACAGAAATGATGTTACATCAAAGTACTTTTTAGGATATGAGGTGACTTTTGCCACATTACGAGACATTTAGAAAGCAAACTAAATGTTTTTTTCTTTGGCACATACTTTAAAACTTCCCCCGATGTAAGCACTGCAGAACTTGAGAAAATGAAACCTGTAGTATCTGGAAGAAAACAGAGGTTAGCAACTATAGAAGACAGTACAGTGTGTAATTTAATTTATTTTTTTTTTTTAAACAAACAAAAAAAAAAAAAGTTAAGGAAAAAAAAATGCAGAAAAAAAAAAGAAAATATAAATTACAAAATTCTAAGTTTATTAAAACAAAAGAAACGTAATCCCTGTAAATATGGAGAGCACTGAAAAATAAAACAACAGAAGTAGTTGTTTTATTTTTCACAAGAAACCTGAAAAATAAAGAAAATAGAACAAATTAGGTCAAAGCAACAACTATTGTTTTCTCAATTTTTGAAATAAAAATGTTATCCAACACTCACCAAGATGCAAAGTGCAGTGAAGAATCTGGAATATCTGGTGAGTCTCTCTGAAAAAGGGACAAAAATAACTTTAATGAAAATTAATGTCAACTATGCATTACCTTCTCTCCATGTTAAACATCACTTATCAATAACATAGTTAATCTGTGAATAAAATAAATTGTTAGGGATATATCAAAAGCATGTATCTATTTTTTAAAGGAGTCAATTTGCGACAAACATACTATCAGAGTCATTTGCAAAAGATTCTCGGAAAAGTGATGTAGGGGGAAAACAGACCCCTTAACTGTTTCTCTGGCTTTACAATTTAGACCTGTAGTTATGCATTTCAGTAAACCAATTCTTGTTTTTTTTTTCAAGACATGTTTGTACTGGATTTTACACAATACAAATGTTTTTTTTTTTTTTGTTTGTTTGTTTGTTTAAGAAATCGATATTCCATGGAATAACACTTTTCAGACACACCAAAAAAAAAAAAAAAAAAAAAAAAAGTGTTACTCAGACCAACTGTACTTTACTTTCCTTGAAAAAAAAAAAAGTTAAAATAGAATAATTTATAAGGGATAATTCCCCCCAAAATAAACAATTGACTCACTTTTATGCATTTACTAACAATGAAGTGGTTACAAACCTTTATGACTAACTTTATTCTGTTGAATACTAAAGATATTTTGGAGGGAAAAAAAGCAAAAATCGGAGCAACACTAGACTTCCATAGTACATAGGAAAAATAAATACTATGGAAGTAAATGGTTACAGGTTCCCAGCTTTCTTGAAAGTATTTTTTTGCTCAACAGAAGAATGTATGAAACACATAAAGGGTGAGTAAATGACAGAACTTTCAGTTTTGAGTGAACCATCCCTTTAACTCAAGCCCATAACTAACAAATCTGGAGAAACAGGATGTTTGCTCACTTAATTTCCCCCCTTATAGTAGTGGTCTGATAAATGTATGAAATTAATGTTATCTTAAAAACTGATTACATTCCAAAAAGTGAGTTTAACTGCTGCAAAAAGCCAGAATTATTATTATTATTAATTATTATAGAATTAATTATTCAATCATTACCTGACACAGGATGGATAGGCTGGTGAAAGTTCTAAAAAGATAAAAGTAGAAACAATCATGTCGCATAAAAAGCACATTTGTACTAGGGAAATGACTATTGTATTTTAATGTCAATTACATAAATTCTATCTGCAATATTAAATAAACATGTATAAAACCTGTACATTTAGATTGTGTAACATTTTTTATATTGATTTCACGACATTCGCAGTGCACTTTCAATGCTTTCTATACACAATTTTAGATTTTACTTCCCAGCACAAAAATTCTAGCAAAAGAATGTATAGTTTATACATTTACATGTCATTTGTTCGTTTATTTTACCTGCTGAAAGAAAACACTGTTCTTGAAACAAGGCTAACCTACATGCACAGGACAAGAGCATTTACAACAAATAAACTAATGTAATAAATATAATTTCGCTTGCTTTTTTAGCGCTGTCGAATAAGTTCTTAAACACCTATAATCGGTCATTATGTTCCCACACGCAACAGAAAGGGCTGCGATTCTTCTCGACTGCGGTTACCGCGGCTCGAGT
Source organism: Danio rerio (assembly GCF_052040795.2). Classification (NCBI taxonomy): domain Eukaryota; kingdom Metazoa; phylum Chordata; class Actinopteri; order Cypriniformes; family Danionidae; genus Danio; species Danio rerio. The sequence goes on from NC_141035.1 coordinate 32,266,417, forward strand.
TATTCATCGGAGTGACGGTGATACGGACAAACGGCCACGGTTAAAGTCTTAAATGCGCGGATATCACAGCTGATTCATGATAAACGCGGTAAAGAAAACTCCAGCTGCAGGGTAACATGCTCATGTGTGTCTAACCACAAGACTCACTGTAATAGCCGAGAGGACACGTTACCTTAAGCAAGCAGGTCAAATGTCTAACACACACACACACACACACACACACACACACACACACACACACACCGTCTCGCTCTCAGCTTCAGTACAGCCGCGGGCCGCGGGAATGCAGACCTGTAGCTCACAGCTCTCATTTCATGTCCATATCAGTGAAATACAGGCTCGTGGGTTCTGCTGTAACGGTCAGCTGCTGATTAAGTACGTTGACGATAGTTAGTAGCATGTTTTAATGGGCCGCCCTCGCCACAGTAACGTTATTTATCGAAATAATCGCAGCTTTTGCGACTTGAATCGTAATTCTTCTAATCGCGACTTCAGTTTAAAATTTATTAGAGTATAACGTGACTGTACGTGATAAAGCAGCCTGCATAAAGTTAAGATCTAACCGTGAGTACAACGGCTTCAGCCTGAATTATTATGCACACCTGAAATCCCACTAAAGGACATGAATGGCTACTTTTACATCCACTACAAGCAACAACAATCTATACTTTTTAATATACATGTTTTAATTGAACGTGAAACAGCAATTATAAGAGCAAACCTCTAAAACAACCTACTCACCGCAGAAAGTTCTGGAACCTGAAGACGGCTCATCATCGTTGGCCAATAGAAGGCAAGGCACAGCCAATCAACCTGCAGAATTAAGATTTTCTCCATTTATGGAGAGGACCACACCCGTTTTCAAGTGTGACTTTTTAGTGCCTAACTAAAAAAAGAGTGCATTTTATATATATATATATATATATATATATATATATATATATATATATATATATATATATATATATATATATATATATATATATAACACAGGTAAATTAATTGTAATAATAACAACTCAGAGACATTGTTTACCATGTTCCATTTTGAATCTAGCCATCTTTAAGTATTATAGTAAATAAAAATGTCTGAATTAAAATAATTTTTCTGTGTGTGTGTGTGTGTGTGTGAATGATGATGTAACTATCATTTCACCCCAAACAGCGGCACCTTACTGAATATTAATTAATATTAATGATGATTACACCTGCTTAATAAAAATCTGATGATTCACTACATTAATAAATCTGACATAACTTGATCAGAAATCTAAAAAGAGGAGAAAGAGTAGGGTAAAAAAAAAAAAAAAGTAGACATCAATAGCAGTGCAATAGTTATTCTTTGTACCCAACACCTGTATTTAATAGCGACATCGTGGTCTAGTGATTAGCACGTTCGATTACGAAGCCAGCGACCCGCGTTCAAAGCTCACCAGGAAGAAATACGTTTTTTCATTTTTAGTGTAAAGACATATAATACTGTTTGGGTTACTTGTTACAACCATTACAAATGACTGGATATCTATATAGAATTAATGTTCTCATTTATATATAAAAATGTGAAGTTCTAAGGCACCTGTATCCTTGAAAAACGTGTTAGTGTGTTAGTGTCATTTGAAACTGAATTGGAAATAACGTTATTTTAACAAAATCAGTCGTCGACTGAAGTGGGCCGTTCTAAGGCATGAAACTCCAGAGATAAAAAGGAGCTCCACTCCGGCACTGTCTGTGTGTGTGTGTGTGTGTGTGTGTGTGTGTGTGTGTGTGTGTGTGTGTGTGTGTGTGTGTGTGTGTGTGTGTGTGTCTGTGTGTGTCTGTGTGTGTGTGTGTGTGTGTGTGTGTGTGTGTGTGTGTGTGTGTAACAGTTGGTGTTTCCTGAAAACAAGTCTGAGCAGACAAAAAACTGCTATGTTTATATTTGATTAATGTATAAATGTCTAAGACAATCACAAATCAGTGATTTACTGCATTGCTAGGTGGTTGCTAGGGTGTTTTAGTCGTTGCTAGGCACTGCTAACATGTTCTGCTAGGTGGTTGATAATTTCTTGCTAGGGTGTTGAGTAGTTGCTAGGTGGTTGCTAAGACATTGCTAGGCAGTTGCTAGGGTGTTCTGAGTGGTTGCTAGGTTGTTGCTAGAGTGTTCTAAGTGGTTGATAGGCAGTTGCCAGGGTGTTCTGAATGTTTGATAGGCAGTTGCTGAGGTGTTGCTAGGGTGTTCTGAATGGTTGCTAGGTGGTTGCTAAGGTGTTGCTAGGTGGTTGCAAGGGTATTCCGAGTGGTTGCTAAGGCATTGCTAGGTGGTTGCTAGGGTGTTCTGAGTGGTTGCTAGGTGGTTGCTAAGGTGTTGCTAGGCGGTTGCTAAGGTGTCCTAAGTGGTTGCTAAGGTGTTGCTAGGTGGTTGCTAGGGTATTCTGAGTGGTTGCTAAGGCGTTGCTAGGCGGTTGCTAAGGTGTTGCTAGACGGTTGCTAGGGTGTTCTAAATGGTTGCTGGGTGGTTGCTAAGGTGTTGCTAGGCAGTTGCTAAGGTGTCCTAAGTGGTTGCTAGGTGGTTGCTAAGGTGTTGCTAGGTGGTTGCTAGGGTATTCTGAGTGGTTGCTAAGGCGGTTGCTAGGGTGTTCTGAGTGGTTGCTAAGTGGTTGCTAGGCGGTTGCTAGGGTGTTCTAAGTGGTTGCTAAGGTGTTGCCAGGCGGTTGCTATGGTGTCCTAAGTGGTTGCTAGGTGGTTGCTAAGGCATTGCTAGGTGGTTGCTAAGGTGTCCTGAGTGGTTGCTAGGTGGTTGCTAAAGTGTTACTAGGTGGTTGCTAGGGTGTTGCTTGGCGGTTGCTAGGGTGTTATGAGTGGTTGTTAGGTGGTTGCTAAGGTGTTGCTAGGCGGTTGCTAGGGTGTTCTAAGTGGTTGCTAAGTTGTTTCTAGGCGGTTGCTAAGGTGTCCTAAGTGGTTGGTAGGTGGTTGCTAAGGTGTTGCTAGGTGGTTGCTAGGGTATTCTAAGTGGTTGCTAAGGCATTGCTAGGCGGTTGCTAGGGTGTCCTAAGTGGTTGCTAGGTGGTTGCTAAGGTGTTGCTAGGTGGTTGCTAGGGTGTTCTGAGTGGTTGCTAGGTTGTTGCTAGGGTGTTCTGAGTGGTTGCTAGGTGGTTGCTAAGGTGTTGCTAGGTGGTTGCTAAGGTGTCCTAAGTGGTTGATAGGTGGTTGCTAAGGTGTTGCTAGGCGGATGCTAGGGTCTTCTGAGTGGTTGCTAGGTGGTTGCTAAGGTGTTGCTAGGTGGTTAGTAAGGTGTCCTAAGTGGTTGCTAGGTGGTTGCTAAGGTGTTGCTAGGTGGTTGCTAGGGTATTCTGAGTGGTTGGTAAGGCATTGCTATGCGGTTGCTAGGGTGTCCTGAATGGTTGCTAGGCCCTTACTAAGACGTTACTAGGCGGTTGCTAAGGTGTCCTAAGTGGTTGCTAGGTGGTTGCTAAGGTGTTGCTAGGCGGTTGCTAAGATGTCCTAAGTGGTTGCTAGGTGGTTGCTAAGGTGTTGCTAGGCGGTTGCTAAGGTGTCCTAAGTGGTTGCTAAGGTGTTGCTAGGTGGTTGCTAGGGTATTCTAAGTGGTTGCTAAGGCGTTGCTAGGCGGTTGCTAGGGTGTCCTAAGTGGTTGCTAGGTGGTTGCTAAGGCGTTGCTAGGCGGTTGCTAGGGTGTTCTGAGTGGTTGCTAGGTGGTTGCTAAGGTGTTGCTAGGCGGTTGCTAAGGTGTCCTAAGTGGTTTTTAGGTGGTTGCTAAGGCGTTGCTAGGCGGTTGCTAGGGTGTCCTGAGTGGTCGCTAGGCCCTTACTAAGGCGTTACTAGGCGGTTGCTAGGTGGTTGCTAGGCGGTTGCTAGGGTAATTTGGGTGGTTGCTAGGCAGTTGCTAGGGTACCCTGGGTGGTTACTAGGCAAGCCTCACATACATGCCTGATGAAATATTTATACTTAGTGAGCATTTCTAGGAAGTTACAGTACTTGGCTAGTCAATATTAGCATGTAGCTAGTCACTGCTAGCATGTGTAGCATATAGGAAGTTCCGTTTGCTAGCATGAGTCAAACGAGCCAATCCCCAAGTCTCTACGATGTTCTGATGCCGAGATATAGCTGTTGATTAATGGTTGCTAGGGTACTCTGTTTTGTTGCTATGGGCGAGGTTACAGAGTGAACTTGAATGTGGTTGGCTGTCCAAGTCAAATGAGCCAACCCCCAAGTCAATAGGACACTGCTAAGCAAAGAAATGCATGTAGGCCAGTATTAAAGGCAGTCTATGGGACCAGTTTGGGGGCGTGGCTTGTGAGCTTCATTATCATATTGAGATGCTCATTGGTTGTCTGAGTCAGATGAGCCATCCCAGAAGTCAATAGGACACTGCTAAGCAAAGATATGCATCCAGCCCTATTATAATAGAAGTCAATGGGATCAGTTTGGGGGCGTGGCTTGTGAGCTTCATTATCATATTGTGATGCTGATTGGTTGCCTGAGTCAAATGAGCCCACCCCCATGTCTCTATGACACTCCTATGTAATGTTATAGATGTGTGACCTTTATAATGGAAGTCAATGGGATGTGCAATGGGACATCCCACTCCATGTTAAGTCAATGGGGCAGTTATTAAGGGTCTTTAAGTGGTTTGGGGGGGCGTGGCTTGTGAGCTTCAAAATCATATTGAGATGCTGATTGGTTGCCTCAGTCAAGTAAGGCAACCCCCAAGTCTGTATGACACTGCTATGTAATGTGATTGACATGTGAGTCAAGAAATGAATGGGAGTCAATGGGCAATGTAAAGTCAATGGGGACCCCTTTGGGACGTCCTAGCACCCCAGGGGTACAACTTATACCCCCTTTTGGGGTATGTTCTCATACAGGCTGCAACCCCCTACAGATGTTGCGAATCCCATATTTCTACGAAATTCACACTTGGCGCTATAACGCTTTAAAGGTCGTCCCATTTCGCGGGGGCGTTAGTGCTGTTCTAGAAAAATGAATGGGAGTCAATGGGGACAATGTAAGTCAATGGGAGAGCTTTGGGACGTCCTAGAGCCCCAGGGGTGAAACTTTTACCCCATTGCGAGGTATGTTCTCATTTAGGCTGCAACCCCCTACAGATGCTGTGAATCTCATATTTCTATGAAATTCACACTCGGCGCTGTGATTCGTCAAAGTTCGGCTCAATGTTAAGTCTATGGGATTTTTGGGGGGGTTTTTTGGCCCCTGCGGGGCCAAAAAACCCCCCACCCCTTATAAAAGTCATAGCACACCATTCCCGATAAGACCGCACGATTTGAGCCCACTTTCAAGGGTCTGGGACGAAAGCTGCGGGACTAGTTACGCGCCGAAAAATGGTACGGAAGAAGGAAGAAGAAGAACTAGAATTGTACATTTCCTAAAGGAAATGTGAATGGGGTTTGCGTGGCAAATCGATGGGGTACAAAATGGTACTAAACTGGGCAAAATAGCAAGAAATGCGTAAATGCGGAGAAATGTATTTGTTTTGGTAGCTAGGGTGTTTTGAATGGTTGCTAGGGTGTTCTGAGTGGTTGCTAGGTGGTTGCTAAGGTGTTGCTAGGCGGTTGCTAGGGTGTCCTGAGTGGTTGCTAGGTGGTTGCTAAGGTGTTGCTAGGCAGTTGCTAGGGTGTCCTGAGTGGTTGCTAGGTGGTTGCTAGGCGGTTGCTAAGGTATCCTAAGTGGTTGCTAGGTGGTTGCTAAGGTGTTGCTAGGTGGTTGCTAGGGTATTCTAAGTGGTTGCTAAGGCGTTGCTAGGCGGTTGCTAGGGTGTCCTGAGTGGTTGCTAGGTGGTTGCTAAGGTGTTGCTAGGTGGTTGCTAGGGTGTTCTGAGTGGTTGCTAAGTTGTTGCTAGGCGGTTGCTAGGGTATTCTGAGTGGTTGCTAGGTGGTTGCTAAGGTGTTGCTAGGCGGTTGCTAGAGTGTTCTGAGTGGTTGCTAGGTGGTTGCTAAGGTGTTGCTAGGTGGTTGCTAGGGTATTCTAAGTGGTTGCTAAGGCGTTGCTAGGCGGTTGCTAGGGTGTCCTGAGTGGTCGCTAGGCCCTTACTAAGGCGTTACTAGGCGGTTGCTAGGTGGTTGCTAGGCAGTTGCTAGGGTAATTTGGGTGGTTGCTAGGCGGTTGCTAGGGTACCCTAGGTGGTTACTAGGCAAGCCTCACATACATGCCTGATGAAATATTTATACTTAGTGAGCATTTCTAGCAAGTTACAGTACTTGGCTAGTCAATATTAGCATGTAGCTAGTCACTGCTAGCATGTGTAGCATACAGGAAGTTTCCGTTTGCTAGCATGAGTGAAACGAGCCAATCCCCAAGTCTCTACGATGTTCCGATGCTGAGATATAGCTGTTGATGAATGGTTGCTAGGGTACTCTGTTTTGTTGCTATGGGCGAGGTTACAGAGTGAACTCTAATGTGGTTGGCTGTCCAAGTCAAATGAGCCAACCCCCAAGTCAATAGGACACTGCAAAGCAAAGATATGCATGTAGGCCTATTTTAATGGAAGTCTATGGGACCAATTTGGGGGCGTGGCTTGTAAACTTCATTATCATATCGAGATGCTCATTGGTTGTCTGAGTCAGATGAGCCATCCCCCAAGTCAATAGGACACTGCTAAGCAAAGATATGCATGTAGGCCAGTTATAATGGCAGTCTATGGGACCAGTTTGGGGGCGTGGCTTGTGAGCTTCATTACCATATTGAGATGCTCATTGGTTGTCTGGGTCCAATGAGCCAACCCCTAAGCCTGGGGTACAATGTATTTGTTTTGGTAGCTAGGGTGTTCTGAATGGTTGCTAGGGTGTTCTGAGTGGTTGCTAGGTGGTTGCTAAGGTGTCCTAAGTGGTTGCTATGTGGTTGCTAAGGTGTTGCTAGGCGGTTGCTAGGGTATTCTGAGTGGTTGCTAGGTGGTTGCTAAGGTGTTGCTATGCGGTTGCTAAGGTGTCCTAAGTGGTTGCTAGGTGGTTGCTAAGGTGTTGCTAGGTGGTTGCTAGGGTATTCTAAGTGGTTGCTAAGGCGTTGCTAGGCGGTTGCTAGGGTGTCCTGGGTGGTTGCTAGGTGGTTGCTAAGGTGTTGCTAGGCGGTTGCTAAGGTGTCCTAAGTGGTTGCTAAGGTGTTGCCAGGTGGTTGCTAGGGTATTCTAAGTGGTTGCTAAGGCGTTGCTAGGCGGTTGCTAGGGTGTCCTGAGTGGTTGCTAGGTGGTTGCTAAGGTGTTGCTAGGCGGTTGCTAAGGTGTCCTAAGTGGTTGCTAGGTGGTTGCTAAGGTGTTGCTAGGTGGTTGCTAGGGTATTCTAAGTGGTTGCTAGGCGGTTGCTAGGGTGTCCTGAGTGGTTGCTAGGTGGTTGCTAAGGTGTTGCTAGGTGGTTGCTAGGGTGTCCTAAGTGGTTGCTAGGTGGTTGCTAAGGTGTTGCTAGGTGGTTGCTAGGGTGTTCTGAGTGGTTGCTAGGCGGTTGCTAGGGTGTTCTGAGTGGTTGCTAGGTGGTTGCCAAGGTGTTGCTAGGCGGTTGCTAAGGTGTCCTAAGTGGTTGCTAGGTGGTTGCTAAGGTGTTGCTAGGTGGTTGCTAGGGTATTCTGAGTGGTTGCTAAGGCGTTGCTAGGCGGTTGCTAGGGTGTCCTGAGTGGTCGCTAGGCCCTTACTAAGGCGTTACTAGGCGGTTGCTAGGTGGTTGCTAGGCGGTTGCTAGGGTAATTTGGGTGGTTGCTAGGCAGTTGCTAGGGTACCCTGGGTGGTTACTAGGCAAGCCTCACATACATGCCTGATGAAATATTTATACTTAGTAAGCATTTCTAGCAAGTTACAGTACATGGCTAGTCAATATTAGCATGTAGCTAGTCACTGCTAGCATGTGTAGCATATAGAAAGTTCCGTTTGCTAGCATGAGTCAAACGAGCCAATCCCCAAGTCTCTACGATGTTCCGATGCTGAGATATAGCTGTTGATGAACGGTTGCTAGGGTACTCTGTTTTGTTGCTATGGGCGAGGTTACAGAGTGAACTTGAATGTGGTTGGCTGTCCAAGTCAAATGAGCCAACCCCCAAGTCAATAGGACACTGCTAAGCAAAGATATGCATGTAGAGCAGTTATAATGGCAGTCTATGGGACCAGTTTGGGGGCGTGGCTTGTGAGCTTCATTATCATATTGAGATGCTCATTGGTTGTCTGAGTCAGATGAGCCATCCCCCAAGTCAATAGGACACTGCTAAGCAAAGATATGCATGAAGGCCAGTTATAAAGGCAGTCTATGGGACCAGTTTGGGGGCGTGGCTTGTGAGCTTCATTAACATATTGAAAAGCTCATTGGTTGTCTGAGTCCAATGAGCCAACCCCTAAGTCTATAGGACACTGTTATGCAAAGATATGCATGTAGACCAGTTAAAATGGCAGTGAATGGAACACTTATTAAGGGTATTTAAATGGATTTGTGGGCGTGGCTTAAGAGCTTCATTATTATATTGAAATGCTGATTGGTTGTCTGAGTCAAATGAGCCTTCCCCCAAGTCTGTATGACAGTGCTATGCAAAGATATGCATCTAGCCTTATTATAATAGAAGTCAATGGGACCAATTTGGGGGCGTGGCTTGTGAGCATCATTATCATATAGTGATGCTGATTGGTTGCCTGAGTCAAATGAGCCCACCCCCATTTCTCTATGACACTCCTATGTAATGTTATTGATGTGTAACATTTATAATGGAAGTCAATGGGATCTGCAATGGGACATCCCACCCCATGTTAAGTCAATGGGGCACTTATTAGGGGTCTTTAAATGGTTTGGGGGGGCGTGGCTTGTGAGCTTCAAAATCATATTGAGATGCTGATTGGTTGCCTCAGTTAAGTAAGCCAACCCCCAAGTCTGTATGACACTGCTATGTACTGTGATTGACATGTGAGTCAAGAAATGAATAGGAGTCAATGGGCAATGTAAAGTCAATGGGGACCCGTTTGGGACGTCCTAGCACCCCAGGGGTACAACTTATACCCCTTTTTGGGGTATGTTCTCATACAGGCTGCAACCCCCTACAGATGTTGCGAATCCCATATTTCTACGAATTTCACACTTGGCGCTATAACGCTTTAAAGGTCGTCCCATTTCGCGGCGCGTTTAGTGCTCTTCTAGAAAAATGAATGGGAGTCAATGGGCCAATGTAAGTCAATGGGAGCACTTTGGGACGTCCTAGAGCCCCAGGGGTGCAACTTATACCCCCTTGCGGGGTATGTTCTCACTTAGGCTGCAACCCCCTACAGATGCTGTAAATCCCATATTTCTATGAATTTCACACTTGGCGCTATAATCTGTCAAAGTTGGGCGTAATGTTGAGTCAATGCGTTTTGGGGGGTGGTTTTGGGGCCCCTGCGGGGCCCCAAAACCACCCACCCCTTATAAAAGTCATAGCACACCATTCCCGATAAAGCCGCACGATTTGAGCCCACTTTCAAGGGTCTGGGACGAAAGCTGCGGGACTAGTTACGCGCCGAAAAAGTGTACGGAAGAAGAAGAAGAAGAAGAAGAAGACAGAATAATAAACCACAATAGTAAGAATGGACTTTGCCTATGGCAAACCCCATTAATAATAAGCCAGCACAATAGTAAGAATGGACTTTGCCTATGGCAAACCCCATTAATAATAAACGGAGCAATTCCAATAGGGCCTACGCACCGTTTCGGTGCTCGGTCCCTAATAATAAACAGAGCAATTCCAATAGGGCCTACGCACCGTTTCGGTGCTCGGTCCCTAAATAGCCAAGACTGGAATGATCATTCAGTTATATACTAACTGCTGCTTCCCTGAACATCAATAAAAGACTTATTGCACATTGAGTACTGTACCATTTAGGCACACAGATGGCAATAAACTAACCCATATTGTCTCAAGTGAGGGTGTGTGATATTTCTCTCCAAATTTGAGTTTTTATTTTTGATAACTGCAATTAATATTTTGCCAAAAGTAATTTGTGGCTGGTTTACACCTGTCATAGATGAATAAATATGACTGTAAAACTGCCAGTAGATGGCGACAAGTCTCTGTTTTAATGAGTGATCCACTGAATCATTCAAAGGATTCTTTCAAAACTGCTGAACTAAGCAAGATTTCATAAATTTATTATTACCCTGGTTTTCTTCCTTACATGATGCAAATGTTTTCAAAGTTCGGAAAAAAATAAATATATTTCAAATGTGAAGTAGGTGCATTTCCATCAAGTTGTTAGAGTGGCTGACTGTAGTATTGGTAACTTAGTAACCAACAGTAAACAAAGCAAGCATAATGTAGACGGGTCGTGTGGGTGTATTATTTGCTACATCTGAGTTTAATTGGCAAATCAGTTTCAGTCACCCATTTAGGACTTTATATGCAAAAATAGGCATTTCCATCACTCATTTCTCATGCGATACTTAACCCAGCTAACGACTAGGGCTGGGCGATAAGTCAAAAATGCTATCTCGATAATTATTTCCCATATTGAACAATAACTATATATATTTCAATATGAGTTGTTAATGCTTCCAGATTTAAGAGGACCCCGACAATGACTGAAGCCACAAAAATTAGAGGGTCCATCAAACGACATAACTTATTTTGGGATGATGAATATTCAGTGGCTGAAAATCTCTAATATCAACACACTTTTAGATTCTCGTTGTACATTTATGCTGTGTGATTGGCTTTTAGACCAATATAGAGTAAAAAAGTCCAGAGCTTATCAGTGTTATTGACAAAGTTTAATTGGATTTGATTGGATATAATATTGTTTATCGGCCCAGCCCTACTATTGACTCAAATGATTTATTCAGGAATCATTCATGAAATGTCAGAATAACTTTGAGGTGCATAAATGTTCTGCTTTAAACTATTTTACTGTGTTTGAAAAACAAAACTGACAATATTGTGTCTAAAATGTCACTTAATATTTACTTATTTTTTAACTGTTGCTAAATCAATATCGCATTTAAGTTGACGTTTCAAAAACAAACTGCACCCTTGCTTTAGTGATATCAGTTAATCATATGATTACTTATACATAACAAATCCAGTGTGTTTGTTTACTTTTTTTCTTCCTCAAAGTGACTGACATGATAATGCACAATCACAATAATGCTTGCACATTATCAAAACCTCAGTTTTGATATTATATTATATAATATAATATAATAAATATCGCACACCCCAAAACAGACACTTGCTCTGGATACAGTAGAAAAGCATCTCCTTGATGCTATTGATATAATGAAGAACTAAATAAATACTCTGCGTCTGTTCTGAAGACCACATCTTCACATAACTGCTGCGTTGGTCTTGATTAACTCTGAAACTAATGCATTTGAGGAAGCAAAGACATGAGGAAGCAATGTCACTCAACCATCTTTTGGTTTGCTGGCACAAAGCAGTCATATGACAAATAAAAGATCAACTAAAGTTAGTCTTGCGAAGATGTCTATTGGGAATTTCAATTGCACTGACTTGAAGAGGCCAAGAACCACCCATAATGCCTGCCTGAATGGCCACACCGGTCACCACTGCCAAGTCCGGGTCCACTGACGTGTTCGGCTCCTTTCCGAAATATTGACTGATGAGCTGCCGGATCCGAGGGATCCGCGTAGACCCTCCAACCAGGACAATCTCATCCACCTCCTGCTTGTCCAGATGGCCCTCGACGAGGACGGTCTCGATGGGAGCCAGGATCTTCTGGAAGAGGTCGGCATTGAGCTCCTCAAATGTCTCCCTGGTCAGCTTCTCCTCAAACAGGACTTTCTCCTCTTGCGCTCCGCTGGCTCCTGTCATCTGGAGGTACAGAGGAACTCGGAGGTGAACGTGAGGTTCTTGGGTGAGGTTAAGTTTGGCGGCCTCTACAGCCTGTCGGAGGAGATGGATGTCTTCTTTAAGAGTAGGGGGAACGCCATATTGCTGCCGAACTCGCTCTGTGGTGTACTGGAGCAAACGCTGGGTGAAGTCCTGCCCTCCGAGCTGGTTATTACCTGTGGAGATTAAGTGTTAATTATGGGGCCAAACAGGTGGGTTGTGCTCATGGGGCCAGTTGCACCAGCAGTGTGCAAGTTAAAACGTAGCTTAGTTGTGGCTTAAAGTGACACTAAGTTACAACTTACACATTACTAAATATGTTGCACCACCTAACTTAGATTGAATGTAACGCAACGATCCAACTAAATATTTTTACGGCAGAAAAGAGATGACTAGTTTCCATTGAGGAGCTCACGATCATAATGCAGAATGATCTCTCTCTACTCACAGCTGTCATATCTTCCCAAATCTCACATTTTTTTCAGTTTGTATTTTCTAGTTTTTTTCGGTTTGTATTTTCTATTAATTTGTATTTCTATTTATTTTAATTTTCTATGAAGGACTGTTTTGTGTTTGTTGTATCCATCAATTAAAAGTCCTGGGCTGCATCCGAAACCGCATACTTCCATACTATATAGTACGCTAAAATCAGTATGCGAGCCAGGTAGTATGTCCGAATTCATAGAATTCGAAAATCAGTATGCGAGAAGTACCCGGATGACTTATAACTTCCGGCGAGATTCTAGAGTGCGCACCCCATGCATGATGCGCTATCCCATGATGCCCCGCGAGCGAATTCATGATTGGGAGTAAAGCGACGCAATTGACGCAGGTTGGTCACGTGACCATGACAAAATGGCGGATGTAGTACGTCCGAATTCCATTCATACTTTTCACATTCATACTGTATAGAACGTACTTTTGTAACAGCCGAGTAGTACGTTTAAATTCAAATGCAAAACCTACAGAGTAGTAGGCAGTTTCGGACGCAGCCCAGCTCTTTTCTCTTCAACATGTAAGATATAAAAAAAAAAAAAAAAAAAACAAGTTTAGATAACTTTGTGTATGGCTCGTGAATCAGGTATGCGTGTCATCTGTTATAGTGACTGACAGTATCGTACTATAAAACTGTAACTTGTCATTTAATTTTCATAGGACAGTTATATATAGATACATTAGTTGCAGAATTTTAAAGCAGTTTAATGATTTAAATACTTTTTGTTGGATATTACATCATTCAAGCAACTACGCATGACTTTAAGGAGAGCTTACGACCTACTAACTACAGTTTGATTTAAGAGCATGTGGTGCAACCGAAGAAAGAACAAATTTAGTTACAAACTAGCTAGTAGTTACTAAGCCCCTATTGAGGACTTTACGTTCCAGTTTAAGAAAGAACCTACGAACAGCTGGTGCAACCCTACCCAGATGTGGTGGCATTTCTATGAGTGTCAGTTAAATGTCAATGAGACTGCGTCATCTACAAAAACATCTAATCTAAAAAGCTATTGAGGTCAAACCCCTGAGAATAATGTGACCTGTATTAAATTGTTCAACCAAAAAAAAGAGAACTTGCAGATTTTTTTTTAATTCTTATTCTGCTTAAGATTTTTGTTTTAATAGAAAATTGAAGATTTGTAGCTGAAACGGGTACCTGGTGATTCAGAAAAAAAAAATACCAGCACTAAGAGTAAAGTTGAAGCAAAGCATAATACTTGTGGCTCCTAATGATATGAGGTCTTAGGAGGTAAATTAATCTGTGTAAGAAATTGAACATTGTTAACAGCACTATTATGAATCACCAAGAACCACGGCTTCAGAAAAAAATTAATTAATTGATTAATTAAAATAAAAATATTTATATCTTTAAATTCATTAACTGACTGAACAATATACATACATGAAATTATCTTCTACAGGATTTATTACTTTTAGAAGCTAAACTCACCATTTTAAGCACAATTGTATGTTAACATTAGTAAATGAACTGTCAAATGACATGTATGTTTTGTTAACATAACTAAAGATGTTATACAAATGTATTTCTATTTTTACTTGTGTGCTTGAATGTACTTATTTAACAGACTAAAGCTTACTTTAAAACCAGGGTCGCCAGCCCTGATCCTGCAGAGCTGGCTTCCAGTGGTCTAGACAAGATACGGTCTAGCTAGGATACAGCTGCAGATACGCACATCAATAAAGCAGCATTTTTGTAACACTGTATAAGTAACAAATAATACTCTGTACAGCTACTGTTTTTACATTTCTGTGACGGTTGAGTTTAGGATTGGGGTAGGGGTAGAAATTAATATATACACAATTAAAGCTGCGGTCACCCTGCACTTTTCTCACCACAGACTTCCGTTCATATGCACGTGAAAGGGTCAGAAATGCAAGCTCGTGCGACAAGTTTCGCAGTTCGGCACATTTGAAAGTTCTAGCTTAGTGAAATCTGACCTGCAAAATCGCATCACATGAATGCGTGAGACCAATCAAAGATCACAACCTGACCTCTCTGAACAGAATTTTAAAATATGGACCAATCGCTCGCTTTTTTAAATGTATAATCATCTTATCTCGCCCCTCTTCGCTGCGCTGTACAACAGAATTTCGCAAGCACAAACTCTGTCCGCAGCATTATTGGGTAATTTAATAAGTAACATATATAATACTCTGTACAACTACGGTTTTTACATTACCGCTATGGTTGAGTTTAGGGTTGGGGTAATGGTAACCAAAGTTATTAATTGAATACAAAGTAATGGGACATTTAATATGTAACTATAGAACTATAGATAAATGAATCATAAATTTGATAACAACTAAATCTGATCTAGCAACAACCCCTTCCAGCAGAATTCAGCTCCATCCCTGATCAAACACACCTGAACCCATTAATTAGGACCTGAAGCAGCACTTGATAATTACAGACAGCTGTGTTTATTAAAATCTGCAGGAAGGTAGATCTTCAGGAACAGGGTTGGTGACCCCTGCTCTAAAGTGTTCAAGAACTATAACTGCTAATTTCATATCGCTCCCTTAAAATACAGTGTTTTACTACAATGTCTAAGTGACTCTTCACACTCATTGGCTGTTGCTTCAGTACAACGATTACTATAGCAGTGTTTGGCAGAGTGAAGATTGAAAATGAGAACAAATATTTCCGTGCTTTACCAGCAAGGATAACATAAGATCTTTGTCCTGCTCAGAGACTGTATAAAAATATGTCCCGAAGAAGAAGCAGAACATGTCTGAACTGAACTCACAAGATATAAAGACCAACGACAACAACACTGACGAGCGTAAACAACAGCTGGAGATTTGATGACACCAATGTTGTTTTTTCTGATGGACAGGTAAGGGAATTGACTATTGTGGCAAAAACATAGCTTTCTAACACAACTAATCTCAAATATCAACATTTTAAAACCTTTTTTTTTAATCCGTCATAAAAAGCTTAGACTAAAAATGCATAACACCGCTAATGAGAGCGGCATTGCATTATATAACTTAACATTAAATGAACAGCATTGTATTCAGCATAATATTGAGGCAGGATGAATTGTAAATAACGTTAATAACTTTTCTTGAAGATACTAACTACTCTTTAGAGACGCGTTTATATCAAACCATATCAAACACCTGCACAAATCATGTTCATGGCATTTTTCTATATGGGAACACTAACAGGTTTGCTGGTATTACAAAACTGCGGCAGAAGTTTAAAAAAAAAAAAAAAAAAAAGACTTAAAATGACAAAGCTAATTTTAGAAAACACTGCCTAACCATATGTAGTCTTCTAACACTACCCTCTACCTTAAAAGACAAAAAAAGGTGACCAGCTTATTATCACTACTGAGGACACTCAAATTAAAATATTTGTATTTGTTTTATTCTATAAAAGGTCTGATAACATTGCTTCCAAATAGAAAAAAAGAACAATATTAAAGGGCTTTAGAGCCTAGAGTTTTGTTTTTATTTTTTTGTGATGGAAAATCATGGATGTTCCACCATATACTGATTTCCTAATACTTTAGAAGTTAAATCATTGATATTTTTTTGTCTAAAAAGGGATCTAGACATGTCTGAAAACATGGTCTCTTTTTTTAATTGGGAAGAAATGTTACCAGTGCTTTACAGAATAAAATACATTTTAATCAATCAACTAATAATAAATACATATGAAGTTAAACCTTCATAAAAGGTTTTGCACATTAAAATTCAAACATGCAGCTTTATATACAGTAGTAAAGCTTCTGTTAGTTAAGATGTTTATCATTATCGTATCACCCAGCTCACCTGCCATAGCTCTGGTGAGGAACATGCCGCCCTGTTTATTGAGTAGTGACACATCTAGTGTTCCTCCCCCCAGATCCACCACCAGCACATTAAACACCTCAGCCTTATGCAGTCCATATGCCATCGCTGCTGCTGTGGGCTCATTGATCACCCGCAGGACATCCAGTCCTGAAAAAAAGAAATGCACATGATTTGTCATTACAGATTCTAACCAGTACATGAGTAGCTTTTTTTTATTAGTAAGAAGTGATTTTTTTTTTTTTTTTTTTTTTTTTTTACAAATACTTGTGGCCAAAAAGATTGATTAAGATGTACAAAGCACTGCTCTCAAAGAAGTTATTTCAAATTAAGTAAATTTGTGGGTCAACATGGCAAAAACAAAAAATCACTATGGAATGACTGGATTTAAAAGTTGACAATTTATTAGAATGATACAAAACCTTGAAAAGGTTTTCAGCATGATTTGTAAAAGTTAACTGGTTCTAAAAAATGTAAAACCTGTGTGGTTTACTGTTTAAAAAAAAAAAAAAAAAGAAAAAAAAAAAGAATTATATTTAAAACAAAATGTATACCAAACAAATTTCATCTAGCAAAAACATTTGGTTCTGCACCAAAACAAATATTATAAAAACATTTCTTTCCAATAGAAAATTTTAATTAGTTTATATTTGCTGCTTTTCTTCTCCAGATTTTACAATAGATGTTGTAGAATTGTATACAGCAGCACAAGGTATAAGGCTGCACCCAAACACAGTAATCTCTCAATTATATACACATCTTGAGTTGAATCTCATATGAGATGAAATATTTCCCCATGCAGACCTAATATCAGACAGAGTTTTGACAGGCAAATATTGGATTTCTGTTGATCACTGCGATGAATTTAGTCAGAAACTGTTGCAATATATTTTGCTGTAGCATGAGACTGGAATAATTGGATTCCTGTTGAAATGAAATGCAAGCTTAAAAACTGAATCCTAAAACTGACCAGCTAGGTTAGCAGCTCTTATGGTGTAGTTTCTCTGCCTCTCATCAAACTCTGCTGGCACTGATATGACCGCTTTCTCGACAGGAACTCCCAGCTGCTTCTCAGCCATCTTCCTCATTTTCAGCAGGAGACGGGATCCGATAAATTCAGGAGTAACCGTGAAAGTGCTGTTTGTATTGACTAAAAAATCTGCACTGCCATTGTTGAATATCACCTGCAAAATAGCAATGATAATGTCAGAGACACGATAAGAAATGATAGAGTGTAACAAGAAAATTTTTTTACCTTAAATGGGTATCTTGCACTCTCTTTTTCTAAAGTCTCTTCATCGAAAATCTTTCCAATAAATCTCTTAGCATCATAGATTGTATTTTGAGGATTTACGTCAGACAGTTCCTGGCCCTCATGTCCAGCAAACACACCGGTCAGAGTGAATGACACCACACTCGGGATGCTTTTGCGACCTTTGTCATCTTCGATAATTTCAATCTCGCCAGTGCCAGGCTGAAGCACTCCCACAGAGCAGAACGTGGTCCCAAGATCCAGCCCAATGACCCTGGGCTTTGGAGGCGGTAGATACTGCTGTCCCAGATACCCAGCCAGAAGTAGAGCCAGGATGACAGAACCTGGAGAAACACACAATTATGTATGGCTAAAAAATAATGTTGACTAATAAGCAATGTGAAGTTGCTATCGCTTGAAATCCACTACAACACGCACATAGGATACAGTGTCAGATGGTAATACCACGATACTTTAGTTCACCACTTAACTAGTGGTTACCATATAATAGCAATCATGAACATTCCATTTAAATATAAAGGTTTCTAGCATGTGCCTGTATGGTATACATATAAATGTCACGTAGAAAAACTAAAACATAAAAAACACTTATATGGTTTGGTACGGTGTCTAGACAATGTTCCTGATGATGACCAAATAGCTAGACAGGTAGTTAACATGGTGTTTAGACCCAACTGCTGTAACATCTGTAACTTACCATAAAGAACGAAAGTCGACTGGCATATAACAGCTTATTTTACAGGCTGGCGGCTTTGTGTTATGCCAAACAAGAAAACTATTTACCAGCTTGAAATCAAGTTAACGTTAATGTAATTATCCACAGTGCAGTCAGTTATTAGGGAGTTTCAAGACAGATGCGTCAGATCTGTTTCTAGCTAACGGCTACACCAATGGTTATTTTGCTAGAGTTTATATATAGTTGCCAGTACGTTAATTTAAATAAACACTTACCTATCATTGACATTTCTCCGGCCATGTCTCCAACCCAGTATGTATTGAATAACTGTTTAAGAGATGTTCATTCAGTATCTGCGCCGACTGCGTGAACATAACACGTCAACCTAATATGAGATGTTCGGCTTATGGGGGTTGTAGTTCTTTTCATCGACCTCATTATTACTCTGAAGGATTATTTGGTACGCACAGAACTACATTACCCAGAATGCATTTTTAAAATGCAAGGGACTTTTGCACAATTTCCGGTTATCGTTTAGTCTCGAAACCAGATGTAACGCCTCACAAGGCAAGGTGGTTGGGATGAAAAATGGCGAAGGAAAGATGCCGAAGCGGGTTTAGCGACAGCTGTGGTGTGAATGAAGAGAGTGAAGGAGGAAATTTAGACGATGAGGATGATTCAACCAACCTAGATATGGAAGATGATTGGTCTCAGGTTGAACAGAGATCTCAGAAGCGCAAGAACAGAAGTTCAGATTCTGAGGAGGTAGCAACAGGAGGAGTAGAAGGAAGAAGCAAAACAATGAGGATGGAGGATGAGTATAAAGTTATCATGATGTTCTCAAGCATAGGTGAGATGAATAATCCCATGAGATTAACAAAAATGCTCAAAAAAGCTATTGGGGAAATAAATTCAGCCAGATATTTATCAAACAACCGAGTTCTTGTATTTTGTCTGAACAAAAAACAACAAGAAATGCTGATTAAAATGAAAGAGATTGGAGGAGTCGGAGTTAAATGCCACGTACCAGGAGAGGTTAGTGGCATTAAAGGAGTGATAACTGGGGTTCCGCTGTCTTTATCAGACGAAACATTAAGAAATCAGTTATTAAGTGAAAAGGTAATAGAAGTGAAAAGGTTAACAACAAATAGAAGTGGGAAAAGAGAGCCAAGTACAACAGTGATGATAATCATGAATGGGAAGCAACTGCCAGATAATGTAAAAATGGGATATGTTTGTTATCCAGTAAGAACATTCATTAAACCTGCATTAAGGTGTTTCAACTGCCAAAGACTGGGTCATGTTGCAGAAGTTTGTAAGGGAAAGCAAAGATGTTGTAAATGTGGAGGTGAACACAAATATGGTGAATGTGGGGAACTAGTAGAACCTAAGTGCTGTAACTGTGGAGGTCCTCATAGTGCAGCGTATTTAGGATGTAATGCTCAAAAACAAGCTGTGGAGGCAATGAAATACAAAACAGAGTATAATATGTCATATGCTCAAGCTGTAAAAAAAGTTCAAGATGAACAAAGAAACACGAAGAGCTATCAAGTTATGAATGCAAATGAAAGATCGAATAAATCAATAGAAACTCTCAAAACAAATCAGGATGCAGATTTACTCATGGTCAGCAAGGTAAATTTTATAGCATTCATTGCAGAAGTAATCAACTGTACAGCTCAAACTAACAAAAGAACAGAGAAACTAAAAATCATAATATCTGCGGCAACTCGTCATCTTGGAATAACAGAAGTGTCAATGGAGGGAATTCAGTCTCTACTAGGGCAACCTGAGAGTAACTCAAACCCTCAAGAACCCCCAGACAAGCAAAGGCTAATAAAATAAAATGACATTCAGGGTAATACAATGGAATGCCAGGAGTCTAATCGCGAATGGTCAAGAATTTAAGAAAGTTATACATGAAATGACAAATGTGCCTGATTTAATATGTATTCAGGAAACATGGCTTAAATCGCGATTGGATTTTGTCATTCCAGGGTATATATCTATTAGAAAAGACAGAGCAGGAACTTCAGGTGGTGGGTGTGCAACATTTATAAAAAATGGGGTGGCTTATAGGGAAATAAGTATAGATTCACAATATGAATGTGTTAAAGTTGAAGTGTGGACAGCACTAGGGAAAGTATCAATAATAAATTTTTACAATCCATGTAAGCAAATATCCTTAATGGAGCTGAATAAAATTTGGAGAAAAGATGAAGGTATAGGAATATGGTGTGGGGATTTTAATGCACATAGTGTGGTGTGGGGTAGTATGAACACAGACACAAATGGAATGGTGGTGGAAGATTATATGGAAGATAATTCACTAGTATGCTTAAACGATGGTAGGGGAACAAGATTTAATATTAGAAAACAAGTAAAATCATGTTTAGATTTAACAATAGTGTCAGCTGCAATATCTGTTAAATGCCAATGGGAGGTAATAGAGCAGTCAACAGTAGGAAGTGACCATTTTCCAATTATATGTACAATAGGATTAGAAATGCAAAGGAGTATATTGATAAAACAAAATAGATGGAAATTTGAGAAAGCTGATTGGGGAAAATATAATCAAATATGTGAAGAAAAAGTAAAGAACTTTACTAAAGAAGATGACATTGACAAACGTACAGAGGAATTAAGTTCAATTTTAATCACAACTGCAGAAGAATGTATACCAAAAACTAATGGGAATAGTAAAAAGAAGATTGTGCCTTGGTGGAATAACGAATGTAAAAACTCAATAAAAAGTAGAAATAAAGCATTTAGAATGTTGAAAAGAACTTTGACACCAGAAGCTGTAATAGAATATCAAAGGGAGAGAGCAAAGGCAAGAAGAACAATTAAACAAGCAAAAAAGAAATATTGGAGGGAGTATTGTGCATCTATTGGAAAGGAAACACAATTAGGAGAAGTATGGAATATGTTAAAAAAGATGATTGGAGTTTATAAAACTAGAAATATACCAGTAATATCAGGAGAAGGGAAAACGGCTATTACAGAAAAGGAGAAGGCAGAGTTACTAGTTAATACCTTTCAGAAAGCTCATAGTAAAGAAAACCTCAGTGAGAATTATAGAAAGAAAAGAACAGAAATTTTGACTCAACATGAAGACATTTATAATAAAAGACAAAAAGGAGTGGGAGCATTAGATGAGGAGTTTAAAATGTGGGAACTTAAGCAAGTTATGAATAAGATTAAACATACAGCACCTGGACGAGATGGAATTTACTACATTATGCTTAAGCAAGTAAATGATAAAATACTAAAACTTGTATTGGACTTGTATAATAAAATTTGGACAGAAGGGAGATTACCAAGGTCTTGGAAGCATGCTATAATAATACCCATAGCTAAACCAGGGAAAGATGCTTCAAAAGCAGAGAATTACAGACCAATTGCTCTTACATCAAACCTGTGCAAACTAATGGAGAAAATGATTGTAAATAGGCTTAATTATATATTTGACATTAAAGAAATTTTAGCACCATATCAATACGGTTTCAGAAAAGGAAGGTCAACATTAGATGCATTAGTTAAATTGGAAACAGAAGTAAAAAAAGCTATAGCAGTTAAAGAGGGATTGGTAGCAATTTATTTTGATATGGAAAAAGCATATGATATGCTCTGGAAAGAGGGATTATTAATTAAAATGAAAACAATTGGAATAGAAGGAAGAATGTTTAATTGGGTATTGAGTTTTTTATTTGATAGAACAATTCAAGTCCAAGTGGGTAGTGAAGTTTCACAAATTGTGAATATAGAAAACGGAACACCACAGGGAAGTGTGATCAGTCCCATACTTTTTAACATTATGATTAATGATATTTTTAAAAATGTTCATCCAGGAATTAATACAGCATTGTACGCAGATGATGGAATAATGTGGAAAAGAGGAAGGAATATTGCATTTAATTTGTATAAAATTCAAGAAGCTATAAATACAGTAGAGAAATGGTCATTAGATTGGGGTTTCAAATTTTCAACATCAAAAACATGTTATCAAATTTTTACAAAGAAGAAAATAACAGTGAATAAACAGCTTACACTATATGGATCATGTTTAGAGAAAGTTGAAAATTTTAAGTATTTAGGATTATGGTTTGATCAAAAGTTAACATGGAAGAATCATATA
Source organism: Danio rerio (assembly GCF_052040795.2). Lineage (NCBI taxonomy): Eukaryota > Metazoa > Chordata > Actinopteri > Cypriniformes > Danionidae > Danio > Danio rerio. The sequence goes on from NC_141035.1 coordinate 32,288,613, forward strand.
GATTATATATTAAAGAAATGTGGAAAGATATTAAATTTAATGAGAGCAGTGTCAGGACAAGACTGGGGTGCTGACAAACAGTCGTTAAAAGGAATTTATGATGGACTTATGCGATCTAGTATTGACTATGGATGCATTGTATATGAATCAGCATCATCAACATTATTAAAAAAACTAGACATTATGCAAACTAAAGCGTTAAGAATTATTTTAGGGGCAGTTAAAACAACACCTATAGCTGCTCTTCAAATAGAGACATCAGAAACACCACTTTATATAAGAAGACAAAAATTGGCTTTGGCGTACTGGATAAATCTACAGGGACAAAGTGAGAATCATCCTGTAAAAAATGTTTTGAATGATTCCTGGGAACTTATAAATACACAAGGGAAGGGCTTTGCCTGGAAAATCAAAGAATGGGTAAATGAGAATGGTCTAGATATATTAACTTTTGCATCAATAAATGTAATGTCACCAATTCCACCTTGGTTACTTGAACAACCAAAAGTAGATTTAAAATTACATGAAAACAAAAGAGAGATGGAAGAGACTGTTAACATAAACACATATGTCAAGAACTACATTATTAATGAATATTACTCATATCTACAAATATATACAGATGGTTCAAAGAGTATGGAATCAGGAAGGACAGGAGTGGCATTCTATGTCCCAGTGCTTGAAGTGAGGAAGTCTGAAAGGATATCAGATGGAACCTCTGTATACACAGCTGAGATGGTTGCAATTTTGATGGCATTAGAGTGGATATATGAAACCAGACCTGATAAAGCTCTAATATGTTCTGATTCAATGGCTGTCTTGATGAGTTTAAAATCAATGGAATCGAAAAGAAATGACATTCTAACAGAAATTATGATCAAGTTTAATAATCTAACACAGATGGGAGTAATAGTTCATTTAATGTGGGTTCCAGCGCATGTCGGTATTCAGGGCAATGAGGAGGCAGATAAAATAGCTAAAGAATCTCTACAACAAAATGAACCAATTAGACACATTTCACTAAGCAGAGCAGAAGGAAAAGGCTTAATCTTAGAAGCTTGTAATAGGAAATGGCAGAAAGTTTGGGAGTCCAATAACACAGGGAGACATTATCATAAGATCCAAAAAACAGTAAAGAAAAGCAAAATATCACATAATCTTAGTCGAAGAGAACAAGTTATTTTAACACGTTTAAGAACAGGACATACATTTTTAAATCAAACATTACACATAATGGGGAAACATGAGACAGGTTTATGCAACACATGTCTAATAGATGAGACAGTAGAACATGTTTTAAAAAGGTGCAAAGCATATAAAAATGAAAGAAGAAACCTTAAAGAGGAATTGCATAGTTTAGGATACCAGGATTTCACAATAAAGGGTTTATTAAAAGATGGTTTAGATTCAGGAAGACAAATAAAGGCAGTAATAAGGTTCATTAAAAATAGTGGATTATACAATAGAATTTAGGAAACCAGTTCAACCTCTTCACACTCCATCACAGTAGGTGGCGATATGCACCTTTAAAGTTGGTTCGCAACTCGCCATAAAACGAAGAAGAAGAAGAAGAAGAACGCCTCACAAGTGCGCAAATGTTAAAACTGAGACCAAACCTGGACCAAACAGTACAAGTAAGTTGTCATAAAAGGCTACGACTCCTTTAGCAAAGCGAGCTGTATCACTAATCAAGAAAAATATATTACAGTATAGTGTTCATAACATTATTTATATACATTAAAACATTTTTTTAAATATGAAAATTATCTGTACTACATTATATGAGAATGTAATATAATGCATTTTCATGCCATTTCGAATACCAATAAATGTCACTTTAGCTAAATTATTTTTATAATAACATGAGTTTTGGAGCAGAGATTAAAGTTTGAAAGCGTAGACCATTTCATTATATACAGTTGAAGTCAGAATTATTGGCCCTCTTTTGATTTTTATTTTCTTTTTTAAATATTTCCCAAATTATTTTTAACAGAGCAATGAAATTTTCACAGTATGTCTGATAATATTTTTTCTTCTGGAGAAAGTCTTATTTGTTTTATTTCAGCTAGAATAAAAGCAATTTTTAATTTTTTAAAAACCATTTTTGGGACAAAATTATTAGCCCCTTTAAGCTAATTTTTTTTCGATAGTCTACAGAACAAACCATCATTATACAATAACTTGACTAATTACCCTAACCTGCCTAGTTCACCTTATTAACCTAGTTAAGCCTTTAAATGTCACTTTAAGCTGTATAGAAGTGTCTTGAAAAATATCTAGTAAAATATTATTTACTGTCGTCATGGAAAAGATAAAATAAATCAGTTATTAGAAATAAGTTTTTAAAACTATTATGTTTAGAAATGTGCTGAAACAATCTTCCCAGAACAGAACAGAAATTGGGGAAAAAAATAAACAGGGGCGTTAATAAATCACGGGGGCTAATAATTCTGACTTCAACTGTACATAAAACAGAAATATGCAAAAAATAAAAATAAACTCACACCGGCCACTTTAATAGGTACACCTTTCTAGTATCGGTTTGACCCTCTTTTGCCTTCAGAACTGCCTTAATCCTTCGTGACATGGATTTACCAAGGTACTGGAAATATTCTTCAGAGATTTTGGTCCATATTGACATAATAACCAAACAGCTGCAGATTTGTTGGCTGTGCACATCCATGATTCGAATCTCTTGGTCCACCACATCCCAAAAGTGCTCTATTGGATTGAGGTCTGGTGACTGTGGAGGCCATTTGTGTATAGTGAACTCATTGTCATGTTCAAGAAATCAGTCTGAGATGATTCATGCTCTATGACGGGGATCACCAAACTTGTTCCTGGAGGTCCGGTGTCCTGCAGATTGTAGCTCCAATTTTAATCAAACACACCTGAACAAGCTAATCAAGGTCTTACAAGGTATTCTTGAAACACCCAGACAGGTGTGTTGAGGCAAATTGGAGCTAAACCCATGCAGGGCACCGAAGCTCCAGGAACGAGATTGTTGACTCCTGCTCTATGACATGGCGCATTATCCTGCTGGAAGTAGCCATCAGAAGATGGGTACACTGTGGTCATAAAGGGATGGACAGCAATTCTCGGGTAGGCTGTGGTGTTTCTACTAATTGGTACTCAGTTGGTACTAATGGGCCCACAGTGTGCCGAGAAAATATCCCCCTGCTCTTCTGCATACCTCGGTTGTAATCAGTGGCTATTTGAGTTACTGTTGCCTTTCTATCTGCTCAAACCAGTCTGGCCATTCTCCTCTGACCTCTGGGATCAACAAGACTTTTGTGCCCACAGACTTTCACTCACTGGATATTTTTTGACCATTCTCTGTAAACCATAGAGAAAGTTGTGCGTGAAAATCCCAGTAAATCGTCAGTTTCTGAAATACTCAGGCCAGCCTGTCTCGCACCAACAACCATGCCAAGTTCAGTGTCACTTAAATCACCTTTCTTTCTCATTCTGATGCTCAGTTTGAACTGCAGCAGATCATCTTGATCATGTCTACATGCCTAAATGCATTGAGTTGCTGGCATGTGATAGGCTGATTAGAAAGTTGCATTACAAGACATTGCAAATATGTACCTAATAAAGTGGCCAGTGTGTGTGTGTGTATTATATATGTATAATTCAGCTCTTTTTCTAATGTCGTTTACAACTGTCATTTCAACATTTAATTTCATTACCTATTACTCATTGTTCAGATAGGGAAGTTGCGTAATAATTATTAACTGGAAAGTGCTTAGTCATCTGGAAACGTATCCTACCAGAAGCAACACCCACAAGAATTAAATAGTTATTTTAAGAACCAAATGGAAAAGTTAATGCACTAAATTTTAGCAGCGATAGCAAAAGTTATGCAAATAGCCGAAAGAACAAAAGAAACGTGAAGAATAAATAATTTATTTTTTATAACATTATATACAGTTCAGGCTCGATAAACATTTGCAAAAGCAGTAAAAACATCTCTCTCACACACAGTTAGGTACACATTCAAAAAACATCCACTGAACAGGAAAAGGTGTTACATCGATCAATGTGCAAATACAAAACACATACATGTAAATGAGAGAATAACAGATTATGACAAAAAGAAAAAACATGAACTGAGTTATGTGTCTGTTTGTAGCTTTAACATTAAGTAATATCAGCAGAGAGACATTACGCTCATAAGTTAAAATCTTCTTTATAGGATGGTTTCCTGAAGAACCTTTAACATCCGTTTCATTCCACAAGTAGTCCTTCAAAGTGAGCAAAGGTCGTTTAAATTATTATTATGTACTTCATGCTGAGAAATAAATGGTTCTTCTTAAAAACTGTTGACAAGGTTTTTCTCTGCATTCACTTCTAAAATAGTTTCATTTTATTGAAGTTTTATTTTCTAGAGTGTAGAGTCTCTCAGCAGTCAGGACACTCCGCTGGAATAAAACAGCCCGAGTCTCTGAGACCATCATTATCTTCATCCTCGTCATCGCCCTTCATCTCGCCCTCTTCCTCCTCTGTAGGCCAAAGCAAAGAAAGGTTAAAGCGAGCACATGAACTCCTGCTTGTTAATTTCATCTCTGCTGAACAAATCAGGTTTGCGTTTGCTCTAACAACCGAATGAAATTAATGTTAATTAAATGACTGGATGTCTTCCTGCGTATTCTGGCACACTCGTATCAGCCAGAGCGGCCCAACCACGTGCCACCTGCTCATCCAAATGGTAATTAATCCTGACCTGCATTTACAGAAAAGGGCCGTTCCTTACTGGATTACATAAAAAAAATAAATAAATAAATAAAAAAGATACGGAGGTGACATTCAATAATACAGGAATCACAAGCAGTCCAACTCTAATATTTCAAAAAGGCAGATTTTCATCCAAACACTAAAATAGATAATGCAAAGAGAGCAGTATCTGTGCCCTTCCTGAGACTCACTGACATAAGTGTGAAAAGATCGGTTCAGTTTGTTTCTTATGTGTGTGCGCCTTTGTCTAAATCAGTAGCCGCTAAGCTAAACCTCATGAGGTAGTGACTACCAACACTGGTCTAAGATTATCTACCATAATATATGATGGCTAGATATCTAAATTATTGTTGGTAATATTAGTATTATTTGTCGTTTAAAAGTATAGCTTCTGCTTGAAATTAAGATTGACACGTTTACACTGCATGGATGCATTGATGTAAAAATTGATGAAAAGTAGCAAAACATAAGTTAATGCAAGAATCTACTTTAGAATGGAGTAAAAAAAAGCCAAATTACTAAAATCATCTCCACATATCCCCAGTTTATTGTTGATTACGTTAACAATTACAAAAAAAATTGTTATACAAGATTTTTAAAAATTCTAAATATGCAAATAAGTGTTTAATATGTATGTTTAAATTAGCAAATAATGAATTTTATTTATGAAATATGTAAAATTGCTTTAGTTTGCAAACCATTTTGGCACAAATATCTGAACAACGAATGAAGCAGTGTTAAAAATGTGTGTTTCGCCATTGACTTGCTTGGTTTGGGGACTTGTGGAGCTGCATTGATTTGCTGTTCTGTGTTTGGACTTTCAGCAGTGAAATTTAAACCACACTGAACTGAACTAAACTGACATTCAACTCTGAAAACTGGACTGACACAGTTTCAAATCACTATGAACTTCAACTGCTTTGACACAATCTACATTGTAAAAATGCCATAGAAATAAACATGAATTTAAATAAATTATGATTCCTGAGATGGACACTAGAATATATATACACTGTGTAAAAATTAAATTATGTCCAAAATCCTATTTTGTTTAAATGAGTATTACAAAAGGTATCTGGATGGTTTACTATTTCTGGTAGAAATTGCAAGTGCAGATCTCTGCACACTATAATGCTATTGTAGCCCACAACAAATTGAACAGTACACAAGAATTCAATGTCAACTACAAACATGAATAAAACTGTAAAAAAAAAAAAAAAACTACAAACATGGCGGATGCACAAGATCAACAGATACTGTAAGTGGAGAGGTTTTAGTTAAAGGGTTAGAATTATTAATAAAACCTGATAAAAAACATTTATTTTAAATTTAAGTTATATTTACAACAACAATGTGTTTTTAATAAAGTTAAAAGTTTAACTAACTTTTTAATGCATAATTATACAAACGGAGGAGATTTCTCTGCATGAAAGCTTGTGAATAGCAGGTCAACATACTACTTCTACAATACAGTAGGAAATTTAAAATAAATTTGGAGAATATGATGGCATGATTAAAATGACACATAATTAAGCAATAAAACTGTTTGTTAATGAGGAAATAATTTGTCCTAAAGCTTGCCATTTCTTCTGTTACACATTCAAAAGTACATACTTTTCCTTCACAAAACAGTACATGATTTTACAGCATAGTATAGGCGAATTGGGATGAAGCAACTATCATTTGGGAATTTTGGACACACTAATGCTGATGATACACTGGGCAACCTTTTAAACAATGTCGCTTGACTATTTTATTATTGAGAATGGTCGAACATACTGTATCTGCATCCCATTTGTCTAAGTAGTTGCCTTGTTTTACCTAGTTGCCCTTTGGCAGCAAATCGTAATTTCTCAAAGTCTCACCACAGCTTATAAAGTTGCCCAGTGTATAATCAGCATGTCAGTTTTCCCGACAGCTGTGGATCAGATAGTGTATTGACACTCACTGTTTGTGACGTAGAGGCAGTCAGAGGCTGCAAGCAGCCTGTGTCTGTGTTCAGGATCAGTCACATTCAGCTCGATCAGATGCCTCTCTTTCAGATGTCTGAGGTCATCCACTGTCTGGTAGCCATTCAGGAGTAATGAAGATGCATATTCCTATTACAAACAAGATTGAAAATATTACATTGTGCAATGCAGTGATACACTTTTCAGGTCTGGACAAATTCACAATCGTTCACTGAAAGTCACACATGCCATAAGACCCAGAAATTGTAGCCATTAAAACCCCAGCGTAGACAGACATCAAAATATTGAAGAAGATTTTTAGAAGTTCTACAGTAGTTAAATAACTAATATCAATTCTAGTGGCAACCAATATATGTCATGTAAGGATGTTTAAATAAGCAGTATTAAACAAGTGGGCATACAAAGAAAGTGGTGCTTTTTGTGTCTGTATGTGCATTCAGATAATATCTAGGTCTCTTTATACCTCTAAATGAAGCCGTTCTAATAACTCCAGCAGTGTATTTGGTCGTGGTTTCTTGCAAACTTTCATAGGTCTTATTTTCGGGGCTTCTTCCTCCTGTTCCTTCTCTTTCTCTGGTAGAACATCTACATAGATAAACTTGAAGTTCCCCACTTTATTATTGAGCATGCCTGTCCATATGCCCATCGGTGGTTTACTTATAATGCTGATGATGTCTCCCACCTAAAAATAAAACATTATATAATTAATATCCTATTTTGCTGTAAAAAATGCTTGCTGCCCTAATTTTTTTTAGTTAAATCAAATGAACTTGCATCAAACAAACTGACTAAAATATTGATTTAAACTGTGTAGCTAATTAAAGATTAGTTGAGACCTGATCAACTTATTAAAATAAGTTAAAGGAACATAAAATATGAGCTCTCTTGCCTTTTTGTCGATACATTTTTTACAGTGTGGCTATTCATAATTCAAAATTGAACTTACTGTAAGTGTATATAAAAAGTGCAGTCATCTCACCTTCAGTTTGAGGGAATCTGTATCGTATGGGCTGGGGACAAAGTCTGTATGTACTTTGGCTCGCCCACAGAACTGTCCCGTATAGAGCGCTTCCTCCTCCAGTTTCAGGCTGTCTCTGTTACTGGATACATCTGAACTGCTCGCCACACCACCTGAGCCAGTAAATACATACACAACAAGAGTATGATTACAATGTAAAACACAGATTTCAGATTCATTCGCCTGTGCATAGATTCTCACTGGATGAGCTCTGTCCACTGTAGAGGCTTTCTAAAGAGTTGCTGGTGCGGTCTGAGCTCTTCTCCACAGCAGATCCATTCTCTGTTTCTCCCTCAGTGTCATCAGCCTGCACCGAAACAAAACAAAGAATGACTACGAATTCTTTATTTTATGTGATAAAGAGAACTAGATGGGTTGGTTGGCAACAGTGATAGGTTTTCTTTGGTTATACCATCTTTGCAACCAGATAGAAACCCTAAAAGAACACTTTAGTTACTACCCAAAAGCAACAAGCTAGCCAAACACCTATTACCACAAATAACATCCCAGCAACTAAAAAATAATAATTAATAATTCCATACATTTATATAGCCCTTTTCTGGACAGTCAAAGCGTTTACATTTTTGGGGGGAATCTACTTATCCACCACCAGTATGTAGAATCCAGGGCCGGAGTACGACTCCTTTTTAGCCCTGAAGTTTCAAGCCTTCGACCGGCCCACTTTGGTTCACGACTGACTTTATCAGTGGTCACCAAACTTGTTCCTGGAGGGCTGGTGTCCTGCAGATTTTAGCTCCAACCCAAATCAAACACACCTGAACAAGCTAATCAAGGTCTTACTAGGTATACTTGAAACATCCAGGGAGTTGTGTTGAAGCAAGTTAGAGCTAAACCCTGCAGGGACACCGGCCCTCCAGGACCAGGATTGGTGACCCCTGGACTATATTTAAAAAATGTCATTTCCAATTCAGTACTTCTCAGGGAAGATTTATTTAAACAATTAACACAATGTAATGTTTAACAGTATCAGAATCCATTTTCTGTTGGAATTAAAGCTCATAAATATCAAATAAATACAAATATAATGTATGTATCATGTATGTATGTAAGGAAAATGTATTGAACATTTTAAAGACACTATCATGTCTTTTTTTAAGGAAACAGCTGCTTTAAAACTTTAAATATATTTTCAGAAATATGACAACATTAAAGTGTAGCTAGATCTCCAACAATATTTTTTAAAACATCAGTGTCCTTTTCTGCAATATCTGAATATATATTCAAAAATGGTTACAGATATCCAGTCCTTAAACACAAATAAAAAATAACACAAGTATTGCACTGTTATCTGCCAGACATTTTTAACCACAGTATAACTTTTTAATAAGGGCTTCATTTTAAAATTTATTTGCAATTTATTAATGCAGTGAATCATCTGATTTCATTAATTGTCACTGACCATTGAGCATGTGTAATAATCATTTCATATTAATATTTCAAATTCTTATATTTATTTAGTGACAATTCTACCAGGCCATTCTAGTGTGTTGGGCTCATGACAAGTGCTTGGTAACGTTACAGGGCCTGGTTTTTCTCTGTTAGCAGCAAACTGGACAAGAGGCTGCTGCTGCTGAAGAGCTACAGTTCCAGAAAAAGTTTAAAACATGAACGGAGGTTTGCAGACATCATTGTTTTGTGCTGCTCCTTACTAGCTAATGCTAACTTGCCGGTCATTTCATTTCATTTCATTCTCGCTGCTGCTGGTTTTAACAAAAAATGTACTCAGCTTCGTACATTTAGCCGTGTCAGTTTCTAGATTTTATAATTTTTTTTTTTTAATTATGGCCTTTTCAGCGTCACTTTTGTGTTTTTATTATCCATTTTTCATCTCTAGGCGCTTGCTGAAAATAATTGTGAGTGCATGAAGCTAGAGACACAGGCCCTCGCGACCAAAAAATTGACCGGCCCACAGGGAATTCTCTCGGTCTTCCCAATTAACCAATCCAGGCCTGCATCCACCTGGATGTCTATATTAAATGTTTTTTAAGGAACACAAAGTCAGGACCTCGGTTTAACGTCTCTGAAAGACGGTGCTCACTGAGCAGTATAAATTCTCCATCAATATACTGGGGTGTTATAACCCACACAGATCTCCAGTTGAGCTCCTCCTGCAGGCCTCACTGACACCTTTACATCTGCAAAGTAAAAACTTAGCAAACACACCTGATACCCCAACAACTGCTTAGCAAAACCTTAGTTACCACCTTTTCTTGCAAATCGTTCTGTCTAGAAAACAGAGCAAATGCATAACAAGCCCTAGCTGAAATCCCTCAACAAACTGCATAACAACACCAATCGACCAGAACTCTAGTGTCTGCATCAAATGACACATTAATACACCGATACATTCTGAAACACTGAAAGCAGATGATTACAAGTATATATTTAGAATGTTTGAAGAAATTTGTGACAACAAACTGAAAAACAATATGTATAAAATAATGTTCCATATTCTTCAATGAATACAAATGAAACAACATACATATTCTGGCCTGTACTCAGTCAAATAAAATGAATAAGTTATCAAACTTAATTTGATTACACTTTAAATGACCAAGGTAACTATTTATTGCTGGCAAATGGGTATAACCTAGTGGTTTGAAGGATAGTGGCATTGTATAAAGGTTTGTAATTAAATTAGTTAGAAACTTGGCAGTCCAGTGTGATCCTTTAATGGTCTTCTTAAAATTAACGTCACACTTATAAAGTCTAATGAAATGCTGATATTGTGGATAATGAAGAGCTGAGTTGCTTAAACGGTGTCAGCAATCACCGAGCTTGCAGGAGCAGGAGCTTGCGTTATATGACTCACCATATCCTCTGAGCAGGATTTGACGGGTTTCTTGCCCATTCTTTTACGCATCGTCATTGAGATGGCCTTCATCTTTTTCCCCAGACATCTTGGTTTCTCACTGATGTCTGCTGCTGAGTCGCCTTCTGTCTGTTTAAAAAAAACAATGTTTTTATTAATGCATCTGTATATAAAAGTTCTCTTTTCAGTGATATGAAAATCTGTTCTTATTTTACTAGCCTTGAGGTTTTTTCTTCTTCAGTAGAACATAAAAAAATATCTTCATCCAAAGCTGTGGCCCTTGGTGATTTAATTTAATGCAAGTAAACAGTTACAGACAATAAAAAACCTTGCACGCGGCACAAAATTAAAACCAGTGGCTCTTGTTCGTATGTTAAGGTGTAATGGAGCAAAGTGCTTGTCATTTAGAAGAGTTTTGAGCGCAAGCTGTTATTTATGTACAAGCTAGCGCAAACTCACTAATACTGTCTGGTTTAAGCTTTTTTTTATATAGATTCCAGCATTTCAAAATAAGCTCAAATGCACCATTTTGATGAAAAAGTCTTCTTTCTCAGTTGTAAACAACAGTGTCATCTCATGTGTCAGTGTGCCAACGCATATGTTTTTGTGGCTATAGAGGCTGCATAAGGCAATAATGTTGCAAATAATTTCTGTTTAAAAGACCTCAATGTATCATCAGGACTCAAGAACTGGGTGCAAATTACAGGGGAGTTTAGGAAGGATTGACCCCCTTAATTACTACTTAAATAGTAGATAATATACACCTCTATAATGAATTATACCATGGTTAATGCATAATCACATAAATTAATCTATGCCGATAGACACGGTAAGTGTTCAGGTGTTTGTAGCCTAAAAGTAAAGTAAAATTAGATGCGTTGTTTGTATAGTTTGACCAACTGTAACCTCTGAAATGGCTATATCACAGGATATTGTAGGTCAGAATACACAAACTATCCCACAAAACACTAAAAAATATGTTGCAATAATAATGTAGATGTAAGGTAGTAAGGTAATAAGGTAGACTTTGACTTGCATTTTATCAACAATAACCAAAGTGTTAGATATAAATCTTTTAATCTTCTATATAAGAGGTGTAAAAAGTATCTTGGATGGCCCAAGGTTTAGTAAATTGATTTTTGTTTGAATTTTGGTCAAATTTAATAATTTGGGATCCACTCCAAAAATGGGACGATGAAGAATATGTTATGGGGATGAAAATGTATAATAGTTTTGCATAAATCCCAATGAATATTATATTAATCTTTATTTACTTGTTTGTCTTACCTCAGGGGTGCCATTTTCCTCAAGCTTGGAAGGAGAGTTTTGATTTCTGAATGTGTCAAATCTTCCAAAACTTGTGGATCGCTGTGTCAGGTAAATAAAACATATGACATTTAGAATAGATATTTTGTACATTGATAACACGCATCTTATACATTACTTTGTATAAATCAAAAATCATCTGACATCACGTTTTAGAGCACTTCAGTATATTAAACAGCACTTGACGTGTCATCATTTTAATGCAATGTTTTCAATTTGATAAAAATGCTGAATGACTCCTAATCTGCTTAAAACATGTCAGCTCTTTCAGAGGAAAATTATAAATAATTATCCAAATTAAAAATCCATGTAATCCCAGTCTTACAGCAAATGGAACTTACATTTTAGGCAGTTATATGACCTGAATGTTACTTTTCATACTTTTCCAGCAATGTCATGTGGTGTTTTCTTGCTTTATTTTTAAAGTGTCAGATCTACTTCTCTATTGTATATTAAAAAACACAAATTTTTGACACAAATTACTCATTTTTTTGTCACAACAAATGCTAAGTTTCACACAATTCCTTCATGTTTATCCATCACAAATTGATTTATTTAAATTTTACATGTAATTGTTTTTACAAATTTAAGTGGATTTAACAAAATGTTTGTCTCAAAAAAAAAAAAAAGCTAAAGAATTGTTTCAACTCATTTTTATGTAGTTTAAACAAGCAGCAAAAGTCATTTTCTGAATGTAGATCTAAATAGCAAGTTCTCAACAACAATAATATACAAAACCTACCTTAGGTTTAAGACTTTTTGGCTTGTCTGATACATTTGAAGCAGCCCTTTGAAGCATCTCTTTGACTTGTGCGTTCAGTTTTCCCTCAAAATGAAACACTAATCTGAAACTAGCGGTTTTACTTCTCAGCTCGTCAAGTGTAAAAATGCAGTGCCTCAGCAGAACAACTGAGCTCAAGAACTTCCTCAAATCACACAGGATATGAGCCAATGCGTCTTCTGTCTATTATCAAGGCATCAGTTTTACAGGGGAAAAAAAAACGAAGTGCTTGAGTCTGCATTTTGTGGCTCACCACTTCACAGTCATTTCGAGTAACACAGATTCGGTATGTGGGGCTCTGTGGCACACACACAAAGTTTTTCCAAAGAGGTGCTTTTTACATAATCAAATTTTCTTGCATCATTTTGGTTTCATGGAGGCCTTTACGTTTGTGAAGAAAATCTAACCTTCCACTTTTTAAATATATATATATTTTTTTACTTTTTTGTGATTTTATTTAATGTCACACTCATGATTTCGAACTGAATGTAAAACTTTATATATACTTAAATGAAAGCTTCTCTTCAAAAGGTTTCATTTTGAATCTTTTTAAAGTGTAAGTAATAGAAGAACCATTTTGTGTTTCCTAAAGAACATTTCAGCGCACTTAAGGACCGTATGTTTCTTACTGTGAAGAACATTTTAATAATCCAACCGTTTGCAGAAGGTAAACATTTTGATTGTTCACCATTTTAGGAGTTTTAGGAGTGTGTTAATCAATATTCCTTTTTTGTCTTTTGCCCAAATTGCAAAATTTGGTCTTTGCACTGGGGAAGTAAGCAGACTTGCACGCAAAGGAAGAGGACCCATGCTTTTGAAATACTTCCTGCCTACTTTCACAACCTTCAGTCAGGATTTTTCTATGTAAAATTGCAAACTAGTTTTATCTGAGGTCTTTCTCTAACGTATTTTGTAATTGCATAACAAAATGTGCTTAATATATTAGGTGTACAACTAGAATTAAACCTTAAATGTTTGTTTTCCTATTGGATTTGTTTTTGTATTCAATTGTATGTACCATAAGCAGATTGTGTAATCTTGAGGGTGAGTAGCCAATGGAAGATTTTTTTGAGTATTGGGGAAACCTGTTTAAAATTTATCATTATTTTTTACTTGCATCAGTGTCACAAGAGGCAAATAAATTTTAGTTTAACTGATCAAAGACCTATTGAAATATACATTGCTTTATGAGGCATGAACTGACCAATAGTGACCACTACTAACAAAACAATACAGACAATAACATCCTAATCCAGCTGTGTGCAATGAGCCATAGCAAAATCCAAATCCAGGATTACAGCAATATAATTTATTTCTTCAAACGTCACAGGCTTTTAGAAACCACCAGCCCTTTCTAACCTTTTATGAAGCTTCAGTCTATCTGAGAGGGGTACATTCTTACTCATTGAGAAAACATATGAAAATCCAGGAACAGGCGATTATTACTGTTATTGTACCTGAAAACATTAGAAATTATATGGATAGTTCACCCAAAAATGAAATTTCTGTCACTAGTGAACATGATTATGGCATGTGTTATGAGGAAGCCAAGTTATTCATTCTTCGCTGTGTGAAGTATGAAACACGGATTATGACTGAACTTGCTGTTGTGATGCAAATCCTTATCATTCACTTGCTTTCCTGTACTGCAGTTTTTAAGCCATGTAACACGTGTTCAATCGTTCAGTAATACTCATGTGTCAGGATGAGTACTGCAGTGAACGTGAGGTAGACTGTGATAAAATAAGAGCGAAAAGTCTCATCCAAATCTGAACGCTAGTTCTGAACCTTAGAGACTATTTGAATGCATGTTCATATACCAGATACAGTTATTTATCTTAACCAGTGTTGGGTAAGTTACGTCAAAAATGTAATTTAGAACTAATTGCGAATAGTATTGCGATAAGATTTGTATTTAAATGTTTTCTAATTGCTTTGCCTTAAAATGGATTGTTTTTAATGTTTGTAAGCATGTGTAATCGTTTAACCTTAATCTAAGTTATTCTGCAAATGTATTTGTATAACAAAATGCATAATTCTTTTTTCAATTTTTCTGCTACTCTGAACAGATTTATACAGAACTGTTAAATTCATGCACAGCATTTTAGGCAAGTATATTTTAAATAGCTCATTAAATTATATAAATATGAAAAAGTAATCTCTTATTTTACTTTGGAAAAGTCATTTAAATGGAAAATTAATTAAAATACGTCAACAAGTTACTTTGTTACTAATTAAACTCAATTCTGATCTCAACTACTGTAAATTCTTGCTAGTGGACCACTGAAGAAGTAATACTTAAAAATATTTTAAAACCTTTATGACCCCAGGCTTTTGGTTGAAAGTGCACTCAAGAAAAAAAAAAAGATTACTGTTGCTCGTTCAAACAACCTGTTTAAAATTAGCTGAAACCACAATTCTTGTCATTTCGTTGGCCAATTTTTTATTTTTTTTATGTTCACTCCACTTAAATTCATAAATGTTATCATAAGCATTTTGTGTTGGGACAATATAAAGGAATTGTGCTCGTCCAACTACCTGGTTAGGGGATTTGTAGTTACCAGCATGCTTTTCAATTAAGAGAGCGAAATGTTGACAGTAAAAGAAATCTTAGGTGTTAAAGTTAATAGAAAAATTTGTTAAAGTTTAATCTTCACTTTACTTTGAAGATTTTGATGTAATTTGAGATTACCACCTTGCAGAAGCACGGGTTTCTTTGAATGTTGGCAGCTTAATTAGCAAAAATGCAGTTTGTTGCTTTGCTCAATGAGCAATAACTTTTCTAAGATTAGTTCTGAGATCAGTCTCAATCAACTGTATATGTAACTCCTGCAATATGCTTAAAATAGCTCTTTTATTTAATTTAGGATAACTGAGTTTAAAGAGACTTTGAAATGTACAACACATAATAGACATTCATGATATTATCAGACCTTTGAGTTTGGTAAATAGAAATACAAATGTATTCAAACTTTTATTTGATAAAACCAGGTTGGACCAACTCAGTTGCAATTAATTGTATAAATATTTTTTTATTTGGTGCTAAACAAGTTAATTGGATAGAGATCCTGACAATCTATCCAATGAGTTTTTTTTTTGAGTGTGTACATCAATTATGACTTACTTTAGAGGCACAGAAATCTACACTGGTCGTGGAGCGCATCATTCCTTTGGGCAAGGAGTCTCTCTTCATATTTGGGCCATTGATTTTGTCTCCTTGACTCCTGTTTCTGGATGCAGTGCACTCACAGGTGTGGATGCGATGTTCACTGAGTTGAGGCTGACAGGGGTTGTAGGCTTGAACCCAGGTGCTTTCAGTGGGGTTACTCCAGCGATTTCTGCTGGATGCTGCAATCTGTTTGACCCTCAAACCTTCAGAGGTACAAGATATATCCGGATTTTGTGACCACATCCCTACATCAGGCATCGTTCCTTTGGCACCTTTACTAGGATCTTTAGGTGACAAAGATAGTAAAAATAAATAACAACAATCAACAATTTTGTGTGAATTATCAATGGATATGCTAAGATTATCAGAAAATCTTTTTTTTTTAAATTGAGATAGATATTGTTTTTCACAATACAACAACCGTCTCACAATATCAAGTTCCCAAACATGCAAGTAATTTTTAGTGTGTGTTGTCTGTGCGGGTAATTATTTATGTGGGAAAAATTTAGTTGCAGTGTTTTTTCCCTTTTCCAGAAATAACGATTTTGTTTTCTTGTTGGAATGGATATGATGATTTATTTGCAAATTACTTTTATGCAATTATACACTTCTCTTAAACTCGCAACTTTAAAATGGAAACACAGCTAATGACATGGGTTTCAACAAAAATCATTATTGTAGCCAAAAAATATCTGCAATTCAAGTTTTTGGCTCTGCAAATATATGAGATTTATATTTACCTGTTGTCTCTTGTGTTGGAGTTTCTCTTTGACTGCTTTTTTTTTCTAGTTTTTTCACCCTTGTTCCTCTTGCTCGTATCATCTCTTCATTTACTGTCTCCGTCTTTTAATGACCAAAAAAAAATTGCATTAAGATTAAGATTACATTTACCCCCCCACCCCCCCCCCCCCCCCGCCACAATGACTATTATACACATTCAGCATTTTTACAGAAGACACTCAATACAATGTCATTCAGTGTATCAATAGTTTATGTAATGACAAATCTTAGAGGCAAATTTTATTTATTTAAATATATATAAATTTAATTCTTAAACAGGTCAGAATGACTATGATGTTTAACTTTTAGACAAATATGTCACACTAAGCCACAATTGACCATTATTCCACACATTTTGACAAAGATTAATAAAAATTAAAGATTTGCATTTAATATGCTTTCGATATATTTAAAATCACATTTTTAAATTTTATGCAGACACTAAAAACTCTGATATATCTGAAAAAAACATAGACAGTTGAAGTCAGAATTATTATTCTTTTTTTCTTTTTTATAAATTATCAAATGATGTTTAACAGAGCAAGGATATTTTCCCAGTTATGTCTGATAAAATATTTTTTCTTCTGGAGAAAGTCTTGTTTTATTTTGGCTAGAAATTTTTAAAAACCATTTAAAGATCAAAATTATTATCGTCTTTAAGCTATATTTTCTTCTGAGTCTACAGAACAAACCATTGTTATACAATAACTTGCCTAATTATCCTATCCTGCCTAGTTAACCTAATCAACCTACTGTAGTTAAGCCTTTAAATGTCACTTTAAGCTGTATAGAAGTGTCTTGAAATATATCTACTGAACTATTATTTACTGTCATCAAAGATAAAATAAAACAGCTATTAGAAATGTGTTATTAAAACTTATGTTTAGAAATTTGTTGAGAATCTTCGCTCCGTTAAACAGAAATTGATGGAAAAAATTAACTTCAACTGTATATAATTGTGTATATATTTTGTTCAAATTGTGTAATTTTATTGTACAATTTAATATTGTCATACAATATAAAATTCAATATGAGTCCACAGGCATAAACAATTTAGCAGTCTCAACAGAATCTAATGCCACGTGGGCATAAGGATTACATGGGCTGGGCAGAGCGTGCCCCTCACCCAACCATCTGTACAGTCAACCACAATACCCTATTTGGGGACAGCAGTTGTTCAGACCCCGGTGAAACAAACATGACGATCATTTACATTCCAGCTGGCACAAAACACCTGGGTATAGAGTCTTTGAACTTACCACGCCATTCTGCCTGCTGCTTAGCCCATCAAGGTTTGGCTTACACCCTTCATAATAGACAACCTACCAAGAAAATAATAATTTGTAAATAAGTAAATGGAGTAAGTGAAGCATAATAATTATGTAATTACAAATTTATAAATTAATAAGTTGCTTCTAGCATAATGTTTAAATGTCATAGAGAGGACATCCTGTTATGATTTCTGCATCAAACTAAATAAAAGAAATTTTATTTTATATTTATATATCAAATTATTATTTTTTAAAGTGATTTTAATAAGAAAACTAATTTTCTTTAGCCAGATTAGGTGTAATAATGTAATTCAGCTTCACACACACACACACACACGCACACGCGCACACACACACACACACACACACACACACACACACAGTTTTTAATTTGATTCATAGGCCAACAGCAACTTTTTTTACAGTATATTCTGACCTGAAATGTACAGAAATATGAGTGATTATTGAATGATTTTAGTACTGTCAAATGCGAAAAAACATTTTCAAATGGTTTTTAATGACAGTGGCAAAGTGTAACGATTTAAATTATTTTTTGAGGCTTTAATATGATCCTTAAATAGTGTTTTAATGTCATCAGATCAGATTTTATGGTATATAAACTCGTTACACTGAATGACATATTATCGTATAATATTTAATATTTCATACTCTTAATTATGTAAGTCCAGCTCTGTGGCATGCAGTAAACGTGATTTATTATTATTTTTTTTAAATATTTTTGTGACCTGGATTGGCTGGCTCTCTTGCTGTGGGTTTCTTGCGATGATCTTTAAGTTTGCCATTGTCTGGTTTTCTGTCCTTACAGCTCTCCTCAGATCTGAAATGCAAACACATTTGACCTATTTAGTTTTCAAATGTCACTGTGCATCTTTTGGGTTTTATTTGGGAATTTATTTTAGACTTCAGTGCATCAAAAAACAAGATTTTAAAATCTCTGAATATCTAAATGGCAAGGGTTAACCAACGCAAAGCTCAAAATAGTTCATTCCGTATAAGAAAAGTTGTGTGGTTTTGCACCTCATTTCCTGTTTTGCTTCTTCACACATTTTGATGAGGGGAAATACCATGTGGCAGGTAGATTTACTCTGCTTAGTCAAGGAAATGTGATGCATCCATACAGACTGGTTTAACAACATTATCACCAGCTTTTAAAATTCAGATTATAGACATATGTTGACTCTTATGAAAAAAACAAGATACGTTATATTTAACATTAGTTATGCTGATTAAACTCAATTATATGATACAGTAAATACAACAGTAAAAAAAAAGTTGTATTTCTACATTAATTTTAGCATGAATAAAATAAAAAAATTCTATATTTGTAATCAACTAAATTAAATCTTGAACTAAGTACTTGGAATATACATTTCATAAAACATGTGCGAGTAGTTGTCGATTCATTCTGCTGTTACGACTTCTGATAAATTGGGGACTAATGACTGAGTGATTAAGTATTACTCAGAGACTCTATATGTTATAATTTGATAAATAAGCTTTTTCTGTTTTTGATGATGATTTGAACAAATTATTCTGTTACTCTGAAACATTTTAAGTTTTGTCAGTGTAGTGTCTAATTCATATGAATGAAGTCGATTTCAGTCGAATGACAATGGAAAATTTTAAAAAGAAGTGGTGGCACTGAACCCTACCCGCTTATCTCAACCATCATAGGGAGATCGTAAATTGTAAATCATGTACAAATAAGATCGCATAAATTCATCCTAATTAGCCACTAAA
The DNA here is from genome assembly GCF_052040795.2 of Danio rerio. Taxonomy (NCBI): domain Eukaryota; kingdom Metazoa; phylum Chordata; class Actinopteri; order Cypriniformes; family Danionidae; genus Danio; species Danio rerio. The sequence continues at coordinate 32,308,259 of NC_141035.1, forward strand.
TCAAAAACTTAGGAACTGGCGTGAGATGACGTTGGACTAACACACTAATATTAGTTGCTTTTTGACACCTACTGGTAAACACAATGCAGTTGTTAGTGTTCATATGAGGGCTGCACAATATATAGTTTTAGCAATGTGCACACCTGCAATAGTCACGTCACTGGATCTGCAATGTTGAGTCTGAATTGTAGATGCTCACGAGACACAGAACGCATGTGATTTTGCAGAGTTAAACCAAAATAGAGTGAAAGTTTATAATTTTTCATGTGTTTTTAGGGACTGTGACTGAGCATTTCATTTATTCATTCATTCATTGATTTTCTTGTCGGCTTAGTGCCTTTATTAATCCAGGGTCGCCACAGCAGAATTAACCGTTAACTTATCCAGCACATTTTTACGCAGCAGATGCCTTTCCAGCCGCAACCCATCTCTGGGAAACCTCCACACCCACAGCGACCTTCTTGCTGTGAGGCGACAGCACTACCTACTGCACTACTGTATCGCATTTCTATAGAGTTTAAAACATTTGGGCACAAGAAGTTGCAAAAATTACAGATAAAAAAATTACTAGAACTTATCTTGTTTCTACTCCAATTATTAACATTTCAAACCAAAAACAAGATTATTTTACTCCAACCCCCACCCCCCGCATTGGCCGATTATTTTGCTTGTTTTAAGAAAAAAAAAAACTCACTTAATTTTGAGTTTATTACTTCTTAACATAAAAGCAAAACAATACAATTACTTTATTTATTTTTTTCAGATTTTTGTTCTAGAAAAGAGACAAACTCTAAATTAGGAAAGCATTTTTTTGGAATTAGATTTTTCAATTTCTGTGCCTGAATACTGTTAGAATTCCCAGAAAAAGATGAATAGAGCTATTCAAACCAAAATAAATAAATAAATAACTTTTATCTTTTTTGAAAATATTCATATCGTAATATATATCGCAGAAAAATAAAATCACAATATCAAGTTTTTCAAATATCGTGCAGCCCTAAATGGAATTTAATTTTAGTTAAAATAACATAAATTGCCTCATTTGAAATTAAGATTTTGTGAGTGTATAAATCTTTATCAAGACCTTTTCTTGATTTATTGTACAGCTCTAATGATACTGTCTTTGAAAGTCCTCCACAAGTCTAAGAGGCTGGAATCTAGTGCCCTATTTAAAATGAAGACCCTGCTGTTTCTTAATTAATCCAGTGCAGGACAAGCAAATGCTCTAAGTGAGCTGATGTCTGCACACTTGCGCTTGTGCTGCTTCCATTCATGGCGAATGGGATTTGATGCAGTCTGGCTTTCTGATTGGTCAACAGTAAGTGGATGTTGCTTGCCTGTGTGTGTTTTATAAATCAAATCTAGTCAGGCTTAACCTACAAATCCTCAAACCGGTTTTACCTTCATTCTGATTGTTCCTCAGGAGGACTAAATCTTCCTGCTTTTTGGCAGCTGGCCAGACCGAATTAGTGCCGAGTGTGTTATCTGCAAAAAGAAAAGCAAAACCAGTGTGGCGTTAAGCATTTAAGGTTCATTTCACCCATGTACAATGCTTTTAAATGTTTTCACTTTCATCTGATGGCAAGACATTTTTTTTTTACTTGTTTGTACATTTTTAGTCTGTCATTTGTCTTTTTAAATGTCAGTTCAGCTGGATTCTTTTATATAAGCTTAACAGGATAGCAAGGGTGTATTATTGCGATCAGTAAAATGTAAAAATTATCTGTAAATATACACTCAAAAAATATTTAGGCCTAACAAAAAAGATTTATGTATTCTTATTGCTCATGAAATGTCTATCCATTTAATTGCATACTCTTTAAAATAACTAAAAAAAACTTTCTGACTGATATTTGTTAGTTAAACATAAATTAAACAAATAAGAACAAGCTTTATGTAATAATATCTTCAATAAATCCAATGTGTTTAAAATGCTTCTTATTGATTAATCTATTGTGTCGAGTATGGATATGGAGCTGTGTCAATTTTGCCCCTGAATATTAAGTAAACCAATCTCATAGAATTTCATTAATTGGATTTTACTACAGATCCGTTTGCTTATTTGCAGTGCTTATCATACTATTTTTTTTGTTTACAAAAATGTATGTTTATTTACAAGTGTGCCTTTTAAGTTATTACAGTTTCATATATGATGTAATGAGATTATAATTAAAAAAACATTTAAAAAAATACTTGTTTTTCTATCATAGACAACAAACCAAAAAAAAGGCAATCTGTTAAAACTTGTTATAAGTTTAAAATATAAATAATAAAAGCTTTCTTTAATTGGTTATTTTATTGGTTATTCTTCTTAAAGGCTTCTTAAATTGGTTATTTTCACGATTTAGGATGGCATACTGTAAAATGAGATACGTAAGCTCATATGGGCCAAATTCTGGACTTTGTCCGTAGGGGGGTGGGTCTTTCAAACCACTCAAACCCCCCCTGGCTACAGGCCTGCATATATTTTAACATATTCAATCTAATAGTATTTGATTTTAACGGATTTAGATTGATTCTAAGGGATCTGACAACACTGACAAATTAAATAAAATCAAAAGGTTACGAACAGTTTATGATCAACTTCATTGTGGTTACGTACCTGAAGTGTCATTTTCAGAAACCGATTTTGGTAGTGATCTGCAACATAACACAAGGGAATGTTCAGAATGTTGGGCAAATATTCACAGAGTACATTTAACAAACACAAAATCTCTTTCACTTTTACTTTGACTGGAAGTTCAACATTTTTGTCTTTTGCGCACACAGCGAGCTCACCTTTGTTTCTTTTTTCTATTGTCTGGGTTGATTTGTGACATTTCCTGAAAAAGTAAATACAGTAAGCAGTTTAGAACTTTTGCAATATGAACTGACATGTATAACCGAGCCATGTGTCATTGTATATAGGTCAAAGACAATTGGGGATTCTAGGATCAATAAATAAATGAAACTAAATAAAAATAAATAAATAAAACCATATTACAGTTTTAAACATTTTGTTAAAAAAGTAAATGTAAATGTGTTTAATGTAATATAATTTTATTGTTTATTTTTTTTAAATAATTTTAGAAATAAAATGACAATTAGATGTTATACATCAAAATCTCTGTGACTTACAGAGGATACTCTATATAATCTACTGTAATGTCCTTCAGTGTAACAGTAGTTTTGTACGAAAAAAAATATCACCAGGCAGATTTAAACCACAAAGTAATTGATGACATAATCAGTCATTAATTTGCATTATTAATATTTGCCACCTTTCTTCAAAACACCTGGTTTAAAATATTTTTCAGTAAAAGTAAAACATATATTAAGATTATTAATTTTACATTTTATATTACATATTAAATTTTAATATTAAATTTTGATATAAGATAATAGATTTGTTTTTATTAAAATGTTAAACTGAATTATATACAATTTTAAATTAAATTTGTAATGCAATTTTGTATGAGTAATGGTACTTATTAAAATATATAAAAGAATAAGTCCAGTTGTGAGTATATTAGTTTATTTTTACATTAACACATCTGCTGCTCTGAATACCAGTGGAACATTATTTCTCTCAAATGTTGTCATATTAAAAGTAAGTTTTAACATTACAGTAGGCATTTTACATGCATTCATATAATTTCTGTGTGTATAAAATCACCTCTTTACAATTATTTTTGATGCTTTTGATGTCTTGACCCACCTAACAAATACTGTAGCATAACCTGTTAATGCATTCTTATTTCATGTTTCTCTCTCAGACCTGAAATAGGTCTAAACCTATTTCCATATGGTTGCATCACAGTCTATTAGTAGCAGATTTTCATTTAATGGTAGCTCATCATGTCCAAAGCAATGTTATAACATAAGTCCAGATGGCTGAAACATTTCCCATGATGACAGTGCTGGATGCATATAACATTCAGCAGTCATTTGTGTATTTACCATAGAGCAGGAACGTCCTGCACTCCTCCGTTTGGTGTTGTCCTCTAGGAGAACCGCTGGGCTGCAGGACCGGCTGGGGATGGTGTAAACCTGAGCCTCACATGAGTCCTGCACCGCCTCATACAGGCTGTCCATAGAGCCTTCCTAAAAACAACAACGTGAGACAACATGTGCTGCTAATGAGATGCTTTAAAAATGACATGAAATCGTGTACAAGTGCTTTCTTCTCTATTGTGATGAATATCCGAGTAAATGTTTTAGTCTTGTTGTTTATCAAATTTGTGAGTGTATTTTACAGCTATTTTAAGAAACTAGTTAGTTATATTTTTAAAGCATATAAATTAGCAATAGCGAGAAATTAAATAAGCACAACTCGCAAGGGGAAAAAGTGAGAATTGAGAGTTAATTGAGGTTTTTTTTCCTCTCCGCTGTCGCCACTGCCTCGCATGGTTCAGGATTGGTAGAGCTACGCATCGATGAATTGGCTCTTCAGTGTTTGAACTCTCAGTAATGATTAAATCACACTGAACTGAGCTAAACTGAACTGAACTGAACTTAAACACTAAAACCTGAACCACACTGTTCCAGTTACTATGACCATTTATGTGAAGCTGCTTTGACACAATCTACATTGTAAAAGCGCTATACAAATAAAGCTGAATTGAAAATTGAATTGAATTAAAAACAAATGGCGACAAAAAGGCTCAATTATGAAAGTCAAATCTGCAAGAACGGATATACCATTTTGTGAAATAAGTTTGTTTGGAGAAAAAAAGTCACAATTTTAGCTTGAAAACTTGTGTTTTTGAGAAACAACTTGAGATAAATGTCTAAATTCAGATTTGGTTTCTTGTAATTCTGAACTTGGATTTTGTTAGGATGAATTTTTTCAAAAAAGACAATATATTTGAGGAAATAATTTTAGTCATTAAGAGAATAAAGTGCAAATTTCAAGACATATCCTACTACAAGCATGAAATTCTGAGAATAAAGAAGTCAGTTTTGCGAGGTATAAACTATATCTTGAGCGTCACGGTGGCGCAGTAGGTAGTATGATCGCCTCACAGCAATAAGGTCACTGGTTCGAGCCTTGGCTGGGTCAATTGGTAATTCTGTGTGGAGTTTGCATGTTCTCCCCGTGTTCGCGTTTGTTTCCTCCGGGTGCTCTGGTTTGCCCCATCAAGTCCAAAGACGTAGTATAGGGGTCTTGGGTAAGCTAAATTGTTCGTATTTGTGTGAATGAGTTTCCCAGTGATGGGTTGCGGCTGGAAGGACATCCGCTGTATAAAATATATGCTGGATAAGTTGGTGGTTCATTCCTCTGTGGCATTCCCAGATTAATAAAAGGACTAAGCAGGAAAGAAGATGAGTGAATTAATAAACTATCTCATATTTAATATTGGGTGTATCCTTTAAACACAAATCCTGCAATTTTCATTCATTCATTCATTTTCTTGTCGGCTTAGTTCCCACAGTATGTCTGATCATATTTTTTCTTCAAGAAAAAGTCTTATTTGTTTTATTACGGCTAGAATAAAAGCAGTTTTTATTTAATTATTTATTAAAAAAAAAAAAAAAACATTTTAAGGACAAAATGTTCCATTGGGTTGCTCTGGTTTCCAAAGACATGTGGTATAGGTGAATTGGGTAAGCCAACTTGTCCATAGTGTATGTATGTGTGCGAATGAGTGTGAATGGGTTTCCAAGTGATATGCTGGATAAGTTGGCGGTTCATTTCGCTGTGGCGACCAAAGATTAATAAAGGGACTAAAGCGAAAAAAATAATAATAAAATTTATAATTCCACTAGACCATAATTTAATAAACAAACATTTATTGTACGTTTAAAATACATTAGTACAAAAGATAAAACAAAAAAACAAATGCATTAGTTTGTTTATGTAAAGTCAGATCAGTGTGAACTGAGGGAAATGAGACCACCATTAATCCCAAACTGCAAAACAATACAACATCTGTCAGAGATGAACTCAGTTTAGTCCACACATTTCACCATTGTATTTTGTTTGTATAAAATAAAATAAAATAAAATAAAGACAAGAAGAAGAAGAAATGTTTGTGTTGAATACAAAGGCTTCAAATCTACAGTAAGCCAAAATAAACACTGACTTGACTTCACAACTAAAAGTAAGCATAGCAAAAGGCCATCCGACAGAAGCATAAAATAAGTAAAATAAAATAAAAATAGGAAGTAAGAAGAATAAATATTTATCTTTAATACAAGGGCTACAAATCTAAGCCAAAATAAACACTGACTTGACTTCTCAGCTAAAAGGAAACAAAACAAAAGGCCATCTGACAGCATCTCAGCTTGGTTTCTGATCTTCATGCACTGCCACCATGTTTCCTTTGCACCTTCCAGTAGGTCACGTTTGATCCACACACTGTCAGTCAACAAACCACAGAGCAGAAAAGGGGAATCACGTCTTACCAGAGAGAAGCAGAAAAGATTCATTCTGGAAAGTCTGGTTTGTTTCCAGCGCAGGATGAACAATGGGACGAGTCGCAGCAGAGTGAGAGCAGAGCGCTTAGTGTTTCAGGCTGCACAGATTAACGCTGAATGACATCCTTCCTGTAATCCAATAGATGTGGAGACCATTACCACTGCCGGCAGCCCCTCCGTCAGGAGCTGAATGCACTAATGCTCATGTTGTTTACTTACTGGCCTAAAGAGCTTTTGTTATAGAATCACTACAACTGCCGATTGCGTAATTTTCTGTAAATGCTTGTCGCTTACACACATTTGAACAACTTAGAGGGATATATTAATGTAAAAGTTTACAAACTGTAGCTCTGGAACAGGTTTGGTTGCTGTTTTTTAGACACGTGTTTAAGAATTCCATTTTATCATGTGCAATTTTATTTATTCATTCATTTTCCTAAGAGTTAGTCCCTTATTTATCAGGGGTTGCCACAGTGGAATGAACCACCAACTATTCCAGCATATGTTTTACACAGTGGATTCAACCCAGTACTGGGAAATACAATTTTATAACATAATAAATACCATTTATTATAAACAAACTATAATATAAACGTTTGGACCCAAATATTTCCCAAATATGTATGAAACATAATGAATACTTATTATTTTTACACAATAACTTCCTATATACTTACTATAAAAATTACTAAATATTTAAAATTCTTTGTTTTTGTACTATATAATAACATATGAGGTATAATATTAGTATAATATGCAGTTTACTGAACAATCATCATCTAAACATATAATGTAAACACATACATAATCCTATCATTTCTTTACACAGGAAACTCTGACCTCATTTCATGGTGGAGAAAATATACTTAAATACTACAGTGATATTTTATTAACCGTGCACCATGTTCTGGCTCCATCCACAGGGAAAAAAGGAAATGAAGGTGACATTAATGCATAGTTCTTAGGAAAATTCATCCTTCAAGTACATTTAAATAGCTTGACTGCTCTGTAAAATATATAACTAAAATGTACTTGGTGTGGAACCATCTGAATTATCTAAAGCTGCAAGTTAAAGCTTATTATCATTTAATTTACTTTGAATTAAACGCCTAGGTCACACATGTTTTCTCTTAAAGTCACAGCTCATACAAAAATGTAAAGCTACTCCTTATTTGCAAGTGGTTACAAACATTTATACGATTTTTTTTTTTCGTTGAACACGAAATATTTTTAATAGAATGGACATCAACATTAGGTTTAAGCATTCTTCAGATATCTTCATTTGTGTTCATTAAAATTAGAAACTGCTTTGTAACAAGTGGAGGGAGAGTCAGTAATGACAGGATGTTTATTCTGGGTCAACTACACTCACCGGCCACTTTTTTAGGAACACCTTTCCCAACTGCTTGTTAACACAAATTTCTAATCAGCCAATGACATTGCAGCAACTCAATGCATTTAGGCATGTATAAATGGTCAAAGTGACCTGCTGATGTTCAAACCGAGCATCGTAATTGTCTGAGTATTTCCGAAACTGCTGATCTACTGGGATTTTCACGCACAATCACCTCTAGGGTTTACAGAGAATTGTCTGAAAAAGAGAAAACATCTAGTGAGCGGCGGTTCTGTGGGCACAAATGCCTTGTTGATGCCAGAGGTCAGAGGAGAATGGCCAGACTAGTTCGAGCTGATAGAAAGGCAACAGTAACTCAAATAACCACTCGTTACCACTGAGGTATGCAGAAAAGCATCTCTGAAGCACAACAAGTCTAACCTCAAGGGCTTTAGCAGCAGAAGACCACACCGGGTGCATCTCCTGACAGCTAAGAACAAAAAACTGAGGCAACAATTTGCACAGGCTCACCAAAAAAGGACAATAGAAGATTGGAAAACATTGCCTGGTCTGATGAGTGTCAATTTCTGTTGGGACATTTGGATGGAAGGGTCAGAATTTGTGTCAACAACATGAAAGGATGGATCCATCCTGCAGCGGTTTAGACTGGTGTTGGGACTTTTTGGTCCCATTAGTATCAATTGAGCATCGTGTCAAAATAAGTGTCATCGTGCCACAGCCTACCTGAGAATTGTTGCTGACCATGTCCATCTCTTTACGACCACAGTGTTTCCATCTTTACATATCCCAAATGGCCTCCACAGTCACCGGATCTCATTCCAATAGAGCACCTTTGGGGTGTAGTGGAATGGAAAATTCGCATCATGGATGTGCAGCCAAAAAATGTGCATTGTGGACCAAAATCTCTGAGGAATATTTCCAGTACCTTGTTGAGTCTATGCCACAAAGGTTTAAGGCAGTCCTGAAGGCAAAAGGGGGTCCAACGCAGTACTAGTAAGGTGTACCTAATATAGTGGCCGGTGAGTGTTTATCTTTGAGTGCACAGTTTCACTTTGATTAACTCTAAGAGTGTGTCATGCCAGGTTGTAATAAAAACTTTGCTCAGAAAACCTACCTGAGAATGTATCGCCTTGGCATATGACATGACCTGCAAACACTGCAAATATAGGCCAAAGCGCATGCGATGTGTTGTCAACAGCCCTTAAGTCGTTTATATCTGGAATTGTCTTGAAAGAGGCCCAGAGGATTACGGAGCACAGCGAGCAGTGTTTTTAGACCTCAGGACAGGAGGTGAATCTGCTTGAAGAAAGTCTAAGCTGCTGTGAAAAGTGGGTCAATATAAAAGCACTTGTGTTCACGGCTTCTCACTGGCTGTGCATGCAGATGAACGTGAAGGTCATCGGACATTTGATTTGCTCCGGTGATAATCTGCTTGTTTTGATTGTTGGACGTTTGCCAAATTATGCAATCTGTTCATTTCCTTTATGTTGCTATGAAAAGGGCAATTCGAGGTGATGGCTGGTCTGGCAAAGAAAGCACTACTGCACTCAAATAATTAATGTACACTCGTAAATTTAACGATTAGCCCTTTTTATTTACAAATGCATAATTTAGTAATGTAATTCAAGTAGCATGTTTGATGAAGTCAAATCAAAATGAGGTCTGTTTCATTTCTTAATGCACATTCCTGGTGAAACTGCGCATTATAGATTGGGGTAACTTCATTCATTCATTCATGAAATATACACACAATATTAGTTGAGAGATATACTTCATTCAATCATTTTCTTTCCGAAGGCTCAAGGTGTTTTTTTACATGCATTTTTTTATTTCTCTGCTATTTGGGCTTATTGGAACCTAATTAGAATAAAAACCCAAGTATCATCTTTTGATATGATGTTCGTTTAGAGCTAAAGTATGTCCATATATGTAGACTTGTAATACTAATTTACACAAAACATATTTTCTGACTGTTTTGTAATGCATATTTAACATAGAATTTTTTTTTAACATGTTTTGATTATCAGAGAGTAAAAACAATATTTTTTTTCCACCCATTTTGGACAGTTAAAAATAGTGTTTGGGACATTTCATATGCTGCACAACAATTACACATTATAAATATAACACATTATAAGTATTTTAAATAGCCACTTAAGAGCTAAAATGTGCTGTAAATGTATGTGGCCACTAAGCCCTTGGAGGTTCCAGCATATATTTTATGCAGCGAATGCCCCTTCCAGCTGCAACCCATCATTGGGAAACAAACATCCATACACACTCCTTCACACCCATACACTACGGCCAATTTAGCTTACCGAACTCACCTATACCACATGTCTTTGGACTTGTGGGGGAAACCGGAGCACCCAGAGGAAACGCTTCATTCTACATTTTAAAAAGTAGATCATTTGAATAAAAGGTATACTGATAACTCACAAAAAACAGCTTAATGAAATAGTCTATTGTACCAGTTTGCATGCCAACCAGTAACAAGTAAATGAGTCTTTGTGGCTTTTGAAATACATTTATTTTAAGTTTATTTCCTGGTAGAGCAGGCAAACCATTTCATTTGCATTTCTGACTGGAAGTATTTCATTTGTTTGTACAGTTGTCATGTTAACTGTGGTTGTTAACAACTTCTTCAGCACACCAAGAGAACACATTTATATTTCTTTGGGGGAAGAAAGTGTCTAAACTATCTGTATATTTCCTCCTCCTCAGAAAGAAGATTAATGACTCAAACACAATAACAGCTGCCTCCTTTTGCAGAGTGAAATGTGGCCTTATAGCCAAATCATTTTATCCAACATGTATTTTTAGTTTTTGTTTGCATGTGTCCAACAAACCATTTTTGAGCAGCTGAAAACACCAGAGCAAGTGCTTCTCACATTGTCCCAGCCTCTAAAAAATGTAGAGGACTCAGTGCCTCAACATGCTGCTAGCATTCTTTTTTTATGATTTGAACTTTATTGCTTTTTCTTATTTTAAATAATGCAGATGAATATCAAATAAAGAGCATTAACATAAAAGCTGAACAATACAAAACAAATTAAAACAAATAAATGACGTCATATATATTAAGTAAACCAAACTAAAACACATACATGGAAAAAAGGGGTAAGGGGTTGCTAATATCATAACCTTAATTATTATTTTGTCTTGTTACATGTTTGCCAACATTGTGGGTCGCAGAAATTTAGAAATTTTCCCCATTTACCAAAACAAATTTCAGTCCTTCCATGTAAACTGTAGGAGAGTTATTTAAAACCTGCAACTCATCCTGAGATTCATTCGAAAATCAAGAGAAGATTTCCAGTTTTTAACAATCACCCTTCTGCCTAGCATGATACAGCTCTGACTGTATCCACTGTGATTTAGCTTTATTCATGTGGCTTAAGGGACAGGGGTCACCAAGTATGTACAGTATAAGCTTGGGTAAAAGTCATACTGGCTCTGCAATATCTTTACAAGGTATTCATGCAGCTCTCTCCAAAAATGTTGCACTTCTGGGCATTGCCGTAATACATTAAATGGATCGCCTGCTTCTTGTTGGCATCGTCAGCATTCTAGATTGTTTTTGAAACCTGCTCTGAACAGTCTCGTAGGAGTCCAGCAAAATCTATGTACAATTTTGGGCATATTCTAACATCTTCAGACATTCATTTTAAATTCCCAGCAATTTTTCCCCAGTTCTTATCTTCAAATGTGCATCCCAAATCTTTTTCCCATATTATCTTGACTACAGAACTAATATTTTGACTCGTTTGACTAATGAGTATTGCATAGTATTAAGAAGCTTCATGACCAGTACCTATAATACTGCGGGCCATTTTATCAATATTTTTACCCTTGGGAGAATTTGAAGGGGAGCCAAAGACATTTGTGTGCAAATGTCTCAACTGTAGATTCCTCCAGAACTAATTATTAGGCAGATTAGATTTATGCTTAAGTTTTTCAAAATATATTAATTTGTCATCTTTATAAAGATCTTCCAGAATGTTAATATTATCTAACCATTCCTTCCATAATACTGGTGTTCCACCTTTTAACAATTTTGAATTGGCCCAGATGGAAGATGAAGGACTTGGGAAAGGGTCAGATCGGAAAATGTGTAATGTCTTTTTCCAAATTGTTTGGAGATGTGAAATAATTAATGATTACGAATTAATGATTATCAATAATTGATGATTACGAATTGGCAATGATAATTTCGGTATTAATAAGGACTCAAATGATATTGACGTCTAAATTAATTGCTGCTTTTTAAAATGCAGCACTTTTCATTGACAACAAGTAAAAGAAAATATGCTTAGCCCTGAAAAAACAGCTGAAAACACCAGCAATCTCCCAAAAATGCTCAGCTGCAAGCGCTTCTCACGTTGTCTGAGTTTTTAAAAACTGCCAAAGACTCAACGCCTTAACACGCTGCTAGCATTCCAAAAAACGCAGCACTTATATTGACAAGAAGTTATAAAAATATGTTCAGCTCTGGGGTAAAAACACATCGGTGTGGACCCACAAAACCGATGTCAGGCTTTCTATGAGTGTCCTACAAATTTTTTGCTACCGTGTTTCATATGTCAGCTCTATGGTCAGGTTTATTTGGTCCATGTTACTTATTACATCATGCAATTGATGTGAATTGGAAAGTTGATATTATCAGATGATTTCTTAATGGCTGCTTTCTCACTGCTGTTCTTTTTATGTTTTATGTAATTAGTCATTACAAGAGAAGTCTTCAGCATACTGTACATATTCATTTAAACTTTTCTTTAGAGTCACTTTGGAGTAAGGCCCAATCCCATTTCCCTTAGCCCTTCCATTTCATACATTCATATGAAGTATCTCTTAATTTTCTTTTGATAGCAGATGTAGGGGTAGGGAGGAAAGCGCCAGATAGCCCCACACAAAGATATTTTTGGATATAATGGATACAAATAAAGCAGGATGAGAAATTTCCCTGAATATAAAGCAGCATCATGGCTCCAAAGGTGAGTAAGAAGACCCACTAATGTATTTCTTGGCATTAATAAGCGTTTTTACTATAAGCAAGCATCTGTTTTATTACATTTCATTATGGCGTTCATGTTTTATGGTTGTGACCTCTGACTATAGTTCTTTGTAACTACATAACAACAGTTCCACAACGTAGTCTATTTTCAATAACAGTGAATTTTCTTTTTACACAGCATGTATCATTCGGTCAGCATGTTTTCATGTGGTCACATCAATTAATACTGTTTAAATCAATGGTCTCAAACTCAATTCCTGGAGGGCCGCAGCTCTGCATAGTTCCGCTACAACCACCTCCAGCTCACACCTGCTTAATGGTCTCTAGTAGTCTTGAACACCTTGATTAGTTGGATTAGCTTTGTATGATTAGTGTTGGAGCAAAAATGTGCAGAGCTGCGGCCCTCCAGGAATCAGTTTGAGACCTATGGTGTAAATACACAGCAGTTTTACCCAGAGGTTCAAACGCTTTCAAGCTAAAAATGAACAAAATACAGTCCAAATTCAATGCAAACCCTGTTAAACGTTACAGCACTTGCACCTTCTGCAATAACTATTGCAACAAACATAGTTGCATCTCAATTAGCGAAGACATTTGGCGCGTTCTGGTAGTTGTTGTGTCCCATTACTCTGGGGAATATTTTCATCGTTTCCCATTCACACTCTGTTTCAATAGCCGAAGTGATAGGGATAAATTAAGGGTATAAAAATAACTGGGATTAAACCTATAAGTTGTGTCAATAATAACAACATTATCTGATTTCTACTATACTTATGGGCTCTTTAAGAGAGTAACACCCATGTTTTAACCAACAGTGGATAAAATTAACCCCCACCAAATGTCTTTCTATATCCAGTTTCGACTGTAACATAAATTGCAGAAGTAAATGGGTTGCAAACTGGAGTTCAAGTCAGCTGTAGCCAAGTCAAAGATGGCAAGGTCATTTTCTCCAACCTCAGTTCAGTTAAACTCCAATCAATCATTGCTCTCTGGCCTGTTTCTCTTCTTTTCTTCCACTTTCTTGACAAATCTTGGATATCTCTCTTTTTCTTAATCAGCAGAAGAGCTCAGATTCTCAGAAACGACAGCTCATTCACTTGCTCATTTCTTAGAACTTGTAAATTGACAAAAATGTCATGTCAATTCAACACGCAGAGGCCTCTGGCTCTTAATCTTTTGCTGTCCATTAAAGAACATGACAAGATAAATTGCTGTCCCGGGCGCTGTGTGAAAGAAGGTGCGCAGGTTCCCAGCTGCTTAGTTTCAGGAGAAGAAAATCCTCAATCTCTTTAATAACAAACCCTGCCGTCATGGAAATGGAAATAAAGAAGGGAGGATTAATTCAGAGCTGACCCACATTTGCTTGTTTGAATTAAGATTATTAGAAGCAATCCAATTTTTTTGTGTATGGGGACGGAAGGTATTTTATTGGGTTGTGTTTGTTATTGAGAGCATCTACAATGAAAAAAATGAATAGAATTTTTACTAAAAATTGACAGTAGAAATCACAAATATTGCAAAAAATAGGCAGGTAAATAAAATTAAATGTGAATACTGCAATAGTATTTTAAATAAAGAGCCAGACACCTATAAATAAATACCACTACATAATAATAATAATAATAATGATAATAATAATAATAATAAACTATGGGTGACACGGTGGCGCAGTAGGTAGTGCTGTTGCCTTACAGCAAGAAGGTTGCTGGTTCGAGCCTCGGCTGGGTCAGTTGGCATTTCTGTGTGGAGTTTGCATGTTTTCCCCGCATTTGAGCGGGTTTCCTCCGGGTGCTCCGGTTTCCCCCACATGTCCTAAGACATGTGGTACAGGTGAATTGGGTAGGCTAAATTGTCCGTAGTGTATGGGTGTGTATGTGAATGTGTGTTTGGATGTTTCCCAGAGATGGGTTTCGGCTTGAAGGGCATCTGCTGTGTAAAAATGCGCCTGTATAAGTTGGCGATTCATTCTGCTGTGGTGGCCCCAGATTAATAAAGGGACTAAGCCGAAAAGAAAATGAATGAATAATAATAATAATAATAATAATAACAATAATTTTTGTTGTTTATTATTATTATTAGTATTATTATTATTATTATTATTATTATTATTATTATTATTATATTTTTTCATTTTTTCTTATTAGTATTATTATTATTAACTATTACATTTTATACATTTATTATTATTACTATTATTATTATTACTATTATTTAACTATTATTACATTTTTATACATTTATAATAATAATAATAATAATAATAATAATAATAAATTTATAAAAATGTAATAGTTAATAATAATAATAATATTAATAATAAATATATAAAAATGCAATAGTTAATAATAATAATAATAATAATAATAATAATGATAATAATAATAATAATAATATGAAGAATAAGAATAACAATAAGTTTAGAAGTTATCTAAATATAAGTTTAAAAAGTATATCTTCAAACTATTGTTCACTAAAACATGTTATAAATTAACATTTTTATACATTTTATCAACAACACTTTATGTAAAATGCACCGAGCAACTCATTGACATTCATAGAGTTAAGCTTGTTTGCAAACAAGCTGGTAATTATGCTTTAAATCAACCTTAATCAGCATTTGATATTCATATACATATATTTTTTTGCATCTCATGGGAGATATGCATATCAAAGCCACATTAATGCCTGGAGTGCATGTTTAGCTTCCAGTTTTCTCATCTGTTAAAAGCAGCAGTTAATCCAGGCACATATGGCATCATAACATCTCTCCTGAATGACCTACATCTCTCTGACAACACTCCACTCTAAAACACACACATATACAGCATTTTACTGAGCAGATTTTATTTCATTCATAAACCAAATCATCATACAGAAATAAAACAGAAACCAGAATTTTTAGACATTCCTTTTAAGAAGTGTTAAGCAAATCATGTTGAGTCAGATGGAGAAGGGTCATTAGAAAAAAAGCCAATAAGTGACTTTTCCCCCCCTATAATGCTATTATAATGAACATTAGTGTCTGACTGGCAGGACAGGACTGGTGGTGTTGAGAGGTCAGTCACACAGATCAGAAGTGCAGCAGTAGACGTTCACTCCAGGCACACAGAACTCCTCACACGTGCGGGTGAACACAGAAGCTGTGGTTCAGAATATAACAAGAAAAATAGCTCAAAACCCAATTTAAAAAAATAAATACTTTTTTTTATTGGAAATGATTTAAAATTCTTTATTTTTTATTTCAGCTAATTGATTATTTTAAACTTTTAAATTGCAATTCTTGTTTGATTTGCCAAATAATTTTCATAACTTTTTTTATAATATTGAGTTTACATCTTGAAGTGTCATTTTAATGACCCACAATTTAGTTTTTAATCTCACAATTCGTTTACTTTGTATTTCACAATTCTGGCTTTATATCTCACAAATCAAAGTTTGCATTTTGTAGTACAGAGTTTGTATCTCATAATGTATTTGTATCTCATATGTTACATTATATAATCTCCTAATTTGAAGTTTGTACATCACAATTTTAAGTTTATATCTGATAATTCAGAGTTTCTCTAAAATATTGTGTTTATATCTTGCACTTCTGTTCATATCTGACAATTTTGAGTTTTTCTTGCAATTCTGAGTTTACATTTATACATCTACATCTATATTTAACAGTTCTGAGATTATGTCTAACAATTTCAAAAAAGTAGAGATCTCAAAATTTTAGTTTACATCTTGGAATTCAAAGTTTACGAAGATTAAAATCTCTCAGTTCTGAATTTATATTCCCCAGTTCTGAGTTTACATCACATTTCAGATTTTATATAGCAAATGTAAGATGGAAATCCCAATTTTGAGTAAAAAGAGTAGTAGAAATAAGCTTCCATGAAATGACTACAATGAAATAATAAATGACAAACAGAAATGTAATGAAAACAAGATATTAAACTAAAAATGTAGAAAGGTAACATAATTACCAGATGCTTAACTACAAATAAAATGAAAGAAAATATAATGAAATACAAATTCTTTTTAAATATTATCCTAAAATAAATAATAATAATAATAATAATAATAATAAACAATTTTGTTTTAAAATAATAAAGTAATAATTTTGTTGATACTTCTTGCTGTTCACTGTTGAATTGATCGCTTACCTGTTGAAACAGTCTTGCAGAAATTGCTTGAGGCTGGGCATTCAGTGGGGGTCTTGCAGTCCCCATCCACACATGTGTAGCATGTCAGCGAGTGCACTGATGAGAGATTACACACACATTACTTACTTTACTTTGTTATATTTCACATCAAATTTTTCAAACATTTTGGTACACTACATTTTGAAAAATGAGATCACATTTGCTTATTTGAGGTTTAAAAAACATTGACAGACAGACAGACAGACAGACAGACAGACAGATAGATGGACAAAGAAAAGTCTGTAAATTAGCAGTTTTTTTGCATTTTGTGATTTCATGTTTTTATATTTTTTATTTTCCCCATTATTTATGCTTCTGAATTAGAGTATGAAACCTTAATCTTTCTTTTAACAAATTTTAACCTTAACAGGTTGGAAAAAAGGACTTTATCAACATTTTTTTGTGTAAAGCTGGGGTGCCCAATCCATTTCTTATGAAGGGCCAAAAACTAAACTTGATTGAGGGTGGTGGGCTGGAGGTAAATATACCAAACTGTGAAGTTGTCAATGTAATTTAGTAATTTATTATTATAATCTAATATATAATTTATTATATAATTTAATTAATACTATAACTTATTGCATTTAAAATATTTTAATTCTATTAATACTTATACATTTTTGTAATAAACATCTTGAAATAAAAACATGAACAATCTCAGTTTTACCACTAAAAAATACACTTTGCTTTGACTTGCTGATGTTTTCCACAATGTCCGCTCTCAATCAAGTGGCTGTATTCAATTATTATTATGATTATTATTTTTAAGAATCTGATTAATTCACAACATTAATTAAAACATTTCATTTAAAATTATTGTCTGGGTTGGTGTTGTATATTACGCAACAAAAACCTTGTGATAAGCTGCCAGTATCTTCTGTTATTTTACAGATTTATTTCTCTTGATATTTTTTCTTAAACATTATATTATTTCAAACTACTAAAATGTCAATAAAAGTCACTTTGTTAAACTGTACAGTTGAATTCGTAACATCGGCAGAGCCGATATTGACATCCCATAATGCAATTCATGACCATAAATAAACAGAAAACACAAAATACGGAAACTGTTAATCAACAGATATTTTCAGATAGATAGATAGATAGATAGATAGATAGATAGGTAGGTAGATAGGTAGATAGATAGATAGATAGATAGATAGATAGATAGATAGATAGATAGATAGATAGATAGATAGATAGGTAGATAGGTAGATAGATAGATAGATAGATAGATAGATAGATAGATAGATAGATAGATAGATAGATAGATAGATAGATTTTCATCTGTACCTGAGGCACTGCAGAGGAGCACAACAATTAGAGCACACACTAGAGTCTTCATGATGGAAGCTGGTCTGGTCACGAAGAGGAACATAGTTCTTTATACTTACTTGGTTACACCTTTTACTAAAAACACATTCCTACTAAAGCATACAAGTAATGCTGCATGACAGGTTTCATGTACTGTAATTAGATACAGATCTTAGCTTAGTTCCCGTAGAAGGAAGTTAAATAATTTTTTTTTCAATTGTTAAATGTTTGAACCAAGATGCAAAGTTCAGTCATGTTCTTTTTTTTTCTTCTTCTCTATATCCTGTTTAACCTGTTTCCTGCCACCTATGATGTTTTGCTAATTTTAAAACTGAGATCACTATCTATTAACCAGCATTAGCATATTCAACCACAACGCACGACACTTACAGGAAATAACAATTTAATGTCACTTCTGTAAAATATCATAACAACTAACTTCCAAATCGTTTTGATTCTACTTAGATATTGCTTATTTGTACAATTCTTGAATTATTAAATGCCATTATTTTGTGAAATGGGTTTCTGAAGTGCAGAGCCCTTACATTTATATTCCTCCAGCATTGCTAACCCTGTCAGGTAGCGCAGAAAGCATCCAATTAATCTTCACACCAACAATCCTCTGGTGTTCCGCAGGGATCTGTACTTGGACCCTTTCTCATTCTACTAAATCACTCAGTTATTTCATAACCTCTCATGGCCTCTTACCTCTTATTAAAAATGCAAATCTCATCTCAAAGTTGAAATTACAGGCCAGCTGGCAAAATGATCTCTAATAGCATGTACCTCAGGGCCATGAAGCCAAGCGAATTCATTGCTTATTAGAGCTGAGGCACGGATGTGTCTTATGGGTAATCTGTCTGAAGATTACTATTTTATTGTTTTTAGGCTCTGGCATTTCTATAGAAGTTTTTGATTTATTGCTTCGAGTAGAGACATTAGAGGATCAAGAGATGCTCAGCTACTGAGTATAGTGAAGCTGACGGAATTTAAAGAATATTTTCCTCTCAAAAAAATAAAAAAATAAAAAAATAACAATATATCAGAAAAGTTTTTTCATAACTCTGCATGTATTTTTCAATATTGCTTAATACGGCCATTTAAAGCATTGTTAAAGCAAATATAAGTGTTTACACTTGTTATTTTGATGCACTTGCTATAATAATTGCTGTACATATTGTTATTAATGAGGAAAGCATTAAATATTTAATGAACTTGTAATTTAAATGTATTTGTTTTGTAAAGGACTATATATTATAACAGGGGTTCCCAAGGTTTTTAGCCTTCGACTCCCAAACAGTGGTGTAAATTAACAAATTACAAATACTCAAATTATTGTAATTGAGGAGTATTTATCAGGAATTGTAATTTACTAGTAGTTTTAAAAATGTGTAATTTTACTTTCCCTTCAGTACATTTTTAATGTTGTATCAATACTTTTACTCCACTATTTTCCTTCAACCTAGACACTTGATTTTTTTTTTTTTTTGATACCAGTCCACTCAAATAAAAAAATAAAAAATAAATTCAAGACATGTTTGGAAAGTGTCCAAAATCTTAACACACAATCCTCCTGTGACTGTTTAGCCTGCATGTCACTGATGGGAAGATAATGTCTATGTATAATGACTGAAATGCTCAAATGACCTTAAACAATCACTAAATGCACTACAGAATGTTACGTTTTCACCAAGCGGCAATCTCCCGCACTCCCTCATGAAGCAAATATGAAAGTAACTGAAACTGCAATTCTTCAAAATTCCAGGCTTCATAATAGAGCAAATTTCTATAGAGCCCAATGTTTCAATGGCTAACTTTGCAGAAGAAAAAAAAAGGTGTTTGCTGCCTGGTACAAAGAACCATTTTGGTTCATATAGCTAATAATACTCTTCATGACAACTGTGAGGGGGTGAACTATTTTATAGCTCATCCCTTTAGTTTATATTATGTTATATTAAATCTGCATAATTAAGGGTGTGGCCACTTGAGTGACAGCTAGGTCTCGCTGGTCGCCATCACTTCACCTTAGCCAATTCCAGCTGATCAGCCGCTGATCTTGGCATATACATCGTATTTTTGTTTTGTTTTCTGTGGCTTTACACAGTCAGTTGCCTTTTGGAATTATTTCCTACAATTATCAGATGATATGGCATGCTGTGTGCACTTAATTGTGCTCACAAAGTATTCACGTGGCCTCCATTTCCCAGGTGAGTGAAATTATATACTTGTATACCATCTCTATAAATGTATTTGTTTTATTTAAGATCATTTATCATTTGTAGTTTTCTTTAGAGTTGTAATGCACTCCAGAATCTGACAGATTGATTAGCTGTAGGCTCTAGAAAAGTCATCTGAAGCATTGTGATACAATGTTATGCCTGGATTTCATAAATAGCCTTACATTTACTAACACAGACTGTATTTAAAGTTTTTGTAAGTTATTTGCGCTTTCTTCCTGTAGAAAAACATCATAAGAACAATGTTTAGTGATTCAATTTATTATTTCAGTGTTTTTTAAAAGTCTAAACACTTTATTAATAAAGTGTACAACCAAGCACATGTTATCTGAACACAAACAAGTTATAGGGACTAAAGTATTAAGCATTTCTCCCAAAAATAAGCCTCTCTAAGCAAAATGCTAGCAGGCATCTGTAGCTTCATTCACGCCCCCCTCTTTGCCTTTGTTTTGTATCCCCCGGTCAGTGCGATGGCGTGCAAACAAAATGGCGATGGTTGGCCACGCATACTTCTGCTTCTTTTGCGTTCTTCAGAAACCCATGGGTGACATCACCGATACTACGTCCATATCTTTTTGGTTTTCACGCACATGCACACACTGCATGTAAACACATCAACCATTCACAGCATAATACTACCCATGAGTACTTTTAAAAGGGCTACTTTTTACTCTTGAGTATGATTTTATTTTAATTACACTTTCCACCACTGCCCCTAAAATAACATTTACTCACAACACCCACTATACTTGAAGGTGGTTATAAACATACAAACATTGCATACAATGTGCACACACACCAATAGGAACTACATAAACATGAGCATATTGAAAAGACAAAAAAGTGCAGCAGTCTAACAACCGAATCATTTTTATAGTCATTATTTATTTGTTTAGGAGATTTTGATGCAGAGATCATCCTCTCTCAGCTGTAAAATGAATGCCTTTTATTCAAAGCTTGACATTAACTTTTTTGATCACCAGCAACTGTGGCTAGTAGATTTCCAACTAGCCGCCATTTTTACTAGCCACAATTTTGCTGTTGAGAAAATATATTTTTTATGCATAAATTTGACTTTGACAAGCTAAAATGACTTGATTTAGACTGTGTTTTTCCACATGCCTTCTCATTCATTTGACTTTTTTGTGTGTGTTGTGTATGAGCTTGCTCTGTGCATGAGCAAATGGGTTGTGGTTTCATAGTGCTATTAGTTTAGTAGTCAAAATGAAGGATTTACCAAATTTAACTCTGACCACACCATAAAGTGGGGTTAGGGGGGTTGTCACGGCACAAATTAAGCCTTGGTTAAATTTATGGCACTATTGCTGTGTCATTAATATAACATAAACAACCCAGGGGTTTCAATCCAATGGAAAAAAATGGAAAGGTTGATGTTTTTTCATTTCCTTTTTTTTTTTATAATAACTGTTAAATACTCTTTAATCTTTACATTTAGTCATTTAGCAGACGCTTTTATCCAAAGCGAATCCATAACCAATCTTATCTTATCCATAATCTTATCTTATCCATAACCAATCTTCTGTAGGTTATGGATAAAATATGATCGTTCTAATAGTTCTAATATATATATATATATATATATATATATATATATATATATATATATATATATATATATATATATATATATATATATATATATATATATATTATATTTATATATATAGTTTTAGGACAACTTTGATAAAAGTCTTGATCCACTTCAAATGTTGACTACTATAAATCCAAAGGAACTGAAATCAAAAGATATATGCAGTAATGTGTACGTCAACAACATATATTTCACTGACACAGACAGCAGGGGGCAACAAAGATTAAACAAATGATTAGACATCAGGCATCCACATTTTACCCTTGTTACTATGGCCTTTGCAAAGACGAATAAAGATTTAATATAAGGTAAAAAATACTGGAACACATATGAATTAATGTATGTTTTTAATAACATATGAATATACATATTGTGTTAAAACATGCATGTTGCTTCTAAATAAATATATCATGGCATTATGTATGCACTAATACACAAAAAAATATTTGTTTTCTCTTTGTTCAAAGTACTTATTCAAAATCAGCTGAATGAACACAATTCCTTCTGGGTTTTTTTTTTGTATTTTGGACAACTTAAATTTCATTATTTACAATCCACTTAAAATTAAAAAACAATTAAGTTAACCTAATTGATTTGTGCTAGGGTGACGTGGTTGCGCAGTGGGTAGTGCTGTTGCCCCACAGCAGCAGGTTACTGGTTCAAGCCTTGGCCTTGCCAGTTGGCATTTCTGTGTGGAGTTTGCATGTTCTCCCTGTGTTTGTGTGGGTTTCCTGGTGCTCTGGTTTCCCCCACAAGTTCAACAACATGTGCCATAGGTAAATTGGATAAACTTAAATTGTCCGTAGTTTATGTGTGAATGGGAATGTATGGGTGTTTCCCAGTGATGGGTTGCAGCAGGAAGGGCATCCTCTGCATAAAACATATGCTGGATAAGTTGGCGGTTCATTCTGCTATGGCGAAAGTAACCAAGCCGAAAAGAAAATGAATGAAAGAATGATTTGTGTTGGGACAACAAGAAGAAACTGTGTGGAACCCAGCATTTTTTACAGTGTATAAAGCAGTGCATACGTGGAACCTGAACTATACTTCATGCAATGGCCTTGAAACAAAACAAACATTTACTGTATGTTGTTGTTAGCATACCAAAATAATTAATAATAGGCTACTTAAGATTATTATGACTTGGGTTGAAGACCATAAACATTCTTCAACTTAAACATCAATCTGTTTCTTTCTCTCTCTCTCTCTCTCTCTCTCTCTCTCTCTCTCTCTCTCTCTCTCTCTCTCTCTCTCTCTCTCTCTCTCTCTCTCTCGTTAGTCATCCATCCATCTATTTATTCATAAATCACTCAGCCATACTCCTATTGATCCATTAATTCATTTTTTTAATAAAAGCAATTTATTGGAAAGCTTGCTGTTCATTCCTACACCACTCAACCAAATGAAACCTTGGGCTCCAAATGTAATTTTTGCTGCATTAAATGAATTGCTAAAAGTTCCATTTAGTAAGCAAATTGGTTCCTGCATAAATAATCACTTCAATAAACATTTGGGGATTTGTTTGGCCTCTGTGAATTCAAGTGACAGGTGCTCATGACTTGAGATTTAGAGCTGCTAGTTTATAAAAAATGAGCCCTGTGAACTTTAAAACAGCACATTTTATAAACTTCTTTACAGCTCTGAGCACAGACTGTACGTACTTCCAGCTGAGTCCAAGCAAACAAAGTGTTGTGTTTTATGGTTTGGAACTATGCGCTGGCAGTGTGACCTTCTGAAGGTGATCTTGCTAGTCTGCAGTGACATCTCATAATTCCCTCGGCAGAAGATGATGTTCAGAACAGACCGTATGTCTTATAACTAGTATCTTGCAAGAAAATAAATAAAACTGGCGCCATAAGAATACAAATGCCTGCATGCAATTTCTTAATGCTAATACTTTGCAGTTTATTAGGATGCATAATAAACTCATGGTCATTTTTCCAATGCCTTTTGTAGTTTACTAATTCAGATTGTTGTTATTAGTGATACCGGTGGTCAATTAGTGAACTGCAATTTATTACTTGTGCTCGCGCTCGTTCACACGTAACAGAAACTGAATGCTATTTAGGCCCAATCCCAATTTTATTTTTTGTACCCCTACCTCTCCCTCCTCCCTTTCCCCTTGGCCCTTGAAACAGAGTGTGAAGGGGAAGGGCTTCAGAATTTAGGCCTAAGAAATGGGACAGCACTACAGCATCTGCACACGTCATCATATGTCATCACGATCTCTTGCTTCATATGACATTGACAGTGGCGACTGCTGTAGTTATTTGAGTTTTTTTTTTTTTTTTTTGGTATTTATCTTTAGGAAATCACTGAAGGCAACAATATCATGTTATCATTTACACCCTGCCATACCATATAATTTTCACCGCCATATTCATCAATGTAAACACAAGAAAACAACATTAGCATTATACCAGACACTGTAAAAAGGTCTTCCCAGCCAGACTTTTCTGACAGGGGATTTGAGTGTAATCAAGTGTCAGATGTGAAAGTTTGTTATGGGACTGCTATATTGTAATGTTATTATTAAGGATTACAGATAGCGAAATCTAGAGTTGTTGTTTTTTTTTTTTTTAAGATTTAAACACAAACGCTATTATGAATGTATTAAAACATATGCTTGTTTGTTGTAAAGAATCATAATAATAACAAAAAATACAAATTTGTGCATCTCCTGACCTCTGTGGCTGGTGTATTCTGGGAAATGTTTGTACCCATTGGTTTCGAGTCTGGTCCTAAAAAAAATTCTGTTTAAAGGGGTTAGCCTTATGCCTTCCCTTAGCCTTATGCCTTCAAGCTAAAGAGAATTGGGTCACCCCTACACCTTCACGTGAACGCAGTTGGCATTTCTGTTTGGAGTTTGCATGTTCTCCCTGTGTTCGTGTGGGTTTCCACCGGGTGCTTCTGTTTCCCCTGCAAGTCCAAAGACAAGTGGTATAGGTGAAGGGGGTAAGCTAAATTGACGGTAGTGTATGTATGTGAATGATTGTGTATATGGGTGTTTTTACCATGATGGGTTGGAGCTGGAAGGGCATGTGCTGAGTAAAACATGCGCTGGATAAGTTGGCAGTTCATTCCGCTGTGGTGACCCCAGGTTAATAGAGGGACTAAGCCGAAAAGAAAATGAATGAATAAATGAATGAAATATAAAATATTTAGGTACTTATATCTTACCTCCCACAGTTAACAACTGAAGAGTCATACTGGGATTCATCTGAACAGTAAGGCCTTGTTTTCTTTAATTAGATTGGCCTTCTCAGTCATTTTGATACAGATGAAAGCTAAAATCGTCCTAACATTTAACTTTTAAAAACTTTAACTTTTAAATCTTAGTCTTTACAGCAAACAGAGAGGCGTGTAGCAGAGCACTTTTATTCTAGACTGCAGTGTTGTTAATGTCCAGCAGATGCTGCCATTGAGCCAATCATTTGTGTGAGTGCTTCCCTTGTTTTCATTGCATTTCATGGCTAAACAGCTAAAATCTCTCCAGAATGCAGCTGGTCAGAATAATCTGCAATTTTCATTCCAACAACCCTACAGATTGCTTTGCCACTACATTTCTGAAATAAATGACCCCATTTGCAAACTCAAACAGACTGACAGGGCAAGCAGTCTGATCCCGCTGCTGAAAGTAATTTTTTTCTTCCCGAGAGCAATGTAGCGACTGGACTGGATAGCAAAAAAGCTTCCGATTCCCCATCTCCCTCGGTAAATTGCAGAAACAGAGTGTCCTCCATTAGGCCTCATAAATCTGAGTTGATGTGACAAAGGGTAATGAAGCAGCTTTCTAATCGGCCTGCCCACGGCCCCTCATGTCACACTGCAGACCGGCCGCTTTCCAAACGCAGGAATGGATGTGGTTAACAGATTACCCACCCACCTAGAGCTAAACAAACAAACATTTATTTTTAGTCAAAAACGGCAGCAGTCTTAAAAGTGACTATATTTGTGCCATTTTTTACTTTTCTGAAAAAAATCTAGAGCTGAGCCCTAGTGATAGACTTCTGTTACACAAAAATAGCCAACACAATGGTAAAACCAGTCATGTCATAGTATTTTTTGAAGAACAAAATCACCATCCAATCACATATTCATATCCCATTATTCCACTCACAGAAATCTGATCACCCTGTGTATATATCAATACTGCTATATATGAAGGACGGCTTTGCTAAATGCAGTTGAAAGTTGGTAGCATTTCCAGAAATCAATAATAGAGCAACGCAGAAGTTTAATGAAAGAAGACTCTGTAATGATCCTGCATAGACCCGAAACAGATCCTCTCTGAAAAGAGTCAATTTCAAAATGCAGTTTTATTGAGGGTCTCTGTTTTATGAGAACAAGAACTTCCTATAAATTTAAAGGGAATATTTCACTCAAAAATTATACTTGCTGTTCGTTTGCTTTTCCATCCAAGATGTACAGCATGTGACCCTTTTTGTCTTCAGTGGAACACTAAAGAAGATTTTTTAGCTGATGTTGTATTTGATGTTTCATAAAATGCAAGCCACTGATAATAGCACTGTGAGAATCCCAAACTATTTATACAGCTAACACAATACCCATGGCTAAAGTTTAATCTAGTCTTGATAGACATACTTGATGCGTATCAATATGTGACAGGCAGCTTAAGCTCCGGGCTATTATAAATGTAAATAATGTTGTAAATAATGTCTACGCATTTTTATTTATTTCTTTATTTTTTTTGCATTTTAAAGGCCAGGACCATGACTCATCAAGCCAGGTTGATGGCTGAGCGTCTGTCAAGCTAGTTTGTTTGGGGTATGTTTAACATGCAGTGGTGGATTTGGGCATGGACAATATGGGCAATTGCCCAGGGTGGCATCTTGGAGGAGGATGGCTTGAAGAGTTGAGCCCTCCCTCACTCTTCATCATCAACTTCCACTCACCATACCCCCCAACCCTGCATTTCAGTTTTGACACAAGAATTATCAGACATATTTTATAAGAAGTACTGTTAAGATGGTATGTAGATGCTGCTTTGTTTATGGTTTGTATGTGTGCTGCACTAGTTCCTGTTACCCTTTATGGAATGACAATACAGATTCTGTCACATGGTATAGAAAGATACTTTCTCTTTTTGTATTGTCTGTTCTCTGGTGTGTTTTTTGCTATACATTCAGCCACCGTAAGGCATCTTTTTTGTTGTATAGCTAGAACTTTGATGTCGGCTTGTTGTGTCTGTGACCATCATTTTCAATTGTTTCAAGTCATCATCCACACTGAAATGACTGAAAAAGATTTCATCCCTCTATTGCACATGCATTAAAACAAAAAAAAAATTATAAAAAATTTTTATAATTGTTTTTTAAGGGTTCTCTCCTTTATTGGGATAGGACAGTGGAGATTTTACAGACAGGAAAGTGTGGGGAGTAGAGATAGGGGAAGGATCGGTAAAGGACCTCGAGCCGGGAATCAATCTCAGGTTGCTGTGAGCACCTTGGTGCTATGTGTTGACGCACTAACCACAAGGCTATTGGCATCGACTGAGCTACATCATTTCTGCCTAGTGTTTATTTACTTTTAAAACACCAGGCAATATGTTGAGGGAAACGACCATCCACATTGTTACTTTGAATAACGTAGAACATAGACTGTGAAACGCTGATTAAACATTTTGTGTCCTTTGAAGTCTGACATTAACAACTCACTTAAACAGTTGGGTTAATAATAACCCAACAGGTAACCCAATGATGGGTTGTTTTGGCTCGGACCTGCTGTTGGGTTATTTTTAACCCAATTAAGGTTAACCCAAGAATATTGGTAACAAAAATAACTTATTTGTTGGGTTAGTTTGCCAAAAAGTGGCTATATAATAAATTGTTATTATTATTATTATTATTATTATTATTACTGTTGTTATTATTATTATTATTATTATTATTACTATTTTTATTATTGAGTTAATGTCTCCACTGGGTCCTAAAGGCGAAAATGATGGCCGAATATCTCAAATATGTGTATCATTTCTTCAAAAAAAAAACAAACAAAAAAAAAAACTGTAGAAATGAACACAGAGGTAGAAAAATATTTTTTTCTGTGTTATCTGTGTTTGCATCATCAGTAACTAAGAGTGCTGGTGAAATGGATATAAAAAACACGACACGGAGAGGTAATTTGATAAAAAAAACAACAACAACAATATTGTGTTACAGCTTAAATAAACTTTATAACGCAAAAACAACATTATGTAGCATAATAATACAGCTGTTCTGTGTCTGTTAAATCAGCTGACTGTTGAAATTCTACATTTTTAACCCAACTGGTTACGTGATTAAATAAATAACCCAATAAAGGTTGAAAATAACCCAACATAGCACCAAATGTTTAACCTAACTGGTTGAGTTACTAATACATAACTAAATAAAGGTCCATCTAATGCACACTTCAAAATCTTGCTAGCAGTAGTAAGTCATCCTGGTGCTTCTTGCATAATGTTTTTCAAATGCTATGAATTCCGACAAACTCCTCAGCTTGCATACTGATTTTAGCGTACTCAGTTAAAATGCTTGGATTAAAAATACCCCAACATATAACCAAACTATAGGTTACTATAGCACCTTCCCAACCATGGGTTATTTTAACCCAATGCATTGGCTTATTTTGATTAAATGTTATTTATTTTTTGGTATTGCTTCTACTAGTTATTTAGTTATGGCTGTGTAAATGGCTTGTTTTCATAAATATTGAAAATGCTTTTATTTCCATTACATTTGTAACAAAACCCAACACTGAGAGGTAATTTGATTTAAAACAAAATAAAATTGTGTTAGAGCTTAAACTTTTTATGACGCAAAAACAACATTACGTATGCATAATAATACAGCTGTTCTGTGGCAGTTAAATCCGTTCTGTTGAAATTTAACATTTTTAACCCAACTGGTTAAGTTATTAAATAAATAACCCAACAAAGCACCAAATATTTAACCCAACTAATTGAGTTATTAATAAGTAACCCCAAAAAAGGTAAACAAAATAACCCAACAAAGCACCAAATATTTTCATCTCAACCATTGGATTAAATAAATAACTCAAGGTTTTTTAGAGTGCAGCATGGAAGTATGCGATTTCAGACGCAGCGTGTGAATCGGAAATGGTATTTTAAAGTGTATCACTTTTTCAAAGAGACCGTATTTAAAAATTTTATTTCTGCCTAAAAAGGCCATCTTGATGTGGGCGGCATTTTACTTATTAGTCTGGACATGACCTAATTCACCTATGATCACAAGTTGAAAATATGATCATCATTTACTCATCCTCCACTTGTTCCAAACCTTTTCAATGTTTAGAATCACTTAAGTGTGAGTAGATGGTGAAGTGATTTTCATTTTTGTGTGAACTGTCCCTTTAATGCGATGCGAGTCATGTTTTACCCTCTCAGGAAGGTGTGTGGAGAAACTGCAGCATGATGACATTAAACTCTGGGCTTGTCCCACACCGTACATGTGTTCCTCTTGTCCTTGTCTCTGAATTGGAACAGAGCTTACTACAGCGAGAGCTGGCTGGCGCTTTATCACATAAACCTTCGCTATACCTAATCAAATAACCAGCCGGGCGTGAAACCATATTCCACTCTGTTCACGTAGCCTTGCGATGAGTGCCTTGCAGAATCAAACAGGACACAGGATTAAGTGATGGAGTCGGAGTCTTCCAAAGGGCCTTGTGCTACAGCGATTAGGCGAGAGGTATGACTGAGATTGTAGGTGGTACAATACATGAAGAATGGGGACAGAAGCGCAAAGTAGCTCTCCAAGACCCGTCAGGTGCTCATCTGTTTAAATATCACCTTCTGGTTGTTTTTGTAAAGCAATAATGACAGAGCTTTTATTTACACCAAATTGTATACTCAGATGTGTATTAGAGCTGGATTTGGTCAAAATGGAAATAATGTCGATTGGAGATGTTTAAAGAGCCCCTATTATGCCATATAAGGGTCATATTTTGGTTTTGGGGGTCTCCAACAACAGTCTGATATGCATGCAAAGTCGAAAAACACTTTCATTGTCTTATAATATGCATTTATTTTTTACCTGATTATTCCAACAACTCCCATATGGTTTGTGATGTCTTCCTCTTTTTCTTTCTACAGTGTTTGTGGGTGGGGCTCAGGGTTTAAATTTTCCCGGGTCGCCGTGCAACAAAGGGGCGGGGCTTAAGTTCTGTATTGATATCAAATCTATTGTAGAATTTTCAGAGACAGAAATAACAATAATGATGGCTTATACAGTATTTAAATGTAGAAAAAAAATTGTCAAATAAATCTAAAATAAAAACATTCATCAAATAAAAAAGCCATGCTGCAGCCATCATTATTTTTATTATTGCATTTTTTTATTTAAACAAAAAAATGAACATAAACAGAAATGAAGATAAACACCATACAAATAATTAACAAAAATAACATTTATAAATGATACATGTTAGAAGACATCTAAATCTGAAATTTCAACAACCAGTACTTGTAAACAGTTTTTAGAGTCACATGATCTTTCAGATAGATGTTCTGTCAAGTTAATCCACAAAATGATCTTTGCAAAACTATCTTCATCACAATTCACACAATTCACAATCGCCTCAGCAAGCAGGTTGCTGGTTCGAGCCCCGACTGGGTCAGTTGGCATTTCTGAGTGGAGTTTGCATGTTCTCCCTGCGTTCGCGTGGGTTTCCTCCTGGTGCTCTGGTTGCCCTCACAGTCCAAAGGCATGTGGTTCTGGTCAATTGGGTAAGCTAAATTGTCCATAGTGTACGAGTGTGAATGTGTGTATGGGTGTTTCCCAGTGTTAGGTTGCGGCTTGAAGGGCATCCGTTGTGTAAAACATATGCTGGATAAGTTTATGGTTCATTCCGCTTGTGGTGACCCCGGATAAATAAGGGGGATTAAGCCGAAAATAAAATGAATGAATGAACAACAATAAAATAAATTAATAAACAGCATGACAAACCAAATGCAAAATAAACCTTTACACCCTGTTGAATATTTTCCAATAGTTAACTTTTCCCAAGTATTCAATTTTTTTGAGAGAGATATTTGACACTTGCAGTGCTGAATAGCAGCTAATGACTCAGTATATCCACATCCCTTTCTTTGTCTAGCTGAACTCTATCCTTGCACTCGGCTGAGAGACTGTTAGGGGTCGTGACCTTGCTGGCCTTTTGTTCCCTCAGTGAGTTGGGTTACAGACAGAGCCTCATCAGCCATGCTGTAGATGACCTTCTGTACTTCTGTCCCTCACAGCTATGCAGGGCCATTGGCCTCTCTGCCTCTCCGTTAAAGCTGCCTTTTATAGAGCTACATGCTGGGAGACAAACACAGACAAATGGATTGTAGATTTTTCTAAACAATAGTTAAGTCAACAAGTGCGACCGAAAAAAAGATGTATTATTTATTTTAAGAAAGTTAACTGCATAGTTTAGCAAAAAAAGAAGAAAAAATACTAATAAAATAGACCAGTCCAGAACCAGTTTGCTTATACCTCTTAAAAATATTGTATATAATATTTCCTGTAATGATTGACTTTAATTTAGTTTTACAGCATGTCCTAAAAAATAAAACTTAAATAATAAATGTATAAAAATATATTGTCTTAAAAACTAACAAAAATTACAAAAACACACAATAAGAGTTCTAAAACTAAATAAAAAGGGAACATTTGAAAATAAAAAACAATTCAAACTTTTGTTTTTTATTGTAATTTAAACGCTTAGGCAGCTGACACTACAGGCAGTAACACTACAGGCAGTGGTAATGCATAAAGGCACTTCATAAATTTTCACATGACCTTCTGAAACAGCATAAAAATGTAAT
Organism: Danio rerio; assembly: GCF_052040795.2. Taxonomy (NCBI): domain Eukaryota; kingdom Metazoa; phylum Chordata; class Actinopteri; order Cypriniformes; family Danionidae; genus Danio; species Danio rerio. Next base: position 32,340,211 of record NC_141035.1, read on the forward strand.
CATGATCAACTAAATAGCTTTAGTGATACCTAGGGAAAAATGAGCTTGCACTGTAAAAAATGCTGGGTTCCACACAATCAATTTGTGTTGGTACAACATGAAGGAACTTGTTAGTTTAAGTGGATTGAACACACAGCAAACAAGATCATTTGAGATCTTGACAACATTTACAGTGACGGCTGTTAAATTTGCTGAAGTTTAAATATAATACAGTGTCCTCTGTAACAGCCTCTCGAAGCCATACCAGAACCTCTCAGAGTTCCAGGAAGTATTTAAAGCTCAGACGTGATGCTGTAAAAATAATTCAAAGAGCAGGAAGAGGAGTTATTAAAGTGAAAGAGAGGACAGCAGGGCTCTTTGATGAGAGTATCCGGAGTGTCCCGGATGAGGGCTGAGTAATGCGGAGGAGCTTTATCCAGGTGCTCACATTGTGCTCACTCCATTCTGCCCTCATCCGTCTTTCTTTCACACATTCAGGCTCGTTCTACGCCCCCTCCCTTTTCCCTTCTCTGTCTATTGAGCTGGACGGCGGGAGTCAGATAGATGGTCCAGCTGCATCCTTTTGGTCACTCTGTGCCAGTTTATTTAAGGTCTTCTTGGAACAGAGACGTCCCTGTGAATGTCTAAATATATAGTCTGTGTGTTGGCCTGTGTTTGTAAGTCACGGTCTCCTAAATAAAGCTCATGGTCGGTTAGATTTAGAAGCGCGAGTAAATACTACACTTTTTTTTTTTGAATGAGTTTTTGCATGAAAGGGAGTGTAGTCATGGCTTTCTTGTTATTCGTATCACCTGGAGAAAGCCATCCATTAGGACTGGCATTCATCTTAATGGCAGTTTCTCAGAATGGCACAGGATGCAAGAAGGCGCAGACCCAAAAGCAGAACTAATGACTGTCCTGAGGTGTGACGTGGAAGGCCACTTTGTAAGATTGTGTCTAATGGTTTATATTTACAGCTGCTGAAATGGCTAGGGTTGGTATATTTTTCTCTGTCTTACCATGAGTGCATTTATTTAATCAATATATAGTAAAGGTACTATTGTAAAATATAACTAAAACCAACAGCCTTTTAAAATACATACATTTACATGTATTGGAATCAAATGTATATAAAGTTAGGTCCAAAAATATTTGGTCATCGACAAAATTCTAACATTTTTGACACTATACACCAACATAATCAATATAAAAAGAAACAAACAAGATGTGCTTTAACTGCAGATTGTCAGCTTTAATTTGAGGGTATTTACATCCCAAGCAGGTGAACACTGTAGGAATTACAACAGTTTTGTCATGTGCCTCCTACTTGTTAAGGGTCCAAAAGTAATTGGACAATTAGCTTTTAAGCTGTTCCATGGCCAGGTGTGTGTTATTCCCTCATTATACCAATTACAATGAGCAGATAAAAGGTCAGAATTTATTTCAAGTGTGCTATTTGCATTTGGAATCCGTTACTGTTAACTCTCAAGATGAGATCCAAAGAGCTGTCACTATCAGTCAAGCAAGCCATCATTAGGCTGAAAAAACAAAACAAACCCATCAGAGAGACCAGTGAGCTCAGCAACACCAGAAGACCATGGAAAACAGCTGTGGTGGACGACCAAAGGATTCTTTCCCTGGTAAAGAAAACACTCTTCATAACAGTTGGCCAGAACAAGAATACTCTGCAGGAGGTAGGTGTATCTGTGTCAGAGTCAACAATCAAGAGAAGACTACACCAGAGTGAATACAGAAGGTTCACCAAAAGATGTAAACCATGGTGAGCCTCGAAAACAGAAAGGCCAGATTAGAGTACTATAAAAAGCCATCACAGTGATGAAACAACATCCTATGGAAAGATGAGCTCAAGATCAAATTTTACCAGAATGATGGTAAGAGAAGAGTATAGAGAAGGAAAGGAACTGCTCATGATTCTAAGCAGTGAAACATGGTGGTGGTAGTGTCATGGCGTGGGCATATATGGCTGTCAATAGAACTGGTTCTCTTGTATTTATTGATGATCAAAAGCAGCAGGATAAATTCTGAAGTTTCAAGCAATATTTTCTGCTCATATTAAGTCAAATACGTCAGAAAACATTGGACAGTTCTTTACAGTGCAGATAGAGAATGACCCAAAGCAAACTGCAAAAACAACCACAGAGTTTTTGAAGGGAAAGAAGTGAAATGTTATGCAATGGCCAAGTCAATCACCTGATCTGAATCCGAATTGAGCATGCATTTCAATTACTGAAGACAAAACTAAAGGGAAAATGCCACAAATTGCACATATGCAAACTGTTATAATTCTTACAGCATTCACCTGATTTGGGTGTAATTAAAGCTGACAGTCTGCAGTTAAAGCACATCTTGTTAGTTTCATTTTAAATCCCTTGTGGATGTCCAAACATTTATGGACCTAACTGAATATACATGGAATCAAATTTTGCAATTACAGAATCTACCAACCAGCAAAAACCTAAACTAGGCTGTACAGTTTCATTGTACAGTTTTTAATATATTATAAGTTGTACAGTATTTAATATAACATAATTCCCTCAATCTGCACAAACTTATGTACACACAAACATATATATTTTTAACTTATACCTACAGATAAAAGCTAAATCGGTACCACAAAAAGTGCAACAGTTTAACAACCATATCATTTTTTGTAATCATTTCTTAATGTGTTTAATTTATTATTACCTCAAATCTCTTGTTTTTAATGTATTGGCGTGCCATATAGGTTGTCAGAAAATAGATTGTGGTTAATCTAAACACCCCAGGAGTCGCAATCCAATTAAAAAAAAGAAAAGAAAAGAAAGGCTGATGGATTTAGATTTATATGTTGTAGTTTTTTTTTTAATATTCTGTGGGTAATGGATGAAATATGGCAATTATAATAGTTTAATAAAAATTTAATAACATTTATTTGAGTTTTGGAAATCACCAAGTGACTACCCTTTATTGTCTCATGACCCCAACTTTGAGAACCACTGAACTAGGCAATGCAAGTCATTGGACTGCAGTGATTTGTTCTGTTCTGGAAATAGATAGGAAATACTATGATTATGTGGCTTTGCAAAATATCACTTGGAAATAAATAAAGGAACATCACTCTCTGATGCTCATGCTGGTCACTTGTGTTCTGGATCTGACTGTCAAATCCTCCTCGACTCTTCAGAGCTGCTCCAGTACTCTGTCATTTTTCATTCAGAATGGTCACTTTTAATTTGAATCCTAATGCAATTTCAACTCCAAAGCAATAAAGCCTTGATTTTTTTGGGTTGTCATCTCTTACGGGTCGCCCAGAGGCCATCAATATTGATTACCTTTCTTTAAGAAAAACTCTCCATCCTCGTGTAAATGACCTGCTCTGTTGATTAATTAAGGTGACGCACTGCAGGCAAAAACACCTTTTGTGCATGTTGGTTTTGAGATTTTTTTTTACTTTTTGGCTTTTTATTAAATGCTTTTTTAGTCTAAAGTAAAGTGTTGATTTTGTCATATTTTGATCAGTTTGTGTAAGCATTTTTTTATTTTCAATACATATTTTTGAATGCCTGTTTTCTCAAAATCTTCTGCACTGAGCAATACATTTCCATTCCAGCAGCACTTATGTGCTGAAGGGTGTGTGTGTGTGTGTGTGTGTGTGTGTGTGTAAGTTGTATATAAATTGAAATATATATTTACATATAATTTTGTTTTAATGTATGTGTATGTGTATTATCTCCTATACATAATAAATATATAGTATAAACACGTGTATATAAAATTGTCAAAACAAACGTTTGTTTTGGATGTGATTAATCACTATTAATCTTTGACCAGCATTAATATTATATATATGAAGAAAGACCACTGTTTTGAGTCCTAATTGGACCAGGAGGTCTTTCAGTGTGGAGTTTGTATCTTCTCCTATTATTCTTGCTGTGAGGCAACCATGCTTACCGCTTAACCCCCACACTGTCGCCTTATTGCAAATAAATTTTTTTCTAGTGTTGTTTGTATGTCTAAGTGTTTTCTAAATTATGGAGTGATAAAACGGGAAAATCAAGAAACAAGATATTTTTAATGTTCCGATTTTGTCATAGTAGAATATATGCCAATTATTTAACAAGTAGTAATATTACACAATTTGTGAATATTAATATGTGAATAATATCATTACAAAATTGGTGAAATTATACCTCATTTGTGTATTTAGAATATTTTAAAATTATTTTTATGGGTTTTTAACCGTTATTTATATAGGACAATAATGGAAAAGGGAAAGCATGGAAGTAGAGAGAGGGGAAGAGGGGTAAGAGAGTGGAAAAACTTTTTATTTGATAAGAAAATATGTGCATAAACTACGATGGAAACACTTTTACCGAACAAATTCCAGTATGCACGTTAAAGGGTCATGTGATTTTGTTATAAGAGATCATGTGTACAACATGTGAATGGACAGACCAGCAGGCTGAGCACACTGTAAAACATCTGAAATGTTGTTTTGGCCATTCTAAAACACCTTAACCATTTCACTATTAATGTTATTATATCATCAACTACCTCCAAAACTGTCAAAAGCATCTGTGCTCCACGTCTCACATTTTAAAACACCACCACGTGTTCATTGTGTCACAGCATCGTCTTCTGAGTCGCAAATAATTTATTAATTAAAGAAAAGATTCACACAGCTTCTCACACTGCAGCAAATTCCGTCTTTACTGTTGATATTTGACACCAGTTTATCAGGAAGTGACGATTTTGTTCTCTTTCACGTTGCTTCATTCGCATGTCTTATATGCAATATTCCGGTTTTGTGCATGAATTGAATTTGCATCTTCTGATAGAAACATAGCTATAGACTGATTTCATGCGGCCGCCATTTTTCTTGCTGTGGTTGGAAGAAACCCGAAAGTATCGTTGAGAGTTACATAGGAACGTTGTGTACTTGGGTGTATATCTTATCAGCGAAGAGAACGTGACACAAATTTATAATTTCACAGAGTGACCCGAAGGTCCATTCTGAATGAATGGAGAAAATAAAAAGGGATATCAGACCTCATTTTCAGCTAAGTTAAGGGAATTGGCACTAGTTAGTTAACGTTTTCTTTCCCAAACACACATTTTAGATGCCATTTATCAAACTCGAGTAAAATAAGCTGATTCTTTCACCATATTAGACTTGTCACGATACTGAATTAAAAGAAAAAACATAAATTTCCCCTTAACATTTAAGACACTGTTGATGGCTTTCTTAAAACAGCGCTGATTTGCCATTGTGTTCACTTGCTCGACAGAAATGACTGTGATTGGCCGAGAAGGTCATCAGTTCACCCTCCGCTGTTTACCGAGTACAAACACAGAAGAGCGATCTGCTTGATGACTCGACTGATTCCTCGGCTATATATTCACGGCTGCTTCACGCTCCAGTGTCCGTGTATCTGTGTTTGTACTGGGTGACGAGCGGTAAATTGTTGAGCACCAGTGAATACTATGGTAAATAATCGCTTTTTATGAATGCGCTCAACGGCACTTGAATGTTAGCAGGAATTGGACGTATTTAAAACTTCAGTGCCGAGACAACACTATTACAGACAACACGAGGGTGTGCTACAGAGGACTGCAGTGTTTTATTGCTCACAGGGTTACTTGGCTGAAGCAGGGAAGTTTCCCCATAGTGTTTAACTGGTGCCATGAACTGAAGCCCAGGAGGACACTCGAGCGTATTACTCTTACAGAGATTGTGATGTTGTTTGGTGCTCATTTGCTTTTAATTGTTTAAATTGAACTTACTGAATGATATTAAAGTGATGTTCACACCATTTCTGAATTTTGAAATCTCGACAACAGCTGGAGATGTAGTCCACAGCATGTTATTGCAATGTTTACAGTGCTGGTCCTATACTTCCGGGATTCTTCCCAGCGCAGCCTCGCTTTGGTTCTTTAAAATGGCAACCACATGAAATAAGTGTATTGGCTACCAATTCCCAGCATTCTTCAAAACATCTCGCTTTGTGTCAGACAAAATGAAAGAAATCCAGACAGGTTTGTAACAAGTGAAAGGTGAATAAATTGTGAGTATATTTTAAATTGTGAGTGAACTAATCCATTTGGGTTTCTTTAATGGATGCATATATTCTTGTATGAATTTATGCAGATTTTAGAAGGTTGTGAAATGCTGTAGTCCTTGAGTAGATGTATGACTTGACATTATACTGTCCTGTCTAGAAGGAGGTGATTCAGATCTTTTATTGCACCAATACTGCCTGCTCATCTGTGCTGTCCTGCGTCATTCGGCACTGTCCTCAGCGGGACCTTTCACTCCTCATAACCCCTGAGGGGCGGAGCTCTTCATTTCCTGTCCACTGGTGACTCACTGCCATCAATGAAGGTGTTTATCAGTCTGACCTTTTATGACCTCCCCTGTTTCCTGCTGATGGCTTCATGACCCCTGCACTGACCTCTTGCTGATTTTATCTGCTTTTAACACATATCCAGTTTATTTCTCAATGTGTCTTGTCAGAATATTCTGTCAGATTCATCATGGCTGTTCAGATTCATTTTTAAGCTAAGTAGATTTTTAGTGTTTTGTCAACATAATAAAAAAGTGTATATTCTTTATATTAATTATAAAATTCTGTTTTAAATGATCATTTTATAAAAAAATAATTATAAAATGCATTTTAAATATATAAACATTTTATTTGCATATATTATATAGGTAAAACCTAATGTTTTTTATGTTAATTATTTGAATAAAATTATTTAAACATTTAATGTGAAGATACAAGTGTCTATATACATGTAATTTAAATAATATTATTTAATGTATTTAACTAAAGTTATACCCATAAAAGTTAAATATTTATGTTGCATAATATAATATAATATAATATAATATAATATAATATAATATAATATAATATAATATAATATAATATAATATAATATAATATAATATTGTAGCAGTTAATTTCCAATATTTTTAACTGCATGTTTTAAAATAATTAAAATAGTAAATGAAAATATGCAATAATCAAGAATGCAATGTTTATATAATAAAATAACAAATAACTATTTTGACTTCTTAAAACAAAAAAGCCAATCAAGATTTTAGAAATTCAGGGAAAAATACTAAAACGAAAATGCTAATATTTAAAATAAAAATAAAATGTATTTAATTATTATTTAAAAAACTGCATAATCAAATAAAATATTTTATTTATTTATTATTCATTAATTCATTCATTTTCTTTTCAACTTAATCTCTATTAATCTGGGGTCCCCACAGCAGAAACTGACTCAGCCGAGGCTCGAACGAGCGACCTTTTTGCTGTGAGGTGAACGTGCTACCCACTGCCCCATCATAATGATCATTTTATTTTTTATTAATTATATTATTTTGTTTTTATTTTTGTTTTATTTTTTTATTACATTGCTCAATCATCTCGCCTGAAGCAGCACACAAGACAAACCTGCCAGAAAAGAAAAAGATGCACATCGATTACTTCTACAATCCTGCCTCTAGCAACTCATAAACGTGTCATCATGACAGAGTATAATAATATTTGTGTAATACATGTACATTTTAATTGCGAAGAGATTTCCCCTTATACATAACAAAAACACAGGGATGCAATACAAGAATCAGACAAACGTGCATTATTTTTATATGAGACACATTAGTCCCATTATGGGTGTTCAATGCAACTGGAAATTTCTCTTTACACATTTTTTGGCTTCCATCACATTTAATTGTTTCATTTCATCTCAGCATATGGGACTGTAATCGCAGCAGAAACAATGAGCGTTTTGATTAAGGATCCAATATGACCAATTACCGCACTGTAAGCAGCCATGTTGGCAGAATGTGGATGACAGAAGATCTTTAATGGCTTGTTCATTGCATAACAGCACGAATTAACAAAATCTGTTTTCACTATATGAAAATACAGTATGCATATATTTATCACCACAGATTTGAGCTTTAAAGCACAGACGTGTTTGGCAGATAGCATTGTCTTCCTAGAAAATTACAGATATAATTTACAAGGTGACCCCTGAGGGAAGCCTTTATATTGCATTCCAGGGAAAGCAAAGGTACACAAATATTTTGTTTACAGAAAAATACACAAATATTGTCATGAAAAAGCACTATAATCAGTTTGATGTGTTATAAAGTAATGTTATAGGGCAGGGGTCACCAATCATGGTCCTGGAGGGCCGGTGTCCCTGCAGGGTTTAGCTCCAACTTGCCTCAACACACCTGCCTGGGTGTTTCAAGTATACCTAGTAAGAGCTTGATTGGCTTGTTCAGGTGTGTTTGATTAGGGTTGGAGCTAAAACTTGCAGGACACCAGCCCTCCAGGAACAAGTTTGGTGACCACTGTTATAGGGACTATTTATGTTCCGTTACATTGTTACATTACGTTACTTTTATGTTACGTTATGTTGTGCAGGATGCAAACTATGGGGTTCCCCTTAAACATGATTTGTAAAATTTTGGGGTGTCTCAAAAAATATTCTTATGTTATTTAGACGTGTGGTTTCAGTTTTGTGTAATGCATAGGTCTCAAACTGGATTCCTGGGGGGCCGCGGCTCTGCAGTTTTGCTCCAACCCTAATCAAACACAGCTAATCCAAATAATCAGGTTGTTCAAGACTACTAGAGACTATTAAGTTGTGAGTTGGAGGTGGTTGGAGCTAGATTATGCAGAGCTGCGGCCCTCCAGGAATTGAGTTTGAGACCACTAGTGTAATATGACCATGGATTATTATCATGTGTAAAAGTGCAAAAATATTATTCGTTCATGCATGATGGCAATTCTCATCTCATTTAAAAAAATAAAAAATAAAACCACACATGCTACTCTTGTCATGAGCATCAAGGTGTATGGAGCAAAGTCCAGTAATGTCAAAGACTGACATCCATATGCTTTCATATGGATGTTAAGACACTGCTTATTTATTTAACAAATGATGTGACTTTGTGTTTTGTTTTATTTGCTTCATACAGTAGTCCAATACAATATTCTTTTTTTTAAACACAGTGACACTGCTGTAAACATGTAGGACAGTTAAGCTGAAAGCAGGGTAAACTTTCAAAAAGACTAAATGGAACCCCTTACAATGATGTTTATTTCTTTTTCGAATTTGCGATTGTTTTACTGGACCGATAAACCATGACACAACATCCATGAGGTCTACTGTGTGCCTCTATAGTGGTTAAAATATAAAATATAAAATACATATTCACCTTTAATAAAACCAATCATTTCAAAGTAGCTTCACTGTAATAAACAGGAAATTAGCAAAAACCCTAATGCAAACTTAATCAAATTCAAACTAATCTGCAATGAAGAAAATCTGTATGATATATTCAGATCAAGTCAGTTCAGTTTAGAGTCTATTTAATCTGTATGAATGCAGCTTAGATTATAGTTTAGATGAAGGAGCCAGTCTGAACTGCCTTTTAATTCATGAGCACAACAAAAAGTGCATCTGAAAGTTTCTTTTGACAAAACTGCGTGGTTTAGTCTACTTGCCCTTGCGTTTTTTCTAAGTTACCTCAAAAGCAAGGCCAAGAGCGTGAGCTACAGATGCGTGAGGGAGGCGCAGAGACTTCATTGTCTCCTTAAGGACCTTGGTTCACTTCATCATACATTCCTTTTCATCTCGGCGTCCTGAACATCCAGTGTTTTTCCGCATGGCCGCCGCTGAAGCACACAGTACGTGATCGGGGTGCACCTGCCGGCTCAGGGAATTGACCCGCGATCCTCACTTTGGATGTCAATAGTGGGCAATTTTTTCCTTCTTCCTCAAGGTCATCGTGACCTGGAGTGAATCCATAAGAGACGAGCCTAATTACTGAGCAACAACAGGCAGTGCTGCAATAACCTAATTATTCTTGGCATATATTAGATAAAGGGGCCTAGTGCTGGCTTTCCTGCGAGGGGCCTGTTGAAAAGGAATTTGATTTCCCCAAATACTTCTCCAGCAGATCTCGCCTTGTGTTAATTGGGTACTTTGAAGCAATGAGGGACATCTCTTTGTTGCAAACTGAAGGGATGGCTCTTGAAGGTAAAGGGACAGTTCATCCCTCAAAATTAAAAAAAAAATTCTGTCATAATTTAGCCATTCGGGTTGTCCAGTGCAACGTACATTTCTGGGTGTTTGTTAATTTCTTTTTAAGTTTTATATGCATTATTACATAACTACAACAACTATTAGTATTACTATTGACAATAATAATAGTCACATTAATTATTAAATGTAAGATATATGTGGATATTTGTTTAATTTTGACAATAGCAAATAATACATTTACCATATATTATTTGGGCAGCATGGAGGCTCAGTGGTTAGCACTGTTGCCTCACAGCAAGAAGTTTGCTGGTTCGAGTTTTGTTTGGGCCAGTTGGCATTTCTGTGTGGAGTTTTTTGCTCCAGTTTTCCCAAGTCCAAAGACATGCACTCAAGACTAATTGAATGAACTAAATTGGCCATCGTATACGAGTGTGTGCGTGAATGTGAGAGTATATGGGTGTTGCGACTGGAAGGGCATTAGCTGCGTTAAACATATGCTGAAATAGTTGGCGGTTCATTGTGCTGTGAAAACTGAATGAATGAATTTATTATTTGATTATTCATTTACTATTTTTATTGTGTTATTGACATATTGCAGTTATTAATATTATACATATTATACAATAATACATACAGTTGAACCCAAAACTATTGTAAGTTACTGTGCTGTGCTTTAAATATTTTCTAATATTTTCAAAGTTATATTTAACAGGAATGCAAGGAAGTTTTTATAGTATTTTCTAATATTTTTTTTTTCTTCTGGAGAAATTATTTCAGTTGGAATAAAAAATGGAACAAAATCATAATAATTTTGTTACGTCCCTACTTAAATACAACTTGTGATCCTAAGACATTGTAACATAAATAAACAACAGCCAAAGTCCTCCGACTAACTTATTTATTAGCATAACGTAATCAGCAAAAACAATCCAAAATAACAAGAGTAGGGGAGCCCAGTGACATAATAAATAACCAAACAAACCGGTTAGGACTCCCCCTATAAATAAATGTCAAAAGGAAAACATAAAGGGGAACACAACAATAAAGCCGTCAGAAACTCTGGTGACATGGAGGAATGAGCAAGAACAAGAAGTTTTATCCGACATCACCAAATCAACCAATAGAAAACTGAAATGGAAAAAAGGACAAACAAGATTAAATTGAAAGTAATTATGGGCAAGAGTGAACGCCACACATAACAAATTTCTCGGCTCAATATTTTTATCCCTCCTTTTTGTCGTCCAATGACTTGCCTAATTAACCTAACCTGACTTGTTAACCAAATTAACCTAGTTAAGCCTTTACATTTCACTTTAAGCTGAATCCTAGTATATTGCAAAATAAAATATCATGTACTGTCACCATGGCCATTAAGCCGCCCTTCAGAATTATTTGATAAAGTATTTACATTTTAAAGGAAGATAATTTGGTCTTCAACTAATGATACATAATTATTATAAAATAAACATATATTATCCTAAATAAATAATATAAAGCCCCACTAGCTCTCAGAACAGACATATTTTCCCTTCAGTTTGTTTAACCCAAAGTTGATATTTGATTTCGTAAGACATTGCAGCGATAAAACCATGCTGGGATCTGTGCTTTTATTTATGGATCTGTTTCTCCCTCCGAACAAGACGTGTTGTGCAGTGGACAGCAGACTAATGTGGGTTTCCCTGCAGGCCACAGCAGTGTGATCCTCATTGACCATGTCGTGATGAATTAACCTCAGCTATAGGCAGCTGGCTTTCTCATAATACACCTACAGGTCAGCAGACGCAGAGAAAGCTCTTTTACTGACTCACCGTCTATAAACAGTGGAACTCAGAGGACATGGAGCTTATATTTGGATGCGAGCTGGCAGAAATAGAGGCACAGATATCACATGGGATAGTTTGTTCTCTGATTTAGACCATTAAAATGGTTTACAGACATTTTGTTCGGCCATAAAGTTAGTGGTACATTTGTAAAGACCACAGAGACGAGTGACCCTTCAGTTCACGGGTTGCCAGATGCAGACTTTAAGGCAGCTAGTTTTGCTTCAGGGATCAAACAAAATAAATAAAAATAAATTAACAAATGCTGCAACCATGACATCTTCAACTGTTGGAGCCCTCTACTAAAGTATGTTAAACTTAAATAAGCAATGCAAAGCATTTTTTTTTGGATTTGTTTATGTATAATTAATGTCAGATTAAGTTATGTTAACACTAGCACTTATTTTAATCATGAACTGGGTTTTTTATCGTAATCTAAAACTAATAATAATAATAATAAACTTTTATTTAAAAAATTTAATTTAGTTTGACAAAAAGATATGAAACATTGAATAAAAAAAAAATATATATATATATAATATATATATAATATATATATATATATATATATATATATATATATATATATATATATATATATATATATATATATATATATATATATATATATATATATGTTGGTGTCAAAATGTATTGTTTATTTAGTGCACCACGATGCAGACGCGGACAAGTTGGTATCGAGTTTAGTAATAATCATAACCGGTTATTATATACTGACGTCATAAATCTCATATGCGCTATGTATCCGTAGCTTACTATGGTGAGGGAGGCGAGCGCGAGTATTTGCAACACTCCAGTTACTTAAAAACGCAAAAACTGTGCACATTTTCACTGCGTGTGTGTTTGTTCCACAGACATTCTGAAGCCCCTATTTTACTGCAATTGAGAAAATGAAAGTAAACTCCATTTCTCTCTCTCACTGTGGCCCATTTATACTGCTGGAGTGACTTTTTTCCTCTCCTCTAGGCTGTTATAGCAATACTTCTGGATACAGACATGAGCAAGTGTCTGCAGAGTGAGTTTTCACCACCACTTCTATCACAGATCAGTGTCACTCATCAGTGAACAACGTCAAAGCTTTAGAGCCAGTCGCAACTTTTTCAGCATGTGATCAATCATAGGGGTGTAAGAAAGAAATCGTTAGACAAGGCTCAGAAAGCATGCAGGATATTTACATTTGTTGATTTTCTTTAAATGCCCATGTTGTTCTGTGCATGTACTTGAGTTTTTAAAGGTACAGTTCATTTATCTGACTTGTATTAATGGAAACAATTGTATTACAAATAATATATAGATATATTAATACATTTTAATACAAGATTTGCTGTGCTGTAAAGAAAATATAAAACTGTGTATGGAAAGCATTGTCGATGAACCGAGAATTTAACCGAAACGATGGCATGATAATCGTAACCGTACTGAACCATGAGACCAATGTTGATTTACACCTCTAATATATCTATTTCTTTTTTTACATTTCTTTTTTTAATATTTCCCAAATGATGTTTAATAGAGTAAGAAAAATTTCACAGTATATCTGATAATATTTTTTCTTCTGGAGAAAGTTTATTTTATTTTATTTTGGCTAGAACAAAAGCCGTTTTTATTTTTTAAAAACCATTTTAAGGGTGAAAATTATTAGCCCATTGTTATACAATAACTTGCCTGATTACCGCCTAAGTTTAAATGTCACTTTAAGCTGTATAGAAGTGTCTTGAAAAATATCTAGTAAAATAATATTTACTGTCATCATGGCAAAGATAAGATAAATTAGTTATTAGAAGTGAGTTATTAAAACTATTATGTTTAGAAATGTGATGAAAAATATACTCTCCATTAAACAGATGTTGGGGAAAAATAAACAGGGGGGGCTAATAATTTTGACTTCAACCGAATATATACTGTATAGGCAAGCAGTGTCAATACAGGAACAAACAGATGTATTCAGGAAATACAGTGGCGTGGTTGATAAACAGGCAAATATTCAAAAGGCAGGCAGCATACAACGTAAGTAAATGGCAAGGCAAAGGAAAACGCATTGTAATGTCACGCACAGTAAAACAAGACTCAGCCACTAATGCTGCTTTTTAAAATCCATGTAATCAGTTCTGAACAACTGTGAGTGTGTGGTGCATGACAGGATTTGTAGTCCATATGGTAACAGATTTGTAGTTGTGAGTGGAAGTGACTGATTCCTACAATCCTGGATAGCTGGTGATTGTGACAAATATATATAAAATGCATGTAAAATAAAAAATATGTACATAAAGAAAACATAAATATTTTTAAATATGTTTTTATAATAATATATGTATATATTATATTTTTTTAAATAACTGTGCACTCTGCTTTAAAAAAACATAGTGAGGCAACTTAAAAAGATGCCTTGTTCATCAACCGTGATCTCTTTTAACCTCCTGGCCTCTCTTTTATTAAGCTCTAATTAGAGAATTTGTGTGGCATTTTCTGGCTTGTAAACATGTCTGTGTCTGAATTACAGGACTCACAAACTCAAGGCCAGCCGTTGCTCACTTCAGCACTAGCTGCAGGATCAATGTCCTGATGCTGCGGGTCTGTGGAGGAGGACATGAAGACATGAGGACAGGCTTAAGCAGACGCTCGTCTCACTTCCATTTCATGCATCAGCGGATACAAGCTCAAACACCAGCATCAGCCCTTGCCGTTCAGTATGTATGCAAACACACACACACAGACGGGCACAGACAGAAGACGCTTTTACAAGGCTACACTACATGTTATTGGACGCCACATTGATCTACTGAATATGAAGTCTTGCTGCAGCAGCGCTTCGGTGAAAAACATTGCGACGTTGCTCTCTGGAAGAATAATTCAGGCTTTGTCAGTGTTCATAGTCTGACAGCAGTTTGACACGGGCAATACAAACACAGGACTCTGGTATGTCCTTTGTATACAGTTACACAGCTCTCAGGAATTGAGCTGATGATGAGATGTAAAGATGACTCTCAGGCCTGATAGCAAGGGGCGAAATAAACAAATTATTGCAAATAATAAATTAAGTAAATTATGTAAATTTAATTATTATTATGAATAATTGTAATCTTCATTAATTTGATTACATTCAAATATGTAATTAATTACAATTATGTATATTTTAATAATTATATAAATTGTTAATTTTACTTTTCTAATAATTATTGAATATTTTTAATAATTAATTATTTTTAATAATTAAACAAATACATTAGTAAGTAAATGTAAACTAATTAAGTTGCTAATGTCAAGAGATAATGTCAATTAGAATATGAGTTAACATTTATTCATAAATGTTCCTTAGGCTAAGTCTCTGATTTTATCAGAGGTCGCCACAGTGGAATAAACCACCAACTATTCTAGCATATGTTTAACGCAGCAGATCCAGCTGCAACCCAGTACTGGGAAACACCCATACACTCTGACATTCACATGCACTACAGCCAATTTAGTTCATCCAATTCATTTACACTGCATGTCTTTGGACTGTGGGGCACACGAACATGGGGATAACATATAAACTCCACGCAGAAATGCCAACTGGCCCAGCCGGGACTTCAACTAATGACCTTCTTGCTGTGGGGCAACAGTGCTAACCACTGAGCCACTGAACTGCCTAGGAGTTAACATTACCAAAAATATGAAATGCTGAATGAAGCCATTGTTCACTTACCATCGGGTTATGTTCACTAATGCATTACCGAATTACTATATTTTTATTTGACAAAGATTAAAACAATGCTTATTAATGTGTGCTCTTCATTGTTAATTCATGATTACTATTGCATTAGCTAGTGCTAACTAATAAAACCTTTTGGTACCCATTTTAATAGATTGTTTGGCTACGTAATTGTTTGTATTTTTTTATATAAGTTTATATTTAGTTACTTAAAAAAATGTTTTATTTATACACTTTTAGGATACATTACAAAATAACTTCTAAAACATCTGAATACTACAACAAAGAATACTTACATATGTAGCAGTTTTTAATTACTTTAGTAAATTCCGTTACACTAAATAAAAATGAAAATTACATAATTAAAAAAAAATTGGATATATTTTTCAATACTTTATTTTAAGGTGTCCTTATTTTACATTCCATGTACTTACAATAGTAATTACAATAATTATGCATAAATTACATGACAGTTCTGCCTGGTTTTTGAATTTGAATGGCTGATGTGATATTTGTCCAGTCTCTACACCCTTGTGTAGAGCAGAGGACAGTCTACAGTTTGACAAATAGTGCAGCTGTTGGTAAACATAATGTACCTTTGAGGCACTTTTAGTCAAGAATGTTGTTGTTTAGATTTCCACTATGCAGTTTATTTATAAGGATAGTGCCTATTTTTAAAAATGTATAATTTATGCGAGACAACACGTCTGCAGCCATTAGCCTGTCATTGAGCAGACCAAAGATGGTTGATGTTGTCCATCCACAAGATGGCGACAGAGACCGCATAAGCTGATCAAATCATTTTAAATCACTTTTTAAGTCGATCGCTCTATTTTGTATGTTGTAGTGCTGTATTTATACCATAGTACTTGTATTGTGTTGAGTGTGAGATGGGACTCATCTCAAAGTCTTGAAACCAGAGATGGCCTTCTGTTTCTTGTAAGTCTCCTGTTTTCGTTACTGCAGACTAGTTCAGTAAACAGAAGTATAAAGAAGAAATGCCCCCATGTGTTTAGCATTTTTCCTTATCGCAAGCACAAAAGTAATATAGTAGTGATTTGCATTGCTTTGGCTTTTTCGGGGGTCAATTATTGTGATCTCTCGATTGCAATTGTTTTATCATCACTTTAGACATTATGCTAGAGAATCATTCAAACGCTAGCTCTAAAGTGACAGTGGTGAAGTAGCAACAGTTTCTGCTGTTCAGACCGCCAGCTGCAAGCGTGAATGAATGGCGGCAAAAAGTAATTCCTCTTAGAAAAGGATTTCGACACTCTCCGTGTTTGATTTTCTTTTCTATATACACGATTATGCCATCAACCTGTTGTATAAACGCAATATCACTTCTAGCAGTGCGATGTTGCTGCATATTGTCAATTGCCAATGCACGCCTCCCACCAGTGCTGATATACAGCCACATCACACTGCTACTCATGTGATATTGCTCATGTAACTTACCCTAATGCTAACCCACATTCAAACTCTAACCATATGCTGTAGTAAGTACATGTAATTAATTAATATTACTCTGTAGTTTAATAAATAGTTACACTGAACACCTTACAATAAGCTGCAACCATATATTCTAGATAAAGAATGTTGTCGAATCTAATCTGAATAAATATTAAATAATAGTATCGCATACGCCTCATCTTTAGCTGATTTGATCAATCCAATGTAGAGTAAAATCAACGCTGATTAAAAGCAGTTTCTCTGTGTAGTGCAATAAACCCAGGATATGGCAAATTAAAGGTTTGCTAATTTAGAAACTAGGTCAACACTAGTTTAGCATAATACAATAATGTTTGTTAATGTCATTAATCAAAGTAAATACACAGTTTTTCCAAGAAAATCTCTTGATTCTCATAGTAGGGGGTCTCTGGGTTGGCTGAAAGTCTTGACGAGGTTGAAAAACATTGACAACTAAACCATAATCCTCTTGCATTTGAATTATAATACCTCATTTATGCCTCTAGTACTTCACATTTCTCCTTCTGCATCTAAAAACAGACTTATGGATGTGTTCTGTAATTGCATGCTATACTCTGAATAACAGAAAACCGATTGTGTGCGAATAAAACAGCACAAAAAAGAGGTGCAAAAGGCTAAAGCCCTTGGGATTCTGGGATCTGTCTTCTGACCTCCAAAAGCAAAGTAGCAAGTTAATGAACACCCATTACAACAAATCACACATGGGCTTGGAATGCTAATCGGCTCTTAATTGCAAACCCGCTACCAATGGAAAACGCACACCTCTGCAAATGGCAGATGCTTGATCCTGATCAATAGCAGGCATGCAACTATCAATTGCAAAATCAATACTGTTGTATTTGGTTCTCCAATCCTCTGTCTTGTTGGAAATAAGGGCTCTAACAGAGTGGCCACGGATAACGAGCTTGACCGCTGAGACCTTCGTCTTTATCTATCAATGGGTCAATCCCCAAGTCTCCAGTGACCTGAGGCTGGTGTGGTTCTTTACCACAGTACCGTTCACACCAATTGTTGATTTGCTTTTCAGTGCTTTGGAGGGTTGGAGCACCTAAAATGCTAATTCTGGCATTATGTACTCACCCTCATATTGGCTGTATGGAAATTGTGTGTAACAAAGTGTTTTGTTCATACATTGAAAGCCATGAAAGTCAACAACATTTAACACCCATTGATATTTGTTGTCATCAACACTGAAACTACCAGAGTTCTACAACTACTAAAATGCTCATAGCAGTCATTCTGACCGTACATATAAGACCGAATGCAGTTTTTGTTACATCATATTTACATCCAAAGCTTTTTTTGAGATTTCACAATCGAGATTGGTTATATTTTATAAGATCATTACCCTAAAAATATATTATTTTGTAATATATGAAGTTAGATTTGTTGTTGTATTATTATCAGTTAGGAAATATGAATAGTAATATACAAGTTATTATACAGTTTTAGTTAACTTACCTCGGAGAAGACCTGTTGCTCGCTTTTGTCACTGAAGTGAGTTCAGTCCAAATCGCGAAAGCATAGCGGGCATGGCCAACCTGTGACCTCAATTAAGATTGACCAATAGAATAAGGTCTTTCACCCTGGAGGGAAGATACCACCTACTGAGCTGCAGAGTTCAACACTTTTGAACTCGCAAAGGTTTTAGATCTGCAAAAAAATGATAGAACAGAAAGCAAAATGAATGAGCGCACAATGAAAAACGTGGTGGTAACTGCAGACAATGGCGATATTTTATTTTATGCAATTATTATTATTTTTTTTATCCATGACATTTTTTATTTGATCTTTTATTTTTTTTGTTACAATGTACCCAATTTTGGTCAAAACTTTATATGTTTGTTTGAATAATAAAGACACAAAATTAACCCCTGCATATATGGTTTCAAAACTTTTCAACACACAAGCAAAACATTTCTCAAAACAACTTGCAAGCAAAGAATCTAGATGCGCAATAAATGACAGCAGAGCAGAGAACAAAATGAATGAGTGTGCAATGAAAATTGTGGTAACTGCATGATAGGACAATAGTTTTTGCATTTCAAAATATGTTATTATCATTGACATTTGTTTTTTTAATAAATCATTATTATTTTATTGATTGAATAATAAAGAAAAATAACTCCAAAGTATTATAGCCTATAACTGTGTACTTGTGCGTTACTAGACTGCCCATAAAGGTGTATACGTCAATTTGTCTGACAAGCAGGAGAGAAAAGTTTTAACACACAGTTAAAATGTTGTTTTGAAAGGCATGTTTAAAGTAAAGTTATGTTTTTGTTTGCAGTGAGTTGCTAGATAATATTTAAAGGCATGGGGAAAGTAGTGAGTAAATTTGACTGCAATGGCCATTCAAAGTAGGGATGTCCTGATCAGGGTTTTTGGCCTCAAGTCATTTGATTTTAAATATCTACCAATATCGAAACCCGATCCTATACTTCTATAATACGTAAAAAAGAATAAAGAAGAAACAGATCCACATTTAGGAAAGGACAGGGCACTCTAGTTATGGGTTTAATTTTAACAAAGTTATTGTTACATTACAAAATGTAAAGGTTAAATATTTTTTACTTTAAAAATAAATGATCTTAAGTTAGGATATTTTTCATTGTCTACACTGTAAAAATGCTGCTGCCTTATTTTTTTCATTGAATCAAAGTCTTTCAAAGTATATTCAACTTGTATTAGTTAAACCGCACAATCAAAGCTGTGTCTCAATATAGTGGTTGCCTCCTTCAATGTCCACACGAGCCGAAATGAGATGTTTGTACTGACTTTTCTCAAAGGGGTTTTAACCCTTATATGTGATCTAATTCAGTAAAATGAGTCACAGTGACCCAAATTTCAAAATTGAGATTTTAGTATCAATGGAAAGAGAAGACGCTGTGCTTTAAAATGATAAATCAAAATGATTCCTTAATTGGATTTGAAGAAATGCCTATTAGAATTATGGTTGTCTCGCCTCTTTTTCCAATTGAGATCCTTAGAAAATCACAAGAAAACATTTTTTTTTGACTGTTTTTTGCTCATATCCTTCAAAATTCATTGCATTTAAAGCAATAAATTATTTATTTTGCAGCTTAATTTGTACATTTGGTTATAAAAATGCTATTAAAAGTTCACTAAAGTAAAAGTTAAATAGCATTGTTATTGTTATGTTGCCATGACTTTTGATATAATTTGTAATAGTGTAGGGCATTCGTGGATTTATTGTTAACATTAAGCCTCTTGGACACCATCAAAGAGTTAAGAAGCTTGCAACTTACAAGTATGTCAATCACCTACCAGATCAACCAATAGTGAGAGCTTGGGGCGTGGCTAATGTAGCAGTCAGGCTGAGCCAAAGGGTGTTTAACTGGTGTGAGAAAATGAATGACACATTACATTGGAAAAAAAAAAATGGTGTTTTGTTTAAAAACATCTGAAGACTTTTAAAAAACACAATGACAGATAATAGAGTAAAACCACAATAAACAGTTTTGTTAAAAGATGGAGGAATATGATGGAATGTTTGGGTTTCTGTTGAGAGTTTTCTTTTTTATACTTGAGCTTCACTTGTTTTTATCACATTAGCTTTTTACTGTCAAGCTAAAAACAAATTAAAAAATAAAATAAAATAATAATAGTAAAAAATAAATAACAAATAATAATAGCAATGACAATAACAACAAATTAAAGCCTAAAGTATTATGTTTAATTCTTACACATGTATCCTTGTACAGTGAGTAAACAATTATGTCATCATAACAGTATGTTTTTAATGTGTGTGTGACAGGTAAGCTCATATTTTGTCACACCATCATGCCTAATATAAAATAGTCCACATATTTAGACTAAAGCCCAAAGTATACAGTAAACAGGTGTACTTTTTTTGTGCAAACTGTGCCTTTAAGATTTTGACTTCAATAGCTTCATAAATACCTGAAGACCAAGAGTGTCCTTATTTTACAGTACCCTGAAAAAGGCTACATATTTACAGCTCTGTGTTAAGGAACATTTAATGACACAACACAGGTCATAAAGCAAGCAAACGTTAATTTCTGAGTGCTGTCACACACCAAAAGCGCTCCGTCTTTCCCCATATTTCACAAAAGCCTATCTATTAAATGACTTTCAATGCACCAATTTGTCTTTGGCAGATGAATGTCCTTGTTGGCACAGGATCACCATAGTGCCTGTTTTAGCCAGTAAATGCCATCTGTGATTGACAGAGAGATTTAAGCCAAGAGTACATGCCTGGGCAATTGGTGTCCAGTAAAAGCTAAAGCAACATGGATTATGGTTTAATTCGTTGTAGGATGATGTTTTACAGAGGATTTCACGCAAATTTTCAGACTAATGCTCAGCAGACATGGTTTCTCACCCCTAAAGGATGAAGTAGTGTTTTCAACTGACCTTTAAACTTCAAGGGTTCATAAAAAAACTTTAAAACAAGCATCTCGGTTCAGGTCACATGCTTTGTTGGCACTCATGGTTCAGAATGATGCAGTGATTTGACTTTAGACACCATTAAATTGCTTGGAGAGGGCAAACAGGGTAGGATGGATATTTGTAGTGGCTTAAAAAAACAACAGCTTTAGAAATAATGTTGTGCACCACAGTTTGATGGTTGCTAATGCCAGACAGGTTCACTTTATAGACAATTCAACTATATATTATAGAAAAGTGGTGATATACAATATATTATATATTATACAAATATTATATAAAACTATATAAAAGCTGAAAAAAATGTTTCTCAATGATGCCTCTTGTATATTATCTCATTATCTTTTGGGAGAAGTCTGTTATTTACATGGGTTAACAACAACAACAACAAAAATTTGAAGGTTACATAAAAGGAACTTTAAGTCAGAATTTACCTGGGGTATGAATAATTAAATGTTTAAATTAGATAAAAAAATAATTTAAAAAAATAAATAAATAACTGAAATTTGTATTTTCATTAAATTTCTTTTTGGCTTAGTCCCTTTATTAATCCGGGGTCACCACAGCGGAATGAACCGCCAACTTATCCAGCATATGACAGTGGATGCCCTTCCAGCCACAACACACTCATTCACACTCATACACGGACAATTTAGCTTACCCAATTCAACTGTACCGCATGTCTTTGGACTGGGGGGGAAACTGGAGCACCCAGAGGAAACCCACGCAAACACAGGGAGACCATGCAAACCACACCATGACCATGCTCCACATAGAAAAGCCAACTGACCCAGCCGAGGCTTGAACCAGTGACCTTCTTGCTGTGAGGCGACAGCACTACCTATTGCATCGCCTGAAATTTGTATTTTATATATTTCATTTGTTACACATATATACTTAATATCTGTTTTTATGTTTTACACATATATACATAAGTATATAAAATTAACGTTGATATAATAAAACATATTCTCCCAAAGGACATTTCTAAAAAAATTTCTCCCAAAGCAACTAAAACAAGGATCTTGATGTCAGTTCTAGACGTGTTTGCTATTTTCAGACCATCGCAACTCTAATTTTCCCGTTTTCCGCTAGTTGTTTAAATAGCAAATCCATTTGCATCACTTTGTGGACTCATGGGTGTGCCTGTCTAGAATGGAGGTGTGTTAAGGAGCATTGTTGGAGTGTTGCTATTTTGAGGAACTAAAATAGACTGCGCAATTGACCAGCTGAAAGCAGGTCTAAAGTCCAGCGCAGAGTGGGTTACTTGATCGCCTCAAATAGATAGACATTGCTTAATACACAGGATGCACAGCAAAACACAAATATTTTGTATAATGTTATTATTATTAGCAGTAATATTTATTATTTGCATATTTATTTTTGTTTTAATAAAAACAAGCTTAGAATTGTCCATCTGTCGGGTTTTGGACCATATGGGCCGTAGGACGTGTGTTTGGATATATTTTTGACCACACTTCATTTTTATTGTTCATTTATTTGTTTGCTGGAAATTAGAACAGAATTTAAAATTCATTTTAGAAATATTTTTGCTTAGAATTAAATATGTAGGCTAATGGAAGTCTTCAGTGGAGAGTGTACAACATTGTTTCCTTACTCCGCGAAAGTGAAGGAGTAAAGTGTAAAAGTAAAAAGAAGGAGAAAGACGTTGATTGGAGGAGGCTCGCTGTTTATCTTTTCACAGATGGTCTTTTTAACTGTTTTCTCGCTAGTGAAGTGGTTAGTTTTACAAAGTCCGCTATGCAAATAGCAAATGCCCCATGGAACCACACAACTGACTCTTATAGGGAAAGGGAGATAAGTCTCTGATTGGTTTAATGCACATTACTCTCATAACACACCCATAACTCATTAAGAGAAAAAGCACAACCCCGATAGACCATGTGCTGCGGCGCAAGCCACATTTTTCCATCTTTAAAATAGTTTGAGTGGATACGGACACACCCTTAATGCTTTAGTGCCCTGCGCTTTAGACCTTGCGCCTAGATAGTTAATATAGAGCCCCTAATCAACTAAATAGACATGTTCTTTTTTTGTACTGATAAAATAGAACAGAACAGAACAAATTAGAAAAAGAATCTTTTATTGTCAAGTTCAATGTCAAATATATTGTGAAAAAACTGAAACAAAAGCACAAAAGTCTAATCTTAGCCTTCGACACAATTTCAAGTGTCTTCTGCATGTGTGAGGAACATATTATGAATGAATTGGTGTAACAGTAGCATAGATTTTTGCACATTGGATTGATATTATGGTATTAATGAAGCCTTGAATTCTCCTGCTGTCTTCCCTGTGCAGCAGATTTACTGTATGACCACCCTTTAAAAAACTCTGGTGCTTTATGAAAAGTGATCCTGCTTTCACTAGGCTTCTTTCACCTTCAGCACAAAGTTATTTCCCGAGAATAATAACGAAGGGCATCGAAGATAAGGAGCTCAGCGGACAAGGACAAGTGAAAATCACACCGTGCAAATGCGCCGCAATTGCAGAGGCCCTTTTTGAGAGATCACCGCTGGTTTAAATTGCAAAAGATGAGCGTCGAAATGGATGAGGCGTCTTCAGGCTCTCTGGCGCTCGCCTATTGCGATTTGCAGTAATTACTCATTGAATGGGGGGACATCAAGAAGCTGCTGACGCCGTCTCGTTTTTCAGCAATAACACCATCATTCAGTCACCTGGAAATGCGTGTCCAACAAGGCATACGAGCAACGCTTTTACCTGCTTCTGCTGTGTATTGATCAATGCGGAGGAGAAGCGGAACATAATACTACATGACCTCTGTTGACATTATAATGTTGCATTATTTTGTAATAGTGAGGAAAGTGATGACAGCTCAAAAAAAGGTATAATAGCTGAGGCGTGTAGATTTTGCATAGACGAAGATGAGGAGATAGAAACCCCCATGAGGAGCGAGGAGAGAGTGTGGTCTGATAATGGAGGGCAGGGGAAGGTTGCTGACCTGCAGATCATTCTGGGGGTTGAGTTACAGAGGCGGGACAAGGTCAGACTCCTTAGTTTACCACTGTGGTTTCATCATCTGTGTTTTATTTAGTATCACAAACAAATTCGGGAGATACCCTTAAATAGACATTACCGGGCATCCGACCCAAATGGCATCAATTCTTTTTGGCTGTGACGGAAGCTGTGCGGATGTGGATGAAAATATTGTTAATCCACTCTTGTATGCTAGGAAGCATGCAAAGTTTTTATTTACTCTACAATGAATGGGATATATATATATATATATATATATATATATATATATATATATATATATATATATATATATATATATATATATATATATAATTTTTATTGCTCAATAATTTTGGTTCCCTTTAGGTGGGCGGGGTTCAAATTGGGGACTCTTGAGAGACGTTATGGGGGAGTGATGGGGTCCACAGAAATGTCTGGAGAAAAAGAAAAGCACTTTGGGGCTGCACGGTGGCGCAGTGGGTAGCGCGTTTGCCTCACAGCAAGAAAGTCGCTGGTTCGAGCTTCTTCTGGGTCAGTTGGCGTTTCTGTGTGGAGTTTGCATGTGTTACTCGTATTCGGGTGCTCTGGGTTTCCAAATTTGCTCTATATAAGAATATGCATTCTCTCTCTCTCTCTCTCTCTCTCTCTCTCTCTCTCTCTCTATATATATATATATATATATATATATATATATATATATATATATATATATATATACACACACAGAAGGAATATTTACATTTTAGGATGGGGTAAGATATTGCATCAGAATTATTTAATTTGGGGGCCCGTGGCTTGTGTGAGATTGAAACCCCCTGCCTTTAGGCATTCCTTTAACTATAAGTAACTGTATTATAAATTATAGAATAATAAAAAAATCCAGTCTACTTCATTTTACTGCATTGCTGCAGTCTTGTACATGCTGCAATTGTCTTTTTTTGATATTCGGCTAAGAGGTCATTTAATGATCTTTTACTGACCATGTATTCTGGTTTTGAAGACAAAAAAAGAGAGATGACTAATCTTGAGGCAAGAAATGTGCATGAGTTCACATGTAAATAGTCAATGGAATGGAAAGTGTGATCGTTCCTTAGTCAGATTTTTCATTGAATGTTTTTTTTTCCACCACGAAGGGTTATCAAACACCAAATAAACCATATTAAAAATTATTAGAAAAATGGTGTAAACATTTTGTGGTCAAATAAATAACTAAAACAATGCTTTAGAAAACAGTCCCCTGTATATTGTTGTTAGTCAAATTATTCAATTAAACCTCTCCAGTGAAAATATGAAAAATGTGCTGCAAGAGTTGTTTTCTAAAAGTCCACAGGGCCATAGCTGAAGAAACAGCCAATTTCTAATTTTATCACTGCTGTTTTCAGGATTTCTAATCCAATCTTATAGTTTCATAATTGGAATCAGTTGGACTCAAGACATCTACTGCCATTATTTCCAGCTCATAAAGCAACTTTATGGAGCTTGTCACTTTCACTCAAGACATTTTCTCTCCAATGTGGTCACACAAAAACACTGGCACAATTTCTCAGGTGCCCATGAGCACACAAATCACAACCCCCCTATTCCCCACAAAATGTATTTATCTTACACTGAGTCATCAGAAGCATTGGCCTAAAAATTCCCCTGAAGTCCCTTAAAATGCATAGCTTTGTTCAGTGTGTGATGTAATTTAAACTGAAACATAAAGATAGGGCGGGACATATGCAGTAGCCCATCCCCCTTTTAAAAATAGCCAATAGCTTTTTGTTTATAGCTCTGCTCTGCCAGTCAGAGTCATTGAGCTAAAGCTGATCTCATCTGCAAAAGCAATGCTGAATGTGTCTAACCATTTATCTGCTGTAAAATGAACCATTCAAAAGGGTCCTTTACATTTAGTGATCTGCATTCTATTAAGCAAATGATCTGCTCTTTGCTGTTGTGCCTTCAGGCCAGAGCAGACCCTGTATGTCCTGTTGTGGGAATTAACATGATACTAACAAAAAAACAGACTTCATTTACACCAATTTAAAGCTTATTTACATTTTCTTGCCTTGTTTTTTGTCTTGTAGTCTGTACTGTTTCATAAAGAAAATTGTAATTGTGTGCAGACTGAATTCTGAATTTCCTGCAGGCTGTGTCCATAGACCCCAAGGCACATCTCCTGCACATACAGTAGCTGAAACTATTGTGAGCATTTATACTTCTACATTCTGTCTGTGCTGCTCTTGCAATAACACTTCTGAAACACTGGTAGGCAGTGTGGTTTCTATGTTCCACTGCTTCAAGTTTCTTTTCCATTGTTTTAATTTTGCCAGAAATGTGTTTGGTTCTACTGTAACAGTAGTTTCAACATACACTCATTCAAGGATGAAAAAGGTGGGAAACTGACAAATCCGTAGCTCGAGACTCGAGATTTTAAAACACTTGCACTACCAGCCTCTCTCTGCTCCCACAACTCTTGGTCCCACCCTCACTCGTCACAACTATAACAAGCCAGTTAATCACAGATCTCGTGCTCTTCCTTGTTGTTTTATATAACATTTTTTGAAATGTGCAATTAAGTCTTTGACGAAGGGCAGGGGCGCCAATGGCCGGCGTGGGCCCTATGAAAGCATAAGCGTCTAGCGGGGAAGTGGAAGTGGGGGGGACACTTGAATTAAAATAGATTAAATTAATTTATTTCTTCAAAATTCTACACAAAATACCCCATGGTGACAATGTGAAAAAGATATTTTTTAATTGTTGCAAATTTATAAAAAATAAAAAACCTGATGAATCACATGTACATCAGTATTCACAGCTTTAGCTTAATACTTTGTTGATGCATCTTTGGCAGCAATTACAGCCTCAAGTCTTTTCAAATATTATGATACAAGCTTGGCACACCTGACTTTGGGAATTTTTGCCCATTCCTCTTTACAGTACCTCTCAAGCTCTATCAGGTTGGATGGGAAAAAGCGGTGTACAGCCATTTTCAGATCTCTCCAGAAATGCTCAATAGGGTTTAGTTCTGGGCTCTGGCTGGGCCACTCAAGGACATTCACAGAGTTGTTGTGAAGCCACTCCATTGATATTTTGGCAGTGTGCTTTGGGACATTGTCCTGCTGGAAGATGAACCATAGCCCCAGAGGTCAAGATCACTCTGAAGCAGGTTTTCATTAAGGATGTCTCTGTACATTGCTGCATTCATCTTTTCCTCTGTCCTGACTAGTCTTCCAGCTCCTTCTGCTCTAAAACATCCCCACAGCATGATGCTGCCACCACCAGGCTTCACTGTAGGGATAGTATTAGCCTGGTGATGAGCAGTTCCTGGTTTTCTCCAAACGTATCGCCTGACATTTACTCTAAAGAGTTCAATTTTAGTCTCATCAGAGCAGAGAATTTTGTTTCTTATGGTCTGAGAGTCCTTCAGATGCTTTTTGGCAAATTCCAGGTGGGGAGTGGCTTCCGTCTGGCCACTTTACCATATTGGTGGATTGCTGCTCAGATGGTTGTCCTGTAAGGTTCTCCTTTCTCTACAGAAGAACGCTGAAACTCAGGCAGAGAGACCATCAGGTTATTGATCACCTCCCTGACTAAGGCCCTTCTTCCTCGATCACTCAGCTTAGATGGCAGGCCAGCTCTAGGAAGAGTCCTGGTGGTTCAAAACATCTTTCACTTGCAGATGATGGAGGCCACTGTGCTCATTGGAACTTTCAGAGCAGCAGAAATGTTTCTGTAACCTTCCAACCTTGTGCTTTGAGATAATCCTGTCTCAGGTCTACAAACAATTCCTTTGTCTTCATGCTTGGTTTATGTTTTGACATGCACTGTCAACCCTGGGACCTTATATAGACAGGTGTATGCCGTTTTAAATCATGTACAATCAACTGAATTTACCACAGGTGAACTCCAATTAAGCTGCTGAAACATCTCAAGAATGATCAGTGGTAACAGAATGTACCTGAGCTTAATTTAGAGCTTCACGGCAAAGGCTGTGAATATTTATGTACATGTGATTTTTCAGGTTTTTTCTTTTTAATAAATTTGCAACAAAAATTTTTCACATTGTCATTATGGGGTATTGTGTGTGGAAATTTGAGGAAATTAATTAATTTAATCCATTTTGTAACTAGGCTGTAACTTAAAAAAAATGTGGAAAAAAGTGAAGCGCTATGAATACTTTCACGAAGTACTGTATATCTTCTAAATGTGAATTTTGTCACTGTTCTGGAGCAAGCTGGCTTATAATTGAACTTTTTCACAGAGACTCACAGACAGATGAATATTCAGCCTGTGTTTCTCTGTACTGTAAGTGGTGTCAGTATCAACCCAGTGGGCAGAGGGTCACTGGCTGTTGACCTTTGGTCCTGTAATAAATAGTACTGGGACAGTAGTTCTGAATGGCGAGGCCTGTCCCGTATGCCAAGGCATGGGAGCGCTCTGCGGCCCAGACTACCTCCCGCTGATCTGGTAATGAGTAATCAGGCCAACAGCATGTCAATAGCTTGCCGTGAACTGGACTGACCCTGCTTGCATTTTCTCTCTGGCAGCTCAGTAGCAGAAGCTGGTAAGCGGCTTGACCAGCAGCCCCCTCCCCTTACATGGCCCACTCTGACCTTCTGTCTATGTGGGTTTATAAAGCACTGAAAGCACAGCAAGAAGAGACTCAAAAATAAATGATTGATGTAAAACACAGCAATTAAGATAATAAGAGATTACTAGTTGGATTATAATTGTAATATATGTGCGTTTGTATGAATGGATAGATTCTTCAAGTAAATCTTTTTTTTTTTTTGTAGAAAAAAACCCCACCTGAATTTAACATGTTTTTACATTTTAACTTCCCCCCTCCCTCCCTCAAAGCATCCAAATTCAGTTGAACAGGTAAAAACTATTAATAGCCCCCCTTTTAATTATTATTATTACTATTTTATTATTATTAATATTTCCCAAATGATATTTAACAGAGCAAGGAAATTTCCACAGTTTGTCAGATAATTTTTTTTTTCTTCTGGAGAAAGTTTTATTTGTTTTTTTTTTTTTGGCTAGAATAAAAGCAATTTTTAACTTTTTAAAAACCATTTTACGGTCAAAATGATTAGCCCCTTTAAACTATAAACATTTTCGACCATAAACTTGCCTAATTAGCCTAACCCACCTAGTTAAGCCGAATCAACCTAGTTAAGCCTTTAAATGTAATTTTAAGTAGAAGTGTCTTGAGAAATATCTAGTCAAATATTATTTACAGCCATCATGGAAAAGATCAAATAAATCCGTTATTAAAAATGATTCGTTAAAACTATTATGTTTAGAAATGTGCTGAAAAAATCTTCTCTCTATTAAACAGAAATTGGGGGGGAAATGAATTCAACGAATATTTATAATGAATATAAATATATATGTGTGTGTGTGTGTGTGTGTGTGTGTGTGTGTGTGTGTGTGTGTGTGTGTGTGTGTGTGTATGTGTGTGTTTTGGATGTTGTGTAATTTTTGTGTAATTTGTAAATGAGTCATGTTTTTTTTTTTTTTGGTATTATTATTATGTGATTGTGATTAATTGTTGGTATCCCTTGAAAATGAGATGGTACATCTCAAGGGGTTTATCCAAATGAATAAAAATCTAATAAATATCAAAGGTTTGTTAAGATGGAATACTATTTAGCTGAGATCGAATTATTTGGAATTATGGTTAAAAAATTATGAGAAATACAGACATTAATTGTCTGCATTCTTAAATTCTTAAGTTATCTATCATCTAAAAATGAAATTTCATATATTTATGGAACAAAGTATACAAAATGTCCTCATGGAAGATGATTTTTGTTTATTATTTTTATGTATTTTTTACATTGTTACAATACATAGTGTATTTTCGGTTATTACAAATAGTCGTGCAACATAATACTGTTTTTGTAATACACACACACACACACACACACACACACACACACACACACACACACACACACACACACACACACACACACACACACAAAACAATAGTAAATAACTAGAATTTAAACATTCTTTATATAAGTAAAACCAAAACCCTTTTAATATTATAATCATCCCACATGCTACAATGGAGAGAAAAGTGAAATAGCTAGAGCAAAGTCCAGTCTGTGGTCAATTCTAGAGGGTAAAGTCCTAGAAAACAGTGCGAGGAAGCAAAAACAACATTTCTGTGTAAATTCCAGCAAGGTGCCCTCCCCGTCCTCTGCATTAGTCCTCTCCCGCCTTTGATTTTTTGGCTCACTGAAAGAGAAAATGATGTAGGAGAAGACTGCATTGGCCACAGCTGGATAATTCTTCTCTTTGCCCTAATTAAAGATCCTTGCTGTAATTACGCTGGTTGCTTTGCAATGGGAAGCGCCTGGGCCAGATCCAGTTTATTAACCAGGGACTCTGGCAATCATAAAAAAATCAGAATGTTCAAACTTACAAATGCACATAATCAAGAAGTTTCTTTGATCTGTTCAAAAGTTTTATGTATATTAAAACACTTCTGTCATAACCCAATATAAAAAAACTCCTTTGCATCTTGAACATAATAAGCATATTGTTACTTGAGTAGGCATTAGTCAAACAAGCATACAATTACAATGACTTCACAATCTACAAAAGAGCTCTGAGCGAGTCTGACAGACGAATAAAACCAGCCCGGCTTCAAACAGGGTTATATTTCATTGAACTCGCCAACACTGGGGACCGACTTCAAGTCTTTCCTCTAAGAATAGATAGCCTTACTCAAAAGCACAATGCATTGACTCTGAATAGTCTTTGCGATTACAGGCCAAGGCCTTGGTAAATGAGTTCAAGCCCAAGCCCTTGAGACAATGCACGTAACGGCCTTGTGCTCCACTTCCAGACAGTCCTTGATGATTTTCCTGTTTTTTTTTTTTCTCTGAGAGACCTTCTCCTGCTATCTGATATACAAATGAGGGACAGGCATAGCAAAGTGCTCCACCCCAACCACCCGTGGAAGGAGCCAGGAGGATTACTCCAAGAGCGCAAAGTAGGTCAACAAGACATGAAAACAAAGCAAGCGAGGAGAATGAATGGCACGCCACAAAAGAGCGAGCAGGTCTGACACATCGCAGCGCTTTGGCGGAGCTCCACTCCCCCTCTGCGCACATCCACAAACCACCACACATGTGGATCAGCGCCTGACCTGCTTCTCAGCTCCCCGTCTGCGCGAGACGGACAATTCTGACATGTTTTTGAAAGAATATAGGACATGCCAGAAAAAGAAACTCATTAAAAAATAATAACACGCACACAAAAAAGAGCCAACTGTGTTAGTAATCTCTGGGACACAAAGCTGAAGTCATTTGCATTTCACGTTGTTGACTTGTGAGATGGCTGATTTTTTTTTTCACTTGCCTTTTATGTTTTAGGTCAATTTTAATTAATATTTAAATAAAAATTAAACCATATCATCGTGCTTCCTGACTCATACAGAAGGCTGTATCCATGTCTTGTACAATGGATGATGGTATTTTTTTGGTTGTAAATGAGTAAACCCTTATTGGTGTCATATTAGTTTCACAAACAAAACTCAAATTCCTGTGAAACACATCAAGCATGCGGTTTTGGAATGTTTTCGTATGAAACAATAATTGTGATCACTGTGTCCCACATGAAAATGTTCTGAGACATGTTTCATTTGTGTCCTGCATGTTTTACATGTGTTCCACATTTGTTTTTCTTTTTTATAGGGGAAGGATAGGTCATGATTTGTTAGTAATCATTTGCAATTATTCTGAAGTATATACAGTTGAGTTCAGAATTGCTAGCTCCCTTGATTTATTACCCCCCTCTTTATTTTTTTCCCCAATTTCTGTTTAAAGGAGAGAAGATTTTTTCAGCACATTTCTAAACATAATAGTTTTAATAACTCATTTCTAATAACTGATTTATTTTATCATCCATGATGACAGTAAATAATATTTGACTAGATATTTTTAAGACACTTCTATACAGCTTAGTGACATTTAAAGGCTTAACTAGGTTAACTAGGCAGGTTAGGTTTATTAAGCAAATTATTGTATAATGATGGTTTGTCCTGGTGACCATAAAAACATATAGTTTAAAGGGGCTAATAATTTTGACCGTAAATGTTTTTTTTTTTATTAAAAACTGCTTTTATTCTAGCCAAAATAAAACAAATAAGACTTTCTCCAGAAGAAAAAATATTATCAGACAAACTGTGAAAATTTCCTTGCTCTGTTAAACATAATTTAGGAAATATTTAAAAAAAGAAAATCACAAAATTTTTGCTGCTACATTCAATTATGAAATATATGCATATCATGTAAATTATTCAATGTGTTAAATTTACATGTCATTCTACATTTCCATCATAAAAAAGTTGTCAAATATAAAATATTTAGCTGCTTGCATCTTACCTTATAGTCTTTCAGCATTAATAATTGAAGTACGAGGGTGGAATTTACTTTGTATCTGTGAAGCTCTGCTTCTTTTATTTCATTTTAACACTAATGAGCACTGTTAAACCACTAAAGCAGAGCAGCTCAAACATTTCACTTTTATCCAGACAACAAAATATAAAGATTGAGTGTTGAAGGAGGAAATGTCTGCTCACTTTAATGTGTTTTATAAAACAATTCATCCACGCTTACATTACATTTTTATGTTCTTAAATATCATTTCTGACCTTTATAATGTTTAATAAATAAATCAAAACTTGGCGTTATAGTGAAAATGGCTGACTCCTCTGTGAAGATGTATGTAGAACCTCTCGACTAATTTAGTGTACTTAAACCCTGCACCTGCAGTCATAGATGTGTATACACAAATGCAAAAAGGTTTTCTACACTCTCTACCTTTTTATGGAACAGAATTGTACCTTAAGACAAAGAAATAAATCTGTACTATTGCAGTTTGTACCTTTTAAGGACAGAATTTATACCATGGGAAACCAAAATGTACCTTTGGTTTTAAAACCTCCAGATACAATATTGTACGTTCATCAAATCTACAAATAAAAAACATTCATCAAAGGTACAAATCTGATCCATGAAGGTACCACTACAGTGACAAGACACTGTACCTTCACAGTGTTGAATGTGTTCCTTCAAGAACTATTTAAAGGCATTTTGCTATATCCAAAATGCGTCAATTTATTTTCAGTAAATATGTAACGTCAAATACATTTATTAAACAATGTTTCAGTTTACAAACCAATTGGAATTGTCAAAGTTAGTCCACTATAAAAAAAATCTTAGTTGCCATTGACAATTCCACCTTAAATTTCCATGGAAATTTTGTTTTAAAGGGTTCTTGATGACGTTAAAAGATTTATTCATTCATTCATTTTCTTGTCAGCTTAGTCCCTTTATTAATCCGGGGTCGCCACTGCGAAATGAACCGCCAACTTATCCAGCAAATTTTTACGCAGCGGATGCCCTTCAAGCTGCAACCCATCTCTGGGAAACATCCACACACACATTCACACACTAGGGACAATTTAGCCTACCCAATTCACCTGTACCGCATGTCTTTGGACTGTGGGGGAAACCGGAGCATCCGGAGGATACCCACGCAAAGGCAGGGAGAACATGCAAACTCCACACAGAAATGCCAACTGAGCCAAGGTTCGAGCCAGCGACCCAGTGACCTTTTTGCTGTGAGGCGACAGCACTACCTTCTGTGCCACTGCCTTGCCCGTTAAAAGATTTAGCTTATTAAAATTTACTTTTAAAACGTTTCGGTCAATGATTCTTTGGGAAATATCTGTGACTAACAGCCTTACTATTAAAAGCTCACTATAGTTCTAATGGCTTATCAGATATCATTTGCAGTCTTTACTTCCAAATCAGGACTGTTACACTCTTTAGATGACTGCGCTGTAAAAAATTCCCATTAATTAACAGTTTCCTATATTTTGTCATTCATGGATGTTTCAAATAGCATTTTGGGACCTTGATCTCTACTCCAACAACTGATGTTAAAAATTAATTAGTGATTTATTTGATTATTCAATGAGCACACCATTTAAATATTTTCATTTTACATTTAACCAATTGACAGGCCCAATTAAATGCTTTAGAATGTACGGTCGATCAGACATTTAAACCGAAAACATTTAATGTCACAAAGCCCTGTAACACTATTATGAAAACTGCCTATAGAGTGAGTGAAAGGCTGAGAGTGAATGGCCAGATCTGGGATGTTCGCCGGTGACATTTACCCAACGTTAAATCACACAAAGGGCCGAGATGACCCTCCACCTGATGACTTAGCAGCCCTGGCTCCGAGCGCCTCACCCCGCGGTCCTATTCAGCTCCAATCCTCATTCGCTCGTCTTTCCTTAAGCATGGAGCCTAAATGGAAGGAGCGCACAATGAGAAATGAGATACTCGCCCCATTCATTGTGATCTGTGGATTAAAATGTGAGATCCTTCACATGGAGGAGACAGTCGCCCAAGGCAAAATAAATGTGGGACCTCAGCACATCGATAAGAGGTATGCTCATGTAAAGATTAACATAAGCAATTTGTCACAGAAAAGTCCAGCTTTTGATAGGGTTACCCCATTCAACTGTAGGATTATCACATGCCTTCCTTGCTACAAAGGAGAAATATTAACCATTTACGCCAGTGAGATTCAAAGGAGATTTACTCAAATGTCATTTCTTTGCCAGGAGTCAAAGCATCATTTCAAAGTGGAACGGAATACTGATTAATACATTCAAAATCAATGAGTTTAAAAATTCATCTGATTTCATACAGTGGGTTTGACTATCGGTGCGTTTGCTGGGTAAGCAGGTTATGCACAGCTCATACATCTCTAAACCTTTCGATTCCCCAAAGCTAGGTCAGTGATTTTCCATGCTTAAGCATTTGGATAAAAACGGAACAAGGCCAATGAGAATTGGAAATCCCATTGGGGAAATTTTGGAGACTATACATGGGTAAGATGCAGGCCCGGCGCTATGGGGGGGCAAAGGGTGGCATTGCCCCCTCAGACAGAGTTTGTGCCCCCCCAGTTTTTATAAAGGATTGTTCACTCAAACTGAAAATTCTTTCTGTCATTAATTATTAACACTCCCGTCCTTCCAACCTTCAGAACACACATTTAAATATTTTAAAATATATGACATAGCAATTAAATTATGAAAATGGTGAGGTTAAAGCTAGTCCTATAGTCCAGAGATCCGGTCCCCGCGTCAGGTCAGGTGCGCCCGTAAATAGCCTTGCGATGGAGGCGCACTCAACTCACAAGGGAGAAAATGGGTGACATGATAGGAGCAG
Source organism: Danio rerio (assembly GCF_052040795.2). NCBI lineage: Eukaryota > Metazoa > Chordata > Actinopteri > Cypriniformes > Danionidae > Danio > Danio rerio. Next base: position 32,375,973 of record NC_141035.1, read on the forward strand.
CTTAATTCATTACATGTTTTGGTTAACTAATTATTTAAACACAACTCTCTTGAGCTCTAAAAGGAAAAAACACATAAGAAATTTGCTGTTAAATTAATTTTAGCAGAGACGCAACTGCCAGTCATTTATTAGTTATTCGGGAAGATGTAGCCTAATAAAAATGTTTTAATAAAAATAAATAGTTTACTGCACAGTCCCACAGTAGGCTACACTATAAATAATAATTTATTTATTAATATTATTATTAATATTATTACAATTAAGCTAAAATTGACAAAACGCAGAACCCTTTGAATGTTTGCTTTCATTTTGCTGAAAGGTGCACTTTTACAGTTGCGTAGAGAAACATCCCATTATGCAACTGCAGTCAAGGTATAACACATAATAAATGCATTTTGCGTTTAAAGATGATCGGCCTGCGAAGTCAAGTTTGCAGTGTTATAAATGGAATAGGTATAGTGCTTAAGTGGATTTACCGCGGATCAACCGAGAAATCTCGTGCGCTGCAGGTAGGCAGAATGATAATCTTTTAAAAATATGTAACTTAGGCTATACTGCTATTTGCTCATGCAAAATTAAACAACATAAAATATATTGTAGATCTGTTTTAAGAGCTAAAATACAACATATCGAGTTTGTTTTGACTTAGCTCATGGCCCTAAAATGAAAATAACCTGAAAACAAGCTATTAAAAAAGGCCTAATAAATAAAATAATTAATAAATAAAATGACGGGTAGGCCTAGAAACTATGGTACATATGGTTTATGATGGTTTACAATATCACGAAAAAAGCACATTTATAATAGCCTTAGACAAATCTTTGTTTTTACATTTAAAATGATGAAAAAAAAGTTATATAGCATATAAAAATTTAACCAATTTTCACGGTAATAACTGTGAATTTTTGTATCTTTTTTAGGTATTTTTCTGGCTACACTAATGCCTTAAAATGTAACTAAGTAATTGTTTTGAATGACATTAGATTGTCACATTTAGCTTTTCCCCAACACTGATGTTGGTTGTGAAGCGTGATGACTCGGTTAAGCTGATTTCACTATATTTATTTACCGGTTAAATGAATTGTCTGATCGTGGGTCAGCTTGCATGTGTGGGCATAATTTGACGTCTTTACCTAAAACTTTAAACATTCATAGGGCTGTTATTTGAAATAAAACAGAAATAAGGAGAATAACATATGATTTAAAGCACTCGTTTGGCACTGAACCCACCAAGCAAAGTTACGTCCAAAAGACGTCTTTTCTACGTCTCTGTCAGACGTTGAAATTACCTCCTCTGAAGAGCCAGAATGAAAGTTTTTATGACGTCTTTTATTGACGTCTTTTCAACGTCTTTTTTCGACGTCTTTTCGACGTCTTTTCGACGTCCTTTTACAGTATTTTTGACGTCTTTTTTGTCTATTTACTTTTATTTATTTGTATTATCCCAGCTAACATAAGACCAGCGGGCCACTGGCGGCCCGCCGGCGGCAAAGTCGGCGGTCCTCTGGCGGGCGCCGCCCGCGGTCCACCGTCAATTTGCTCATCGTTATTCCAGCGGCCCACCATCGGCTCCCGCCGCTTTTCCGACGGTGGTCCGCCATCGGACCGCTGGTTTTAAATAAGTGTCTGCTGGCGGCCCGCGGTCAGTCCACATGTCATTTTTAAATATTATATTAGCCTTTACAATTGTATCCAATATAAATATGTCCAATAATGAAATCAAGTACAAAATACTTAATCATTATAACATTTATTTATAATACTGCATAACGAACATACATTAAACACTTAATGAAATGTTTCAAAAACACATACGTTAACAAATATAACAAAATAAATATAAAATACATATAAAATACATACAAATATAATATAACAACATACATACAACAGTTACATTTTACAGTAGTTTTATAAGTAATGTTAATGGTTTAAATATGAACTAATATGAACAATACCTGTACAGCATATTTTATGTACAGCATTTACTAAAGCATTAATAAAATCAGTCATGCTTGTTAACATTAGTTAATACATTGCGAGTTAACATGAATAAACAATTAACAACTTTTTACCATTTACCAACATTAGCAAAGATGAATAAATACTGTAATAAATGTATTGTTTATTATGTTAGTAAATACATTAACGAATACATACAACCTTATTGTAAAGAGGTAGCCATTCAACAATGAGTTTTCTATAATAAAGACAAATTTTGAGACTTCTCATTATAAAAATAAACTATTAAAAAAAATTGTATTGTTTATATTTTAACATTATTATAATTATTTATTATAATATTATATTAAATTATAACATTCTTATGACATTTAACGTTATTATAAATAACATAAGAATAAATTACATTGCGAATAAATATTAACATATTACAATAAATCTAAACGTGCATTATTATTACAAAATCAAACTGTAAAACATCTGGAGGTTATTAATAACTACACTGGGGCAGCACAGTGGCTCAGACTGTCACCTCACAGCAAAAAGGTTGCTGGTATGAGTCCCGGCTGGGTCCGCTGGCATTTCTGTGTGGAGTTTGCATGTTCTCCCTGTTTTGGTGTGGGTTTCCACCACAGTCCAAACACTTGTGCTATAGGTGAATTTGAACATAGTGTAGAAGTGTCTGTCAATACGAGAGTGTATGGGTGTTTCACAGTGCTGGGTTGCAGCTGGAAGGCTATGTAAAACATATGCCAAAGTAATATCCAGTTCCTTACGCTGTGGCGACCCCTGATATTAAGCTGAAGGAAAATGCAGGTTCTTTTGTCTGCCCCCTCATGATTAGCAGATCCTAATAAAAATGTCTTTGAGGCTCCCTTCCGCTGTCTCTCTTGTAGCAGGCTTCTTTCTTATCCTGAAATAACAGAATCATCAGTCATTATTTTTGTCCATCATCAGTAACTAGGTCATTATGGACATTAATGTTTGTATTTTTTATTGTCTTTTTATTGGACATCAAGACTGCATTGATTTGATCGATAACATTAATTTACAGTTTAAAAGTAAAACTGAAATATTTTTACAGTTTAAAATAATGATTTTTAATTTCAATACATTGTAAATGGTCTATTTGAGTATTAATAGACTGTCTGCTTAATATCTGTTGATTCTGCTCCTTCAACAGACATTAACTGACCCTAACCCTTAATTTACCAAGTACATGTCAACTTACACCAACCCTAACCGCAACCCAAACAGTCTACTTATAATCTAATGAGAATTAGATGGCATGTAGATGCAATGCAGCTTAAATTCAACAAACAGACCATCAAAATAAATGTGACCATATATTTTATTAATGTGAGGTCAAAGCTGATTTGTTAGCATCATTACTTTAGTGTCAGATGATCCTTCAGAAATCATTCTAATAGGCTAATTTGTTTGATGCAGTTGATATTAATATTAACATTAATAAAAGTAATCATTGGGAACACTTTTAAGTGAAACTATAATATTACTTACCTTGAATGAAGTCTGGCAAGGAAAAACAAAGTGGTAGAGTGAGTAGAGGACGATCCAAAATCTAGAAAGAAGTAATAAAAAATATATATATTACTAACACATTTTAAGAAATGGATACTTGTATTAAACAAGGGTGCATAAAACTGATCAGAAGAGAGTTAAGATTTCTGATTCAAATACTTTTCAATTTAAACTTTCTATTCAACAATGAATCCTGAAATAACAAAACATGATAAAAATAATAAATCTTGCTTGATCAGCAGCAAATTATGAATACAATATTACATTTTGGACTGGAGCACTGACGCTGTAAATTCAGCTTTGAGAAAAGCAATGTAAAAAATTGTTTAAAACCACTCACTTATGTTTGGATGTCAAAACTAAAATAACTGCAATCAAGACATGTATCAGATGCATGATAATGTAGGGATTTCTTATAAAAATGCACATAAATCTATTTAACAGTTAATTATAGTCTTACCTGTGTTTCCTCCAGCTCTGTGATTAGCTCCCTTCATCTTGGCTCTTTTCTTCTGTTGTAGGGGTAATTTTGTCAATCCTGAAACCACAGAGCACTTTTTAAAATTAATATTAGTTTACATTACTGTGAAATATCAAAGTAACACATATGTACTAACTTTAACATTTTAATTCGCTCTTGTCGACAGTACAGTGCTTATTTTAGGCTTAATAAAGTAGACTACCTCCAATAAAACATTGTCAAACCTCTCATCTACACATAAAATGTAATTAAAAGCCAACACTTTTATAAACAATAGCTAGCCTAATGCTAACGTTACCTCTGCTAAAACTCTAACGGACTTTTTCCAAAGACACAACAGTCTCTATAAAAAACATGTTCAACAGAAATATGTCAATTACCAGTAAGAAAAGTGTCAGAAACAGTTATATGTAACATTTGCGTGATTTTAGCGACTAAACTTACCTGAAATTAGTGAAAACTGCCGCATGAGAGAAGTGCTGTTGACGGTCAGGTGTCGTGTCGTTGCTCCGTTTCCATGACAACGCTCTCTGCTGCAGTGCTTGAATGGGGCTCGGTAATGGACACTTTAAAGTCACGCAGCATTTACATAAACATTTAAACAATTCATAAACATATTAAATAATGACATTTAATATTAAATCTTGATTTTTAAACTTAATTTTGTTTTGTTTTAATAATAACCTGTTATATTTAAAACCTCTTGTAGTTTTATTTACTAAACTTTGCTTTTATTAATAACTATATTTTTATTTATGCCTCATTTGTTTAAAATGTAAAAAGTGTTAAACAAAAGTACTTATATCAGGTACAGAACAGCCAACATCATTAAAAACATCACCGGGTGGGCCATCGGTTAGCCACTGGTGTCCAGACGGCGGTCCACCCACGGTAACTGGTGGCATGCCACCCAAAAAAACGCCGGTGGGCCGACATAACTTTTAGAATGGGCGGCTTGCCGCTGGTAAGCCGACGGCGGTCCGCCCATATCAAGCCGCTGAATTTGTGCCGACCAAAAAACGCAGACGGTCCGCCAACTCGATTGTTTGCTGGGTATGTGTTTGTGATTTTTTTAAATGACAAACACCCATAGGACAAATAAACAGACAGTGCACATTAAATTGAAACATATTTATTTAACGAACAACAGTCCAATTCACAATAAGACCAGAAACATGCATTAAATGGACAGTTCAGCCAAAAATGAATATTTAATAAACACTCAAAACAAATAGAAATGTATATATATATATATATATATATATATATATATATATATATATATATATATATATATATATATATATTAGATTTTTTTTTCCTCAACAAAATGTATTCTGCGCTAGACCTTGTGCTATACGTCCAAAATAGGTCAGATTTGAACGTTAAATTCACGTCCAAAAGTGGTCATAGTCCGACGTCAATATGTCAACCAGATTTGCACGTCGAACTGACGTGCAGATATGGTCACGGACGGACCGACGCAAAATATACGTGATCTGCACGTCCGCACAACGTCTAGTGTTTGGTGGGAAGCCATCATCCGTCTGCATTAATAAGCGGTATGCATTACCATCGTTAATAAAATTCGTAATAGCGAAACTGCGTATTGTTATTACTATTAAAACGTAGCCTATATTACTGCCTTAGGTCAGTAACTTAGGCAGTAATGCAAAGTAATAATAAATGCGAATAAATAGCCTAAATGAAAGAAACAAGAGACCAAAATCAGTCACCAGGTCTAGTGCCCCCCTATGGATTTAAAGTGCCCCCTCAGTTTTGACTTCCTGGCGCCGGGCCTGGTAAGATGTGAACTGTGGTGATACCACACATGGCTGCACAATGTGCACACAGTGAGGCCTTTCCTCTGTAAAACCGCCAAGTCTTCCGCCCCCGCTCTCTATTCTGCCACACAAGCCCAGAAAGCCACAGTGTGTCACAACCCTACGCATAATACACTCATGGGGTTATTTCCTTTTCTCTAGGTCTCTTTCTCCTCTACTTACCTTTCATTTGCTCTTTTGAGATATCTTTGAACAAATTTGAGCAAGCGGGCATACCTGAACAGCATAGCTGGGTTTCCATCACCTTGTGTTAATGTGCATTTTTAAAGGATCGCATGAGAAAAGAGTGATAGGAATGCCAAATTCAAATAAAAATTCATTTATTCACTGAAATGTTTTTACACTGCAGGTGCTTTTGGAAATAGTTCATGTGAAATAACGGGAGATGGAAACACATTTGCTGAATAAACTGTAATGTCGCAAACAAAACAGTGATGTATCTTTGATATTTTGTAAACATCTGATAATGATTCTCTGTTATAAATTATAAATAATTATATTTGAACCAGTTTTTAATTGCTTTATGTTAGTATGGAAATGCGGCTAGTGTAGGGGAGTAACACATTATGGTTATAATTATACAATTACTATAATTATTCATAGAATTAAATTCTTTTATAAAATAAATACAACAATAGCTTTGCTTCAATCTATGCTAATTTGAAATCCAACAATCCAGTCGTTCCTAAATTAACATTTGTAACTGTCATGACATCAACATTGAAGAAAACTATAGCTTGGAAGATGGAAAATGCATGATTTAAAATATTAGATATTGATACCACTGGGCTGGATAGAGACTTGTGAGGATAGGGTCTTTTCAGTACTTGTTTTGGCCTGTTTTTAATTGCTGTTTGATTGGAGTTTGGACTAATCTGACCAAGACAGTTCCCATTGTACCACCGAAGTGTTTACGAAACCTTCAAAATGTGAAACTATTGGGTGCATAATGCATAATAGGGTTGAGCCCCTATTATGCTTTAAAAATGGTCATATTTTGGTTTTGGGGTCTCCAACAACAGTCTGATATGCATGCAAGGTCAAAAAACACTTTCATTGTCTTATAATATGCATTTATTTTCACCTAATTATCCCAACGACTCCCATATGATTCGTTCAACTATTTATTTTTTTTCTCAAACCCCTCTTTAGCGCAATGCTAATCTGCCCTGATTGGTCCGATGATCCAGTCTGTTGCGATTGGTCAACTGCGTTGAGCGTGAGACAGAGAGAATCGCCTGCTACAGCTTATCAACAATTTTGAAGTAATTAGAGTGCAGAGTGTATGTGTGAGCCCAGGAACAGCTGACGGTGGCCATAGCAACAACAAACAGCAGTGGATTGCGAGCTCACAAACGCATTTAAATTTGTAAACAAAGCTGCACGAGTTGTGTATTCAGTTGTGTGGGGAGCTCTGAGCGCAACAAATGGGTGGGGCTTGAGTTCTGTATCGACATCACACCGACACGACTAAAGACCCATTACAGCGGCGATTCATTCAACCATATGAGTTGATTCTTATATAGATTAATCAATAGTTTTAAACATGGTGCACTTTCAGATTTAAGCCTTAGCTTGATATTTCACTTCACTTAGAGCTGTTACACACTAAATGGATAGTTAATCAAAACCCCATAATAGGGTCTCTTTAAATGGTATTTAAAAAGCATAGAGGTTCCACAAACCAAAAATTAAGCTTTATAGCTGCACCCATTGCCATCAAAACTGCATATTAATCAAATCAACCACTCTTAAAATAATTAAACTTTTATATGTACAATACACCTAATAAAACAAACAATTGAATTGAAAAAGGTTAGATTTTTCTGTCATCCCTAATTTGATTGTTTTACAGATAATGCTTTGTGGGATTGTAGTTCATTTCCTCAAAATTTTTTGTCTTTGTCTGACATTAATATATTTAAGTTTGTAGTTTCATGAATATCCTTGTAGCTGGATGGTTTGGTTCATGGCTTGTAAAATTTTAACAATGACTAATGAATTGGAAAAGCATTTCTAGACCTAGCTTCTTTTTTCTCCCGTTCATGAGTACAAAGAGAGTACCATCTTTAACAAAAGTCTTTGTCAGAATGTTCAAGTAAAGTGGGTGTTCATCATACAAACTGATGTATCTGGAAAAGATCTTTCTCTGATTCATAACAGTGATATTGCAAGTGCAAATGCAGAAAGACAGAGTTGGAGACTCTAATCATTATCAGATCATAACATTAATAAATTCTTGAAAGTTGAGTGGAAAAACTCATATTTGTAGAGTTTGACACAAATGTGATATAGCAAGTAATAAATCAGGAAATAATCATTAATATTACTTGTGAAAGGAGTAATGAGAATTAAATGGTATTTCTGATAAACAGCCCTAATGTTGTCCCATGCATTCATCTGCTAGTGATGCATCTGATAATGATTCTCCTTTACGAATAATAAATAGTTAGATTTGAACCATTATTTGATAAGATCTCTTTTGCACAATGAAGAAACATCATAATGGTTTCTTGTCCACTAAGACCTTTTCACTAGGACGTTTGTCTTTTATTTGCAGTGCTTCTTCTTTGGACACTGAAACCGTGCCAGACCTTAAACAGCCATAATAGCAACCTTACTTTCCCTGAAATGTAGTGGCGTATATGTGGGCTGCATGCATAAACAGCAGTTATTGATCTGCATCGCTCAGGGAAATAACGAGGGTTACATTATGATACAAGGCCTAAATCCACAGAGTGTCTCACCTCAAACAAGCGTGCGTCCAAAAGCCACAGCGCTTCCCCCGGCAAGCACATAGGAAGATGTAGAATCCAACTAAAAGCCACTGACTAAGTATTATGTCCCATTAACAAGCCAGTGAGGATATTGACACACGCTAAACAAAAACAAATAATTGACACATTAATGGACAGGAAACACTCCAGTATATATGAACACCAGCCACAGGCCAAAACAAGCAATTAACCCCTATGGGCAAACTCACTGCTTTGCCAAATTAGTTTAAATGCAACAGCCCAACACTTTAAAACGAAACAGCAAGATAAAAAGGAGACATGGTGTCAGACTTTTCCCTCCCCAACTTTTCTGCTGCAGATTCCTGGCCTGTGTCCATTCTTGAAGGGTTTTGTGCATTTGCACTGCAGTAAAGGGGGTCCTGGGGAAAAGCAGGCCCTAAAATCTTGCTGGTCTCAAATGGAGCATAAGTAGGAAAATGCTGATGCTGTCTATAGAAGTCCTGTTGTGCAATTTAATATTGTTACAATATACTGCTTTGTATAACTAAATCTAAAAAACTGTGTGTGTGCGTTTTCAGTGACTGCTTTTGTAAATCAAATCAGTTTTAATTATTTTAAGTTTTCTTTATTCATAGAGTTACTGGTGTAAACTACTTAAGTTTTTTTTTTTTTTTTGGCATCTTCACACTACAGGAACTGGGAACCGTTTGATTATAGGAACTTCTTCTGCAGAAACTAAAATGTGTCCAACTTCAGAGCAACCCAGCACAATAGGAATTACCTGTGATTTAAATGTACACAGCGTTATAAAGTATTAGAAGATATATACATACAGAAAGCTAAAGCAGCACCTATTGCATTTGTCTTTGGCGTTGTGTTAATTTCTCAGCCTCAGTGATATATACAGTATCACTACAAATTGTTGGTTATTTGGTCACGTTTATACTTGTATGTTCCATCTGTGTTACCTCAAAAACAAGTGACACAAAACAAAAACACAGCTTTGATCTGTTTCAGTTTTTGATTTTATTGAATGGAATGTCGTTGTTGCTGATGTTGGCTAATATCAAAGGTACTGATGAAGGGGCAGTTGCAACCACAAAAAATGGTCCAAGGGGAATTGGTATCTATAAGTACCCAGTGCAAAAGTAAGCTGGTGCTCCAGACTGTTTTTATTATATTTAGGACTGTTTGCAGAGACTGTAGATTAATGGTAATAATGTCTAGTTTCTAGCCTTGACAGATTGTTTTACTTCAGAAACCTCAAAGTATGATCAAGAGCTATGGCCAGACACAATCTTCAGATATTTTATTGCTATTTCTGTGCAAAATTTCATTAATAATCTTTATGCAAAATTGTTTTGAGAGTATAGTAACTAAAAAACGTAATACATGAAATAAAAATTCCTTAAATTCCCTAACCCTTTCAGTTGAGGTTTACAATGCAAGTCCAGTTAGATCTACTTGTTTGGTAAACAAAGCAAGTCTCTCATATGTCTACTAAAAGACAGAAACTTAAAAAACTGTATTGTAAGTAAACCATACAACAATTTGCATGTTAATTTATAATATTACTGAAAAATTTAATACATAATTACAAATTTACTTACATTTACATAAGGAAATAAACAAATTCAATGATGGGCTAAAAATCTACAGATTTCTGCATGTGCAGATACTATCTGCAGGACTTAAGGTATTAATTCTGTTTTGACAAATATATATATAAGTTGAAGTCAGAATTATTGGCCCCCGTTTGATATTCTTTTTTTAATATTTCTCAAATGATGCAGCAAGGAAATTTTTACAGTATGTCTAATAATATTTTTCTGTCTGGAGAAAGTCTTATTTGTTTTATTTTGGCTAGAATAAAAGCAGTTTTTAACTTTCTAAAAAAACATTTTAAGGTCTAAATTATTAGCCCTTTTAAGCAAATATTTTTTTCGATATTCTACAGAACAAACCATCGTTATAAAATAACTTGCCTAATTACCGTAACCTGTAGTTAACCTAATTAACCTAGTTAAGCCTTTAAATGTCACTTTGAATAGAAGTGTCTTGAAAAATTTTTAGTTAAATATTATTTACAGTCATCACAGCAAAGATAAAATAAATCAGTTATTAGGGATAAGTTATTAAAACTACTATGTTAAAAAATGTGTAGAAAAAAAATCTTCCCTCCCTTAAACAGAAATTAGGGGAAAAAATTAACAGGGGGGCTAATAATCCTCTATTTTTGGGTATCAAGGTGCCAGGAGCCATTGACTTGCATTTTTTTAGATCAGCAAAGACCATGTTATCAGCTAAAAAATGTCTTTAATGTTCTTCTGAAGAAACATCTTGGATGGCCTGAGGGATTTACAGCTAATTTAAATAGTAAAAATACAGCCACAAACCCTAAAGTCTCAGCTACAATGAAATGATCAGACATTTTCTTTTAAAACCAGTGAATGAAACAGAAAAATACATATGTACACTGGAATCATCAACAAAAATACATATTTTCAAGAGTATCCCATAATACTGACACAACTATTCTCAGTTCCTATTACCCACCATGTAAAACCACAGAGTGTGTTTGACCCAGTTATAGTTCATTAAAAAAGCTTAGCGTGACAAAATATCTGTTTCAGAGAGGCTGCTGAATAACTTTTTTGACAGCTTTACTGAATTGTTTTTACAGTTATGCGCCAAGACCTTTGAACATATTGCTTGAGGAAATGTACATTGTCATATGAAGATAAAGTGACAAAACTTCATCATCAGCAGTTCAGCACAACCCGAGACTAGCAGCTTGGCTTCTGGGCATCAATTAACTCAAGTTATGATGTAGCAATGCTGTGCTCTGGGAACAAATCCGAATTATTTGATTTAATCAGCTGCTACAACCATATTTTTATGCAGTGGCGTATGTAATCGGCGTTCACCTCTCTTTGACTTCACAAAACCTATTTTCAGTGGCTGTGTCAATATTGTGTTAAACAGTAATTTTCCTCTCAATGGAGGCGTCTTTGGCAAGACCCGCAACCTTTGTATTTGAGTCCAAAGGGGAGATGGCAGTTTGTGCTTCTCACCCCATATCCTTGTTTGCACCTGCCTACCCAGGGAGCCTTTGCTCTTCCTGGTCATTGAAGGTTCAAGGGAAATCAGTGGAATCAAAGGTCATTGTCTCCTGGCAGACCGAATGTTTCTCTTTGTGACCGTCACATGCTGAGGCCAAAGTCTCTTTGTTTTTGCCTCTGCCCTCTGGTCTCTGGGATCACTGTTTGAACCATTATCCATTTCTAGAGTCGTACAGAGGAAATGAATGTGTTATTTAAACCCATGATTATACAGTACCTGGACATACTTGCTTGCCTTTGATTTTGCTGTGATAAAAAGGGTTTTTAGTGCTGGTTTATTATTCTATAAATATACACAAATTAAGTACAACTGTGGTTCTGCAAATGTGAGGGTTTTTCATAGATCTTATTTTATTTTATTGAAACTAATAATGAAATTATATACTGTCTTACAGTTTTGATAATGTACTATGTACACATTTTGACAAAATATATGAAGTAAATTATACGATAGTCATATAATAATTATAAGCCCCCCTGTTTATTTTTTGTCCCCAATTTCTGTATAACGGAGAGATTTTTTTCAACACATTTCTAAATATAAAAGTTTTAATAACTAATTTTTAATAACTTGATTATCTTTGCTTTGATGACAGTAAATAATATTTGACTAGATATTTTTAAAGACACTTTTATACAGCTTAAAGTGACTTTTAACAGCTAAACTAGGTTAGGGCAGGTTAGGATAATTAGGCAAGTTATTGTATAACGATGGTTTGTTCTGTAGACTATCGAAAAAATATAAAGGGGCTAATCATTTTGTCCTTAAAATGGTGTTTAAAAAATTAAAAACAACTTTTATTTTAGCCAAAATAAAGCAAATAAGACTTTCTCCAGAAGAAAAAAATATTATCAGACATACTGTGAAAATGACCTTGCTGTTAAACATCATTTGGAAAACATTTAAAAAAGAAAAATAATTCAAAGGGCGGTAATCATTCTGACTTCAACTGTGTGTGTGTGTGTATATATATATATATATATATATATATATATATATATATATATATATATATATATATATATATATATATATATATATATATAATACACCCCATTTTGAAAATTATTTAATTTTTTCACTGAATAAAGGCAATGTATTTTGGTGCATTTAAACAAAATAGTTTTATTAAACATTTATTCGTTCATTCATTTTCTTTTCGGCTTAGTTCCTTTATTAATCTGGGGTTGCCACAGCAGAATGAACCGCCCACTTGGTTATGATTATTAAACATATATTTATTAAAATAATATTTTAGTCACCAAACATAATTAAAAATTTAAGAATATTGCAATTAAATTCAAGCAAAACATTGCAAAAGGAATTACAACCTACAAAATTTCAACTAATTTTTTTTTTTTATATATTTTTCCTCGTTTTAAAATTTGTATAAATTTTTTTTCTATAACATAAATTTGGGTATGCTAGTTTTAGGACTGTTATCATAAGTTATTTTGTTGGATAAGCTGCAGATTTGGCTTCATTACCAACTAATCTGTATATGCACAATGTATATGCACAAATATAATATTGTTTACCTTCCTATTAAAATATGAATTTACAAGACAGAGATTTGTGAGGAGTGTACTTATATATGCTAAGCACTGTGTTATTATATGACTACTTTATAATAAGACTACCAGTATTATTTCTAATCTGCATATACAGTAGCCTCGCATTCACAACCACCCCATACACAAAGACATTATACAAAATTTAAACTACTCTTTATCCAAATTTAGACAAATCCTTGTAAAGGCGAAAAGTGTAAACATTACACATGAGCAAAAGGTTTCATCAAAGATTGTCACAGACTAGTGAAACATGTGACTGTCTTGGGAGGGACACAGTGTTTAAGGAGGGGCAGCTGGGATGTTAACATCTCTTTGTATGCAAGAGAAAGCTGTGAAAAACTTGATGGCTGATACTATGTCCCATCAGGATATAGCCCATCTGTAACCCCAGCGGGGCATGTTTACTCCAGCCAGAACTGTTGACTGGTCATATGGGGTCCCAAGAGGTGTGAACTTGGTGTAAAAAACAAGACTTCTTAAGGAAGAGAAAGGCTGAACTAAGCAGGATGTGCTTTTAAAAGTTTTTTTTTTTTTTTTGCATTCATTTATCCACAGGGAAGATAGAATCTAGCTCCAGGCAAGAAAAATGGGAAAGAGAAGCCTCATATAAAAGACATCCACACATAAGTGTACTGTTTAGGCTACAGTATATAGCATCTGAGAGTCATGTGTGAACCTCTTGCTTACATGTGATCAGTTCATACAAGTCATGATCTGAGTTGAAGCACAGGGTTAGGAAGAGGACACACAGTTAAGCTGTGGCTTTAAGGGTGGCGTCCATTAGCAGTCTGAGTCATCTCAGTGATTCGGTTCACTTGGGTTTCATTCGTTTTAGTGAACCGAATAAACAGATTCAGTGATTCGTTTGAACAACCATTTATAAGTCAGCTCTAAAGTAATTTTACACATCGCTGTTTTGTTATTGCTGTAAAATACGGTCTTGTAAACTGTATTTAGCTGTATTTCTGTTTAATTGAGCTTAATGTGTTATCCATCTCACAGATTTTCAATTGTAACCACTCTGAAAAGTTTTCCTGATTAAACTACAACAATTAGATTGTGCTAATTTTGTCAATAAGCAGTTCATCAAAAAGCAAACAAAATGCAGTGAATAAACGTTTTTTTTCTTTGCAATATTTCAGGTAAGTTCCATTGTTGTTCACAATAAATCTTTTGAAATGTGTTAGCTTGTAGTTTGTCTCTTTTTTGTCTACATGTTCATGTTGTGTCTTTGTGTTTGTCTGTGTAATTTCGCGGTTTTAGTCGAGCTGTGGGTACCAAAAAAGTATGTTTGATTTTATGTTTTTAGGTGAACTACAAACGCTCAACGAATCGATTCGCTGGAATGACTACACCAACGACTCGCTCGAGAATCGACTCTCTCTAGCGTCCATGAGAGTAGGAGGAGTGAACATGGCATTGCAGAGTGCCGGGGATGCCTTGAATAAACAATTCAGTCAAGCGACTGACTGCAGGACTCAAGAGCACTAGAAAACTGCACATGTGGGGAATAGACGCTGTCAGCCCCAGCCACTTTCCGTTTTTTTTAAAAACATCTGAATTGTTCGTAAAGAGAAATGTTATACGAGCCTCTCCGACTCTTCTCTTAAATGCAGCATATTTTTCAACGGGATTCTCTTCAGTCACCACCCGAACAGGTAAGGCTGGATGTGAAAATAGGATTTATTTATTTGTCTGTTGTAACAATGTATTAGTAGCAACGCCAGAACGCGCTATGTATTTTAATGGCTTGTGAGAAAATAAGCAGGTGATATACGGGGTGATTGGAGCTGTGACGTTTCCAGTTTGAGTCTTCGTTTATTTCATTGAATGTTTACATGAAGGCATGCACGTATAATATGCGTGGATGTTTTATCGAACGCAAGCTGTCGGACGATTACCTGAAAGCGACTCTTCCCGTACCCGAATCCCGTACCAGAATATAGACTACACAAGTACATTAATGGAGGGAGATGGCAAGCACGTGAAATGTGATGTAAAAGAGTGTTGTTGTGCTAATAGTAGCCGAGCTGAGTTAAAGGACTGGATGCATTGTTACTGTGGTTGTGATAAGAGAATGACTGGCACCTTTGCTTACCTCATAGTTCATGTTTAGTCTAACCAAGACTCTTCAAGTGCCTGTGTGAAATCTTTAAAGTGGTATTGAGAAACATGAAATTATCTCTCATACTGACTGTGATCCTTTCTCTTAAAACCAGGAGCCTCCTGAAAATATTTTTGGCTTAAGTTCAGTATTGCAGACAGAAGCTTATGGTACGTGTAAGAATAACTCCTAGTATTCATATTTGAATGTTGTGCTATGTGAATAGACTGCACCTAATGTTGGGTTATTAAAGGTGTATTCATGTATTTAGTATTTTATCGAGAATTTTTTTGAAATTATTAGCACTTAAATTATGATCACTAACTGCAGTCTCTTGCCAGTCTTAAAGAAAAAGCTGTTTTATTTTGTGGGGGGGTGGTCGCCCCTTTATGGGCGCAGCCATCCCACCAAGCAAAGTTACGTCCAAAAGACGTCTTTTCTACGTCTCTGTCAGACGTTGAAATTACGTCCTCTGAAGAGCCAGAATGAAAGTTTTTATGACGTCTTTTATTGACGTCTTTTCAACGTCTTTTTTCGACGTCTTTTCGGCGTCTTTTTGACGTCCTTTTACAGTATTTTTGACGTCTTTTTTGTCTATTTACTTTTATTTATTTGTATTAGCTAACATAAGACCAGCGGGCCACTGGCGGCCCGCCGGCGGCAAAGTCGGCGGTCCACTGGCGGGCGTCGCCCGCGGTCCACCGTCAATTTGCTCATCGTTATTCCAGCGGCCCACCATCTGCTCCCGCCGCTTTTCCGACGGTGGTCCGCCATCGGACCGCTGGTTTTAAATAAGTGTCTGCTGGCGGCCCGCGGTCAGTCCACATGTCATTTTTAAATATTATATTAGCCTTTACAATTGTATTCAATATAAATATGTCCAATAATGAAATCAAGTACAAAATACCTAATCATAATAACATTTATTTATAATACTGCATAACGAACATACATTAAACACTTAATGAAGTGTTTCAAAAACACATACGTTAACAAATATAACAAAATAAATATAAAATACATATAAAATACATACAAATATAATATAACAACATACATACAACAGTTACATTTTACAGTAGTTTTATAAGTAATGTTAATGGTTTAAATATGAACTAACATGAACAATACCTGTACAGCATAATTTATGTACAGCATTTACTAATGCATTAATAAAATCAGTCATGCTTGTTAACATTAATTAATACATTGCGAGTTAACATGAATAAACAATTAACAACTTTTTACCATTTACCAACATTAGCAAAGATGAATAAATACTGTAATAAATGTATTGTTTATTATGTTAGTAAATACATTAACTAATACATACAACCTTATTGTAAAGTGGTAGCCATTCAACAATGAGTTTTCTATAATAAAGACAAACTTTGAGACTTCTCATTATAAAAATAAACTATTAAAAAAATTGTATTGTTTATATTTTAACATTATTATAATTATTTATTATAATATTATATTAAATTATAACATTCTTATGACATTTAACGTTATTATAAATAACATAAGAATAAATTACATTGCGAATAAATATTAACATATTACAATAAATCTAAACGTGCATTATTATTACAAAATCAAACTGTAAAACATCTGGAGGTTATTAATAACTAGACTGGGGCAGCACAGTGGCTCAGACTGTCACCTCACAGCAAAAAGGTTGCTGGTATGAGTCCCGGCTGGGTCCGCTGGCATTTCTGTGTGGAGTTTGCATGTTCTCCCTGTTTTGGTGTGGGTTTCCACCACAGTCCAAACACTTGTGCTATAGGTGAATTTGAACATAGTGTAGAAGTGTCTGTGAATACGAGAGTGTATGGGTGTTTCACAGTGCTGGGTTGCAGCTGGAAGGCTATGTAAAACATGCCAAAGTAATATCCAGTTCCTTACGCTGTGGCGACCCCTGATATTAAGCTGAAGGAAAATGCAGGTTCTTTTGTCTGCCCCCTCATGATTAGCAGATCCTAATAAAAATGTCTTTGAGGCTCCCTTTCGCTGTCTCTCTTGTAGCAGGCTTCTTTCTTATCCTGAAATAACAGAATCATCAGTCATTATTTTTGTCCATCATCAGTAACTAGGTCATTATGGACATTAATGTTTGTATTTTTTATTGTCTTTTTATTGGACATCAAGACTGCATTGATTTGATCGATAACATTAATTTACAGTTTAAAAGTAACACTGAAATATTTTTACAGTTTAAAATAATGATTTTTAATTTCAATACATTGTAAATGGTCTATTTGAGTATTAATAGACTGTCTGCTTAATATCTGTTGATTCTGCTCCTTCAACAGACATTAACTGACCCTAACCCTTAATTTACCAAGTACATGTCAACTTACACCAACCCTAACCGCAACCCTAACAGTCTACTTATAATCTAATGAGAATTAGATGGCATGTAGATGCAATGCAGCTTAAATTCAACAAACAGACCATCAAAATAAATGTGACCATATATTTTATTAATGTGAGGTCAAAGCTGATTTGTTAGCATCATTACTTTAGTGTCAGATGATCCTTCAGAAATCATTCTAATAGGCTAATTTGTTTGATGCAGTTGATATTAATATTAACATTAATAAAAGTAATCATTGGGAACACTTTTAAGTGACACTATAATATTACTTACCTTGAATGAAGTCTGGCAAGGAAAAACAAAGTGGTAGAGTGAGTAGAGGACGATCCAAAATCTAGTAAGAAGTAATAAAAAATATATATATTACTAACACATTTTAAGAAATGGATACTTGTATTAAACAAGGGTGCATAAAACAGATCAGAAGAGAGTTAAGATTTCTGATTCAAATACTTTTCAATTTAAAATTTCTATTCAACAATGAATCCTGAAATAACAAAACATGATAAAAATAAGAAATCTTGCTTGATCAGCAGCAAATTATGAATACAATATTACATTTTGGACTGGAGCACTGACGCTGTAAATTCAGCTTTGAGAAAAGCAATGTAAAAAATTGTTTAAAACCACTCACTTATGTTTGGATGTCAAAACTAAAATAACTGCAATCAAGACATGTATCAGATGCATGATAATGTAGGGATTTCTTATAAAAATGCACATGAATCTATTTAACAGTTAATTATAGTCTTACCTGTGTTTCCTCCAGCTCTGTGATTAGCTCCCTTCATCTTGGCTCTTTTCTTCTGTTGTAGGGGTAATTTTGTCAATCCTGAAACCACAGAGCACTTTTTAAAATTAATATTAGTTTACATTACTGTGAAATATCAAAGTAACACATATGTACTAACTTTAACATTTTAATTCGCTCTTGTCGACAGTACAGTGCTTATTTTAGGCTTAATAAAGTAGACTACCTCCAATAAAACATTGTCAAACCTCTCATCTACACATAAAATGTAATTAAAAGCCAACACTTTTATAAACAATAGCTAGCCTAATGCTAACGTTACCTCTGCTAAAACTCTAACGGACTTTTTCCAAAGACACAACAGTCTCTATAAAAAACATGTTCAACAGAAATATGTCAATTACCAGTAAGAAAAGTGTCAGAAACAGTTATATATAACATTTGCGTGATTTTAGCGACTAAACTTACCTGAAATTAGTGAAAACTGCCGCATGAGAGAAGTGCTGTTGACGGTCAGGTGTCGTGTCGTTGCTCCGTTTCCATGACAACGCTCTCTGCTGCAGTGCTTGAATGGGGCTCGGTAATGGACACTTTAAAGTCACGCAGCATTTACATAAACATTTAAACAATTCATAAACATATTAAATAATGACATTTAATATTAAATCTTGATTTTTAAACTTAATTTTGTTTTGTTTTAATAATAACCTGTTATATTTAAAACCTCTTGTAGTTTTATTTACTAAACTTTGCTTTTATTAATAACTATATTTTTATTTAGTGCCTCATTTGTTTAAAATGTAAAAAGTGTTAAACAAAAGTACTTATCAGGTACAGAACAGCCAACAACATTAAAAACATCACCGGGTGGGCCATCGGTTAGCCACTGGTGTCCAGACGGCGGTCCACCCACGGTAATCCGCTGGTGGCATGCCACCCAAAAAAACGCCGGTGGGCCGACATAACTTTTAGAATGGGCGGCTTGCCGCTGGTAAGCCGACGGCGGTCCGCCCATATCAAGCTGCTGAATTTGTGCCGACCAAAAAACGCAGACGGTCCGCCAACTCGATTGTTTGCTGGGTATGTATGTTTGTGATTCTTTTAAATGACAAACACCCATAGGACAAATAAACAGACAGTGCACATTAAATTGAAACATATTTATTTAACGAACAAGCAAACAGTCCAATTCACAATAAGACCAGAAACATGCATTAAATGGACAGTTCAGCCAAAAATGAATATTTAATAAACACTCAAAACAAATAGAAATGTATATATATATATATATATATATATATATATATATATATATATATATATATATATATATATATATGATTTTTTTTTTCCTCAACAAAATGTATTCTGCGCTAGACCTTGTGCTATACGTCCAAAATAGGTCAGATTTGAACGTTGAATTCACGTCCAAAAGTGGTCATAGTCCGACGTCAATATGTCAACCAGATTTGCACGTCGAACTGACGTGCAGATATGGTCACGGACGGACCGACGCAAAATATACGTGATCTGCACGTCCGCACAACGTCTAGTGTTTGGTGGGATGTTGATATCACATGACCAAAACTGTCATGCAATTAATCAACTTAATTGTTTAGATTTAATGTGGCTTAAAGCATGAACATAAAAAACAATTATGGTTTTATCAGAAAGCATTTTGCGGAAGCCCATTTCTTACCAAAATCTGTTGTAAGAAGCTAACATTTAATTTAAACAGTACAAATTCGGACCTGCTCGTAATTATTAACTAAACAGTCAAAATTTTGCTGGATTAGAATGTTGTTTCAAAGTTTTGATTTACTAAATTCTAATTGTTTAATATGTTAAAATTGTAACTTTTAAACTCACAATTTCAACTTCTTGTGTCACAATTTTTGACATCATATGCCATAATTGTGATGTTTATTTTTGCGGAAATAGGTTTTTATACATATCCATCAAAAGCATTTCAGCAAGAGACACCAACAACATGTGCAAATTCAAGATTCCAAGAACATGGATTGTATTTGTGTAGTTAGTATGAGAGAAATGCAAAACATAAACTAAACAAAAAATAGCCGTGTAGCTGCAGCAAACATAATGCATGCCACCAATCCAGTAGGTGTCAGTGTAATGATTGCACCTTTAAATAAAATATATTTAGGACACTAGCTTTTGTTGCATTTCTCAAATCAGCTTAATATCTGTGAATTACTATAGGATAAGAATATTGACTCATAGGAATACTGGAATGACATCAGACCATGCTGAATGGAGTTGTTTCATTAGCACAGCTGAACTGAATAATGAAACATACTGTATATACTATGATCCATAGGGACGCTGTTTCACTGTATGCGGGCAGCTGTGCTCATATTTATGTCAGTGTTTTAAGCATGACTAAATCAAAACCACCGGGGTGGTTCTTTTTCTTAGATCAGACCTTACTCTTGTTTGCTCTAATCTTAAAGTCCCAAATATTTGCATTTCAGGAGGAACAGTTTGCTCGCGATCACATTGACATGTAACCTAAAAACCTGACGGCCCACTCACATTGTGTTAAAGCTTAGGTTATTACATTGTTGGTTTTGTTTAAATTACTGCTCTCTTAAGGAGCTGTGAAGTAAGCTTTTGTAAACGAATCTGTCACTGAAGTCTAGATTAAAAGAACTGGATATCTCGGATACTGATAACAACTGGTTAATACTAATATTTGTGAATTCAATTTCAGTTCATGTTTGTAAATGAATGATTTATTGCAGTATTGCTTGTTATTGAAGTGATAGATTACCCACAGGGGAAAATTCTTTTAACATTTATTGACCCTCATGTCTTGCAGATGTGTAATGTACCTAATTTTTTCTTTCTAAACACATGAGAACAATATATATGTGTTTTTTTATGCAATAAAAATTCAGCATCCTTGACCGTTTTACTTTTAAAAAACAAGGATAAAAGCTGTTCTTTAAATCATTCTCTTTAATGTCTCATAAAATAAAACTTATAAAATACAGCTTTGAAATGACTTAATAATAATAATAATAATAATAATAATAGTAATTCCTTGCATAAATATAGCATTTTACTGGACACTCAAATGCTTTTCACATTTTGAGAGGTTCTTCTCATCCACCTCCAGCGTGCAGCATCCACCTGGATGATGCGTCGGCAGCCATATTGAGCCAGACCGCACAACACACAACAGCTGATTGGTGGAGAGGAGACAAAGTGATAACACCAACAAAGTCTGCCATTCTCCGCCAAACTCGTACTGCTCAACCGACAAAAATGCTTGCAGCACACACACAACTTTGCTGTATCAGCCCTGACAGGATCGCGGGGAAAACATGCAACAAACCCTGTGGATCATGGAAACAAATACATACGACTCTTCTTGAATGGCTAAACACTGTGTGCCGTGGGTCCGTGGACGCGTCTCACACAGTCATCAACGTAGGATTTCACAGCTTGGCACTGGAAGCCAGGACTGCTTTGCCTTCGGAAAGCACGTGCTCTCAAGAATAATTAAGAAGCCGGCTGTTCTCATAAGAAAAGAAAACTTCGCTATGAATAATAATTAGAAACCGATACGTCATCTTTGCATTGGCAGTTCAGCGCTACGTCGCTGATTTTGTTCCCGCCCCAAAAATAATTTTAGACCCGGAAGCTGAAATTAGCTGACAAAAGCTCAAAATTGTCCAGTTTTCCCCACAATTAAAGCTAACAGGTGCTAACAATCTCTTAACTAATGCTCAACACACACAAATCTGTTAAAATCTCAAAAAATTTATTTGAGGGTTTCGTGAACCTTTAATGACCACAGAGAGTCAGGACCTCGGTTTAACATCTCATCCGAAAGACGGCACTCACTGAGCACTATAGAGTCCCCATCAATATACTGGGGCGGTAGGACCCAAACAGACTGCAAGTTGAGCGCCCCCTGCTGGCTTCACTAACACCACTTCCAGCAGCAACCTAGCTTTCCCATGTGGCCTCCCATCCAGGTACTGACCGGTCGCAGCCATGCTTGGCTTCAGTGGGCGATCATGTGAGAGCTGCAGAGAGCTAGCTGCCGGCAAGCCGTCGACTTAAGGGAGAGTAAACGTTAAATATTCTCTCAAATATTTCAAATCTTCCTGTTAGCGAAGACATAAATAGACAAATACGTTCATAGATACACAGTAGCCAAAGATACTGATATATAAAATACCGTAAAGTTTGTTTTTATTATCCGTACAGTTGGCCTGTGGCCTCTTTTGTATTTTGTTAGGCTTCCAAATGATGGTCACGTAGTCCCCTGGAAAGGTTTGCCAACTCTTTCCTTGCTTTTTTGTTGTTCCGAATAATATTATGATGTCAGTTCATCATATTACAAATTTAATTCAAAGCTCAGGTAACAGGACTTTGACAGAGTATGTGGTTGGCATAGGGAGACAGAAATACTCCTGTCGTTTTGCACAGGGCGGAACAGTAAATGCCATCTGACCATGTGGAAAGAAAGCCAGGATGAGGAAATGGAGGGATGGAGTGAAAAGGTGATATGTTTGTGTGTGCGTGGGTGTGTGCATGTGTATGGATGGCTGGAAGGGGTTCATTGTTCATGAGATAATGACAGGATCATCTAGCAGACAGGAGGTCGCCACGCCCCTCAATCATAACCCATAATTGATTGACCATAATGGAGATTGAAGTGCATTATTCATAGTTTGCGAGAGAAAAAAATTACAGCCGGCCCGCTGCGAGATCGGGGTCAGATAAATCAGGAGGAGAGATGCTCACGCAAGCAAAGGCTGGTTGAGGAGACACCGGCCCAACGTGATCTTGTAAACATCAGGGATCAATGAGATCTCAGCAGTGCACCTGCTTTTACGAAAAAGACATTTACAGTGCCTCTTAAATTGGCTCGTGTTGTGGTCTGTGAAGGAGGGGGGTGTGGGGGGGGTGGTTCGAAAAAAAGACAAATGCAAGCAAAGAGTCCTGTATTAAACTAATGGCGTAAGCAAAAGTGGAGGGCAAAAGGAAAGAAGCATCTTAAATCATGTCTCCGTGTGCCAGCTCATCTATCAGCAGTACACCACAGAAATGATTTTTCCATCTGTAGAATAGAAATGTCAGCTCGAGGCGAGCGATGTGTATCAGTGATGTTTTTATAGAGTAGGCCAATATTAGGTATGCGATTTATGGCGTGTGTGCAACTATCCTTAACTTCCCATGCATTAAGACTTTTACTAGTTGGGAGCTAAAATTAACAGGTTGGCAATCAACAACAGAGTTCTTTAAGGTTTTGGGATTATTTGAACTAATCCATAGAATATAGCTTTAGTCTATAATCTACTATTTACAGATTCCTGTAAATGTTTTTTAACCTAACAAGTTCCATAGATTCATGATAAACAAGTGCTGGTCATTCATACAATGCCTTTGTTCTTATGTATTCATTTGTGATATTTTCTAGGTCACTTTTTAAAAATATTTGTCAACTCCAAATTTGGGATGCAATGATTATAGATTTTGGTTGTACGATTATAGTCTGAGGAATAATCAAGGTCTCATGATTATTATGCTTTCATTAATTTCAAAACACTGGCTTTAGAAAGTCACTTGAAAACTCCTTATACTTCAAAGTGGTGTTTATTGCAGCTCAGTAACCAATTAATACAGCACTGAATAATAATAAAAAGCAAACATTAGGCCATTTCTCATTAGACTTAAAAATAAGGGAGAAAAGATTTTTGGCATTTAAACATAAGTAATAATTTTACACTGAAAAGAACTGACTGAAAAATAATTAAACAAAAAGTATTCGTCTAATGTAGATCTAAACATCATATTTACCTTTTAAAGAGAAGAAATGTAGTCAAAGGCTGCTGTCTGAGGCACTTTTGATCAACTATATTATGAACTTGTTTGGTATTTTCATTTTGTATTTTTTTTGGAGTAGAAATGTGTATATTCCATACAAAGCGTGCAGGTGACTGGTCAGTTCTTGTTACGTTACTCACTGTGCTCTCGCGCCATTCTTTTCTCTAGGTGCGCCTGAAAAGCATGAGCAGGTAATTCCGAATATACGCACAAGAAAAGAAATAACGAACTTGCACAGATGAAATATTAGACATGTGAACCGCTCTTAGCTGATAACCTCAGCCATAATTAATCCCGTGTGCATGCGTATTCGCCTCGATGTACAAGCTCGGAACTTTAAACTAGTTGGCATAACTTTGTTTAGTTGCAGCAGTTTTGTTTTATGCAGAAACATGGTGTTGAGGAGCTTTTACGATTAATTAACTGTGACAAATTAAAGAACTTTTAATAGTGAAATCAGTTAGTTGTTCTGTTTAGACTCCAAATATTTGCTCCTAATTTGTTTAAAAAATGACTTCTACCTAAGCTGACCAGCTTAAGTATTTTATTGTTATTTGTTTTGTTTTAAGTCCTTCTAAAATAATTGGCTAATGCTGTTTTTGAATTCTATTTGCGTAATTCATGTTACAGTGTTTTTGTCAAATTTATTTATGTAGTTCATAATCAATAAAATCAATAATGTCATAATTCTATTATATATATATGTGTATGTATATATATATATATATATATATATATATATATATATATATATATATATATATAAATAAATAAAAAAAAATATTTTAAAATATAAAATGTTTTAGTTACCCATATTCTTTGAGCTACCAAGAAAATCTCTTTTAAATTGGAATTTGTTTAAACCCACGCCAAAGAATTTCACAGTTTTTTATTGAAAATCAGCATAGAAAATGTGAAGGTGTCTGCAGATTTTGTCTGGGCCTGCTTTTAACTTACTTCAGCAAATGTCATCGTGACCTTTATAACTTTCAAACCAGTCTTTAGGCTTTTGGCTGAATCTGCGAATATTTTCCACAAATATTCACCAAAGCCACTGCATTTTGGCTCGGTAATAGTGACGTTCCAGGTCAGTTTTAAACGAGGATGCCGGCTTGAGCCGGTCATTTCCAACATGTATTGGCTGCCGTGTCTACATCTGTAGACAGCTTTAATGGTAGTAGGGATAAAGGTTTTTGCAGGTCACCCGTGTGGCAGGATCAGCATAATTGAAGGCTTGAGAGGACGCAGTAGGGGCGATAGTTAAATTGGACTTAAGACTGTTATTCAATGGTGTCTTAATTTAACCACCCTGGGTTATATGAAGCAAAGCCCACTGAGAAAAGTGGCTCACTTGAATGCCAATCATTCCTTACCGATCCAGAGACTTTTGAAGGTTACAGGGCTGTCTGTGGCTGGGCTGACGGATTGATGTATGTCCCCTGTCGAGCAGAGAATTCAGAGTCCAAGGCCGCCGCAGTGCTGTCCTATTAGGGGGGATTGTCCTTCACAACTTCTTAGCTGCCTGTCCTTTCTGGAGCCTACAGAGCTCAGGCAAGGGCATTGTGTCTGCTACAATAAGCCGAGCCGTGGAGTGCTTCACCCTCACATAATTATATGGCTTTAATGCAAGCATCTTTCAGTGTTCATCCACTCACACCAGCAAATGCAGGGAAAAAAAGAGCAGCGTTGTCAGAGGCAGTACGTGGATGTATCCCCACTTCATTATGACTTAGGGCTTTTTTAGAAATTAAATTGGTTCAGCAATTAACTAAAAGGGGATTTTCAGAATTTATGAATGACTGAGAAGATTGATATATATGGCAAGAACGGACAGGAGCACGTGCGATGGACGTGAGGCAAAGGTAATGGATTTATCGCTATGTTGCGAGGCGCACAAAGTGAGATTAGGTGTGAAAAACTCAACTATGGCAGTCAGACTTTGTGGTATTGTTTTTGTTTGAGACAGGTGCTGTGAAACCTCTTTTCAAGGAGCTCTTGGCGGTGTTACGACACGGCTGATTTCACCGGCTTCATTTTTGTGTACCCAGTTCGATAAGATATGAGGTCATGCTTACTAGATGTCGTTAGGAAAATCTAATCCAACGGTTGCCTGCCGAGACAAAGAGGGCTCTGTGGTGAGCAGATCAGGAAAATAAGGCACAGCTTGAACTTAGACCTTCGAGGTGTTTCCAAAGACTTAATTAAACTGAATTTATCACCTGGTAATCTATAACATATATAGTTGGAAAAGATTAGTGTTACAAATGGCAGGTGTCACTGTTTGCTTATGTAAAAAATATTGTTTTTTTAGAGTTTGGATTACAGCAGGGCAGTTGTACTATATGTTCTGGGCAATGGTGGAAATATGCTACGTCAAATGGTATGTCAAGAAATGTCTGATTTAAGGTATTTTTGATTTTGTTTATTTTATTTTATCAACCTGTAATGTTGCTTGTTTAGTCATATTTATAACGCATTAAGGCACATTGACATCAAGAATGATGGCTATAAAGATAATATTGATAACTATATTAAGCCCTGGTCGCTATTGTCCTTTGTATTCTAAACATGCAAATCAGTTTTGTCATCTGTTTTATTATCCATCGGCTGGAGAAAATGCTCTGAAAGTGATTCCAGCAATATATTTGTGTTTTTATTGCTATAGATGTAGTGTGAATAATTTATTTATGTATTGTTTGTGTATATGTGTCTATATTGAAAGAAACAGATTGCTTATTAACACGATTTTTGTTACCAATCATGACACATTTGAATTATTGAAATATTGAATTTTAATCTATAGTAAAATGTGAATTATGAAACATACCTGCATGAAACAAATCGCATACAAGCTAATAAAAAACACACTACTCATAAACACTGCTTTAATATGCATTATGCAAAGGCCAGAGGAAAACTAAAATGCTACGTAAACTAGTTTTAAGAAGGTCGGCTTACCTCAGAGACACATTCACGCAGTTCCCAACTCAATTCAAAATTTAAATAAATGAAATATTCTTACATTATTGTACAAATCAGAAAAAGTGATGTTCTGCCGGTTAAAGTATTTTAGTATTTTTAGTCTGCTGGTATGACTTTATTGTATCTTTTTGTCCCAAGTCCAGAGATGTTGGCCAAAAGAAGAGTAAAAATCATTGTGTTAAGGGAAGAAATTTGACTCCTTTGATTTATTGCTGATTTTTATTGCTGATTACAAAATTTTCATGCGCATTTTATCAATTAAAGATGGTTTGTAACTCCAGAACATGCTTTCAGATGGAGCAGTATTTACAACACAGAGTCGTTGTTCACTGACAAGCTATGCAAAATCAATTTAATTGGTCAATAATGAAATTGAAATAATTCATCTGTGATAATGACAGTAATTTGTGTATCCTCTCAGTAAACTACAACTGTTTAGTAGGGATGCTCTGATCAGGATTTTTGCAGCCGATACCAAGTACCGATTTCTTGTCATGGTGATCGGTTGATACCGAGTACCAATTCTGATTCTTCAAACTTTATTATGCATTAGGCACATTTTTCCTCTAAGTATGAGTCTTAAGAGAAGCTCTTGCCTTACCTAAGATAATAAATTAAGGATGCTGCTTATATTACCTTAAACACGTCTCTTATAACCATTTATTTATTAACATGTCACGGTTAGAAGCAGCTTTACATGATTTTGTTATATGTAAAAAAGACCTAAATACATGCAGGACCATTCAAATATTTTGCTCGTGTCTAGCTATTGACAGTAGATGATAGAGAGGGGGATTTGCACTTGCGATGTACTGCTCTATTCATTTAACCTAACAAATGTAAT
The DNA here is from genome assembly GCF_052040795.2 of Danio rerio. Taxonomy (NCBI): domain Eukaryota; kingdom Metazoa; phylum Chordata; class Actinopteri; order Cypriniformes; family Danionidae; genus Danio; species Danio rerio. Next base: position 32,404,160 of record NC_141035.1, read on the forward strand.
GCTTAGGCCATCACTGTGCCTCTCGTGATCTGTTCTCTTGCTTATTCGTTCGCGTTGCCATGATTTTCGGGTATATTTACACATTTTTTTGGGATCATGGAGTCACTTTGAATATGCAAGAGACTTGCAGAGCTTCAGGGAGAGGTCATGTGGTTGGATGAGACGCTATAGTGGTAAACGCTCAGCTTGCGTCACAGCATCTCAAAACACTGGAAATACAATGGCTGCATTTGCAACAAAGAGTCCCATCACTCAAGCGAGTTGCGCCAATAGACTGCATAAACAATTTTCACCGCATCTGTATATATTTTTTATTTTAGTTGTTGTGACATGCGCGCATAGATCGCTCACACCCCCACGCATCATTTACCTCCTCAAATGTTGTGGCTGCTGTAGGCTATGGATAATACACAGGAGTGCATGTGTGTCTTCCTCTGCTTGTAAACTCATTAACAAACACCTGTGATTGGTTCATGAGATTGGCGAGTACAGATCGAGTATGAAATGTGATTATCAGCCGACCTTCATCCTTACTGTGTAGTAAATGCTGGTACATCTGAAAACATGAAAATGTCTTTTAAACATACACATTACTCGCATTTCTCCAAACTCTCTTCACACATTCAGTTGTGTGTTTTAAATGCATTTAGTCACATAATAATTACTCACATTGAATCAGTTAAAGTAGTTGCATCTTCTGTTTATTAAGTAACGCTATAGGAATTTCCTGAGTTTCTTCTTTGTGGGTGTTTGAAGTTACTACGCGTGAGCACCCTCTGACCTTTGGAAGAGATTTACTAGTGCTTCCTTAATTATATGTGCATGACATTTGTAAATTTGCTTGATCACATTTGCGATCTCATTTCGATTAATTGCCCAGCACTACTGGTCTTCTGGTTCATCTCTGTGTGCAGGCTTTTACTTCTGATTCTTTTAATTTTTAGTTCATAATTAGAAATAAATGAACTATATTTTTTTATTTTATAATATCAAAGTCTCCAAATAAGCTCTTTCGCCCCTCATGGATGTGAATGATTTAAAACCACTTGCAAGGTTCTTGACAATGCAGATGACAGTTAAACTTTGCTATTAAGCCAAGGGTCACAAGCGCCCTGAACCATGTATTCAAATGATCCGTTACACCCCTAATTTACTGTCACTGCCATGAGTTTGGGCCTTCGGCACAGAGTATGGAGACCTTTAAGTGGATTAAATTTTCCTTCTGCTTTATTTCTTAATAGTTATTCTTGACAGTCACTCTCGGTTTTATCAAGTGCTTCTCTACAGCTAGTAAATGAACTTCTTATATCCGGAGGCATTGAGAATGCGAGGGAACACTGCGTTCGGCCAAATAATATGTTCCTGCAAGACATTTAATATTTTCTTGTATGCTACATTCATTTCAGAGTTAAACACCGTGGCTGTTACTTCTAAAGCAAAAGCAAAAAAAAGATGGATTGTGCTATTCTGGAGATGTACAGATGAGCTCTGTGGTCGTATGGGCTTCGCATAGATGTGCTCAAGGTTTTTGAAAATGTTTGAACAGTCAGACAGTTCACGGTCAAGGGCTATTTACCGTGAGTGTCTGGAAAGTCCTCTGGCCATGATTTGGCAGAGAGCAAGTGGTGATGGCCAGCCGATCCACCGCACTAAAGCATAAACTGGGCTAATCTGTTACTGAGCAACAGCAGGCGCCCCTTCACAACACGTTGTGGGTGTGCAGTTCATGCCGTTACCCGAGGGATGTGGTTTTGTTGAGTTCAGCTCATGGCACATTTTATGGCGTAGTCTCTCTGCCCTCCGTGTTTGGACTGTGGAAGGAATCTGCGGTGAAGGAGAGACAGAAACACCAGGGACAGCTGGGTAAACATTACAGTGCTGTGTTTTCAGCATGCCACTTTGATATGTTAATTCTTGGTGCCTTTTGCATCCCCGGAGAGGTGTAGCTTTTTTGTTGTGGTCATTTGTGCTTTTTTGGGGGGTTTGTTTACAGGTTTCATTGGTGCCTTTGTGCTTTGAGCGAAAAGTGTCACCTCATTCATCACAAAGAAGCAGCTGTTTTTCCATTTGATTATCATCAGTAAATCAGAAAATCACCTTTTCCCCAAGAAGTGCATTCATTTTAGCGTGAGCAATGCAAAATTACTTCAGCAAAGTCAGTGGTTACATCGAAGCAACTTTTTCCTCAAAGGCGTATATTACAAAAACTTGAATGGACATTGTGGCGACACAGTGGCTCAGTGGTTAACACTCACAGCAAGAAGGTCACTGGTTTGCGTCCCAGCTGGGTCAGTTGGCATTTCTATCTGTAGTTTGCATGTTCTCCCCATGTTGGCATGGGTTTTCTCTGGGTGCTCCAGTTTCCTCCTCAGTCCAAAGACATGCACTATAGGTGAATCGAATAAACTAAATTGGCTGTAGTTTATGTGTGTGAATGAGTGTGTATGGATGTTGATTCTCAGTACTGGGTTGCAGCTACAAAGGCATCCACTGTATAAAACTTATGCTGGATAAGTTGGTGGCACATTTAGCCGTGGCGAGCCTTGATGACTAATAGGACTAAGCCGAAGGAAAATGAATGAATAGATATTTATTGTAAGCCATATAATTGGTGCTTGAAACAGTGCAATATAATTATGATTTATAATTATAATTATATTTGCTTAATGTTTTTATGCACTTTCTAGAATGTCAAGAGTCAAAACTGCAACAAAATGAAGCTGTACAATAATAAAAAATAATTACTAAGATTTTTTTAAAGTTGTTTGACAACAGTCTCTGAATATAGTTAGCCTCTAATGGTAAATATTTATTATTATTATTAATTTTTTTTATAATTGTACTTCATAAAAACAGCCTGCAGAGACACTTTGATTGACAATCTCCATTTGTACATGTCATCAGAGGAAAGCCCCGCCCATTAGTGATGATATCTTCCTCATTAGAATAGGATGTTAGTCTTGTTTTTGAAACTGCCACTATGCTGACACATAGGCATTTGTAGCTCCGTCCTTGTTTGAAAAGAGGACTGGAAGCACAGTCTCATTTGAATTTAAAGCGACAGTAACCAAAATGGCACAACTATGTATAGCCTAAAAATAGCCTAAAAGCGGCAGTTTGGAGTTTTTTTTTAGCTAAAACTTCGCATACACACTTTAGGGACATATTTTCCATCTTGTGAAAGAGGGCATAATAAGTCTCCTTTACAATCATGACATTTGGCTTTATTTTGGTAAGATATTTCATTGAAGGCCTCGCAAGATGTTAGAATAATTTATGGATTGAATTGCACCCATTGTTACTTGAAAAATGTTATTTAAAAAATAACTAATATATTAATAAATAAATGTGAAACCATGAGATGTTTGATTTACCAATAGATGGCTGTAATTCACTATTGTATGTAGCTGTTGTCAAGCTACTCTTGACGCTTGCTGAAAAAGTAGCCAACTACTGGGAAAGCTATACTGTATTACAAGCAAGTAAGAAAAGCTATACTGTATCACAAACTCAAATATTACTCAACATTGATATTGTGATATTTATTTTTTCTCAATTATGTATAAATATAATTTAATTTATAATTATATAAAACATACAGAGGAACGAAATGTTGTGTAGCACCGTTGTCCTGCAAGACACAACATTTAGTTCCTCCACATGTAGAAGAATGACAATAAAGCTCCACTTGACTTGAAGTTACCGAGCTACTATCAACCTACTGAAAAATGTAGCTAGGCTAAGTAGCTAGCTACTCTCAAACACTGGATATTCATGTCATCTGGTGAAATTGTATTCATATATAATTGCAGTAAAACTAAATATCACAAAGTTAATGTTGAGTAATATTATGCAGCCCTAGTGCACACTACAGAGAGCAGCTCCACGAGACCTTGAAAGTGGCGAACAGGTCTTGGTCAAACTGTTTAGGATGACGCTTGAGCACAGCCTTAGACCTGACCCAGAGGGCCAGATTGTTTCCCACAAGGCTGAGATAATTATCATCCAGGCTGTATTGGAACAGCACTTTACTGTTCGTTGGTGTATTTTTAGTGGGCATCTCCAATAATGGGGTGTGAAACCTGATCCGACTTGCTCTGTTGAGTGGATTAAGGCTGTTTGTCGGCAGTGTGTCATCCGCAGTTCAAGGTTGACATCCACTTTAGGAGTCAGACCAAGGTCAGGCACACTTTAATAAGCTGTTTTGTCAGGTCAGGACACATGATCTTCCCTTGACCAGCGATTTGGGTTAATTATGAGCAATGATCTAGCTAGAGCCGAGGTGAAAACAAGGCTCCGGGAAGAAAGATGTGTGTGTCAGGTAGATTTCTGTGATTTGCGGAAAGGTAACCGCTTCAAGGAAGGCACAGGGCCAAACCATTAAAGGTAAATTTTAGGTGAAAATGATCATTGTTATCATTTATGATAGTTGTATGCAATCATAGTTAAAATAACAGTACATAAGTTTGGGTTCTTTATATATGTGGTTGCATATTGGTAGAATTAAAATGTTCAAAGGTGACTACAGTGATAGAAAATAAAAATGTTTCTTAAGCACCCAGTCTGCTTATTGAAATGCTTCTGAAGGATCATGTGACAAGACAGGAGTAATAATGTGAACAAATTCAGCTATACCGTCACAAAAATAAGTTGCTATTATATGTTTTAATTAATAAAATAGAAATGTCAAATAATACATTATAGATATAATTATCATATATAATCTTTTTGTATATACAGATGTGGAAAACATCAAAAATACATGCCATGCCTTTATGTTTTGACAACACATTACCAATGTTTTCACTTCAGAACAGCAAGAAGTCTAGTGACCTAAAAGATTCCCTATATAGCATTTAGTAAATCAGCATACTATCATCTCAAAAACATTGCAAGAATCAGAGGCTTTGTTTCCAGTGAAGACTTTGAGAAACTTGTTCATGCTTTTATCAGCAGCAGGCTGGATTACTGTCATGGTCTCCTCACAGGCCTTCCCAAAAAGACAGTTAGATAGTTATAGCTCATCCAGAACGCTGCGGCCAGGATTCTGACCAGAACAAGGAAATCAGAGCACATCACACCTGTCCGCAGGTGTCTACACTGGCTCCAAGTTACATTCAGAATAGACTTTAAAGTATTATTACTTGTCTATTAACCACTAAATGGCCTAGGACCTCAATAAATTACAGATATGCTCACTGAATACAAACCTAACAGATCACTCAGATCTTTAGGATCATATAAACTAGAAATTCCAAGAGTTCAGTCAAAGCAGGGCGAATCAGCTTTCGGCTACTACACCCCTCGCTTCTCGAATCAGCTTCCAGAAATGATCAGATGTGCTCCAACATTAGGCACATTCAAATCGAGACTGAAAACTGATCTGTTTAGCTGTGCCTTTACTGAATAAGCCCCGTGCTACGTTTGACAGATCGAACTATTATGTTTTTCTCTTCTTTTTCATTATTTTATAACCTGTTTTAACACATTTTTATTTGTTTTTATCTGTTTTTTTTATAATTTTTATTATTTGTTTTAATTTTTCTTATACTTCTCTCTTGTATTCTTGTTTAAGTAAAGCACTTTGAATTGCCACTGTGTATGAAATGTGCTATTTAAATAAACTTGCCTTGCCTTATTCAGTTGAAGTGACCAAATCAGTACTCAAAAATCCCACATACGCTGAATATCAGTGGGACATGTCCTCTGTGCATGACGAGAGTCTTGCTATTTTAATGCCCCTGCCCCAAGACAGATTAATATGACCTTAAAGTGTTTTATGACATATCCCGCTGCCAACGATTTGCTCTAAAATGTCATGACAGACAGAAAGAGAATTTCCTAACACCCACAACTTCAAAACGCTTAAAAAAGGTATGGATTTGGTCCTTTCTTCCCCATGCTAGATAGGCAGACTGATGTGATTGTTCTCAGTAGAGACCTTATGGTAACTTTTTTGCTGTGCTGTGTTCATTTGTGGCATCAGCAGAAAGGAACTAGAACACAGAATCAGAACTGCTACGCTACGGTAGAATTATTTGGGCCAAAGTGCATAAAATGGAGGCCACTTGTTGGATTGTTAAATCTTGCTGATAGCAGAACCTTATTGTTGTAATCTATACATAGGAGGGTATTTTATTTATAGCTGCATGTAGACAGCTACATTTTGACACGCAACTGACTAGCACAGTATGTTATATAAGATAGGATAGCTTGCATTAGGAGTTCACTTACAAGCAAATCGATCTGTTTTCAAAGCGAATCTAAGGGGATTTGTGATAATCTAAAACGACAGTTACGACCTTAATACCTTTTTGATACACGCCAACATGACCCTGCACAAACCAAACCTCAACCTCGCTGACACACTTTCACATTTGCTCCATTTAACCTCCTGTTTTATGCACAGCGGGCAACTAGTTTTCAGCTTTTATTTTGTTGTTTATGTAACTGTGGTTCGTCTGACATTCATAGCTAGACGTCTCTGATTTAGCTGGCCTGTTTTTTTTTTTTGTAGCGATATGCACTTTTGTGTGGTTTGACCTCACTGATTAGGAGGAGATTAGAGCTGACCTGAAAACATTTGAATGGCGTAAATAAGGGCAATGATATAATTGGTGCTCGGGTCTGCTCATCCAGCATCCGCCCGCTCGATTGGTGTGGGTGGCGAGGCTCACAAGGAGACCTGAAGGTGATAAAACATCCAAGTTGCCTGTAAATGAGATGAAGACTGGAGCAGCACCGGGTCCAGCCATTAAAGATGTTTTATAGCAGCCCTGCATACTCTTCCCCCCCTGAGGTGCACACACGTAAACCTATCTATCAAAGCGAATTGACCTGCCTTTGAGTGATCACTTCACAAGACCCACTGTTGTCATGAAAACATTCGCATGCCCTCCATATAAACACCCTAACCCCTGGTTTAGGGTGAGAAAGACGTCTGATGTGGGGCTTGACAAATGTTGTTTCTTAAAATGTGATTTCTCAAATGTTGAGCTGTGAGTTGATGCTGTTTGTTTACAGCTTTTTTTTTTTAAATATAGGTTGTAACATACAGGATTAGCACAACACACACATTCTCCTTTTCTGTTGTAATCAAATAGTGTCAGTCAAATGGTTAATTTTGCTTGGATTTGAATGGTTGATTGTTTTGTCTGTATTTGCTTATTGACATTTAAAGTCCTGTTACCCATTGACCCGAACTACAAATAATCACAGTTTATCTAAAAATCATCTTTAGTGTTAAATAAGTCATATACAGAAAGTCTTTCAATTAAAATGTCCTATTTTTGTAAACTAGCCCTTTAAAGGTAATTCTGTCATCATTTACTCACCTTTTAATTTTTAAGAACCTGTTTGAGTTTCTTCTGTTAAACACAAAAGATGGTGTATTAAATAAACATTTGACATTTTAGAATAAACTATTCCTTTAAGTAGGGCCCTAATATTATTTTTGCAATGTGGACAACACGTATGGAGTTGAGGAATTTAATATTAAAGATTTATTAGGCCATATAAAACAATGTGAATGTCACAGAATTTGAATACACACATACACGAATGTATGATGCTCATGTTGTTCTCATACTGTTGATAGCATGAAATGAAAAAAATGGAATTCAGAATAATAAAAGAATTTGGGAAAAAGTAAAGATTTCATACAGATGATGAATTCTTATACCCCAAGCAAAGTAATAAAAAACAAACTGGAGTAACTGTTTGGTCAAGATCAGGGGTCTGTTCTTTGCACGTGGATTACTCGGTTTGCTAGATTTGGTTATTGACGATTTGACACAATCCAGGATCGTTGCATTCTTCAAAACTTATCCAAGAGTTGTTGTCATTGCAAAAAGTTCTGGTAGCGCAAACCTGCCCGGGAGCAGGCTCATTTTATATAAACCGGATTAAATTGGGTCAAGCTAAGATAATACTGAAAGTATGTTCTAAATTCTGATATGAAAGTTAAAATATATTTATATTAATAAAACTTATGCAATCAGCACACCACCTGGTGGTTCAAAGAGAAAATGTATTGATATTAACTTTTTAGATACAAACGCGTACAATCACTTTAGTACAATTTGTGTATGATAATAGACATGCACAATATCTAACTTTTTTTTTTTAGGAATAATACGTTTATGCAGTCATGCATATGTTTTGACATGTAATATGACGGTGATTTGATGCTTCACAAAAGTTGCAGACACTTTTACCAATATCAAAATACTTTAGTGATGCAAAATTAAATTAAACACCCAGTTATACTTTACACTGATACCGGCTACTGTAATACTAATATGGCTACTATATTAAAGAAAATCCTCTCTAAATGTAAAACTAAATAAATTGCTAAATACCCTTGATACATGAAAGTGTAAAGCATGCAGCCCACAACAAAGGTGGAAAGTTATTGTGTATCATATTTAACAAACTGTTTACTACAAATTTTATTTAATTTTGCTCACATGGAATGAACACTAATCAGATGATGTCATTACGCTGCTGTGTGATCAGCCAATCGTTGCGTTACTGATCATGATTTCGAGGATCGAAATAACGGACCCCTGAACAAAAAAAGTTTGTTTGTGGAGGTTGTTTCAGGAGTTTGAAATGGCTTTCAGAAACAAATTTAAAGAAAAGTTTCAGTGACTAATAAATACCTTTAAACCACCATTGCTTCATGACCAGGGATGCCCAAACTTTTTCGTATAAAGGGCCAAAAAAACAAATGTCACTAAGAGCATTGGGCCAAAGGTAAATGTACCAAGCCATATTAAATTAAAGTTGCCATGGGTAATTTCCTAATAAGTTAGAAAACATTACTTTAAATTGTATTCATTAATGCAGTATAACATTTAAAATGATAACTGAATGCAATAAAGGCATAAACTATCTCTTTTAAAATCTGATTAATTTTCATTATTTAACTGAAACCTTTAATTTTAGTTAGCTTTTAACAATAAAACAAACAAACAAAAGGTTATGTTAGATTTAAAATAACAATCTTTTAGCCTTCCCCATCATTCTCTCTCTATTCTCAGATGGAATGTGGGCCAAGTCAAAGATTACCACTGGCCAACTTTGGCCCATGGGCCCTAGTTAGGGCATCTCTGGTTTATGACAATAATGCAATGGGTAGGTGTGGCTCTGAGGCCTTGCCTTCTTTCACATTGATTAGCTCATTGCTCATTTTAATTTCAGAAGCAAGTGAAACATGATTAAACGAGAGCTTTTTTAAAGTAGAAATGATAGTTCTTATAGAAAGTGGCAGATTTTGTTTTTCATATTCATTACTATGTAAATACTTGCTTAATGCAATTAAATGAATTTATTGTATATAAAAAAGGGAGTTTAACCTAACTGTTTAAGTTAGTGTTTCGTTGACAAAATGGTGAAAGCATGTTCACACTATGCCCAATTGCTTTATTATGAAATTAAATCATCATTTAGAGCAGCATCAGGGCTTTTGGGATGTTCATTTAAACTACTACTCATATACTGCTCAAAACTTTTTGTACCCTTTGTTTCAAGAATATCAATAATTCTATAGTGTATAAAACCCAAAATATGTTCATTTCACAACCGTTTTGTCACAAGCTTGCATCCAACAAGTTATTAGCATGCCACGCTGTCATATTTCACATTTGAGTGACAGTTATTTCCCTTTAACACAATCTTCCACAGTCTTCCTAACCGGTTTGCCTGTGTTCGGCAGATGCCCTTGTATGCCCTCGGTAACAGCGGATAGTGAAGCTGCCCTCTGAGCTCGTGGAACAAAGCAGAAAATAAAGTTGCTGCCTGCAAAGTGCTGCAGTGGGTGGCTTTAACATTCCCATCCACTTTCAGCTCCCGCTAACCTTGCTGAGCTCTGACATCATCCTGGAACAATGTCAGATCCATGTAGATGAATATAATTAAACAAGCGCTTATCATCCAGCCGGGGAAAGTTTAGTGGCAGGTCAACCATGTTTGCCTCTCTCTCGACTGAAGGTCGGATCAGGGTTAGACAGGCAGTTTGCAGGCTGGAAGGTATGTGAAAGACACAAAACACAGACTGCAGGCCAACGCAAGAACATTTTCCAAAGCACAAAAAGCCTATTTTTACACTAGCGTGTTGTTTACATTGAGCTCTGTTTGGCTAGACTGTCAAATATACCACAGTAGCTATAGTTTACTGCACAATACCAATTGGTAACACTTTGAAATAACATTTCATTAGTTAATGCATTAACTATTATTAAACAACAATGAGCAGTTTATTGTCGATTAATCTCTGTTAACATAAGTTAATGAACATTGTTTGTTTGTTACTTCCCATAGGGACAGGTCCATTAAATCAAACTAGATGCACCATGTAATATCTAGAATGCACTATTGCAATTGTTAATTTAACTAAAGTGGCTGACTAATGTAAATAAATACAATTTTATTCTAAAGTTTTACAACTGTAAACAGCTTTTCAAAAACAAACAAATTCACGCTTTGTCAACAACAAATGACATGGTAAGTCAATAGTCTAATTACATGTAACTTGCAACAACTTGTAATCAAATTAATTAATTATTTCATTAATTTTCCTTCGGCTTAGTCCCTTTATGTATCAGGGGTTGCCACAGCGGAATGAACCGCCAACTTATCCAACAGATACCCTTTCAGCCGCATCCCAGCACTGGGAAACACCCATACACCCTCGCATTCATACACATACACTAAGGCCAATTAAGTTTATTCAATTCACCTATAGTGCATGTCTTTGAACTGTGGGAAAAACTGGAGAGCATCTTGCTGTGAGGCGACAGTGCTAACCACTGAGCCACAATGCCACCCCTAATCAAATTAATGCATTAATAAAAATGAACCTCAAATATTGATATACTCTTAAAAAAGCAATTAAGGAAATCAATATCAATGTTTGGCAGATAAAAACACTGCATAGATATTTCACAAAGTACTCAATATCATTTTTTTTCCCTATTCTGTATCAATGGGCAAGTCTTTGGACAACAGTTCACTAATATTTTCAGTTGGTAGACTTGGATTATTTACACTAGACTTGTTTGATGTATTTAACCTGTGGTGATTTAAAATGGGTAGTTTATGTAAAGTATTGTGTTTGATGGTTTTTCAGCATCACATGCTTCTGTGTGTTGTCTAGCAAGGTATCCGTGGGGTCTTTAATCTCAAAAGCTACATTTTAGGCCTTACAAAGTCTTAAATCTACTGAAATGTTGTGCTGTAGGTCTTAAATCTTTTTTTAACAGGTCTGAATCTTCCTTTATTCATGTATAGCTACCTAATCTGGCCATTAAGACTCATACAGTCACCAACAATGCCAATCTCAATAAAACTTTTTATTTAAAAAAAGCATCTTTACTGTATTTACCTTAATGTTTTATTTACTTTCCTTACAGTAACATTTGTTTAAAAGTTCCCCATTTATTTACTGCTAAGGATACTAACATGACCTTTTTTATTGTTAATATATTATTATTGTATTATTAAATGTATTAAATTGGAATCGTTTTTGATGGGCCAAGTGAAAATCTTTTCCAACTGGGATATGCTTTGCATTTAGCCTTGTATAAGTTTAAAGTTTTATTCATAATGGTCTTTAAAAGTCTTAATTTTAACTTGGTGAAACCTGCAGAAACCATATCGTCATAATTCTTGTTTTTACTGTGTACAAGCTTAAAGTACTGTCATCAAGTATGAGGAAAAACTTGTAGTTGAATTGCTAAAATGAATAATTCACTGTATCGCTCATTCACAAAGGAACTTTCCTGCCATTTTTCCCACTTGTGGACAATAAAGAAAGTAAAGTAAAACAGTTCATTTGTTAAATTTAAAAAAGCATCTTGTCACATTCTACTGCATACCATCCTCTTTCTTACTTCAATACAAAAGATTTGAGTGAGTGAGCGAGTCTGGAAAATATAGAGTTTTATCTCATCTTTAACAGCCACACAACCACCATCAAAAACTAAAATCATATCAAATTCACAATCTTAACATTTAGTTTTGTTTTTTTTAAATCGTACATTAAAAATAAGTTATTAAAGGCACAATTGACCCCAAAATAAAAATTCTGTCATAATTAATTCACGGTCCACTTATTCCAAACCTGTTTTGATTACTTCTTTTCTGTTGAAGACCAAATATTTTGCTTAAGTCATAGCTTTCAGTTTTCCACATGTTTCATAAGATCTTCTTTTGTGTTTAACAGAAAAAACACTCAAAGGTTTGGAACTAGTTGAGATTGAGTCAATTTTCATTTTTGGATCAATTATCCCTTATAACACACAAGTGATATTGTTGACTTGCGATTGGGAATTTGCTATCAACAAGCCCCATTTACTGCCTAACAAGTGAGTAAACGTGGCTCCAAAACGAGGGACCAAAGCTGCAGCATTCGGTCTCAGCTCTGAATTCTAGCGAGTTCCAGCGAAACCATTTGCTTAAGATAGCATGAGGCACAATATGTTACTTAATAAGGCAAGGGATTTTTTGAGTCCTCCGCCATTAGCTGCTGAAATAATCTCCTCCCTGAATGGGAAAAGGCAGCAGTGAAGGGAGTAAAAACGAGTGCGCTGTATAGCCTTTGGATAGGAGCAGTATTTAATTAAGATCAGCCTGTCTCACATACATGCTGGCTGATAAGGGCTCCAGAGCACATCTGGCAATATGAGAGCTTGATCTCTCTTCGCTGGGGTTAATGAAGGTGGTCTCTGCTGAGTTATGTGATAAAACTCAGCTGAACTTTTCTTTTGTCCACTTAAAAAAAGTGGAAGACTGTATGTGACCTATTTTCTCCAGTACAAAGCAAAGAGCCCCAGTGAAATGCATTTTAAAGGTCCTGGGAAGGAATTCGGAGTCTTGTGGAAATAGAATTACATTGATTTGAAAGGTTTTATTTATAAATATGGCAATGATTATTAAAAACATTGCATATTCTTAATTTAGTTACAATATTTTTAATGTGAGCTTAAAATATCAATAAACAAGCAGATATGTATGATCTGAAATGATTATGAGGTGTTCGGTGTATTTATGAATTTTGTAAAGATTTCAGAATAAGTTAATTAATTTGAACAGAAATTTTCATAGTTTTGCTCCGAGAGAAAATGCAAAAAATTATTTAATTATTAAATGACTTATGTTATATGTCTAATATTTTAATTAGGGCTGGGTGATATTGCTAAAAAAATATATAGCAATATATCATTCATTTAGTTTCATATCATACATCATGATAATATATTACACCCTATGTTAAAAAATCTTTCAGATGGGGTGCTAGTGGCTGGGATGCACAAGAAAAGAAACCAAAAAGCCACTCTGGAAAAAATCCTTTTTTATTTACAATCTCCTCACTGTTGCTATTCTGCACTTCTTTTCGCATGTGTTTTTATCCTGACCTCGTAAAGTGACAATCGCAAGCACGTGGCACTCCCCTGACGACAAACTGACAAACCATTGATCCAGCTCCGATGCAAGTTTATGGAGAAAAGTAAAAAGAGCTGCAGTGTTTATGTGTGCTGTGTTTTCTGAGGTAATTAGTCTGCCGTTATTACTGAAATGTGTGTTTTCCATACAAAGTGTGAAGCAGATTAGTTAATTTTTTTATGCACATCATACCATACATTTTTTGCGATATTGACAATGGTGTTCAATTAATAAATAACGATATCGATACCAATTTTATCGTCAGACCTAATTTTAATGTCCTTTTATTTATTTATTTATTTATTCATTAATTTTTTATTAAAGACATGCATTTTTATTTAAATTTTAAATTTTATTTAATGAATTTTCTTCATTTATTATGTTTTTCTTTGTTGACTTGTAAGTGCTTCTTATGCCCATGATGTTGGCCTCAGTCTTAAAGGCGAAGACAGACTAACTAATCAGCCCCTGCATTTTGTCCATGAACATAACCCCTGATCTCAGGGTCACCGTGTGTTAGCCCTTATCAGGACCACTGGCAGCTGTTCAGCACATTGCCTTATGAGGAACGGACACCAATACTCTCAAATGTCCCTACAGAGTATTCATGTTAAGAACAAGAATTCTCACCTACAGTATGCCACATTAGCCAATTTCAATATTAAGGTTTTTTTTTTTTATATATATCTTTTAACTTTTAACTTATTATAAAAGACATATGTGTCCTAGCATTGCACACTGGCTTGTGTAAACTTAGCTGAGCAGCATGCATAGTATTTTCAGATAAGATATCTGGCAACATGTTTTCAGCCATACCAGTTTGAGATGATGAACATCGCTGAATTCTGTCCCCCTCCTGATCACCCTCCTGAGGTTAAACTAAACACCGATTAAGCACACCCAAGTGCAGGACAAGAACAGCTGGGTACCAGTGTGGTCGCCATTGGCAGGGTGTAAAGTTTCATCCGCAGAGGGGGTCAATTCTGCTTCCTCGGAAGGAGGCCCGAGCCTCTGAGAACCTGTCATCGTTCACGTCGTAAAAGCTGTACGTGTGTCTGTTTTTGACCTCCCAGAAAAAGACACCTATCCTCGGCTGAACATCCATGAAGTGTTAATGCAATAGTGTTCGGAGAAGTTCATAACATGCCTTGAAGTGTCAAGGATGTCATTATGTAAAATAGTGAGGATTTTATTTCTGGAAAGACGGTTACGTTTTAATTTTGTGGTTTTGTTGTTTGAGCAATACAGTGACTTTTGGTTGAAACTTTTATCAGAAATTTTAATTAAGTTTTGTTTTTAAATCAAGAGTAGAGCTTCCGGTCTTGATTCAAACACCCAATTTTAATGCGCTTTGCATGTTTATAATCATAATTCTTGGTTAATCTACAGTTAGGTAGCTCTGATGTTTATGCATTAATGGGATTCTGCAGTATTTATTATTAATTATTTGATTCCTAAAAATGTGTAAAGGAGTCAAAATGGTGCCACATACAACCAAACATCTGCTGCAAGAAGCTATATTTCTGACTGGTAGTTTGAATTATGACAGGCAATAAAAAATAAGTATGCTGCTTCATTCTGGCGTTTTTATGGTTACATCTTGATGTATTGTCTTGCTTTTTGGTTCATTTAGATGTTTTTGGTCTGTATTGCATTAATATTTCAGTTGAACTGCACCACATTAAGTTTGAAAGTGTTTGGTGTGCACCAGTTCAGATGGCAATATTCACTGTCACACTCATAAAAACCACACTAATAGAACTATCAACCAGGTTCAATTAGGCTATATGCTTACACAACAAGGATGTAGCCCCTTGCATTTTGTTTACAAGACAATGTTTTAAAATTATTCACATTTACACATCGGTGAAAATGGCAGAAAAGGCTGTATTACTTATGCCAGGCCAGTATTTGGCACTGTCACCTTGTTTCTAAACAATACCTGTAAGGAAGTGGTGACATGTTGTCAGAAACTCAGCGCTGGTGTGTATGTAGAATTTGCCATGTGAGGCTGCATCTAGTTTGTAATGTGTAGTAAAACAATTTTTTGCTGATAAGGCATTAACAAACACTTGAGCAACACTTTCAAGTACTCGATAACTCCCTAAACACAAACTGTGTATGGCCATGACGTCATCATTTTCAGGCATTTGCACAGACATGACAGTGGTGGCGTTTTCAAAAATTCCCACCTGGTTTCAGATTTATGCACTTTCAGTCCCAAAAATGTTGTTTAAACAAACATGCAAAACACACAAAAATGTTCTGTTTTTGGCTGAAAATGTTGAAAACAGCCTTTTTAAAATGAGCCTGACCTACTAAAGGCAAGTTCATACTGCAGTTCGTTTTAGCCCCAATTTTCGTTTGCTGACAGGTTGTGTGAAATCACCAACAAAAGCAAGAAATCAGAGACAATTGGGAGCTTGTTCACGTGAGCGTGATTTATCAAAAACACAATCAGAAAGAATCGCTGATGTGTCACCAACGTCTGTGAATTTTTGCCATGCTAAATATCTCAACTTCTTGGTGATTCAAAAGAATGCTGTGTGAATGAGTTCTGATCGAAAAACACATCAGCGATAACCAGAGTTGGGTGTAACTCGTTCCACAGTAACCCGTTAATGTAATCTAATTACATTTTTGGAGAACACAGTAATGTAACAAATACATTTTAAATTTGTGTAATTTTTTGACAGTTACTGAAGTCAATGTAATTGTGTTAATTATGTTACGAATATAGTTTTTAAAAATGCTTCTTTTAGATTTTCCGCTAAAAGTGTCAGTAAATAAGCATGCACTTTTTAATTGCTGGTGAACGTGAGCTGAAATGGTTGCTGGCAAGAGCGGTTGCTTCAAGTGGAAATACAGACATTACTTTGAGCGTAAAAAAAAAAATATTGGTGTAAAAGGCAGTCCATGTCCAGTCTCCGAAGACATTGCTTTTAACCGAATCAGCAACTTGTTCAAGCACTTGAACAGGAAGCATTCTATCACAACACTCGTCACCAAGGAGGACACCGGCATCCAAAAGCATGGCAATCCAACTTAGCCTAAACAGGCTAAATGGAATTTTTGTACAGGATCGGGAGTGAAGGTAACTTCTGAATGTGAAGAGAAGTGTAGCTGCATATGAAGCCATTCAACATATCGTGTCTTTTGCACACTCAAGTTTGTTATTTACAATGGAGGTGCATACATATTCGGAACACGTGTTGAATTTTAAGTTTTGGACGAACTCTTTAAGTTTTTTGAATATGTTAAGCTGCTGTGATTAGCCCATTGTAATGTTTCTCATTAAATATTAAATTACTGAAAGAGCTGCAGTATATTTTGTATTTTTATAGGTATATTTTATTTTAAAAGGAACTTCAAAGTGAACTAGTAATTTGATTACTTTCTACATAATGTATTTAGTAAAGTAATCAGATTACAATTTTCAAGGAGTAGTCTGTAATTTGTAATCTATTACTTTTTTATAGTAATTTACCCAACACTGGCGATAAAAAACAGCCAATAAGAGAGCAGGACACAGGTCAGGAGTTATAGACCATAAAATTAGGATAAATAAGCTTTACAATCTCATCAGACAGAAAGAAAAAAAACCTTTACACATCTTTACACAGTCCTTGTTTCCTGCAGCTCTCTACACATTTCCTCCTCCATAATGATTTACTCTGAAAATTAAAAAAAAAAAAAAAAAAAAAAGGATTGCAAGTGCACAGACCATTAGAATTGTTGAATATTTAAATATTTATTGCACCATTTCCAGTCTCTTACATGATCTTATCATTATTGTGAGCCAGAGTTGTCAGCGATTATTTAATTCCTGTCACTGGTCCATCATGCAGTATGAACACGGCACCAACTGAACGCTACCTTAGAGAGTCATGCAGTGTGAAAACAATGGCGATCTGACAATTATGAAAATCCTGCAATGTAAACTCACCCTAACTAAAATAAGAAATACAATTTGTAGTCATATCTTAGCCATAATCTTGGGGTGGAAAGAGATGCAGCACAAAATGCGTACTGTGCATGGCATTATGAACGGCGTTTGAATTGGTGCATCAGTGTGCATGCGCTATCTATCTGACCTCCTTACACTTCGGTTCCCTCCCTTTGATTCATGTCGTTTTAGACCCCGCAATGCCTTCATATTGCAAGCAGTGTCTTTGGCTAGACAAGCAGATAACTGTGCGATTCCACTGTGGAGCGAGGTTACAAGTACAACGGCCTCTATGACATTTTTCATCACAGGGACTGATATCGCAGACGGCCATTGGAGAAAGGCAGGATATTTGAGATATCTATCTATCAGGGCAGCATGAAGGGTTATTTTTTGTGTCTTGCAGATGCAGTTGAAGGACGCCTGCAGGCAGCACGACCCTCGCTGTGCTTCTGACGCGACTCAAGGTCACGAACGCTCACCCTCTGACATTCACTCACTACAGACAGAGACATGAGTGTGTGCTGCTGAGGGAGCGAGTGGGGGAAGGGAGGGCGCGAGGATGGGGTTGCAGTAAAAGTCATCTTCCCCTGTGTGCTCTGAGTAAACAGTTCACTTTGCTCTGTGTGAGCGCAGCCAGGGCCTCATTTGCTCAGCCGTTTTTACTCATCTCTCCCATTTGCCGACAACTCGAGACATGCTGTTCTCTGGCTGCCTCTCGGTAGAACCGTTTGTCACGTCAGGGGGTTTTATTTGACTTAAGTATGAGTTATCTCAAACTCGGCTCCGAAAATTAATGCACCTTTAAATTCTGAGCCGTTTCAAGCCTTTATAGTTCTTTTATGTGATCAGGACTGAGCACTCAGGATATTGAGATGGTGTACGCCTACGTTCCCCTCTATTGTGTTATAAGAAGCAGATACAGTGTCGTGTGATATGAAATGGCATATTTTTATAAGTGACTAGAAACATTGTGGCTTTGTATTATTAGTCTTGTTTAGCATTTCCAAATATCTTGTAGAAATTTGTGACTAAAGGCCGGCTCACACTGTGCAAATTTCTTTTATTTTTAAAATAAAATAAACGATTGCATCATGTTAGACTGCATGAACATGGCTTCCATGTCACACTGTAAGATCTCAGCTGTCATAATGTCTGAGTAAATGACAATGAAGACTCGCCAAATGTGGAAGAAAACTCCCCCGGATTTTGTTGTCATCCATCCGTGACGCTTTCACTATCCCGCGTTCTAAAATTTTTTCTCACAGCAAACGTAAACAATCTGTAGCAATGGCAATTTTGCACACAGCGTGTCTTAATAATAAGACCAAGAAGAAGAAAAAACTGTTTTGACATTTTCCTGTGGTCATTAGAATTGTGGCATATCGATCATATTTGGCGCTCCTATTGGTTCTTAGATTGACGCTTATCGCAGCTGTTGACACTGCAGGAAAGTGTCTGAAATCTTCTGACACTACAAGAACTTCATCGAAGAACAAATCTGATTGCAACGGACATTAAGTGGCTGTCTGTGAACATGTCAAACCAACAATCAAAGATCACAGATTTTAGGCTAAGATTTCAGGAACCCTACATTTGTCTCTGATGACAAAATCGTGGCTGTAATCTCAAAGTGTGAGCTTGGTTCTTTTGACTTTTTGTGATTGTAGTTTATTTAGTTTCACACAATCTTCTCATGTCTTATTCACGGTTACATTTAGGGATTTGCTTTTGTAACTAATCTTAAACTTTAAATTGTGATTTTTCATGAGTTTAATTGTTATTCAACCATGTTTCTTTATCAAAGTAACCTTTTACATCGTTTATTTTGGGTTTTACTTTTTTATATATACATTTTGTTTATTGTTTTTGACAATTTTTTACTTTTAGTTTTATTTTTAGTCATTTAAGCACCAGTTAAAACAGGGGTGTCCAAACTCAGTCCTGGAAGGCTGGTGTCCTGCATATTTTAAATCCAACCCCAATAAAACACAGCTGAACTAGCTAATCAAGCTCTTACTATGTATACTAGAAACTTCCAGGGAGGTGTGTTGAAGGAAGTGGGAGCTAAACTATGCAGGACACCAACCCTCCATTATTAAGTTTGGACACCCCTGAATTAAAATGTATTAGTAATAGTAGTAGTAGTAGTAAAAGTATTAGTAGTACTACTAGTAGTAGTAATAATTTATATCTATAATGACAGTTTTAAAACATTTTAAATATTTTGTAAAGCCTCTGGCACCAGGCAGTGGATGATAAATGTTAATCATATCCTGGCTAACACCAACTAAATTGCCTTTCAGAAAATCTGTTGGAGTATATGAGCAATCTCTGTCACCTTATTAATATTCATGAGGCAAGCTAAATGTTAATTTTACATCTTCACATTTTTTTCAAATCATTCCTACTTCTTGACTATTAGCATGCCAATGCATGGTACACTTTAGCAAGCTAAAACTCTCATAAGAAAGTTGTGCTCTCTTATTTGACCCCATTTTGATGGCACATTTGTGAAATAAATGATAAATTCCAATCGATTTCTCAGTTGTTGGATGAATAGCCAGTCTTCCAAACCAAAACTATCCTTCAAACTACAGAACATCGATTGGCAGCAGGCATGACCAAGGACATGTTATCGTTGGAAAGTGTTTCAGCCACTGTTTGACGCTCATTAATAAATAACAAAACAGAAAATAGGACAAGGGGGAAGAGGGAGAGAGAACAACTTTGTAAGCGCTGCTTTTAAAGAGACAGGGGTTTGCTGACTCGTTTAGCTTTGTGTCGTGCACTGTTATCACCCCGCCATTAAGTTTTTAATTCAACTTCATTTCTGTTAATTAGCAACTCCAGGACTGACAGGCCTCTCTGCCATGTCCATCCGTCTGTGTCAGGACAACGATCGCCTCTCCCGAGTTGCGTTCATTACTTTTGTCTTTTTCAAGTCCTTCAAAAGTGCTTATTATTATTTAAGTCAAAGCGATGGAAAGTGTGCCGTCAGCTCTTTTGGGAGTGGGCCGTAGTACAGAGAGCAGGCCAGGAACACAGACGGGACAGTCAGAGGCTCATGTGCTGTGGACGCCTATTGCTAGCTGTGCATTTTAGATGTCAGGTCAGCGTGATGATTAGAAAAATTATTGTCGTTTGAGATGATTTCAAACATTGTATGGAAGTGTCGTATCGTAATGCAGTGATGTTTTCAGATGGTAAAAATGAAACAACGATGGTTTACATAAATTTGGCTACTTTAAAATTGCATCTACTGTGAAATAATGGCATTATAATTTACTTTATGGTGGCCTTCTCTTTCAAAGTACTGGGTTGGACCCCCCTTTGCTTTCAGAGGTGCCTTAATCCTTCATGACATAGATTCAACAAGGTACTGCAAACATTCCTCTAATAATTTGGTCCATATTGACATGATAGGATCACGCAGTTGATGCAGATTTGTTGGCTGCACATCCCTGATGGGAATATCCAGTTCCACCACATCCCACAGGTGCTCTATTGGATTGATATCTGGTGACTGAGGAGGCCATTTGAGTACAGTGAACTCATTATCACGTTCAAGAAACCAGTCTGAGAGGATTTGCGCTTTATGACATGATGCGTCATCCTGCTGTAAGTAGCCATCTGAAGATTGGTACTTTGGGGTCCTAAAAGGATGGACATTGTCAGCAACAATACTCAGCTAGGCTGTGGTGTTGACACAATGCTCAATTGGTTCCTAATGGGCCTAAAGTGTGCCAAAAAGTATCCCCCATCATCACACCACCGTCACCAGCCTTAACTGTTAATACATGCTTCATGTTGTTGATACCAAACTCTGATCCTACCCTCCGAATGTCCCAGCGGAAATCGTGACTCATCAGACCAGGCAACTTTTTTTCAATCTTCTATTGTCCATTTTTAAGGAGCCTGTGTAAATTGTTGTTTTAGTTTCTTGTTCTTAGCTGACAGGAGTGGCACCCAGTGTGGTCTTTTGCTGCTGTAGCCCATCAGCCTCAAGGTTGGACGTGTTGTGCATTCAGAGATGCTCTTCTGCATACCTCGGTTGTAACGAGCAGTTATTGGAGTTACTGTTGCCTTTCTATCAGCTCAAACCAGTCTGGCCATTCTCCTCTGACCCCTGGCATCAGCAAGGCATTTGCGCCCACATAATTGCCGCTCACTGAATATTTTTTCTTTTTTTTTTTTTTGACCATTCTCTGTAAACCCTAGAGATGGTTGAGCATGAAAATCCCAGTAGATTAGCAGTTTCTGAAATACTCACACCAGCCCGTTTGGCACCAACAACCATGCCACACGTAGTCACTTAAATCACCTTTCTTTCCCACTTTGATGCTCAGTTTAAACGCACTGAGTTGCTGCCTTGTGATTGGCTGATTAGAAATTTGTGTTAACAAGTAGTTGGACACGTGTACCTAATAAAGTTGCCGTTGAGTGTACATATGTATATGTGTGTGTAATTAACCCAATAATGCATGGTAATATTCTGTTTTATTGTAAATATTATTATTATATCAATTATTATTGCTAAAATAATTTATTTTGGGAAAAAAGCATTGAGTAATGTCTAATCAAATCATTAACATTTGGTTTAAAATGGTAGGCATACTGACATTCACAGGCACAACATGCTTATATAATCTATTTTGCAGTCCTTTCAAAGGAATAAATGTTTGATATTATTGCATGTAGAATATCATAAGGAAAGCCAACAGGAATGAGTTTGGGATGGTTGCTTGTGTATTATTTATGGCACCAACATGACACAAAAAAGGAAAGAAACCTGCTTATGTCACTTGTCAACACATTGACTTCCAGTTTCACTAACACAGTGTCAACTTGCAGAATATCCTTCTACAGCACATGCATTTGACACCCTCTGGATCTACAGAATTATGACAAAAATCTCATGAAACAGCAGGCAGGGATTTGTGTTTTTATGATGCAAATGCCTGTAAAGGATTAACTTCCTCTCTCGTACTATAGCGACATGCTTTTAAGTGAAGCATATGCTTGTAAGGGTTTAAACAGGACTGCTTTGATCAGAGAAGCTATGGCGTTGGTATTTGTGATTTAAAAAAAATTCATTTTAAAGCTTCGAATCAAGGGTGCAGTTTCAAGTTTGATCTTAAGCGTCACCACGTCTACCTTCTGTCAAGTTGACTATCAGGTCGCATCCTTGAAAAACTCTCTGGCCTTTTCTCCTTTGGCTCTGAAGACTGCAGAGACTTTACTGTGTTAATAACTTCTCTCTCATCTTGGGAAAAGGCAGGGGACCCAGGCACTGTCTTCCTTTTAATGTGCTGGCTTTTCTTCAATCATTTAATTAAGAAAAGGAGCGATTATTCAGCCTCGAGTCAGCTCCTTCTCCCTTCCAGCGGCTCATTCATCTCTGATTAAACTTGTAGCATTCGGTAACTGTACTTGCTGGCTCTTTCTGGGGCATGTGAAACAGGAGGAGATTGTGACAGTACAGAAAAGAGGAACCTGAGGTCTTTGAGTGAGTTGCAGGATAAGGAAATGGTCCCCTTTGGTCTCTTTGACTTGATAAAGGCTGTGTTATCTCTCTTTTTTATGTTTAAGTTTGGGTTATCTTTTTAGGGGCTGCATAACCTGTCTGAGAGTTGCGGTACATAGTTTAACCCCCCCCCAATTAATGGCTAACACCACCATGGGAATTTGCTGAGGTAATTGGAAAAGTTTTTGTGTGTGTTTCGATAAGGTGCTCCACACAAGCTACATTTACCGATTACAGATCAATAAGTGACGGCACCGACATTCTTGGAGTTGTAAGGCCGGTGTCTAGCCGATGAAAAAA
This sequence comes from Danio rerio, assembly GCF_052040795.2. Lineage (NCBI taxonomy): Eukaryota > Metazoa > Chordata > Actinopteri > Cypriniformes > Danionidae > Danio > Danio rerio. The sequence continues at coordinate 32,427,379 of NC_141035.1, forward strand.
AATAAAAATTAATATATACTATATATAAATATATATATTAATTAGTGGTGGGCCGTTATCGGCGTTAACGCAAGACTCTTAACGTGCAATAAAAAAATATTGACGTTAATCTATTCTCAAAGTTGGGTTGGGATTACTTTAACCTAATACCTGACCGGTGAGCTGTCTGCCAAAAAAGTGCCTTTCTGAATCAAAACAGCAGGATGCCTGACTTTAACTCGCGAACATTTCATTCATGCTCCCGTGACAAACTGGGGTATTAGACGCAAATAAGGAGTAAGGACTAGTGAGAGTGTTATCGAATTTAATAACGCACGCCATATGGAAAGAGAAAAAAAAATTTAGCATTTCGCGATGTGTGTGTGTGTGTGTGTGTGTGTGTGTGTGTGTGTGTGTGTGTGTGTGTGCAGTCCTTTACTAGCCGCGTGTGTGGATCTTATTGAAAAAATGTCAAAAAATCCTACAAGTTGGTAATAGTTTGATCGCGGTGTTTACTTCAATAATGCCACTAATATTTGCATACTCCACATGTCTTAATTCCATTTCTGTTTAGTTCAGTTATGACTTTAGTCAGATTAAGGTGGTCAAAAATCACTGTTTGGAGCTTATGTAGGCCTACCGTTTTAAATTCAGGTTTAACTGAAGAAACAGTTAGTAAACACAAATACATCTTATTGAACATCATTTATTTTCATCACCAATTATCACAGTAGAACAGTTTTTCAAACAGTTAGTGATGCATTTTGGAAACAGGAGATGAGCCCCTGGTCTAATGCGCCACCTTGCTTGAGAAACCCGTTCTCAAAGACTTATTTTTGGGTAGCACACATATTCTGAATGCCTTCGGCTGAATTTAAATGAGCCGTTTAGTCTAGAATAATCTAGATTATTTTCGAGATTAATCTAGATTTAAAAAATGAATTAATGCCCACCTATATATAATACTACATTATGTATTCCAAAATATTTCCCTTTACTATAAATTACTATAGCATTTTAAATGTGTAACAGCTGGTTTTACTGGATTTTTGTTTTAGCTGTAATATACTATAATTTGTTTCTGTTTAGTACAATATTATTTGCCTCATATGTTTCATTGATGGCAATGAAGTGGGGCAGTAGGTATGCTGTCGCCTCACAGCAAGAAGGTCGCTGGTTCGAGCCTCGGCTGGGTCAGTTGCCGTTTCTGTGTGGAGTTTGCATGTTCTTTCTGCGTTCGCATGGGTTTCCTCCGGGTGCTCTAGTTTCCCCCACAATCCAAAGACTTGCGGTACAGGTGAATTGGGTAGGCTAAATTGTCTGTAGTGTATGAGTGTGAATGAGTGTGTATGGATATTTCCCAGACGTGCGTTGCAGCTGGAAGGGCATCCGCTGCGTAAAACATGTGCTGGATAAGTTGGCGGTTCATTCCACTATGGAAAGTTTTATTGATCACCAAGATATGATTGTTTTGGATTTAAGTTGCTTCGATTTAAAAATGAAAATTGCAAAAATAGCTTGGATGTAATGCAGTTAAGCTACATTTTAGGATAGTAGCTTGCCCAACACTACCTGCAGTTGTACAATTATATATTGCCATTCAAAAAAGGTAAAAGAACATTCGCAAAACAACTTTGTATACATATGTGGTTAGTAGTACAGTCTTCGACTTATGGTTAGAAGCATAGTTTCTTCTTAAAATTTAATATCACACAAAATTGAATAAAAAAAAAAGAAATAAAGCTTTTATTGCGAAGAAGTTCATAGATGTCGTTTTTGTTATTTGCAGCAATAATTAGACATTATTCTGATTCTGACACAATTTTAGCCAGTGTTGACAATTTGGGAATCAGTCATGACTAGCAGTTATGTAATTGTTTGGGAAATGCACCCCTGATACGGCTCTACTATTGTGTATTGTGTATTGTAAATTAAAAATGTATTGCTGTATAAACCACGAGGGCTGCACACACAAATGTGTTTTAAAATACAGGGATGTATTAACCGTTTTGTACTAGGTGTTAATAAGTTCCTAATCCGAATGCGATGGCGGTTGTAAACACAGACCTCATGAGAAGAATTCCACCGGGAGACAAAGAAAGGGTTTGAGAGTCCTGTTCCCCTCTGCCTCGGCTCTAGGGTGGAAATGGTTAACATATCACTGTAATTGGCACCCGCAGCTGCTTGTCCTCTCCACAAACAGGAGGGGATGATTTTTCCCCCGGCCTCCCCCTCTCCTCTCTCACTCTCTTTCTGCAGCCTCTGCTTTGTGTGACAGCTGCCTAATTGGGCATTCTCCCCTCGTAGCGAAGCTGCCTCCTCCGGCCTCCACTGCTGACGAATGGCAGCGGATTACAGATGAGGACACAATGACCCGTTCGACCTTCGCGCAGCAGGGGGAGCAGAGGGAGGGGCCTGACGGGACGGGACGGGCTCAGAGCCTCGGGTCACTGGAGGATGAGGTCGTGAGAAGGTGGAGGATCTGCCAGGTGGCCAATGACAGAGTGTCACATGACAGTAGCTTGATGTCAATGTGTCAAGGGTAGACTGGTTGCACTACATCCTCAACAGCACTGGCATGCATGCACACTTGCTCGTGGCTTAATCCTGTGCTCTTAAACTGATCGAATATCTGAAAGAGAGGCAGTGTGACTTCTAATACTTGCATATACATGTGCTTTGTGCTTCGAAAGGTTGTTAAAATCATGATTTTTAGGCTCACAAGAATTGTTTTAATTGTTTGCGAATTCACTCCTGCATCACATTCATGTTATAAGGGTATATTCAGGTTATAAGGGTTAGGCGATGTCGACCAATTTGACACTGTACGATGTCTAATGTAAAACATGGCATTGGACGATGGGATGGTCGTCATAAGCGGAGGTGAATTAATTATTTATGAATAATTCATTAATTCATAAAGAAATAATTATTTGTAGCCTGCCGTTTAAACTACCTGAACCGCACAGTCTTTTACTCATAAACAAATTATAAGTAAATAAAATTACACACAAATTACCACCTGTCAATCACTTTTTCCACCGGACTCTAGCATTAAATAGGCAGATTGATCTGTGTCGTTATAATGGTGTCCACAAACTTTGTCGGTAAAAAAAGGTGCCCCACTAACAGTATCTAAGGTTTTCACTAAAATGACTAAGTACTGAAAGTGAAAGATTGAAGCAGTGTACTGACACTGTGACATGTTTCTTGATAGATTCAAAAGACCAAAGAGTCATTAAATAGCGTCAAGATTAATTAAATATCACGTTTAACAACTATAGTAAGATGCGATCCATTGGTACATGCTTGATAAACTGTCCGACATGCACTGCTCTCTGGAGACAGTGTGTGTGGCTGTGTTTGTGTGTGTGTGTGTGTGGTCATGTGATGTGCGTGTTAATTGGACGGAGGGCTGTTCAGAAATGCTAGGTAAAACACAGTGTGGATGTGGATCATTTTCGTTCTAAAATGCCATTTTAAAACTAAGACGTATTAGTATAAATAAGGCCTAAGTGTGTATTTTTCGCGTGCGGGTTTGTGACGGGGCAGGGCAGAGGATCAGCGATACCGACTCAGCATAGTGTTGTCTATCGGCCATCGAGGCAGTTTACTTTTTTCATCTGGGGGTTTAACAGACTCAGCTAGTAAAGTGCTCTCTCTAAAGGTGGTGCTCTAGCGACAGATGCCAGAGGCCATGGTCTTTAAACTCCTTTTTAGAGCAACCGATCCCCATGTGGAAAGTCGCCGGTTTGATCCCAGCTCGGAGCAGGTTGGGTGGTGTAGGACTGGTGGAGTTACATTGGTGCCGTGACTAGAATGGGAGTGAGGTTTAGGGGGGTGAGTGTAACGGAGGCCAGCTAGTGAAGTGTTGTGCAGATAAACCTCACACCTCTGACATCTAAAGGTGGTGCTCTAGCGACAGACACCACAGGCCATGGTCTTTAACCTACTTGGTAGACCTCTAAAGGTGGTGCTCTAGCTACAGACACCAGAGGTCATGGTCTTTAGCCTCCTTAGGCAAACGACTTCCATGCGGAAAGTCGCCAATTCGATTCCAGCTCGGAGCAGGTTGGCTGGTGTAGGACTGGTGAGGTTGCACGGGCACGAGGCGCAGCAGGCAGTGAAAATGCGAGGTGCACAAGGCACTTAAGCAAAATGCTCAAGTCAAGTCAAGTGATCATTCCAAAAAGGCGCCTCTTAACGCAAAAAACGTATTTGGTGTGATCAGCCCCTAAGACTTCTTTTTCCAGTCCACATTGCTGATGCAACAGGCTTCATTTTGCTATTGAGTTATTACTTTACTTGGCTGGCTTTTATTTAGCATAGCAAAACTCCTAAGGTTTGCTGTTTATTTTGCCAAAATTAAGTTGCTGGTGTATTTAAATACCAAAAACACCAGCTGGTATTTAAAGGCACTAGGCTAATGACTGTATTTTTCTTAATGCCAGAACCTTCAAAATTCCACAGCATATGTGCAGCAGACTAATGATCCAAATGAGCCCTTTTCTCTCCAGATCATTTGCTGCAAGTATTGAAAAGCCATCGGTTAGACTTTCCACCGTTAATAAAGAAGTGGGAAAAAAGCACTGATTCTATCACCAACTGCTGCAAGGCAAGATCAGGCCGTAAAGGTCTTGTCTGCTGAAGCATTTCTGCCTGGCTTAGCTTTCTTAGCCGACTGTAGTAGTGATGAAGCCACGACCAGTCTCTGCTCCACTTCACCCACCCACACTATAAAAGCAAGAGTGTGGTGACAGAGCGGAGAATCTTCTAAGACACAAAACGCAGGCTGTCAGAAAAGCTGGCGGTGCCTTGTTCCTGTCACGCTGCCAGGATGCAATATCACTCAGCTGAGGTAGAAAGCCGTCAGTTGTAAAATATGATGAATTATCCCTATTCGGCAAAGAGTGGGCCGTCTGTGGGCGTGTGGTGCTCTGAGTGTACGTTAGGGTGTATAAAGAGAGACTACCTTTGTGTGTGCGTCAGTCTGAGTAGTGTGCTTGCAGCTCACATTAGTGTGTGTGGGCGAGAAAGAGAGTCATGGAGCTACGGGGTTACTACAGGTTTAATGGCGACCTTGTTGTGCACGCACTTAGCTGCTTTCAGTGTTGAGTTGCTCAGAGTGAGCGTCTAATCCCCACCCGGGTGCTCGCACACTTGATTAGTGGCCTGGGTTATCAGCCTAGAGGACACGCCGCTGCCCCCCCCCCCCCCCCCCCTCTTCACTGGTCAGGGCGAGGGCACTGAAGGGTGTCAACCCCAAAGAAAGAAAGAAAGAAAGAAGAAGAGAGAGACGGATGAAGGGAGACGAGAGGGGCAGGATGTTGTTGAGGTGTATTAGTATTCAGACAGAGCCTTACAGCCTGCAGAGCAAATTGATTACTACACTGTACCTGTTCTTGGTGTCACAGCTCCGTAAGAAGGTAAGATCGTATATATTGTATATGAGTGAGGACATGGCTGAAATATCTCTCCTAAGAGTTTTCTAAAGTTGTGGATGAGTCAGATTGCTTTGTTTTGTTATCTTGAGGAGTTTATAGATTACTGTTTCAGAGATTTTAGGTTTTTGGTGGAAAACTTTTTTGCTTGCGTAATTTTAAAAGTTGCACACAAAGCATTTGTGTTTAACAATATGACAACTTTTTTTTATATCTGTAACTTTATAGGCACTTCTACCTCCTGGCATTAATGTGTCTTTTGTAACCACTGTGTTGAGATTTTGTTGAGACCCTTCCCACTTACTATGTCATGCTCTACATCACTTTTGTAGTAGCAGTCAGTGTGATTCTGTACAGTATTGTTACACGAAGAAACTCAAGGGATGAGAATATGCAAGGGAATAAAAAAGATGTTTATTGTAACTACAATTTTAATTGTATTACATGTTTTCATGCAACAGAGGGAGGTACAAATCCTTTGCTTTGGTGAACTCCCTCATATTACATTCAGTAATGTTTACTTTTTTGGTCAGTAGGTGCTGTTTTGTGGCTGATTGAACACGTTTTTGACTGTTTACACCTGTAATTGGTGATGTCCATTTGTCCATATCTTATTACCATGTGTAAACTGGGTCATAGCAATCTGCAGATATTTTGTGTTTTTATTGGCCATTCCAAAAGTTTGAATCACCCAATGTGTCTTCGCCAAGTGGCAATAGGCAGTTATTGGACAAATAACTTTGATTCTTACACATATCAAGATTATGTATCATCTTCACCAAAGGGAACATGTGGAAGCTGAGCTAATATTGGACTACTCCAGTTACACAACTTTATTCTCATCACTACTGAGCTTATGATGACTTGGTTTGCAAGAATGTAAGCATAAACACAAGGAGACTACTAAGAAAATGTGTTTTGTTCTTATTGCACAGTCTTACTTTTTACCTATTACCTGTAACATGTTTGCAACCACCTTTTCCAAGCATAACACATCATGAGTGGTGTATTACTGATGCATTTTAGCTTAAAGTGTAAAACATGAAAATATCAGGAGCCGACCTTATTCGAGGCATTTGAAACACACCATAAACCAAAAGTCATAGGGCCTTTAAATATTTGGAGGCTGTAAACCACTGGCCTAGGCCTGATCTGCGTGACACATACCACGTATTGCCAACTTGTGATGAGATTACATCCTGGAAAAAAGTGGAAGCTGTCTGTTTTGGATGAGGACATTGCTTGGTTATCTTTGAAGAGTTGTGCAGATGATGTAAGGGTCATGACGCACATGCTGACCCTTCATTTGAACCTTAAGGCAACGGTGCAGTGTCTGTTTATTTTATTATAAAAAATACAGATTAGTTCCCGTTCAGTGTGGACTTTCAGAAAGCTGATATACTGAACTTTAGACCTCATAGTGTGACTGCTGTTTTTGTCAAATGCACTTCATGTATTTAGTTTTGTAAGTATCATTGCACTTTGCAGTACTGGCAGTTGATGTGCTATACTTGGTCAGAGCTGTTTACATAATGACTGGCATAAACTATGATCCTGATAAACATGATCTCTTGAGTTGTGCAGGGCAAAGGGTGACTTCTAAAGAGCCATGGGCTTTCTCTAAAGTTTATATCTGCCCTCTTTTCACAAAGCGTTCCGATGCATATTATTTTTTCCTGTGTGGAGCCTGAAGAAGGTCACAGCACTTGTTTTCTAAAGGTTTGGTCGACGTTAACAAAGCCAGAAACGTCCACTCAAGTACTTTTAAGTGTTTGTTTTTTTCAGTATTGGCATGATCTGTTTTTGACCATGAAGAGATTCCCATGCTTTTACTCCCCAAGCAATTTCCAACCCCGGAAACTGGGCCATTTACCGCAGTCAATTAAGAGTACAAATATTTTGTTTGTTCTCATTTCCTGGTTGTGGGTAGTAATTACATTTTTCCTTGAAAAAGCTTTAGTGCACTCAGTTTCAGTTTAGTGTTCCATTTGTTTTTTCGACTGACAAAGATGCATGTTATTCTGTAGTAGAAGATGAACCAGCTTGGTCTTCTCTAAGCGCTCCTGTTAACATTATGCTGCCATCATAAATCTACAAGTGTAAGGTCAAGACTATTACTTGTGGCAGAACTCTGGAATTATGTTGGGAGTCTTGTGATGTTAGACGCACAGGGCCCCTGTATTTATTTCTGCTTGGATAAAACATGCTGGTATTGCCCCGTGCTTGCCCATGTGAAAGGGTAGCTCATCTTGGGGTCATGATAATGTAGGTCAGACTCATGCTTTTACTAGGAGTCAGAGATTGCACTTGGCAAAGCGCTAACTGAAGGGGGTGTGCCCCAGCTGGGAAATGTCAATGCGTGATGCCCATAATGCATGTTTGGAAGTAGGTCACAGTGACCTAGTTTAAATTGTGCATGGCCCTGATTGACTGAGTCACCCAACACTATCTTAGGAATGTGTTGTTGTAGTTTCACAGGCGTTTGTGCCTATGTGTGCAACCGAGGGATAACAACAACTTAGCAGTTGCAGTGGCACAACAATGTCCAGAATTCCATTTTTATTTCTAGAACACATCAGATAGGCAGCAAGTACTAATGCACATCGCAAGGGCAGCTTTGTCGCTTTTTATTAGAACCTAATGCTTTGTATGGACGCCAGCTGTTGCATCAACTCAAACGGCCCCGGCGGAGTGAGTGACCTTGACTTCAAACAGGGCATGCAGCAGGTTTTGCTCCTTTTGCCTCATCATGCATTTTAAATAGACTAAATGGATTACAGTTTCTGGACTGTGGATGTAATTTATGATCTGGTATTTTTTGGGGGGACAATTAATCTTCCAACCTTGCAGTTGAGAAATTAGGGATCCAGTCCAGATATCAGATCCTCTCCAATTACATAAGGCCACTCATTTTACAGGGAGTTTTATTTTTCAGGTAACTCATTCAGGAATGTCTTCATCCTGCACTGATGGTGAGAATATTGTGACGACATAACCCTGAATATATATAAGGCTTGGTCAAGAGCAGACTAAACCTAAATTTCACAGTCTGATTTGAACTCATTTACACTAACAGGTAATGTTATAGTGGTAGCTCTTTTATTTTGCAAAGTAACAAATTATATCCAGATCCAAGGTGTGTAGATTGCATAGTGGCATACGAATTTCCTAGTCCTGTCACTCTGACAACCTTGTGCCTGATATCTTGATCAGGTCATCTCGTACCATCCACCCCTTGTCAGCCCAAGCATAGAAGAACAACCAGAGGTGCCAATTATCAGCAGAACAAATCATCCACAGCCATTGACCTTCACTTTGGCCGTAGAGAACTGACGAGGTCAGCCTTGTGTGTATTCCATGATTAAGGACTTACAATTTCATCTAAAATTGTTTTCCTTTTCTGAAGAAGTGCGGATGCTATTGTGACTTTGGTACAGCTGTACCATGAGCCTCTCATGTGACTTTGACTGTACTTCAGCGAGTTGTGTGTTGAGTATAGTGTTTAGTTGGCTTGAGCATCTACACAATAAATGTGTCATTTTACAAAGCCAGTGGCACTCTATGATCAGAAGTGGTATATTTTAAGAGAATGTAGTGAGAGCAGCTGTGGTAACATGGAAATGAAGGACTCAACTCTATCATGTGTGTATTCATTCTTCAGGCACTGACAACAACAGCAGAGAGGTTGAGAGAGTGATATATTTCCCAGATGTCTGATCATAAGAAAGTGTATCTCTTTCTTTAAACCTATAAGTGAATAACCTATGTCTATCATAACAGCCTAAAAATGTAGATTGAGCAAATGTTTACTGTATATCTAAAGTCATCAGTGATGTTTTTGTACCCCAAAACTCCAGGTTTATCTAATTTAGACAAGTTGTTTGCCTTGTTTGCCATCAGTCTGTTCTGAACCTGCCAGTCATTGTAGATTATATGGAAGTACTTGCTAGCTGTCTGAGGTTGTCATACAATGAACTGAGTTTTCAACTGGCAGTTCCGTAAGTCTGTCTTGGCAAGAATACTGTCAAAATATTTAATCCTCTTTTGGACGGTGTGCTTTTGTTATTTTTACCTTATATTTGTCAAATCAATCAATCACGTAGTCCTAAAGCCTTGTGTATTCAGTTTTTAATGAGATTCTGCTGGCTAATTCCTGCTGCTTAAGAGTCTGGAGAAGAGAGAAAACTCAAAGAAACATCCGTTCCTATTGCTGTTATGGAACAGAATTAGTCTAAATAAATCTATTTCAGTATGTGATTGAGGTTAAATATTTGGTCATAACCTGACATATGAAGATGACATTCTTCTTTATACATAATTACAATTTTTCATCATAAAAATGTCTTCTGTTTAGACAAAAGTCAAGCCATGAAGGTGTAAATGTTTACAGTGTATTTTGCATCTAAAACTGATGAACATATGAGGTATTAAATGATGTTAACTAATATTTTTTAATCTATGTTTCACTCTTTTGTGCAGGGCTGTCACCAGCTGACACTGTGGACAGAATTACTGGATGTGGGAAGTGATTGCACCCAGAACATTAAAGTACAGATGAGTTGCCATGGAGTTCTGCAAGACTGACAACATTATGATCCTGTACTTATCTTAACAAAGGCAAACATGGATATAAAATACAAAAAGTCATGCTTAGCTCTTCCCTCCTGTTTGGGGGAATGGCTTGTGAAGCTGCATTAGGCCTTTCTTTTACGTAAAAAACAGAGTTTGGAAGCTAAAAACTTTAACGTCTCTTGGCAGAAAGTATAAGAACAATTTTTCCCTCTATTGTGGTAGATAACCATACAAGGGACTCTAGTATTGAACATGACTCATGGGGAAGAGCCTGGCCCTGAAACACACCAGGATTCTGCTGTATTAACATATCTGGAAGGCTTACTCATGCATCAGGTAGCAGGAGGACAGGGTGCGGCAGCAACACAGAGTGGAAGCCAAGAGCAGAGAAATAAGGATGGAACAGGGCATGCACAGCCTAATCATGGCATTAGACAGGAGCAGAACCGGACATATTCCCACTGTGGAGCCTCACAGCATTTCAGAAAGGCACGCCTTCTTAACTCCGAGGCCTGGACAGAAAGTGAGACTCAACGAAGATCAGTTCCCTCTGTTGCACTCAACGGGCAACATGAAGACCACCATAGTGGCCAAAATGGCTCTTCACAGGATAAAGGAGAGAGCACACTTCTAGCCAGTTTGCTACAGTCTTTTAGTTCTCGACTTCAAAATGTGAGCCTGCCACAGCAGATTATTCAAGGCTTGAGGCCACCAGACACCTCCTGCCAGATAAGCAAACCTGCACAAGAGGAAAAGGCAGATGTGCCTTGCCACAGACCTGCCTCGAGTCACCTCCAAGAGTTAGTGAGCAAGAGCAAACTTCAGAATCACAGCAACAGTGTGCCTTATCAACAGAGACGGTCTAGCCATGAAAGTTTTTCACAATCTCCTAAGGCACTGCAAAGTAGCACTCCTTCCCCATCTCCTGAGTCTCTATCTTGTACTGAGCGCCTAAAAGCAGTGGCAAGCTTGGTAAACATCAGATCAAGCCCTGCTCCATCTCCCAAACCAAGTGTTGCCTGCAGTCAACTGGCCCTTCTGCTTTCCAGTGAGGCCCACCTGCAACAGTATTCTCGAGAGCATGCCCTGAAAGCCAAACTTTCTGGACGATCAGCCAGTGAAAGACTATCTGCCATGGCCACACAACAGACACCAGATAAACAACCTACAACTTCTAGCCAAACTCATGGACTAAGCCTCTTACAAACCAAGAATGGAATATCTTCACAAATGTCAACAAGCTCCAGTAGAAAGAGTCCCAGCCAAATTTCAGGGCAAAGAAGGACAGAAAGTTCAATGAGGACAGGACATCGCTTCAGAGAGCGTCGACCTTTCGAAAAACAAGGCAGACCATCACAGAATTGTAGCAGTCTTCTTCTTCAGCTTCTTAACAGTCACAACACCTCACAGCGAATTAATGGACAGGGTCACTTGAAAGATGACTTCATTACCTTTGGCCCTCTGGCCTCTCCACTTTTTTCAGACAGTGAACACTCAAACCCTGACAGCAGTCTCACAAAAGACAGCAGTGATGCTGAGAGCAGTTACTCTAGTTGCTCTCCTATTGACCTTTCTCTGAAGGGCAGAACAAATGTACAAACACCAGTGTCTACTTCATCCTCACCTGTACTAGACAGACTCCCAGAGTCCTCATTTAACATGTGGAAGCCTGAGAGTTCCCCTCTCAAAGTATCAGCAGATCACAGAGAGATGGACTCCTGTTCAGAGATGAAGCCTCATCACAAGGTCACACTATTACAGTTGCTCTTGGATCACAAAAATAACGAGAGAGTAAACAAAAGTCTGGATAATCCAGATTTGCTGCGAGCTGTAATCCCTAAGGTCACTAGTGCATCTACAAGTAGCCAAAGTGTTTTCAGTACATCTAGGTGTAAGGACCCAAGTGACCTTAGTGGACACTGTGGATTGAGTTGTAAAAGTCCTAAACTTTTGCCAACATTATCCCAAAGTAGAGACTCAAACTGCAGTGCATCACCATATACACTTTATGGGTCTCCACATTCTCAGTGTGTCCCCTTGGACCTTTGTAAAGTGAAACAACCTACAAGTGATGTTAGAGTGAAAGAACCTGCCTTTAGTGCTAGCAAGCTGTTGCAGAATTTAGCTCAGTGTGGAAAACAAACCCCTGATATTTCACCTCCAACAAAGGCACATTTACCCCCTGTTAAACTCATGACTCAAGAACTGAAAGTTAACCATCCTCCAACTTTAATTGAGAAACTAACTGCACCAGTTCAAAAAAATACCCCACTGTGGGAAGAGGCTACAGCAAAACCTTCAAATGTGCCCGAAGCAACACAGCAAGTCTCGGAGATCGAGAATCTGCTTGAAAGACGCACAGTTCTGCAGCTGCTTTTGGGCAATGCTCCTCAGAAGGAAAAGGTAGGCAATAAAAGAAAAAGAGAACACAGTAAGACTAATTCTGGAGAAAAACCAATGCATCAAACAACAACCCAAGCAAATGGTCCTCCGTTGGATGTTACAATCAAAACTGAGCCAACTGAAGAGGGTCAAACTAATGACTACAACAAAATGTCACAGCAATGCCAGAATTCAGTTTTGGAGCAAAGAAGCTCCAGCGCCAGTTATCTTTTTCAAGAAAACATCAAACAAGAACCACTTTCCCCAGAGGCTTCCACCAGAGATGGCCTTCTCTGTCATCTCCTTAAAAAACGACCCAAGGCACTACAGCGAAACAAGTTAGAGGACCTAAATAAGAGTTGTGTCAAAGAAGATTCAGCTGAAACCCAGGGACCAACAATCCCAAAGAAGCGAAAGTTTTCGATAGAACAAGAACATCAAAACTCTTTAATTCAGCCGACCAGCAAATTGGAACATTCTTGCAGCATAAAAGAAGACAATGGTAGTTATTTTGCCACTGAAGGTCTAGAGACTAGAGAAGCCAGAGACCCATCTAGCCCCCCTGAGGCAGACAGTCCACCAGCTAGGTTTCCACCGTATGAGTCTAACGAAAACCGAAGTTTCAATGTTTTAAAGCAGCTGCTTCTTTCAGACAACTGCTTGAAGGAATTGTCTCAACCAAGGAGTACATTCAGTTCGCCTTCACATACTGTGTTGAATGGAAATACAATCAAGCAACCATGCAATGGAGGTGAGCATCAAAACCTTCACAGAAGTCTGAGCCCCAGCAGTGCTTCTTCTAAAAAAACAAGCGGTCACAGACCAGAATCACCCCAAGTTACACAGCAAGAACCCGCAAAGTCAAAAATCGATTACAGCACCATGAAGGATTTGAAGGTCCCTACAAGGATGCTTAATGGAGATGATCAAACACAAAAATATGGGCTCGACTCACCTCGGTTTACCAAGACAAACCCTATTTTGTACTACATGCTCCAAAGGAGCAATGCACAACTGGTTAAAGAGGGGGAGGGACTAGAGGTAGGCTTGGGACAAATGCAGACAAAGGTCAAAAATGAGTCATCAGGTGATACTGAGGCCTTTGAACTTTGAAACAAAATTCACAGAATTACAATGGAACACTTAGTTGTGACTCACCACGGCTAAACGGGTCATAGAAGAAATACTAGTTTTGAGACTGTGAACCAGCTTCTGTGCTTGAACTAGAAATGTGCAACTTTTTACTCTCTTCTACTTATCTGATTGCTACAGTACTTTCTATCGAGGCATCTCACATTTTTCACTTGAATTACATGTCATTCAGTTCACAAGAAGACCATGAAACCAAAGTTCATTTTGAATATTTACAATCACAACTTTGGCTGATTTCTTTCTTACTTTTTAAGTGGCAAAGGAAATAAAGTTTTCTACAATACAAAAGATGTGTGAAAGATTTGCCCTCATGTATTTGTAACAATATCAGTTCCCACTCCGTTTTCCACACAATGGTAGAGTTGGCCTGAGGCAGTAAGTTATGATGCACCAATGCACATGATAATCTGTATAAACAGATTGTGCCTCAGCAGTTGTTAGTGAATATTCCTCAATTCACCATACTGAAATGAAGAAATAACTGTTGTTACTTTTGTCAATGCCAGGAAGGCTCTAAATGTCATAGTATTTATACGTTCAAATGAATTAAATTTTGAAAAAGATAGACATCTCACATTGGTTCTGTATTGTTTAAAGAAACCAACAGCATTGCTAGGGCTGTATGTTCATTATCATGTTTGGATAATATTGAATATGAGTCCATCAGTATTAAAACATGGTATCTTGATATCTAAATGGTATGTGAAGTGTGTATAATTTCCGTTATCAATGTCCTCTTTAATTTCTCTCTTCCATCAAAAAAACAATGTTGTGATGTGCTTTATTCTTTCCTCTGCGTTTTTCGCATATACTATGTCAAGAAGGCAATGGGTTTTTACAATACTTCAGAAGATGATGAATGAAAATCACAAGAGTTCTACAAATGACTGCTTTTTTGCTCATATGTTTTGTATTTGTGTATTTTATGAACCGGTCTTGGTATTAGCATGTCATAAGATGTTTGTTCTATTATGCAAGAGATTGCTGCATCAACTTGAGACAAATCAGCCCAATCTCAGCTGTCTGTCATGGTAATGGACACATTGATCTAATAAAGGGAGTGTTTGTGGTATTAAGGCCATTCCCACCAAAATACATTAGCTCATGTGAGGTTTTACAGTCTTATGTTTGACATATGTTGTTTTTCATCAATCTTAAAGACTCGTTATAAACTCTATTTATGTACATAGCATTATCTTTATGAAAGACAGCTATTTTGTATGAATGAAAAGCATTTTAGTTTTGAAATTTCTTAAAGAGACTTCAAAGTAAATGCCATGTGAATATGTACTTTAGAGGATGATTTTTGTCCTTTTGCATGTGTCTCCTGATTAAACTACGATAATCTGTTCTGCAAAATCTTGTGTTATGTCAGATATTTAAGAGTACACTGCTGCCTGTTGCATGCAGATGCATGAGAAGGTTCCTATGTGTTATTGGACATGGGGAAATTCAAAGTCTTAAGCATATATATATATAAATATACACACAAATATATATATATATATATATATTTTGTCATGGAGCCCAATACATAAAATGTGATCTGTATGTTTGTCATGAAGAAATGCTGGGCAGAAATGTTTGAACTTTTGAAACAAATGTGCATATGAAGATATTTATTTTGTTTTTACTCGATTTTATTTTTTACAAGTAAAAAGACAAACAAACAGGTTAACAATCATGTTCTGTACTGTACAGTACAATGATGGACGTTTCAAAGACTTCTCTTGGTTTTGCAATATTGTTTTGATGCAGGCTAACTGCAGTATTATTGTGTATCATTATTTCTAAAAATACATTTATTTGGGTGTTTACTTGCACAGATTTTCAATAAAGTTCTGAAATGCACAATCAGAATAAACTTGTGGACCTTTGATTTTTTTTTTTCTATGACCTGTGCTTGACCCTTGGCTTCTCAAAAAACATTAGTTAGGAGGAATCCATTAACAGTATGTTTGTCGTACAAGAAAACCTTGTCTTTGGCTGACTAAACCTTGCCGTTGACCTAGTTTTTATCTGCTGGGCCCTGAGTCATGACCTTAATTCCTGCCGGTTGCAGTGACATAGATGAGAGAGGAAGTGATAGGACAGAAATGACCTCGTGCATCACTGAGGCCAACATCAAGACAGATCAGTGGCCTGTAAAAAGGTATTCTGGAAGAAAGGGACACTCTGCGACGAAGAACAACCTGCCTCGGGCCTGCAGGGGGAGAGAAATGCTATTCCCTCACCTTCTGCTCGCTCGCGTCGAAATACTGAAGTTTTAAAAGCTCAACAATGCCATGTTTCTGTGACAGACAGCAGAGCACGAGGGGTTTTAATACTCAAAGCCGGGAGAAGCACGCAAGCCTGTTTTTGAATATGAGCTTCTTTAATGTTTTTTTTCCCTCCAAAACTAGGTCATATAATGTAGGCCTACACCTCCTTTTATGTGTCTGTGTCGACATGAGGGGGTGGAAGTGAGAGATGATGGGATTAACTTAAAACTAGCACAGGTTTGAGTTGTACAAGAGTGTGAATCGGTGGCCCTGTTCACGCCTGATACTAGGATGATTTAGTTTTATTGTCAATCAGATAAACAGGATCTGAAATGATTTGAGCTAGTTCACAAATGCATTCGACCACATGAGTGTCTTAAACTATGAAAGCAGCCTAAAAGTGGAAAAACCACAATATCTTTGACACCCCATTTATTAATTTTCCTTTGGCTTAGTCCCTTTAATCATCAGGGGTCATCACAGTGAAATGAACTTATCCAGCATATGTTTTACACAGAGGATGCCCTTCCAGCTGCAACCCAGGACTGGCACACATCCATGCGCACTCATTCACACACAAACACTATGGCCAAATTAGTTTATTTAATTCACCTGTATCACATGTCTTTGGACTTGTGGGGGAAACCGGAGCACCCAGAGGAAACCCATGCCAACAAGGGGAGAACATGCAAACTCCACACAGAAATGCCAACTGACCCAGCTGAGACTTGAACCAGTGATCTTCTTGCTGTGAGGCGACAGTGCTAACCACTGAGCCACCGTGTTGCCCCAGCCCATTTAAAGCAGTATCAGATCGCCAGATGGGTATTAGACATTTATAAAACAATGATGTAGCCGAAACAGAATCATATTTTTCAAAATAAAAGTTGCACATTTACATGACGACGTTCTCAAAATAATTTGTTTACACTTCTATGAAAATGTGCAAAATACATATGCTAGGCCAGTATTTGGCAATGTCAGCTTATTTGTAAACAGTCCCTTTAGGCGATGGCTATGTGCTGTTGGTGCATCGCTGGTATGTAGATGTGTCTCCTGTGTTTGTTGTCATGTGAAGTAAATCCACACTTTGCTGATGAAGCATTAGCAAACACTTGAACAAATGCTCTGCTATTGTTTGTTTGTTAATGCTTAAATCTACATTATCTATCTAAAAGTATTGTCACCTATACAAGTTTTAGGAGCAACGAATAACTTGTTTTCTAGTTGATCATTTGCTATCAGAAGGGGCTTATTTGAAAGGCAAAGGCCTCTAGATTGCGTTTATTTTACCAAAATAAAATATGATCATGCCTTGATTTTTAATTATTTAATTAGGGCAGTAAGGTCTGACTTTGCTTAGACAAAAGTCTTGTCACCTAACAGAAATAATGTACAGTATAGAATATAAAAACATGGTGCAGTGGGAAAATATTTAATATTGTGTATGACTCCCATGAGCTTGGACAACTGCATCCATACATCTCTGCAATGACTCAAATAACTTATTAATAAAGTCATCTGGAATGGCAAAGAAAGCGTTCTTGCAGGACTTCGAGAGATCATCAAGGTACTTTGGATTCATCTTCAACGCATACCTGTTAACCCTCCCGTTTTTCCCGGGATTCTCCTGTATTTTACAGTCCTAGCCCTCTATCACCCCGTAATGTTTTTTTCCCGTATTTCTCCCATATTTTCAGTCTTTCTCTGAAGAGTGGCTATAAACATTAAAGAGCTGATCCTCCCTATGCGCAACCCATACCACCAAACCACCAGGGGCCGCCTCTTGCTTTTAAATGCGAGCCTGTTCTGTGCTTTTGTTTTATTTAGGCATAAAAACACTTTAAAATGAATATAAAAATGGCGGGATTCACTTTCCTTTTCATTACAGGTGCTGTTGGCCCTCTATGCAATCCTTAAAAATGTAGCAGTGCATGACTGTCAGATGCCGATATAATAAGGATATCCCTTTTTATGGAGGGTATGCCGTATTTTTATATCCTAATGTTGACAGGTATGCTTCAATGCCTCCTCCTTCATCTAACTCCAGACATCCTCAATAATGTTCATGTCTGGTAACTGGGCTAGCCAATCCTGGAACACCTTGACCTTCTTTGCTTTCAGAAACTTTGATGTGGAGGCTGAAGTAAGAGGAGCGCTATCCTGCTGAAGAATTTGCCCTCTCCTGTGGTTTGTATTGTAATGGGCAGCACAAATGTCTTGATACCTCATGCTGTTGATGTTGCCGTCGACTCTGCCGATCTCTCGCACACCCCTAAATTGAATGTAACCCAAACCATGATTTTTCCTTTACCAAATTTGAGAATGAGAATCTATGAGAATCTTGGGTCCATGTGGGTTCCAATCATAGACTGTAAAATATATGGACGTAGTATCCTTGACGTCACCCATAGGTTTCTGAAGAGCGCAAAAGAAGCCACAAGTAGGCGCGGCCAACCGTCGCCATTTTGGTCACGCGTCATCACACCCACGGCGGGATACCAAACAAGGGCAAAGAGGCGGAGAGTGAGCGGAGCTACAGACACCTGCTAGCATTTAGCTTGGACCTGGTTCAGACACACTTTACTTTGGGAGAAACGCTTAATACTTTATCACTTGTGACTCGTTTGTATTCTGACCACTTGTGCTTGGTTGTACACTATATCAATAAAGTGTTTAGACTTTTAAAAACACTGCTGTAATACATTGAGCCACTAAACATTGTTCTTATGACGTTTTTCAACAGGAGGAAAACGCGAATTACTGCCAAACACTTCAGATATAGTCTGTGTTAGTTACTGTAAGACTATTGATAAAATCCAGCATAACACTGTATGACAACGCTTCAGATGACTGATCTAGAGCCTACAGCTAATCAATCTGACAGATTCTGGAGTGCATTACAGCTCTAAATATAAATATAAACGATAAATGATCTTAAATAAAACAAATACATGTACAGAGATGGTATATAAGTATATAACTTTACTCACATGGGAAACAGAGGCCACGTGAATGGTTTGTGAGCACAGTTAAGTGCACTCAGCATGCCATGCCATCTAATAATTGTAGGAAACAAGTCCAAAAGGCAGTTGACTGTGTAAAGCCACATAAAACAACACAGAAATACGATAAATATGCCGAGTTCAGTGGCTAATCTGCAGAGGTGACGTGACGGCGACCAGCGAGACCTAACTGTCACTTAAGTGGCCACTCCCTTAATTATGCAAACTTAATATAACTTAATATAAAGGAAACGGATGAGTTATAAAAAAATTCACCCCCCTCACAGTTGTCATGAAGGGTAATATTACCTGTATTAACCAAAATCTTTTTTTGTACCAGGCTGTAAACACCCTTTTTTCTGCTGTA
Source organism: Danio rerio (assembly GCF_052040795.2). Classification (NCBI taxonomy): domain Eukaryota; kingdom Metazoa; phylum Chordata; class Actinopteri; order Cypriniformes; family Danionidae; genus Danio; species Danio rerio. The sequence goes on from NC_141035.1 coordinate 32,446,538, forward strand.
AAGTTGGCCATTCTAACAGTGGGCTCAATTGAAATTTGCTCTGTTTTGGAGCCAGGAGCGGCCAGGACTAGCGGAATTTCGGATGAATTGCAGTTTTAGTTACTTCCGTATTGGCTTCCTGAGGGAGAGCGGGAGGTTGCCGCTTGGTTCCAATAGGTCTTCTGCAGTATTTGTGATGATTGGTATGCAGTTCAACAGATGATTTTATTATTAAGAAAAATCTATCTTCTTTTCCAAACGATCAACTAGAACTCAAGTTATTATTTGTTGCTCTTACAACTGGGATCAACAACAGGACTTTTGTACGGGTATTGTGCACATGCATAATGTCACCTTTTTTCCAAGACTCGTTTTTGGGTGTTAACATCGACACAGTAATAGTAGCGTTTTAAAAACGTATACTTTGTTGTCGTGTAAACGCACGTAAAAAATGCATTAAAAATGGAAGGTTTTTGCTCAAAATGTTGTTGTGTAAATGGCTGCTTAAACTTTGTTGTCTGAAATTGTAAGTTGGATTTTGAAAAACTAAAAAATCCACACTCCAGAGATAGTCAAAAATGCATTTGAGCAGATTGTTTGGTAGTTTAGATGTTCATGTGGTCATATGCAATGCCATATATTTTGTCTCTTTTTACATTTAAACAGCCACAAAAGATACCAGCCTACTGACCTAATTCTTGAACATTACATTTACATTTACATTTTACATTTAGTCATTTAGCAGACGCTTTTATCCAAAGCGACTTACAAATGAGGACAAGGAAGCAATTTACACAACCAAGAGCAACAATGAATAAGTGCTATAGGCAAGTTTCAGGTCTGTAAAGTCTAAGAAGGGAAGTATTAGTAGTATTAGTATATTTTTTTTTTTACGAGATGTGTTGTAGAAGCACACTTGCAAAATGGTAATTACATATTGCCTTACAGAAGTAGCTTTGTGTCTGTAAGAGCAAAACATCAAAACTGCCCCTCTTTATATTTGTTCTCATTCACATCGAAAATGGTCAAGCTTACATTGCATTATTACATTGAAAGATCACAAAAAAAGCTCATACATACCCCTGACCATAGACCGTCCACTCAAACAAATAAGGATAGTGAGCCTATTTAAAGTATGAGGTATACAGAAATGTGTCTCTCTCATCTATTTATGATCCAATCAACCAAATTGCATCTATATGGATAGAATTTCTTTCTTCCGTTGAACACAAAAGAAGATATTCTGAAGATTGTTGGGAGACATCCAAGCAGGCAGTAGAAACAAAGAAAAAAATACAATGAAAGTCAATAGCTATGATGCCATCTACCTATTTTTATGCATGTTTTGAAATATTTTTATCTGATTAAAAAAAGCTTAAATTAGGATAGAAACACATCCACTGAAATTCTAGCAGACTATAGTTCTTGATTTTGTTCTAACAGATCATGTCTAACAAAAAGGCGTGTGATGGGACATTAATGTACAAACCAGCTGGCATTTAAATGTGTCTTTTTAATGTCTGTTTAATATGGGACTTATTTGAAAAACTTTTTATGCTTAATTATTCAATTGATAATTTGATCCATCATTTTATTTTTAAGTGGTGCTCCTGGTCCTCCATAATATGTAAAATATATTTCGAAATACAGCAAAATTGACATATTCATGTCAACCATTGCAATGACATATGCACTTGCCGATAAAGGTTTTGTTTGTTTTAGCCTGCATATTACATGATTACCTTCTCAGAGAGCAGACCATCATTGAATTATCATTGAATCAACAGTGGAAAGTTTTCATCCGGTTTGCATCCTCAAATAATTCCTTTTCAGTGATAGAAACAGTTTCCAGAACTAAGAAGAAGTGATGAACTTAATTAATGAGTGTTAACATTTTTTATGAAAAGCTACTGCTTTTAGGGTGTCATGGTAGAGCAGTGGGTATCAGCTATTGCCTCACAGCAAGAAGGTTGCTGGTTCAAGCCCTGGCTGGGTCAGCTGGCAATTCTGTGTGGAGTTTGCACATTCTCCTCATGTTTATGTGGGTTTCCTCCAGGTGCTCCGATTTCCCCCACAATCCAAAGACATGCGCTATAGGTGAATTGAATAAGCTAAATTGACCGTAGTGTATGTATGTGTGTGAATGCAAGTGTGTATGAGTGTTTCCCAGTGTTGGGCTGCGGCTGGAAGGGCATCTGCTGTGTAAACCATATGCTGTATAAGTTGGCGGTTCATTCCGCTGTGGTGAACCCTGATTAATAAAGGGACTAAGCCAAAAATAAAATGAATGAACAACTGCTTTTAACAAGCAGAATCACTGAAGGAACTCAAAGCCACAGCTGATTTCAGTCTTAGCTTTAGATGAAATAAAACATTCAATCTATCTCAGCGAAACATCCTTAAACATTAAACAACATAACTTTCTAAGCTACTTCAGACTATCTTCTTTTGTGTTCAGCAGAAGAAAGAAACTTAAACAAAGTGGACAGTGGGTAATTGACGACAGAATTTTTATTTTGGTGTGAACTGTCCCTTTAACACCATCTGTAAACAGGGCCAAAAAAGCTTTTGGAGTATCAGGGTATGCAAACAGAATCATCTACAGTGCTTTGAATGTTAAGAAGTGCAATAAATGGCATCGTTTTGCTTGTAAAGGAAGGGATGATAAACCTCGGAACAACTGGAAAGTGCTGTCGGGAGGCTCGGTAAAGCAGCGGCGCCACTGATTAACTGGAGGACACTCTTCACATTCCTGCTGAGTTTCTTTTACAGATCCTCTCCCTCGTAATTGGACAAGAGCTTGCGTGCATTTTTGATGGATCAAAGAAAGTTGCACAGTTGGCATGAATCCGCTGATGTGGAACAATACATAAAAAGTGCGCTCTGCTTGAATGACGAGGGCTAATGTCTCTTGTGCTTAAGCAGGACGATTCTAAATCATACCTGTAATTTATGGCCCTCTGAAATCCTCACGTGGAAGTATATGACTTCTTGGCTTCTTTACAGCCCACACATGCCCTCCTGTTCCCAAAGTGTCCACTTTAGCAGGCCCTGTAACCTAAAGCACAGGATTTCACAGTATGTGTCTACAGGCGCCTCCATCTTAACTATTTCTTCAAATTTAGCAATGAAAAATATCTAATTTCCTCATCGAGTCTTTTATTATGTGACTTATTTTGTATTTCATGATGGTGTGTGTGTGTGTGTGTGTGTGTGTGTGTGTGTGTGTGTGTGTGTGTGTGTGTGTGTGTGTGTGTGTGTGTGTGTGTGTGTGTGTGTGTGTGTGAGTGTGTGTGTGTGTGTGTGTGTGAATGAGATCATGCATATTCCATGTTTGATCAAGCAGAGAAGTCATAAAAGAGATTTCATGTGACCCAGTTATGCCTATGAAATACATATATATGACATAAATATATATATTTCCTATTAGATATGCCAGATTATAGAATGAGAGCGATAGTGAGTGCTGTCAAAATGTAGATGTAAGAAACTTTAATCTTAAGAATCTTTTTTTAGATGTATTGCAGATTCTCTAATAAATTGAAAGCATTTAGCTGAACTTTCTTCCTTTTTTTTTTTTTTGTTCATACACATTTTTACAACTAAAATTCCATGATTTTTTCCCCCAGACTTTCAAGTAAATTTTCAGGACCTAATGTTTCATGCAGTCTACATATGTATGGTAAAAGCAAAAAACTACACGTTGAAAATTGATTACAGCAATATGGTAAAATATGCAGCAATCTATATATTCATTCATTGATTTTCTTGTGGGCTTAGTCCCTTTATTAATCTGGAGTCGCCACAGCTGAATAAACCACCAACTTATCCAGCACATTTTTACGCAGCGAATCCCCTTTCAGCCGCAATCCATCTCTGGGAAACATCCACACACACTCATTTACACAGAAATCGGAGCACACGGAGGAAACCCACGCGAACGAAGGGAGAACATGCAAACTCCACACAGAAACGCAGACTAAGCCGAGGCTCAAACCAGCGACCTAGCGACCACTGCGTCGCCGCAATCTATTTAGTTTCAATTTATATCTATGTAAAACTGATTTAGATCAGGGGTTCCCAAACTTTTCAGCCCACAACCCCCAAAATAACATTGTCAGTGACTCGCGACCCCCATTTTTCAAGGTGGTTATACTGTATACAAACGTTGCACACACAACTGTAGACATATATAAACATGAGCATATTAACAACACAAAAATCCATAAGTCTATTAACCATATCAAGTTTTTATTGTCATTTATTAATTGAATTACATTTAAATATAAAAATTTAAGGCTGATGGCTGATTTTTATTTGCATGTTGTATGTTGTTGTTGTTGTTTCTTTAACGTAACTATTAGCTATCTTCTGTGGGTTATAAATAAAATATGGTAATTCAAATAGTTTAATAAAACCCCTACTTTGAGAACCACTGATTTAGATAATGCTTACACTGCACTAATAATGTGAGAGTATGTGATTGGCCAAGGAAAGAAGAGAAGTAAATAACCTATATTCAAGTATACAGATCTGTTGTCCATGACTTTTCCAAAACTTTGTGTGTTTTTCTGTTTTTCCAAAACTTTTCCAGGCCTGGAAAATGCCATGTCAAAATTCCATGACTTTTCCAGGTTTTCCATGACCGTATGAACACTGTGTCTAATACAAAATACTGTAATATATGTGAAAAACAGTGTTGGGCATATTCCTTTAAAAGAGTAATTAATTATAGTTACAAGTTACGTCTCAAAAATAGTAACTGAGTTACATAATTATAAAAGTAACTAATTACCAAGGAAAGTAACTTTTGCGTTATTTAAAAAAATGAATCTATTTGTCAAATGACAATAAAATAAATATAAAACATAGTACACTAATCTACACTATTTTTGTTGGGCAATGAGAGAGACAACGGCAGCATGTCCTCAACTATATACAGTATATCTATATTATTTTGTTTATTTTGTCTGAGTAATAACAGTTTGAGGAGAAAAGTTACTTTTTATTTGCTTTGATGTCGTGGCTTTGTCTCCTCCTTTGGTAGCAGAGCTCACATTATCTCCTGCGTAGCCACTAATTTTGCTGCGGCACGTAATGACGTGAGATGCTTTATTAGATCAGAATTGCTGGTCAGTGACGCAGTGAGTCTCTTTTTTTCCTGAACATAAACACCATAAACATTCTTGCCTTTCACCTCAACAATGGAAAGGTAGTGCTTATATTTCCAGTTTGCAAACTCTACCTTTGAACTGATTTGCCATCGTTCTGACTCCTAGTTGTTGGTTGCTAGATCAATTGAGATGTAGCTCTGCATGTCTATATTATTATACATATCTTTAATGTTATTCTAACAAAAAAACAACATAAAATTAAAATGATTTTGAAAATGTAAACATTAGCAGAAATACCTATCCAAGCTTTGTTAAATAAATAATCTCATTTTCATTTAGTGTCACCTAGAATAATAAAGTAATGTAAGTAATAATCTATTTGAAGATACGGTACATCATAGTTCATAATCATTTTCTTTATTTTTACACACATTAAAACTTTTATTTATTTAATAACATATTAATATTATTAAATTTACTTTATAATTTTTTTTAACTTGTCAAAGAAATACTTCTCATTTACTGTAACTTAAAATTATTATTTAGTTTAAAAGCTAGACTTGACCTAAAAAGAAATTTAATACAAACAAAAAATACTTAATATTATTATATACATATAGTTTGCTCTAACCGTCTTTCGAATGAGATGTTAAACTGAAGTCCTGACTTTCTGTGGTCGTAAAAATTCTAGAATGTTCTTCAAAAAAGAGTAAGGGTTTAACCCCGGCATCCTGGCCAAATTTGCCCACTGGCCTCTGGGCGACACGGTGGCGCAGTGGGTAGCAATGTCGCTTACAGCAAGAAGGTCGCTGGTCCCTAGCCTCAGCTGGGTCAGTTGGCATTTCAGAGTGGAGTTTGCATGTTCTCCCAATGTTGGCGTGGGTGTTTCCCAGGACTGGGTTGTGGCTGGAAGGGTATCCGAAGTGTAAAACCCTGTCATTGGCGACCCCTGATTAATAAAGGGCCTAAGCTAAAAAGAAAATGAAATGAGTTTCGTTAAAATAATCATTATAAGTTATTTATCATTTTCATATATTAAGAACTCTACAAATATTTTATACAAATGTAAAGCCCTCTTCCTATTTTATGGGAAGGGCCCTGAATTCTTATTAATTAGATCACTCTAAATTGTATTTTAACCCCGAAAAGAAACAAATGTATACAATCAAAAGAAATAAAGGAAGCTTTTTGTTTTCCTTTTTTTTAAATCTCAAATAAACCTCAAAATCAAGTTCATTTAGTAAATAGAAATAATTTTATAAATACATTTTTTTTAATAAAATAATGCTATCTACCTATTTATTGTAAAATAGATATAAGTATGTATTTGATGTATGTTTTTATTTTATATGTTGCATTTTTATCTTTCTTCAAACAAGTTTTTTTTACAGTAACTGAACTTGATAGAACATATATGTTTGGTCTGATCTAAAGTTTTGTTTATGTTCAGGTCATGGCCACCACATTTTTACGACCCATCTGACCCTCCACGGTGATTCAACACAGCAGGATCTGATGTTCTCCGGTATACATTGTTCTTGTAGTTAAAGGGGAAATAACTAACCTTGAATGTGTCGCAACGGCTTGCATTAACTAGACGGTCCGAGTGGTTCAAAAGGTTAAAAGAGACCTCGCGGCCCATCCGTGTATGTGCGTAAGACACACAAAAAAGTAGAACAGTAGGGTTTTGTTTGCGAAGGAAAAGGCCGACTGTGTGACACTGAACACATTCCCCTCCTCTGACTTCCACTTTATTTGATCTTCCAAAGATTACCCTTTCCTTCAACTTCTCATAACCTTTAGTCTGGCACTGAACCCTTCCCAGCATAGATGTTTGTCAGGCTTGAACTGACAATAACCTCTTGCTTGCCTTGACTACAGAAAAAGGAACAGAAATTAAACAAATAAGTCTGGGACTATGAGCGAGGTCAAGTTTTGGAGCTTGACAACTCTTGGTTTGTCAGAGAACACAGAGGGGGGTGGAAATGAACACTGGCTTTGATGTCTCGGTCTGCGGTACAGTGGTCATGGACTTACAATACAGTACAAAGGGTCACAGATTAAACACAAAAAAAGAGGAGAGAGAGCTTTGATAAACAGTCAGGTTAAAAAGAGGTTGTGCGTGTGAAACAGTCCCTTTAAAAGGCCTGGAATAATTGGAATTTATGAATAATGTTTTGTGTTTCGTAGTATTATTTCATAGTAATGTTATTTAGTAGTGCTCAGCATAATTAAGTACACCCCATTTGAAAATGAATGTTTTGATCCATTTCTCAGTGAATATGGGCAATGTATTTAGGTGCAACAGATTTATTAAACAGCTATATTTATTAAAATAATATTTAGTCAACCAAACATATTTAGAAATAGAAAGATAATAGAATTAAATTCAAGCAAAACATTGCAAAAAAGGGCAACACAGTGGCGCAGTAGGTAGTGCTGTCGCCTCACAGCAAGAAGGTTGCTGGTTTGAGCCTTGGCTGGGTCTGTTGGCGTTTCTGTGTGGAGTTTGCATGTTCTCCCTATGTTCGCCTATTCCTCCGGGTGCTCCAGTTTCCCCCACAGTCCAAAGACATGTGGTACAGGTGAATTGGGTACGTTAGATTGTCTAGTGTATGAGTGTGTATGGGTTTCCCAGTCATGGGTTGCAGCTGGAAGGGCATCCGCTGCGTAAAACATATTCTGGATAAGTTGGCGTTTCATTCCACTGTGGCGACCCCAGATTAATAAAGGGACTAAGCCGAAAAGAAAATGGATGAATGGTTTTTGGATCATTATAGTCAGTTATTTTGTTAAATAAGCTCCAGATTTGGCTTCAGTACTGACTAATTTAATGTGCACAAAACCTAATACTGTATAGCTTTCTATTAAAAATATTAATTTAAAAGATAGATTTGTGAGGGGTGTTCTTATATATGCTGAGCACTGTGTGTGTGTGTGTGTGTGTGTGTGTGTGTGTGTGTGTGTGTGTGTGTGTGTGTGTGTGTGTGTGTGTGTGTGTGTGTGTGTGTGTGTGTGTGTGTGTGTGTGTATGTCTTGTTTTTAGACATTCCAACACAACGACTTACAAATTTGGTCCAACAAACCTTCACACCACAATCGACAACAAAACATTCAATATACAGACAATCTATACAGAATTATAGTGATCATAGATTAATACAATGAAAAAAGAATAATAAAAATAATAAAATAAATACAACAATAATAATAAATAAATAAAAATAATAAATAAAATAATAATCTTCTCTTTTTATCTAAATGAGTCTGATCCTTTTCAACTTTAGAATTTATGTTTTTTTAAACAATCCATGAAAGTTTGCCAGATTTGATAGAATTTGCCTTCTTTCTTTTTCAGGAAAAATCTGATTTTCTCTAATTCCAAATATTTCATTAAATCCCTTGATTTTAATGTTTAGATTAGATTAAATGTAGGAACAACTTAATGTTTTTAGTTAAATAATATTAACCTTCTTGCTAACAGACAGACAAATGGAACTGTTTTTTGTTCTGTACTTCTGTACTTTAGAAATCAGTGATGCCTAGAACTGTGATCTGGATCTATCGGCTTTTGACCTATTTTTGAAAATGTCAGAAAAATATTTTCCCTGTAAGATGCTTATTTTGGGCAGCTCCAAAACATATTGCCAGTAATGCCGGTTCGAGCCCACACCGATTACATGCAGGGTACACTTCTACTGTATATCTGAGTAAATATCGCAATGTATATTAATCATTTAAACCTGGTTTTGTTTAAAATTTTCAGTTTTCTTTTTTTTCATTTTCATTCATCATGAATCATTGGGTTGTGTTTTGTAATTTTTATGAGCTTTTTAGTCTTAAAAATATGTTTATATATTTGTATTTAATTCGATTTTTAAAATTTGATTTGCATTTTATTTGTAATTTTTTTTTGTTTTATTACAAACTAAATGATATATATAATTTTTAATGTCTATTTTTATATTATTATTGTGAGTAAAGTTTTTGTAATTTGATTGTGATTTTCGAGATAGATAACAACCCTTAAAATGGTTGAGATATATAACATAAAAATAAGTACAAAATAAGAAAAAAGTTTAAAATATTTGTTATTAGGCCTACTTTTGTATGAAAAAATGGGAAATATAGGTATTTTTATTATTATGATTATTAGAAACACTTTTTATTAACATAATTATAATGTATTATTATTAATCATTTTAAAAGCATAAAGTTTATAAAACAATTACAACTAATTAAAACTTAATTAAACAACTTAATTAAAACTTTTGTTTTATTATTATTTTTAAAGACGAGGCACTATTAAAGCCTAAACCAGCCATCATTGAAATGAATCACAGGCTCATCTCTCTCCTACAGCAAATGTCTTGTCTTTGATAACAAAGGCCTTTCAGACTCGTCCCACAGATATTTGCTTACAAGGGGGTGAAACCAGACATACTTGGACCAGCCTTCAATCAAAGTACAAGCTGTTGTTTGGTGAGAGACTCAGGACTCGGAGGGCAGAGGAAGGTCACAGCTGACTGACTCTGCTTAATGTCAAGCAGGACACTGTGGAACGACTTTTCCAGTCCCATGAACACACACACACATACACGCACACACACCGCAGAAGAATAACAATGTGTGTATTCATCACAGCATGTCAGGCCTCTTTTTCACACCACTATCTTTTAAACTGTGCCAAAATATCAAACTACCACATATACAGAAATACAGATGCTTGATTTGGATATTATATTTCACACATCATCAACTTGTTTTGAGTATGATTAAATATTCCACATCTGATCTAGAAGACACTAAAATGGAGCTCTTGATGTATTCACATACCTATTTCTATTAGTTTATAAACATAACTAGTGAATATACCACTAGTTATGGATGATCATTGCTGAAAGCCGTGGATCATAGACTGTTAGAAAATATATATGGACGCGTGGCGGCCTCTGGTGGTTGAGTGGATAGAAGTAAGCTGTCGTTGATTATACGCAGCAGGAATAATAATTCAGCAAGAACTTTGCCCCAAGAACGTTGCAAACGATGTAAAGTTAACTCGTGTTACTGTATTCAAAACATACTAAACCACTAGAATTTGCGTTAAATTTCACTAACAGCTCGAACCTCGTGGGCGTTGACAAAACTACAACTTCATGGTTTGTTTTGTATTGATGAAGTACGCTAGCGCATTTCTCCGGTCTCTGGCTGTTCAGCGTAAAGAACAAACCCTAAAAATGTCTTCTGCTGTTCACGAGAATGTGAAGGTAAGCTGCTAAAACGTGTTGTTACCCTTTAATATTGCTAAACATGGGACGCGACCAACGACATGACAACATATTTTCGGTGCAACTTCATCAGTTACAGCTGTGTTTGTAGCCTACTTTTGACTTTAAGAGATCTGCATAGAGGTGTTGGTGTGTTTTGTGCAGAGTTTTGCCCGTTTAAAAAGTTTATAGTGTTTTGTCGTGAAGGTGTAAATCACTTGACCACAGCAGTTTTACTATAGTTTATTTGAAAAAATTTTTATTGGTAGACCATTTCACCTGGGGTCCTATTCTTGGGTCAGTAATAAGATTGAATACTGTCAGTAACAAAAATTAAAGTGAAAAAAATTATTTAATAATTACAGCATTAAATGTGCTGTATGGAAGTTTTTGACTCATTTAAAGCATAATACCATAATATGTTTGCAGATATTTAAGAAACGTGCCAAGTGAACATATTTTAACACACTTTATCAGATTATACTTTATCTGAAAAAACAATGCCGAGGTCAGATATTCTGCTTTGAAACTGTCTTTGTTTTGGTAATTTTAACCTGCCCAATGTCAGTTTGTAGCAGACTCTGAAATAAGATGCAGATTCAGAGTTCCACCTGCAGTGGCGCCCCAGAAAATTTTCTTAGGGGTTGCCAAAAGCAGCTGTATCAAATGTTGGGGTGGCACAAAAAAAAAAAAAAAAAAAGAATTCTGTGCATACCTTTTAACATTGGGATGTGAAAATAAGGGAAATGCCCACCATAAATAGGGATTCCCCCAAACCCCCCACCTGCGCTTATATATACACACTTACTATACAGACACTAATAATATCATTTGGCCATACTTGTTTTTAAGCCACAATATTATTAATACAGGTTCTTCAATTAATCTACCTTAAGGTAAATATTAAATTGCCCTTGCTGTGCATTAAAGGTGTGTGCGTGCTGTCAATGACGATAAGGAAGGGGGAGGATCAGTGAATCAGCAACATCAGTGGCACCAGACAGTTAACAAAAATTTAGTAGCTGCTATTTATTTATTTATTCATTGAAATATTATATAACAATATGGCCGCCGATATTGTGCATCTCTAGTTAGAACAAAAACTTCTTTTAATATGGAAAATATTTCTTCTACCGGTTGCCATTCCTTTTATTTAGAACACGGTTTAAATCACTTGCTCCAGTCCTCAATCTGGCAACCTGCTCTTGCGTTTGTTTTGACTCCGGAGTGCAATACCTAGTTCAACCATTGGGTGTCAAACTTTCACTGTACCTTTAAGAACACCTCATTTTCATTCTTGTTAAGAAATGTATTCATTCTTATTCATGAATGAGTAATGTATTCATTAATGTATTCATTCTTATTCTTATTATCTTATTCGTATTCATTAACAAGAATTCATTCTTGTTAAGAAATGTAAAGTGATTGTATTGTATTGTATAAGAAAACTGTACATGCTTGTTCTTGTTAATAAAAAAAAAAACACCTCACTGTATGTTCAGCTCCATCCAGAGTTATCTATTGATCTTTTTATTTGTTATTATTTATTTATTTATTTATTTAAAATATATATATATATATAAACTAAATGACCCCGGATTAATAAGGGACTAAGCCGACAAGAAAATGAATGAATGAATGAATATATATATATATATATATATATATATATATATATATATATATATATATATATATATATATATATATATATATATATATATACACAAATATTATTCAATAATACATATATTTTTCATAAACATCTCCTGTTCATTAAAATGTTTCAACAACAAAAAACTACTACAATTCTTTTTAAGCATAGGACCCCCATTATGAAATGTTTGATTGTGTTAATTTTATGGTGCGTATGGAAAATATGTATTTTCAGTAAAGTTAATTAACATTTTATATTTTATTAAAATAAGTTTTAGCATGATTTGCTAATTTATTTTTATATTATTTTATCATAATTATTTTATTATTTGTAACTATCATTTTTTTTTCATAGTAATTTTTAAATGAATTTTTAAGTTCTTTTTTATATTCTCTATTTTAATAAATAAATAAATATTAATTATATAATATACCTGTATACTATAATATACTACTGCCTTGTGTACACTTAAAGCATGCAACGTCTCTTCATTGGATTTGTCATGTTCATGCCTCGGCTTTTAAATAGGGCTTAGCATTTCTCTACTGGACTACCACAACATTGCTTTATATTACTTACAGAATTATTATGGCTCTCGGCTGGAGACTTCAGATGACTTGCAGACCAACGCTGCGTGTGTTCTGCCCTCCAAACCCCTGGCCAAGACCGCATGTGAAGCCCTCAAACAAGTTCACCCGGATGTTTGCAAGAGGTACAGCATCCCTGAGCAACACTAAATTGTAAATTTAAAAATTAATTATATAAATCTGCAGGTATTTTGGCTGCGGTCTGGTGATTCCAGAGAAGCTGGAAGGATGTAAAGTGCTTGATTTGGGCAGTGGATCGGGCAGAGACTGCTTCGTCCTCAGCAAACTAGTGGGAGAGAGGGGTCAAGTCATTGGACTGGATATGACAGACGAAATGGTAATTTGCAGATTTTAACCTATGAGATACTTATGGCTTTGGTTTTATCATATCAGTTTAACTCGAAGTCAGATTCTGACAATGCAAATTATCAAGCAGATTAACTACAACAAACCTTTTATTAACTCTCTCCCAACACACACTCTTTTGTTAGAGACTGTGTGCTTTGTAACTTTGAAGATGTGCAATACAACTCAATCTAAAGATGCATTTTTATCCCATATCTTCATTAATCATATATACAAGTAGCTTAACTGAAAAGTGTGATAATATGAAAGAAAGTGCAAATTTACCCTTTTTGTGTGCTCCATAATTAGATATCCGCCTCACAAAAATATGTCCAGTACCATCAGGAGAAGTTCGGATACTCAAAACCAAACACTGTGTTTGTAAAAGGATACATGGAGAAGCTCAGTGACGCAGCAATACAAAACAAATCATTGGATGTACTTGTGTATGCACATAAATATTATTACATTTGTAGACTATTAATCTGCCTGAGCAAAAGTTGCAAAAATGCCTTTTTATTCTAGGTCGAACTGTGTTATATGTCTGTGTCCAGATAAAAGAACTGTTTTAAGTGAAGCTTTCAAAGTTCTTAAGGTGAGATCAAATCTATCACATACCAACTGCTCATGTTTTTTCTATTATTCTTGCATTTATGAATCTGAAATATTTACAAGCTTGTTGCATTTGTAAATGATCTTCTAGGAAGGTGGAGAGTTGTACTATAGTGACATGTATGCAAGCAAAGCAGTTCCAGACTCTTTCAAGGAAGATCCAGTTCTGTGGGGTAAACTTTGATTGTTATTGGTTGTTTTTATTTGGACCATGCTTTATCGCGATACTGTATAACAGTAGGGCTGTTGTATATTTGTTTCGGATTGATTGATGAAAATTGAATGAAGAAAAAACATCTGGTTATAATTTTGGAAACAACAGATTTTTTGCATGACTATAGCCGTTGAAGCTGACATGGTGTTAAAAAAACCTGAAAGTTACTTTTTTATTAGCTGTAAAACATAGAGCAGACAAAGCAAAAAGGGGTTTTAAGTGATATTTCACACAAAAAAAATGTCATAATTTACTCATCCTTTATTTGATCCTCCATTTGAGTTTTTTTTTTTCCTCTGTTGAACACAAATGAATATATACTAAAGAATGTTGGGGGAAAAAAGCCAATGAATTCCATAGTATTATACTATGGATGTCAATAGCTGCTTTTTTCAAAGATTCTACACAATATCTTGTTTAACAGAAGAAATACATTCATAAGTTTTAACCACTTGAGTGTAAGTAAATAAAGAGCGAAATGTAATTTTTGGGTGAACCATCCCTTTATAAAGTGTTTGATTTCATCAGGAGAGGGAATGGCTGGCGCCCTCTACTGGCGAGATCTCATCACTCTGGTGAAAGACATCGGTTTCAGCACTCCACACCTGGTTGCAGGAAGTCACATTGTGGTTCACAACTCAGAACTTCAAAGAAAGATTGGTAATCTGTTTATTTGGGGTTTGGTTACAGCTTCATAGCTATTTTTGAAAGTTATTTGTTACTTGAGGGAAGCAGATGCTTTACAGTTCAACCAGTGTTATTTTGACCTCCAATTGGTCACTGCAGGTGATGTCAAATATGCATCTGGAACTTATCGGATCTTTAAACTTCCTCAAAACTCCACCAAAAGCAAAGCTCTGGTCACATATAAAGGCAGCGTGCCTGACTGTGCCGACTGTTTTGAATTTGATTCTTCTCATTCTTTCAAGGTAAACATTTATGCATATTGACAGTTTTTACAAATTAATACGACTTATTCTGTGGTAAGTCCTGCTGATTCTTTTCCAGACAAATGTCCAAGTGCAGGTGGATGCAGAGATGGCTGCCATCCTCCAAAACACACGCTTCTCCACAGACTTTGACATTACCATTTCAGAAACTCTAGATCCAAACGAGAACGCTACTCCACAGGTAAATGAGCATCTTATTCATTATCTTATGTTGCATATACAGTTGTGTCAAAATAATTAGCCCTCCTGTGAATTTTTTTCTTTTTCAAATAATTCCCAAATTATGTTTAACAGAGCAAGACGTTTTTCACAGAATGTCCTATACTATTTTTTCTTCTGGAGAAAGTCTTATACAGTATGTTTTATTTTGGCTAGAATAAAAGCAGTTTAAATTTTTTTCAAAACCATTTTAAGGTCAATATTATTAGCCATCTTAGGCAATATTTATTTTGATTGTCTACAGCACAAACCACTGTTATAAAATGATTTGCCTAACTACCCTAACTTGCCTAATTACCCTAATTAAGACTTTAAATGTCACTTTAAGCTGAAAACTAGTGTCTTGAAAAATATCTAGTAAAATATTATGTACTGTCATCATAGCAAAGATAAAACAAATCAGTTTTTATACATAAAATAATAATAATAATTCCGGATTCCTGCATTTTGTATAGCTTTATAGAAAGAGCTCACTGAAGAAGGAAATATTTGTAATCATTGTTTTGTTTTTGTCAGGTTTGCCACCTTAGCCCGTTCCTTCTTGCTGATAAACTGGGCTCTTCAGTCAAGCAGTGCTCAAAGACAGGACACTGAGGTAAATGTGAAGAGTCTGGTGGTGGATCATGTGATGTCTGGCATGGGAAGTGAAACTATATGGTGTCTGTAGTGCTCAAGTCAATTAGTTTTGTTTTAACTTATGGAAAATTTTTGTCATGCAAATTGCTAAATTACTTATTAAAACAATAATTACTGCATAGTTAAGGGAAAAAGTGCTAATAAATAGAATCCACTTTTTATTCAAGATGGAGCTAACACCAAGCGCTAAATCATGCATTTGTTTTCATTTAAAACATATTATTATATTCTTTATTTTAACAAGATTCTCTTTTTATTTTTTTGTGCTGTGGTTGTATCTGTAAACAGCAAATCGTATTCTTTATAAGATAGTAAACTATAAGCACTTTATTAGTATTTAATTCTGATATCAATATGGATACACAATCTGTCATTCATTTTATTAAGGGCGTGCTCACACTAGGTACACCTGCCTTTAACCATGCCGAACTGCGATTGTCCCCGTACCCTTTCCCCCGACGGCCTACACACATACTGCCATTTGCCGTCCGAATCTGAGTTTACTTACGTCATCGATGATGCGACTGTTCAGTTTAACAGAAGAGAAACACTCTTGCTCTGAATAGTGGAGATTGCTTTATTAAATCATTTTAATTGTTTGGGATGCAGTGACACACAGTCAAATATTTGGCCAAACAGATCAGTCACTTTTGACGCTCATAAATAATCATAAAAGTCCTCATGCTGCATGTATTAGAAGGCTTGCTGACGTGTAGCGAGAAGTATGCGTCTTTAATAAACTATGACAGTTTGCACTCATTGAACAGTAAGAATGATTAATAAATCCATATGAAACAGTCCCTTAAAAGTGACGTTGTGTCTTCAGCTTTGGGTTCAGGTGTGCTTTGCACTCACACTTCAAGCGTACCGCACCAAAGCCCTACTCAACCGCGCTCTGGCACACCTCTTGCAACTGGGCCAGGGCTGGCCAACTGAACCGTGCCTGAGCCCAATTTGGAGCACTCAAACTTGTCAAACAAACGAGAAACGTGCCTGGGCATGTTTCAGATAGCATAGTGTGAGTATGCCCTAAAATTTCAACAGCACAAATAATTTTTGCAATTTATATGATTTTCACTACCTAGATGCCTTCAGTAATTTGTTTGCCAATTTTTTTAATTTAACAAATTTTCTCAACGCAGTAATTTTTTATGTGTGTTTATTTCTGCTTTGTTATTTCAAAGTACTTTTTTACCCTTAAACAAACAATGAGAATGACTTTAGTGTACTTGTTAATCAAGGAATTAATTGTGACTATTAATAAGACTTGTTATTTGTAAAAAAATGTCTGTAAATGTCACTTGTGTACCATACATATTTGTTATGTACCATTTCAAGCTGTATTTTGTCAACAAATGCAAAATGTGTTAAAAATATGATCAAATCTTGTGTATTTAGGGAGCATACTAAATTTAAAGTTAGCTTTAGCATACAAAGATTCTGGATATTTTATAAAAAAAAAAAAAAAAATCAACAACAATAAAATTTAATTTCACAAAGAATAATCAATGTTCTCCGGTGCTCCATTTTCCCCCACAAGTCCAAAGACATGTGCTATAGGTGAATTGGGTAAGCTAAATTATCTGTAGTGTATGTGTGTGAATGGAATCGTATAGGTGTTTCCCAGTGATGGGCTGCAGCTGGAAGGGCATCTGCTGCATAAATCATATGCTGGATAAGTTGCCAGTTCATTCCGTTGTGGCGACCTCAAATAATAAAGGGACTAAGCTGAAAAGAAAATTAATGAATAAATGAATGATCAATGACGAATTATTTACTAATTAAGTGTCATGACATTGATTCCGAGAAGTGATAGAAGTTAACTTCAGTATTTGATTTCCTTTATTTCTAAAAATCATGTGATATTTTAATAGCAGGATGTAGACAGATGTCACTTTCCTTGTAAGCCTCTTGTGAAAGGCATCATTGCCAGTAAATGGACTTTCATCATAGTGTTTCTTGATGATGGCCATGTTACAGCATTTAACCTAAAAATCTACTGAAATTTGATTGAAAGACTGAACGTTTGTTTAGTTTCATTCTCGTTTCATTATAATATAACCTTTGAATTTGTAATATTTTGGTTTAACATTTGAAAAATCCTGTTGTAAAAATGTAATTGGACTATAGGTGGAGCCAAAAACCAGATTGTCAACACAATAGCTGTCAATACTATACTCGCTGTTTTATGATTCTGCAGAATGCAGTGCAGAACCAATATGATTAGACAATGATAGCGACATAAAGCAGTCATAATTCAATGATTCGAAGAGACAAATTACCTCCAAAAACAGTTCATCCCAAGCAATCAATGAGCATTTTCAGAATCTCATTTAAAGTAATTTACTTAGAGACTTAATTTGCTCATAAAAGCCTACGAGAACAAAGAGAAATGGTCCTCATGGTACAAAGTCCTCCTCTGGATCTCCTCTGATCTGTGTATTATCAAACAGGCCAGACTTAAAATACTGAATATGGCAAACTGTGTATGTATGAATAGACTTATTTCTGTAGTTTTGTATGTTATGCTAATGATTTAGCTCATTTAAAAAAAGAAAATACTTTGCTTAAATTATTCTCCCTGAGGCCATGCAAGAGGTTGGTATATTTTTCCTTTTTAATTCAGCAGAGCAAAGGATTTTTAAAGGAGTAGTTGACTCAAAAAAAAGAAAATTTTCTCAATATTTGCTCAACACGAAAGAAGATATTTTGAAAAATGCTGAAAACATGTAAACACTGACTTCCATAGTACTTAATACGGAAGTCAATAGTTCATCATGACAGAATTTTTAATTCTAAAGAACTGTTGCTTTAACTGAAACTGGTCATTGGTCGTTTATAAAATGCAAGTCGATGACATTTTGAGTCAAAATTAAAAATGGGAATACCTTTTTTGGTTTTTACACTATTCTGACTTTTACCTCACTATTATTAAGATATGAACTGTTACTTCTAAAGTTTGATGTTGTTCTACATCCCCAATCCTACCCAACACCTAGACTGCCACCTCATAATTATTAAACAGTTATTTAGTAGTTTTGGTTAATTATTTGTTAATGAATGTGAATTGTGCATTACAATAACGTGTGATTTAAAAAATACAGCAAAACAAAATTAAAGGGATAGTTCATTCAGGAACATTTACCCACTATCTAAGCTCATTTGCTTCTAAACATTTGAGTGTCTTTTTTCCAGCTGAACCTATGTAAAAAAAATGTGCTGAAGAAAGATGCTATCCATATAGAAAATTGCTATCTATTGGATATCCATATTGGAAATTGCTAACCATATAGGAAAAATTAATACAAAGGAATTCAATGGTTGCAGGTTTCCAGCGAAGAATCTTCTTTTAGGTTCAGCAGAAGAAAGAAACTGAAAAGTGAAGGGTAAGTAAATGACAGAATTTTCAGGTTTGGGTGAACTCTTCCTTTCGTACTTCTGGCTTCTAATAATAAATTTGTGTTATGAAGTGAAACAATTGGAATGTAAACATTATTCACAACATTATCACAACCTGATGATAGTCTGGTAGGACTTTTTATAGGATTTTGTTTCGACACATTTCTAAAAATAATAGTTTTAATAACTCATTTCTAATAACTGATTTATTATATCTTTGCCATGATGACAGTCAATAATATTAACTAGATATTTTTCAAGACACTTCTATACAGCTTAAAGTGACTTAACTAGGTTTATTAGGTTAACTAAGCAGGTTAAGGTAATTAGGCAAGTTATTGTATAACGATGGTATGTTCTGTAGACTAACGAAAAAATATATAGCTTAAAGGGGCTAATAATTTTGACCTTAAAATGGCTTTTAATAAATTAAAAACTACTTTTATTCTAGCCAAAATAAAACAAATAAGACTTTCTCCAGAAGAAACAAATATTATCAGACATACTGTTGAAATTTCCTTGCTCTGGTAAACATCATTTGGGAAATATTTAAAAGGAAAAAAATTCAAAAGGGGGCTAATAATTCTGACTTCAACTGTATTAAAGTTGTTTTGCCTGTATATGTTTTTTTTTTTTTTTTTTTGGCTGTTAACTGTTAAATTGCATTTTTTAATCACCAAGAACCACAATTATAATTTATACTGTACAGTCTCCTAAAATGCTGCATAAATCTACATCATTGATGACATGAGGGTAAATTAACAGCAAATTCTTGTTTTTTGGTTGAACTGTCCCTTTAGGTCCAAGTCATAAATCTTTAAAAAATGTTTTAGTTGGAATATCCTTTTAGAAATAGTCTGAATAAACTCTGTGACTTCTCCTCGGCCTCTGATGTTGAAAGCGGTGTGGAGGAAGCAGGTGTGGTGTAAATGTAAACACAGCAGTGAGGAACGGCTCTCATTGTCCTGGTTTCACCTCTCCTAAAGTGCTGGGCTTCTAGCGCGTGCCCAGAATGTATCCCATTACTCTCAGCCACTTAATGCTTGACGATATCCAGAGCTAAAAAGCCTCTGCTGTCAAGAGACACTGTGAATGGTAGAGTAAAGCTTCAGTGTATAAGACCACACACTGATTCCTGCTTCATGCTCATCTCCTGAATTTGTTCATGGATTAGATTTCAATGACGTAAGTCAGAGTATTGTAGTAGACCAGCATTGATAAATAGGAACTGTGCCAGATTTGTATTTCAATGTGAAACTTATTTTGATGTATGTATAGCTAAGCTCCCTTTACAGTACATTTCATAACTATTATTTGAGGTTTGTGGATTGTCCTAATAATATTATTGTTCCAAATTTTGGGGTTGGTAATTTTTTTAGATGCTCAACAAGGATGCTATTTCTGCATATTTTCCAGTATTCTGTCATAAATAGAAAGTTTAAAACTAAAAGAGTTTTAAATAAAAATGTTTTAATGTTATTAATGTCACTATCAGTAATTTCTTCAGACCGATGCTATGATAATACGTTATTGTGCATATTGTTTAAATATTTAATATATTAAATATCTATCTTTAAGTGATATAAATCATATCTAAAATTTTTCTTAGTTTATTTTAGCATTACTGATATACTGTAGCTTTTATTAGTAGATCAGTTTTAAGATATTTCGTTTTTTTATGTAGTCCAGTTCCCTTTACATTTATAACTATGATTTGAGGTTTGTGAATACTAGTCTTACTAGTATTGCTGCATACTTACAGTTGAAGTCAGAATTATTAGACCCCCTTTGAATTTTTTTTTCTTTTGTAAATATTTCTTTTATAAATATATTTTTTTCTTCTGAAGAAAGTCTTATTTGTTTTATTTTGCCTAGAATGAAAGCAGTTATTATTTTTTAAACATCATTTTAAGGACAAAATTATTAGCCAATTTAAGCTAGTTTTTTTTCCGATAGTCTACAAAACAAACCATCATAATACAATCACTTGCCTAATTACCCTAACCTGCCTAGTTAACCTAATTAAACTAGTCAAGCCTTTAAATGTCCCTTTAGACCAGGGGTGGGCAAACTCGGTCCTGGAGGGCCGGTGGCCTGCACAGTTTAGCTGCAACTCTAATCAAACACACCTGCTTATAGATTTCTAGTGATCTTGAAGACACTGATTGGCATGTTCAGGTATTTTTGAGTTGGAGCTAAACTATGCAGGACACCGGCCCTCCAGGACCGAGTTTGCCCACCCCTGCTTTAAGCTGTATAGAAGTGTCTTGAAAAATATCTAGTCAAATATTATTTACTGTCATCAAGGCAAAGATAAAATAAATCAGTTATTAGAAATGAGTTATTAAAACTATTATGTTTAGAAATGTGTTGAAAAATATATATTTTCTCCGGTAAACAGATATTGGGGAAAAAAATAAACAAGGGGTCTAATAATTTAGGGGGGTTAATAATTCTGACTTCAACTGTATATAAAAATATGGAGTTGGTAAGATTTTTAAAAAATGTTCAGCAAGGCTGAATTAATTTTTATAAGTCAATATAACCAATACAACCAATTAAAGTGAATTATTTATATACAGTTGAAGTCAGAATGATTAGCCCTCCTTTGAATTTGTTTTCTTTTTTATATATATTTTCCAAATTATGTTTAACATAGCAAGAAAATTTTCACAGTATGTCTGATAATATTTTTTCTTCTGGAGAAAGTCTTATTTTTTATTTCGGCTACAATAAAAGCAGATATTCATTTCATAAAAAACATGTTAAGGTCAAAATTATTAGCCCCTTTAAGCTATATTTTTTTTCAATAGTCTACAGAACAAATCATGTACAATAACTTGCATAATTACCCTATACTGCCTAGATAACCTAATTAATCTAGTTAAGCCTTTACATGTCACTTTAAGCTGTATAGAAGTGTCTTGAAAAATATCCAGTCAAATATTATTTACTGTCATCATGGCAAAGATCAAATAAATCAGTTATTAGTAATGAGTTGAGAAATGTGTTGAAAAAAAACTTCTCTCTGTTAAACAGAAATTGGATAAAACGTAAACAGGGGATCTAATATTTCAGGGGGCTAACAATTCTGACTTTATAAACAAATATTTCTTTAAATATTTCTAATTAGAGAAATTATCCCAGTTATTTCATTTAAATTACCAAAATGATTTTCTGATTAAAATTTTTTTTGTTTTCATATTTAGTAAACTACAGTAATCTTGTTTACAGTTTTTGATCCATCCAGATGCTTGTTTGAATGAGACCTCTTAAACCTCTCCATTCGACAAACAATAGCAAATGAGAAAATTGCTTTTATCTGGTCATTTACAGAGCTCATCCACATGCACTACACTGACCAGCTTACTCCAGATCCATAAATTCATACTGGAGCAAACGACTAACCGGACCCATCTGAGGCAGCACTTGAGGCTGCAGGAGCTCTGGCGGGTCAGAATGGGAGTGGAGACTCGCTGAAGAGGAAAAATAGAGCGGTGTTCTTGACCTGCCCTCAGCCTCGCTCCCTCAGAGCCTGACCTGCAGGAGAGGCTGGCGGATATCTTACCCCTGCTGCTTGACTAGCCAACCGAGATCAAACGCGCCCGCGCCTCCCTCCCCTCCTGTCCCGGCCAGAGCTGATTGAAGCGATTCATGACCAGGTCATGACCCCTGCGTGCCAGGAACGGCTGAGGACAGGCAAGCAGCTTTCCTAAGCAGGTTTCGTAGACTCACACTGAAACAGCACCACGTCTTTATCGCAGCAGCTCACCTTTCCTGCCTATAAATCACACTGTTTCCTTTTTCATTCACCTGCTTTTCCGTTTTTTTTCAATTGGGTTTCAAAAGTTCAGTTGTGTGGCGAATTCAATCTCAGTCCTGAATTCAACACTCATTCATTTATTCGTTTTCCTTCGGCTTAGTCCCCTTATTTATAAGGGGGTCAACACAGTGCGATGAATCGGAAACTATTCTGACATATGTGGTGGATGCCCTTCCAGCCACATCCCAGCACTTGGAAACACCCATACACTGTCACATTTACACACACACTCATACACTAACCGTTCATTCAAAGGGGCTTGAGCGTCAATGCTTAACTGAGGGCGTGTCTGAAGTTGGGGCTGACGCGATCGTCATAGCAGCGATCAAAATTAGTCTGCAATCGGCTACTGTCTGAGCTAGGGTATCTGCATGAAGCAACCTAATTGGCTGACGCTTCCGTTGCTGCTAGAAAAGTTGAGAATTTCTCAACTTCTGCAGCGAGCAACGCCACTGAAGCAGCACAAACGGATCCACAATGCAGTTCAGCAAAGCCTGACGTCATCCATACAAAGTAAATGGAAAGCGTTGACGCTAATGCCCTGTGTGAATGGGGTATGAGGCCAATTTTGATTAACCAATTCACTCTTAGCGCATCTCTTTAGACTGTGGGGGCAACTGGAGGAAACTCCACACAGAAATGCCAACTAGCCCAGCCAAGACTCGAACCAGCGACCTTCTTGCTGTCAGGCACAGTATTAACCACTGAGCCATCTTTCCACCCAAGCAACATAGAGATTACATGATTTCTATTGTCGGTTATTATGATGACAGTCACTGTGTCAGATTATGCGATTTTTGTCTAAACTAAATCTTCATGTGTTGTGGATCTAAATAATGCCAGACTACATGTTCATTGCATGGCACCTACAGTCCACATTCTGTCATCAAGAAGCCACATATACTGTAAATGTCTCTGTAATGTTCTGATTCGTTAGTTTACATGGCAGTTCTAGTACCCAATCAACAGGCTTCAGAAGCACCCCGGTTTATCTTTGTCAACAACTATCCTTGTATTTTGTAATGGTAGTTCAGTGATGAAACGTCATACAAGTGTATTCTCCATGACTTTCTTGCACTCCATAACTTTCTTGCATTTAACGGAAGCAGTCATCCTCTCTCTTACATTTTACAGTTTCAGACATTACCTCACAATCAGGACTCGACTATGTACTGCATACAGTTGAAGTCAAAATTATAAGACTTGTTTTTTTTTCTGTTTAACAGAGAGAAGTTTTTTTCAACACATTTCTAAACATAATAGGACTAATTTCTTATCTTTGCCATGATGACAGTAAATACTATTGACTAGATATTTTTCAAAACACTTACAGCTTAAAGTGACATTTAAAGGCTTAACTAGGTTTGTTAGATTAACTAGGCAGGAAAGGGTAATTAGGCAAGTTATTGTATAATGATGGTTTGTTCTGTGGACTATCAAAATATATATATATATATATATATATATATATATATATATATATATATATATATATATATATATATATATATATATATATATAGCTTAAAGGAGTTAATAATATTGACCTTCAAATAGTTTTTAAATAATTAAAAACTGCTTTTATTCTAGTTGAAATATAACAAATAAGACTTTCTCCAGAAGAAAAAAATATTAAATTCCCTTGCTCTGTTAAACATTATTTTTTATATATAAATTCATAGGGGGGCTAACAATTCTGACTTCAACTATCTATATCTATATATATATCTATATATATATATCTATATATATATATATATATTTATATATATATATATATATATATATATATATATATATATATATATATATATATATATATATATATATATATATATATATATGGCTTCACACAGCAACACGTGTGGCATGACATCACAGAGACGCTATTGGTTAAATGCCGGCAATGTAAAACACGGAAGCAGCTTGAAGTGGAAAGCACAAGTATGTGCTATACAATTGATGGTGACAAAATTACCATTGCCAACATTGTGAGAAATAAAAACTTGGCATTGCAAGAGGTGCTAAGGAAACATTTAACATAACAAATCTGATAAGACACCTCAAAAACAAACGTAAAACCTTCATTTAAAATGCCGTCTCTTTACTATTTCACAGAAAAAAACTCTGCCAGCCCTTTATTAGACAATTTCTGACAAACTACTTGTCCTGTTATAAGATGTACCCCATGTTCGTTCACCACAGACATATGGCGTTCGCCCGTAGCATGCCTCTACTAAACCTTTATGTATTATCGAAGTATCGGATCGGGTTTCGGTATTGGTAGATACTCTAAATTAAATGACTCGGACTCAGATTTGAGGGCAAAAACATGATCAGGACATCCCTAGTAAATATGTGTAGTGCTTTGCAGAACATGTCTTTGCGGCATGTAAGTGTTTCTCTTTAACAGTTCAAATCAAATCCATTATAAAAAGTGTGTTTAATGGGTAAATCATGGTGTAATTTTCATTTTTCTATGGGTCTCATGCTTAAATTAAAAATCTTGTTTTTTATATAAAAAGATAATAAAATTAGGCACTATTTTACCAACACTAATTTTGTTGTAGTTAATGATCGTTTCATTTTAGCATATAATATAAATAAATACATTTAAAAAATGTGTTAGTCAATGTTGAAATTAATTTGAGCTAATGATTAAATGTACTTCTAAAGTACTTAAAAAAAAACCTTAGCTGGTGCAAAATAAATTCAAAAAGTCTTTTTTGGTATTCCATTAACATTCAATTTACAAAAGTGCAAATCACCTTCAACATTTTAAATTACTTTTATGAAAATAAAATGTCAAAACATGGATTAAATAACTTTACGGATAAATGTAAAAAAGTAACAACATTCTTATTCCGATCTGTAATCTGACCTGTAATCATTATATTGTTACTTTATGTTGAATGATTGTCTTCTTCCTGATAAATGGGTAAAACCTGTAGTGTTTGAAGCATAGTGGTAAAATATAAAGATTTAAATTGACAGTTAAATAAGTATTTTGAGACTTCACTATAATCCTTAAGTCTATTGATATTGCTGACAAGATACATGGTGTATAAACTACTGTTGCGCTGAATATCATTTTTGTGTGTGTCTTCTGAAAATCATTAAAAAAGTGAAAAATATTTGATAGGAATCCTTTTTTGCTCAGTCGAATTTAAATAAATAAACAAACACATTCTAATATACCTTAAGGAGGAGGGGATCAATAATTTTAATGCACTGTAAAACCCAGCAATTAACTTTATCAAATGAAATGAGTGTAGTTAACTTAATATTTATTGAAAGTTAATTCTACTCATTTGAAAAGAGTTTTGAACTCAGTGTTGAAGGTAATGAGTTAATTAAATACCACTTTACTTCAACGGAAATGGAGTAAGTTCACAGTACTCATATAGATTTGTTTTTGAACTCAAATGGTTTTTAGCAATCGGTTTCTTCAAACTGTTTGAGTTGCCTTAACTTATTGGGTTTTACAGTACTCAGTTGGTTTGAGTTCTCTTCATTTATTGGGTTTAACTGGGCTTAAATTGGGTGACGCGATGGTGCAGTGGGTAGTGCTGTCACCTCACAGCAAGAAGGTAGCTGGTTCGAGCCTCGGCTGAGTCAGTCGTCATTCCTGTGTTGAGTTTGCATGTTCTCCCCACATTTGCGTTGGTTTCCTTCAGTTTCTCCGGTTTCCCCCACAGTCCAAAGAAATGCGGTACAGGTGAATTGAACAGGCTAAAATCTCCGTAGTTTATGTGTGTGAATGAGTGTGTGTGTATGGATATTTCCCAGAGATGGGTTGCAGCTGGAAGGGTATCCGCTGTGTAAAACATGCTGGATATGTTGGCGGTTCATTCCGCTGTGGTGACCCCAGATCAATAAAGGGACTAAGCCGAAAAGAAAATGAATGTGCTCAAATTGCTTCATTTACTCAAATGGATTAGGTTCACAGTACTCATTAATATTAGTTTTTGAACTTAAATGGTTTGTTGCAATCGGTTTCCTGAAATGGTTTAAGTTACCTTAACTTTGTGGGTTTTACAGTGCTCAGTTGGTTTGAGTTCTCTTCATTTGTTGGGTTTTACAGTGTAGTATTCTTTGTATAGTATTATTTGACTGATTTTATGTTGTCTTCAAATTTAGCCAGCTTTGAATTTTATTACGTTTGAAATTTGTTTATAAAGTCAGCTTCTTAAAAAACAAAACAGAAACTAATGGTTTATTTTAGGTTTATTTTGTATAGCGCTTTTCACAATGATTATACATTCAGAAAATTTAAGGTTATTAGTTACCATAGCTGTATTAGTTACTAATAACTTTAACTGATCAACTAGTAACTAATAGCTTTTAACAGTTAAAGATATTATATATAAACATAGATAACCTGCAGGTATAGCATATATGTGCTGTCCATGTTTTATGAAGTGTATTTGTGTATTAAGCGTATGTGTTTTCCTATTATTTGCCCGCTCTAAGTCTCTATAACTATCATTACAAAGCTTTCACATCGATAAACACTTTGATGCATTGATTTAGCTTTAATCCATCTGGATCCTTTGATAAGCAAATATTTTTTTGTTCCTCACTATCTGCCTTTTGTGACATTGTTCACTTCACAGGGGCCTCTTTCTCTCTCTCTTTTTTGTTTCTCCAACGTCCTTTCGTAAAGTCTGTGAGTATATGTATTGATTCTCCTTCTACTTCCCAGTGTGCTCCAGCTTAGTCCTTGTTCAATGTCGCTTTCTGTTTTAATTAAAAGGTTATTAATACGGTATCAGGCGAGGAGATTAGCCGCGTGGTTATTGAAGGAAAGCTTTGTGGCATCACAATGTCCATTCTCTTGGGCCCTGTCAAATTTATCAGGTTCAAGGGCAACAATAGGCACTAGAATATCAGCTAACAGATCCTTGGAAGCTTTTGTCTTGGCCGGCGAGAGATCTAAATTGCCCTGTGTTGTTAAGCTAAAAGCTTATTCAGAGGAATGCTAAAACCCTCCTCTTTGATCTCTCAAGCAAAAAACGGATGAAGGAGAAATGGAGGAGAAACAACAATAGTGTTTGGTTTGGAGGATCTCATTATTCCAATGCAATTTTTGGTCACTTGATGGAATATCTGGATGTGTAGCTCTGCATGTTTTATTTCGTATCAGTGCAAGAGTCTGTTAATAAGGGAAATCCCATGTTTGTAAGAGAAGCTGAGGGTGGGAAAAAATGGGGTTTTCCTGTTCCTTTTGTGACCTTTTTTGTTGTTTGGATGGTCAACAGCCAAGGTTAAACATGACTGCTTCCAAATACAACCATGTCAGTGCTTAAATCACCAAATAACCTTTTATTGTTCCACTGTCTAGACGTTTGGTGATTACAAGATCATTTAATATCTAACTCTAGATCCAATAGTACTAATCTCTTTACCTTTATTTCAACAACCTCAGAGTGACTTTATTATTTTATTCATTTATGTGGAAGGAAATAAGTTGACTTTGTTATTATAGGAGTGTCAAAGAAAAGTTGCCCTCCGTCATCCTGCTTGTAGCTTTATCAGAAAACTGCACCTTTCAATTTGCCCACATTTTGTTTTCATCCACAGGCTGTCAGAAAAACAGCCAACAGTGTGATAGGTTTGACAGCCGATGAGATATTATGGTCAATGAGATACCCATAAATGTGTCATACACAAATTATTTTTGTTTAGTTTTAAAGTTTTGTATTCTTTCATAATGTGACCATTTGCAGAGCTTGGCAGTTTTATTAGCAGTCTCAGGCAAAAGTTATGCTTGTCAAATGATTGAAGACAGTTGTGCTCACTTATTTTCACATATTAATATCTATCTATCCATCCATCCATCCATCCATCTTTGTTTATTTCTGTAATTGGCATTTGAAATGAGGATTACTATTTGTGTTGTTATTTGTATTTTTTTTTTTTATAAAAAAAGTTTTTATAATTTGTAATTTTTATTGCAAGCAATTTCTTACGACAGCTAGTTTTGTTTCTATTGTGAAGTCTGCTGAGAATAACTCTGTCACTGACATTAAAAATAAGGATTACTATTGTTACTAACTGTTTAAACTTGTTTCAACTATAAACGCACTCAAAAAGTGATGGTTGTTGTTTGTTTAAACTACATGATTGAAAAGAGCTGAAACAACACAATT
The DNA here is from genome assembly GCF_052040795.2 of Danio rerio. Taxonomy (NCBI): domain Eukaryota; kingdom Metazoa; phylum Chordata; class Actinopteri; order Cypriniformes; family Danionidae; genus Danio; species Danio rerio. The sequence goes on from NC_141035.1 coordinate 32,475,492, forward strand.
CCTGAGTTTTTTGTTTTTGGGAAACCTAATTATTTTATGTTCATTCCACCTAAATTTGTAAATACTAATAGATTAACTTAAATCCTTTTGGTTGTCGCAACACAGGTCGATTGTGTGGAACCCAACATTTTTTACAAACTCTCAGAAATAAAGGTACAATAGCTGTCACTGGGGTAGTACATATTTGTGGCTGAAAGGCCATTATTGGTACCTCAAAGGTACATAAGGTGCATTTGGGTACTAATATTGAGGTACTACAGCGGACTAGATATCTTTTAAAAGGTACTGCCCCAGTGACAGCTCTCATACCTTTGTTTCTAAGAGTGCAGTGTAGTTAGTTGAAGGAAAATAAATATGTTGTAATTTTTTTGTAGTCTGCCGAGTAGACAAGATCTGTTAGAAATTATGTTGTTTTTACCTTTACAGAAAAAATAAATCTAATAAATCCAAAAACAATTATTTCCACATCTTTGATTTAAAAGTGCATCATCTAAATTTGTTTTTGTGTAGTTTTATTTTTCTTGTGATTGATTTTACAGTGAACTGGCAGCAGATAGTGCACCTGATGACATATAATCCCACTGCTCATGTAAATGGAAAAAGCTAAAAACCAATCCCATCTATAGCTGTAAATTGCTGTACAATACCGCAAAATTGGTCCATTGTGTCATTATAGTATTAAGATTGTACTGTACCAAAAATCTAAAAAGAAAAATAGTCTATTTTTTAAAGTTTAACACCCATTGGATGTATTGATCAAACAGTATTCTGTGGCTTCATTTTTTTTTTCAGAAAGTACAAACTAAAGGACTACATTATTTATATTTCAGCTCTTTTTTACATAAACATCTCAAGGCTGACATGCAGGCTAAGAACATCCCTCTTCTCTGTAGATTCTGTTATAGAGTTGGAGAATATTTCTTAAATTGACTTTTTCATAACTATAAATTATATCATGATAATTATATTAGCATTCTCTCCAATGCAGAGTAATATTGTTCAGTTTATTATAATAGAGCATCAGGTTTGTTGTCTGCCCCTTTAATGAATAGGTCACCTAAAAATATAAGTTCTGTAGTCATTTACTCATCCTCCACTTGTTCCAAACCTGTTGAGTTTCTTTCTTCTGTTGAACACAGAAGACATTTTGAAGAATGATAGAAACCAGCAGCCATAGTGGGAACAAAAATACTATAGACATCAATGGCACAGAAAAAAAAGTCAAGTGGACGGTGAGTAACGGATGACAGAATTTTTATTTTTGGATGAACTATCACTTTATATTCTGAAGCTCTTTAAAGTAGAATTGGCTTTAAGTGTTTTTGTCATGAAGTGATTCAAACAATATTTAAGATACAGTACTTTGTGAACATAAAAAGGCTTTCTTTTTAATGCCATATAAGAACATTTTGGTTCCCAAAAGAACCTTTTAGGTTTTAATTATCTAAACAATCTGTATTCACTGTAAAGAACCTTTTGTGGATTAAAAAGTTTTGGGAATGTTAGAGAATCTTCATTAAACCATCAATCCAGAATAAAGAACCTTTATATTTAAGAGTGCAGTTCCATTTACTTGCACTGATAAGACCATAATCCCTTGAATCCCTAAAATGAAGCTTTTTGTTTGTCCGATTACTCTAAGCATTTGTCTAGATTTGTCTTCACTTTCTGGAGTTTTAAACATGCTACGCTGCTTTGCTTTAAACAAAGGCAGCAGATCAAAGCTCCAGTTCTTCTGTAAAGCTTGTCAGAGCGAGAAACAGAAACCAAGAGGAGGAGGAGCAAAAGCAGAGGTCATTTGGTTCACAGCTGAACAAATCCAGCTGCTCGTAAGGTGTTTATTCACTGTTTATTTACTAGTCTGTTAACTCGTTTGACTTCATCTATAATATTTATTTAAAAAAAAAAAAAAGAAACTTTTCAGTCATGATGATGGTCAAGTCTGTCATAATGAAGAAGGGTCTCTTGGGTGGCTTGATAAAATGATCCATTATACTATAATGTATCTGTTAATAGTGCTGTCAAAATTATGAATTTTGGCTGATGATTAATTGTCAAAGAATTAATGGAGCGGAGAAACTATGAAGTCAATTTGTATGGAAAAACCTGTAAGTGAGCATTTCCGGTTCCCTCGTACCAAAGTCAATAGGTTTTTTGAAAGGGATTTTTAAATAACTTAAATAAGGTTTGTGGCTAACACAAACTCAAGATACTTTCACGTTTTATTATACAACATAAAACACATCAGTTACATCACACTCTTACATTTTTTAAAATTGGTTACGCTTCTTTAAACAGACGGTTGCTATCAAGTTGCCAAATGGGACTACAGGCGCTGTCGGAGACATTATACATCATTGAGCTGAACCGGTCTGGAACGCAGCTCGCTTGCGTTGAGCATTTGGGTTATGTGTTTTAATTGTCGGTTTTGGTGCTTTTTACATTTGAGCTTTTGTCATGCCTTTTAATGATTGAAGAATTGTTAAAAATGATTGAGATTAATTGACTGTTTTGTAATTTATCACTTTGTACCTTTAAATATTTAAGATATTGAGCCCTATCATACACCCGGAGCAATGTGGCGCAAGGCGTGGCGCAATACTTGTTTGCTAGTTTCAGCTTGGCGCAAGAGTCGTTTTGAGGCGTTGCGCTACGCTGTTTAAATAGCAAATGCATTAGCGCTTAATTGTGCGCCCATAGGCGTTCTGGTCTAAAAAGGAAGGCGTTCTGAGGCGCACGGCTGGCGCGTTGCTATTTTGAGAAACTAAAATAGACTTTTCATTAAACCAAAACAAACCCAGTCTAAACTCCGGCGCAGAGTTGCGCCTCGCTTACACACTGCTTAATACGCACAAGAGAGCAATAGGCAAATATCTTTACATATGAAAAAATTTAAATATTAAGGATATATATAGGATATAATAAGAATAGTTATAGGATATAAATATAAAGGATTAAAATATTACAAAACATATTATTTTCTAGCCAACATAAATATGAAAAATCACTGCTTTTATGTCTTCTTCATCTCGGGAGGCTTTTTTAGTTCATATATATTGTATAATGTTATTATTATTAGCAGTATTATTTATTATGTCCATATTTATATTTGTTTTACTAAAAACAAGCTTAGATTTGCCCACCTGCCAGGTTTTAGACTATATGGGGCACTGCATGTGTTTTAGGATATAACTCAGGTTTTTGAACACAAAAACCTTATCGTTATTGTTGTTCATTTATTCGTTTGCTGGAAATTAGAACTAAATTTAGAAACAGTTTTGAAACAAATATTTGCGCTGAACAAACGCAATTATTTATTTATAGACTAATTGATGTCTGTGCGTAAAGGTTTCCCTATCCAAGAGCGAAAGTGAAAGTGATCCATTATCTGTTTGCTGTTAACTGTTTGCTAGTGAAATGCTCAGTTTTTCCACTTAGACTTACTTTACGTCCTGTAAATAGTGAATGCTCTTAAAGGGAATGGGAGATGAGACTCTAATTAGTTTATTCTCAAAACACACCTATAACTCATTAATAAAATAAACTCAACTCTTTTAGACCATGCGCCACGGCGCAAAGCGGATTTTCCCGTCTGTAAATTAGCAAAAATGCGTTCTGACACGCCCTGAAAGTGTTTGCGCCCTGCGTTTTGCGCTCTGTGTCAAAATTGAGCCCATTAATTGTATTTTGGAGTCATAACATACAAGCAAAAAACACAAAATGACATGCAGAAGCTACATGTGGCACAGACAAACAACATGCCAATAACTTATTGCACAGAAAATGGCCATAGTGTTTCAACTAGTTTTTAACAGAGAGACGCTGTACAAATGCCATTTAAACAAACAGTCTCTTGCTCTCGCAAATCTGAAAGTGAAAGTAAAATGCATGCGAGTTTGGAAGGTAGCACTGCATTTTGGTTTCCCTCATTATTTATTAAAGGAGGTGCAGCAATCGCTGATGTCTGAAACAACCAACATAAGCTCATTGGAAATATGTGCCTCAGCCTACATTTTGTATGGTATTGTACTTGTGAAGCCGAGACCTCATGTTTGAGTCCAGTGAAGCACAGTTCCACAAAAACGATAAAAGCAATACAAAATCAAGGTAAAATTGCATTGCTGTGATGGACTTTGTTTTTATATGTGCTTTTGACAACACTGTTTGGTTTGGGGAAGGGTATGACAATCAATGGTTTATTGTGGACGTGGACAAAAAAGAGGAGACTCACACATATAGCAAAATGTAGCCTAAGTCACATTTATATTTGCAAAAAATGTAGAAAGCTGTTTTATCTTTTGAAAAGTGCAACAGAACGTACCCAGAGGATCATATTTTATGTTTTACAAAAATGTAGGCTGTGGTACGTGTTTTCAATGAGCCTGGGTTTGAAAACAACCGCAGATCGATTAAATAACTGCAATTAGATTATTTCATCACTGTGACAGGCCAAATAGTTAGTGAAATGGCATACTTCTAGGTGCTAATGTGAAAATGTTGGGTTAATATAACAGAAAATACATTTCAGATTTTACCAAGGAAACAGTGATGTCATATTGTTGGCTAAATCCAGCTCTTTCCAGCTGCTAGTAAGGTGTTTATTCACTGTTTGTTTACTTGTCTGTTAACTCTTTGACTTTTTTTTTTTTTTTTTTTTAAAGAGTTTCAGACATGAGGTCAGTCAGTTCTGTCATAATGAAAAAGGGCCTCTCGGGTGGAGCAAACACTTAGTCCACTTGTCATATGTGTGCTGTGTTGGCTTGAGTCCAAATGGTCGTCTAATAGACCCTATTCTAGGCCTTCAATGCTGTTGTCTGGATCCCCAGGGCCTGATTAGTCTCAAGAATAATTCTGGAAAAGGGCACAGCGAAGACAAGGTTGATTCTAATTTGAGTTGCGAGCTGCCCCGGAAAGAGTGTGTGGTCTGGAGCAGTCGATTGTGCTTGAAAACCCACGCAGTTCTGTGCACACTATCAATATTTTAAAGTATGGGATCAGGAAGGTTTTTTTTTTTTTTTTTTTTAACGTTTTAAGAAAAAATGCATTTATTTAATGAAATTTTTTTTTACAAATGTTGTTCTTTGTTTAAATATTATTAAAACAATTAAAAAAAACTTTTGAAATAGTATGTGTAGTTTGATGCTTTATTTATTGCTATGATTTAAAGCTGAATTTTTAACATCATTACTCCAGTCCTTTAGTGTCACATGACACATTTAGGCATTATTCTAATAAGCTGATTTGATTTTTTCCAGTATTTAATCATTTATAATGATTTTTTAAAATTGATCAGTGTTGAATATATATTAAATATAGAATGTTAGGATTCTTTGAAACCTCAAGACAATAAAACAATATTTCTTGATAATAATGAATGTTTCCTGAGCAGCAGAAGTAATGACATTGAAAATTCAGCTTTAAATCACGGCAATGTAAAAATATTAAACTACATTCAATAAGAAAACATTGTAATAATATTATAGGTTTTACTGTATTTTTGATCAAATAAATGCAGCCTTGGTGAGCAAACCCTTTTGAATGGTATAGCGCGTTTCCCACTTTTTACTCAAAGTGAAAGTATTAGTTGAAGTGGCATTGCTAGAAACAGTTTTTCTTTGGTTAAAAAAAAATCTGTCTGGAAGGGATGTTTGTGTCTTGTGATTGCCTTAAGACAGTGAAAGGAAGGCAAAGGCCAGAAGAAAACATATCCTGATCATATGAGCTTAAAGTTTGTGTTTATGGTGAAACACTGATCTGTTCTGTTCACTGAGCGAGCGTGAAACCGAATGGAAAACTCTGCACGGGTTCATAACCCACCTCCAGGCTAGGTAACTTATTTTCACTGCTTAACAGCTGGACGTGGAAAATGATCCTCGTCTTGTTTGACATCCAAAATATACTTTTAAGTGAAAGGATATGTATGGAGGAAAGCCATGTGCTGCAAGTCAGATTAATGGTAATAGATGCTTATTAAAATAAAGACAAGAGTTTCCTGTGAAAGATTGTTTCTGCCAGAAAAAATGCGTATTTTTAACATAGAACTGTACTTTTATGTAGGGTAGTCTTCTCAGAGTTTTATCTTACGATACAAATCACGATATAAAACATTTATAATAAGTAAAGAAATGTTTCTTGAGCACCAAATCAGGATATTATAAGGATCTGAAGGATCATGTGATGCTGAAGATTGGAGTAATGATTCTAAAAATGTATCTTTGCCATCACAGCAATAAATGACATTTTATAATTTTAATAACGTTATTAAAATGTTATTTCTTCATAAAAACAAAAGATAATGCTTTAAAAAAATGTGTCACTACCATTACAGCCAAAAATAAAGTGAAATTAATTATGTAATAAAATTATTATAAACAAGCACCGTTCACCTTCATCCGTTTGGAACTCTGCATTATCCAATTCAGTATGCTTCAATCAGATGACTCCTAAACTACTATAAATACCCTGGGTTTCATTCCACTGCTATCTTCGTTTTGAAGAGTCCCCCCTTCCACCCTTACTCCTCCTTCTTCCTAGATGGGTGACACGGTGGCCCAGTGCGTAGCACTGTTACCTCACAGCAAGAATGTCTCTGGTTCCAGGCTTTACCAAACTAGCAGACATTTCTGTGTGGAGTTTGCACTTTCTCCCCGTGCTCACGTGGGTTTCCCCCGGGTTCCCCGGTTTCCTCCCACTGTCCAAAAACATGCAAATTAAGTTAATTTACTAATCTAAATCGGCACCATAGACATGCTTCTATGTAGTTATCTCCAAGAGCAATCACTTACTGTTCATTGGTTACTACAGCAGGCGAGTTCTCGAGATCTACCTGAGCTCAAACTCCCCTCCCGCCTTGCAACGGGAGGGAACCTTGGGCTCGAGAATCTCATAAGCTCAGGGCTCTCTCCCGGGACAGCATGCCAAACAAGCTTTTATAATCAATCATCAGCTAAGTGTGAACTCTTGAAGCATACAGTTATAACTCAAAAATCTAAACACTGAAAGAAGTCAGGTTCACAATTAATTTTTCATTTTTTTGACACTTTAGAGTCAAAAGTTTTTAACTTGGGATTTTGAGTATCCCGTTCATTTTTTTATTCATTCCTTTTCTTTTCAGCTTTGTCCCTTTATTAATCTGGGGTCGCCACAGCGGAATGAACCGCCAACTTATCCAGCACGTTTTTACGCAGTGGATGCCCTACCAGCTGCAACCATCTCTGGAAAACATCCACACACACACTCATTTACAATTATTTACTATGGACAATTTAGCCTACCCAATTCACCTGTACTGGTCTTTGGACTGTAGGGGAAACCGGAGCACCCGGAGGAAACCCACGTGAACGCAGGGAGAACATGCAAACTCCACACAGAAATGCTCGAACCAGCGACCTTCTTTCTGTGAGGCGACAGCACTGCTTACTGCGCCACTGCGTTGCCCTGTGTATATTTATATAGCGATAAATTGACACACTGTTAAAAGGAATTAGTTACTTTACTTAAAATAGTAAGTGCCCTGTCTGTCAACTTGGAACCGTTAAATTGACTTAATTTTTTCAATTATGCATAGTTCATTTACTAAATTTTAAGATAACACGTTTCTGAACTTTTTTAAGTCAAGTAAGTTAATCGATTTAAAAACAATGTGTTTACACATGTTTTTAATTAAAGCCAACTAATCGGTTTAAAATCGACTGGTTTATTCACATTTTTAAAAGGTAGTCAGCTAATCAGTTTAAAAGCAACAGGTTCACTCACTTTTAAGAAAGTCAACTGATCACTTTAAAAGCAACTGGTTTACTCACTTAAAGTAAAGTCAACTAATCACTTTAAAAGCAACAGGTTTATTTTTTTAACTCAACTTATCACTTTAAAAGCAACAGGTTTACACACTTTTTAAAGTAAAGTTAACTAATCTCTTTAAAAGCAACTGTTTTACTCACAAGTTTAAAAGGTAAAGTAAGCTAATCAGTTTAAAAACAGCAGGTTAACACATCATTTTAGAGTAAAGTAAACTAATCGCTTTAAAAGGAACAGGTTCACTCACTTTCAAGAACGTCAACTAATCGCTTTAAAAGCAACTGGCCACTCATTTATTTTTTAAAAAGTAAAGTAATTTAATCAGTTCAGAAGCAACAGGTTTACTCGTCTCTTCAAAGTAAAGTCAACGAATCGATTTAAAAACAACATGTTTACTCACTTTTTAAATAAGTGAACTGATCGCTTTAAAAGCAACTGGTTTATTCATTTTTTAAGTAAAGGCAACAAATCAGTTTAAAAGCAACAGGTTAACTCATCTTTTTAAAGTAAAGTCAACTAATCACTTTAAAAGCAAAAGGTTCACTTGCTTGAAGTAAGACTTTAAAAGCAACTGGTTTACTTGCTTGTTTTAAAATTAAAGCCAACTAATCAGTTTGAAAGCGACAAGTTTAATCACTTTTTTAAGTGAAGTATACTAATCAGTTTGAAAGCAATAGGTTTACTCACTTTTTTTAAGTAAAGTCAACTAATCAGTTTGAAAGCAATAGATTCACTCAATTAAAAAAAATCCACCAATCGCTTAAAGCAACTGTTTTACTCATTTATTTTTTAAAAAGTAAAGTCAACTTATCATTTTAAAAGCAAAAGGTTTACTCACTTTTAAGAAAGCCATCTGATCACTTTAAAAGCAACTGATTTACCTGCTTGTTTAAAAAAGTAAAGGCAACTCAGTTTGAAAGCAACAGGTTTACTCACTTTTTAAAGTAAAGTTATCTAATGGCTTTTTACAGGTGCATGAAAAAAAGTGTCTGCAGTGTCTCACCCAGAATCATTTTAAAATGTGTAAAATCTCTCAGCTGAACTGCACAAACACACACGTGTTAGTGTTAATCTGGAGGTCAGGGAGTGAGCGAGTGACTGGGGCTCGTCTGACGGGGCCTCTTGAAGCCTGGCCTCTGCATTCCAGCGCTCGGAAAGGGCCAGCAGCTCCAGAGAGCGAGCGTGAGGGAGGAAGTTTCAGCAGGGAACGGATTATGCACAGTTTCCTCCCCCTCCCATTCGCTCGCTCTCTCTCTCTTTCTCTGCTTTTTTTCTGCATAAACTATGTCGGAAAAGCACAGAAAACTCAAAACTCCTCTGGTACACGACCCTGCAGACGGGATTAAGCTCTCTATCTTTTTCAGCTCTTCACTAGGTTTTTTTTTTTGCTTGGAGTCATGTGATAAAGAAAGAGGCAATCTGATTGGAGAAACGTTACAGCTGCACAAAAGCCGAAGCCGGTTTTCTGCCTGACAGGCACTTAAAGCGATTCCTCTCATGGATGAGGTTGAGGGAGGGGGGCTGAAGGATCGCCTCGCGGGAAGGGGGAAGGTCGATTCCTGTCTTTAGCTTCAAGTTTTCTGCATGGTCTAGACCGCAGTTATTTTTACACCTTACATGGAATAGACTGATAAAAAAGGATGCTTTACTGCTTTTGTGATCCTAAAGCTTGGTAAGTGTGCGCTACTGCCTTTTGTTTGGATGTGAAAAGAGAGTAAAGTGTATTGTCTGAATTGACATGAACTTAGGGAGTCTGGGGTATTTTATGTTGTTTATTTATTTATTTATTAATGTTTTGTCTATGCTCTTGTGTTGACTCTTCAAACAGTACATGTGTGCTTTATCCGAAACTGAGAATTGAGGCAAAAAGCCTTTGTGTTTGAATTCTAGACAAGTTCATCTTAGCTCGGTCTTAACTTTTAAAAATTATCATTATTATTCAGTAATCAAATACTTGGAAACAAGCAAAAATGTGAGACGCTGAATGTACTTTCCACAGTTTCTTGCTTCCTTATTGACTTTTTGTCTTGTTTAATGTATAAAGTAACTTCTGTGTTTAGAAAATAACTATTAAAACTAGATGTTTTGCTATCATTGTTTGTGGGAGATAAATGTCATTTTGTGAAATTGTATATACATAGAAACCTCATGAAATGCAAGTAGCTGCTTTAATTTTGTATATAATTTATATTGTTTTATCAGCATTTTCGAACTCATAACTCCAGCCTTATACTATTACCTCTGCATGAAAAAAGAATCGTTGAGTATTTTTGTCTTCTTTTCCAGAACAAATATCAATCTAACTGATATGAATCTACTTGAGGTGCAAAATAAAGATAGTTCTGTTTATATTTCATATCAAGTATGTTTATATTTCACTTTTTAAAATCTTAATTTTGATACATTTCTCAAAAACAATTCCCATCAAATTTAACCTCTTGCATTTATGTTAATTTTTACTGAAAAACTTGGGGGTTGTGGAATAACATCATGTTTCTACAGTGTGATCAAAATGTACAGTAAAAGTTATTTTATATTAATATTATTTTTAGTATGTATTTTATTAAATTATTTATATTTGTAAAAAGTTATTAGCTTTAAGTTTATTAAATGTAAACCTTTAAATTATAAACATAAAAATGTTCCCCCCTTTAATCTATTCCTTAAATTTTTTTAACTGTTCTTCAAATAGTAAAATAAATAAATAACTTTCATTAAACTTGCAGAAATGCTATTAATTATAAAATATGAAAACTGATTTCTTAAATTAATAAATACTTTTAAATCCTTCTCAAGGACCATATTTTACAGCCATGTGATGAACAAAAAGAGTTAAATGTGCACTGTTATTCACTTAATACAAATCTAATTCAAAAAGATTTATATAAAATGTGTATATTGCTGAAAAGACAATCCTGGTTTATTTTAGCATATTGTACATAATTCAAGTAAAGATCTGAATATGAAACATTTATGATGCTTTTTTTGTACTTTACTTTTTTCCTGCTTTATAATATTTTGTTGTGAAAATCAGTATGTTCCATCGTCATTCAGAATAATTTATATTTAAACAAAAGTTAAAGAACACCTTTTTTTCTGACTTGTACATATTTAAATATATCAAATAATAAGAGATCATAAACAATTTATTATATCCTAAAAGAGTAAAAACTTTTTACTGACAAAAGAGTTTATCCCAATGATTTAAAGACAAGATATAAAAATAAAAGTAGTATTTTGGGCTGCACTGTAGATACTTAAAACATGTTTTTAAAAAAAAACAAAGTTAAACATTTGGATTCAGATTTAAAACACTAAAAGGTATTTTGACAGGTCTTCACATGATATTTAGCTCTAAATAAGCCTGGCTTAATTTTGTTTTTATTTTTTATATTTAAAGTGATGTGGGCATCTTTTATAAATCATATTTTTTGTTCTTTTCCCCCCTCAAAAAATAAAATGAAACAGCACACAATTATAAACACAATTGCAATGTTCACAATTTAAAGGTGTTTACTTTTCTTTTGTTTTGATGCCTAAAAACCCCCTTTCAACTTTGACCATACAGTACATCTTTTAGATTTAATACATAAATTAAAAAAATATTTAAAAATTAAATAAATACAATTTAACAAAAAAATAAAATAAATTGATAGTACTAGACCTTAATACATAAATCGAATGCCATTTCAGTATTTAAGCTCTTTACTAAGTTTCTCCTGCTCAATCCCTCCTCTTTTTTCCTGGTCGTTTCAAGTACGCTTTCAGCAGTACATGTCTCTGATTCAGTTTCTCTGTGGTGACAGCAAACAGTAACCAGCAGCCTTTCAAGGACATTCTGGGAAGAGCTCTCAGTATTTACCTGGATGTGCTGTTCATGGCTGCATGAAGTTCTGTGTGTTGTTTGTTTGTACAGTTTTATGTCAGTGTGAAAGCGGAAAAAGAATTAGCTTATATGCTCTCCTATTAGCTCTTCCAGTGGACAGGTTTTCCCTCCAGTCGGACATGTTTTGAAGTCGTTAACCATTACACAGATACAGTTACGTTATGCTGATGCTGACTGACATCGCCGTGGATGTGGAAAAGCTGTTTTTCCAATGAGGTTTTTTTGTTCGTCGAGTTGGTAAAATGGCCCAATTAACTAAGTTAAGGTCGTGGGTCTTGACATGTCAGGCATTTGAGTAGTAGGTCAAGTGTAGATCAAGGAAATTGTAATTGGAGTTCAGAGGGGATTAAGACAGATTAGATCCATCTTGTTGAAATTCCGCTGGTCAAGGTGGAATTTCTTGCATGGCAGTTTGATGTTGTGCGGATGAACGTATTTGTAGTTTCTCCAAGAGTCTTTTGGGAGGCATTTAAAGAGGGGGAAAAGTAATTGCTCAAATGTTTGGCAAATGAACGTTGGATTATTTATGAGTTTCAGTATGTATTCTGTAAGCATTTCAGTTGTGTAACTGACTACTCAGGAGCTTAAAGAAAAAAAAAAGCTTGTTTATGAGAAAAACTTCTCTGTAGTTGATTTAATTTATTTTCTTTTCGGCTTAGTCCCTTTGTTAATCTGGGAATGCCACAGCAGAATGAACTGCCAACTTATCTAGCATATGTTTTACACAGCGGATGCCCCTTTAGCTGCAACCCATTCATCTTACCCAATTCACCTATAGCACATGTATTTGGAGTTGTGGGGGAACTATGATGTAGTGACATTTTGTTTCATGCTCACTTTGGATTGGATGATTTGGAAGAAGTGTTTAATACAATGCAAATAGCATTTATAATAATATAAAATGTATAAATATTGTACAAATGAATGCCTGGACCATATAATAATATCATTGTAGCATAGTTTATATTCTATTATATAATATATTTGCATTTTTAAACTCATAACCCCAGCACTATTATCTGCATGAACAAATTTTAAGTTTTGTTTCACAATATTTTTGTCTTGTTTTCCAGTACAAAAATGAATCTAACTAATATGAATCTATGCTGTAAAATAATTGACTCAACTTAACATTTTAAGGCAACCAGCTTCAGGATATTTTTTGAGAGGATTTAACTTAAATCAAGTCAAGTGCTGTACTTGGGTTGAAAGTTGAGTCAACTCAAAAAAGCTCTGCAGCAAGTTGCCTTACAATTTTGAGTTGAGTCAGCGTGTTTTTTTCAGTGTACTTGAGATGCAAAATAAATATATAGTTGAATTTAGAATTATTAGCCCCCCTTTGAATTTTTCCTCTTTCATTTCTTAAATGATGTTTAATAGAGCAAGGAAATTTTCACAGTATGTCTGATAATATTTTTTCTTCCGGAGAAAGTCTTGTTTGCTTTATTTCGGTTAGAATAAAAGCAGTTTTTAATTTTATACACACCATTTTGAGGTCAAATCATAAGCTTTGAGTTAAAAAATTTTTCCGATAGTCTACAGAACAAACCATCATTATACAATAACTTGCCTAATTACTCTAACCTGCCTAGTTAATCTAATTAACCTAGTTAAGGCTTCAAATGTCACTTTAAGCTGTATAGAAGTGTCTTGAAAAATATCTAGTCATATTATTTACTGTCATCATGGCAAAGATAAAATAAATCAGTTATTAGAAATGAGTTATAAAACTATTATGTTTAGAAATGTGTTGAAAATGTTTTCTCTCTTTTCTCAGGGGGGCTAATAATTCTAATTCTCCAACTGTAGTTCTGTTCATATTTCATGCCAAATATGTTTATATTTCACTTTTTAAAAGTCTTAATTTCACTTAATTTTGATACATTTCTCAAAAAACTATTCTAATCAAATGTAACTTTTTGCATTAATATAATTTTTTACTGAAAAACTGGGAGGATAACATCATGTTTGTACAGTGTAATCAAAATGTACAGTAAAGGTTATTTCTTATTCAAGTTAATTAGTATGCATTTATTAAAATGTTTATACTTGTTTATACTTTAACTTCATTATTCTATAAATGTTTACTGGTCTTCAAAAAGTTAATTAAAAAACTTCATTAAACTTGCAAAAATGCTGATACTCATGAAAGATGAAAACTGATTTGATAAATAATTACATGACTGTAAAAATCGAATGAATTTAATTAAAAATGTATATTTCAGTTAGTTAAAAGACAAACATGCAAAAAAAAATTTTAACATTGTGTATAATTTAAGTAAAAATCGAAATATGAAACACGAGTTGTAAGCATCCATTTATGATACATTTTTTCTTGTACTTTGTACAAGTGAAGATCTTATTGTCCTCAGTTTTCTTAAACCTCTGTTAGATTCATTTATTAATAAAATTTGTATATCTAAGTAAATTGTCAGATAATATGCCCTGAAAAAAAAAATTTCTGGGTTCCACACATTTGATTTGTGGTAAGACAACATGAAGTTATGAAACTTATTTATTAGTTTTTACTAATTTAAGTGGATTGAGCGTAAAACAATTACATTGTCCCACAAAAGAACTCAAGAATTGTGCCGCTTCAGCTTGTTTTAAATACAGTTGAAGTCAGAATTATTAGCCCCCCTTTTTACTTTTTCCCCAATTTCTGTTTAACGGAGAAAAGATTTTATCAGCCCTTTTCTAAACATAATAGTTTCAATAATTCATTTCTAATAACTGATTAATTTTATCTTTGCCTTGATGACAGTAAATAATATTTTACCAGATATTTTTAGAGACACTTCTATACAGCTTAAAGTGACATTTAAAGGCTTAACTAGGTTAATTAGGTTAACTAGGCAGGTTAGCCTAATTAGGCACGTTATTGTATAACGATGGTTTGTTCTATCAAAAAAATATATAGTTTAAAGGGGCTAATAAATTTGTCCCTAAAATGTTGTTTAAAAAATTAAAAACCTATTTTATTCTAGTCAAAATAAAACAATTAAGACTTTCTCCATAAGAAAAAATATTATGAGACATACTGTGAAAATGGCCTTGCTCTATTAAACATAATATGGGAAATATTTAAAAAAGAAAAACAAATTCAAAGAGGGGCTAATAATTCTGACTTTAACTGTAAGTAGTTTGAGCAAACAGCAAATTTATTTTTTTGAGTGTGTACTGTATGATATATTTATAATTTTAACCAATCAGTCAATTCATTAAAATAGATTTTAGTATTATCAGGACATCCTGTTTAAAAAAAGAGGCCTTCGTTTAAAAATTAGAAATACATTTTTTTTTGTTTGCATATTTTTAAATGACACAGAAACACTCACATTTCCCAGAGATGGGTTGCGGCTGGAAGGGCATCTGCTACGTAAAAACGTGCTGGATAAGTTTGCGGTTCATTCCGCTGTGGCAACCCCAGATTAATAAAGGGACTAAGCCAACAAGAAGAAGAAACACTCACATATACCTCTTCTCAACATGTTGCTTTATTTCTTGTACATCTTGTTGGCCAATATCCCAGTTAAACTGAAACAAGCTTTTTACTTGGAATTGTCTGAACATGCTTCTGCTAATGTTATTGACTCCTTTACAAGTAATCGAATACAAAAACCAGTTAGGAATACACAAGAAGAATAACATGTCCAAACAGTTTTTTTTTTCCACCCCAAAAAAAATTCACAGGACAGTTGTTTGGGGAAATGACAAGACAAAAGCAGCATTTGTGCAGAATGATCACTGATCTCCGCAGGAAATGTGTAGCAGAGACTGGAGTTCAGCAAACAGAAAGCATTGTCAGACCTGTCATCATTAGTGCGGTTTTGTGATGTAGAAAAACAACTCGCTCTCACTCTTTTAAAAATATAAATACATAAACAATTTAACATTGTTTTGAAATCTAGTATTCTGCCTGAAAAACAACCATTTATTTCTAAGAGACAACTTTGGAAAAAGGAATTTCTTGTAAATTTCAACAGAACCACCGAGGCTTTCATGTCATTTTACTTGTACAAAAACCTTAAAATTATAGTATGTTATCGATTTAAGTTATTACATTTAAATAAAACTTTAATTAAAAAGTACAATTAAATGTATGTTCAATTCTGTGTAGATTACTGCCAAACTGTAATCTGTACCAAATTCCAAATGACATCATGAACAGTCGAATGAGTAATGTATCCTTACCTTTTAAAAATTACATCTAGATTACTTTCTTTTGTAATTAATTACAAACTTTTTCATGAAAGTTGTAATCTGTAACTTATTCTACAACCCTTTAGGTAATGTATACTGACTTTTTTTGTAAGTAATAACAAATTATATCCTCTATGTAAAGTTTCACAAACAAATTTTGAGAGGAACATCAAACATCAGCCCCCCCCCCCCCCCCCCCCCCCCCCCCCCCCCTTACAAGGGGGAGCTATCAAGAATTACCTGATCTTATACCCCCATACCCCCTTACAATTATCTCCGAGCTCAGGGTTCTCTCCCAGGACAGCATGCCAAACCTGCTATTATTATCATGTAATATCTAAGTGTGAACTTTTGGAATGTCTTGTAATCTGAATGTCATCATGTACTTATCCTTCACTTGTTTCAAACCTTGGAATCACTTGAGGGAGAGTAAATAGAGTAAGTTTTCATTTTTGGGTGAACTGCCCCTTTACGTAATGTATTCCTACTACTATATACTTTCTATAACTTGATTATTTGTAATCTGTAATCTCATTACTTGTGCTTTATTCGTACTGCTTTTGGATTACTTTTAGATTACTTTTGCCCTTTTTAATGTAATATTTATTTACAAAATTGTCCAAAAATTCAAAAGCATAGATCACAAATAAATGTCTATGACATTTACAGTTTGTGGACATTCTATAATGTTAATATTAAAAGCTAAATTATTTTATACACCACAATAGCATTTATATAGTATAGTATAAATATATTACTATTATAAATATTATATTTGCTGTTGTATGCTTATTGTGGACTAAGTTTACACCCTAGATTTAAAGGCTTAAATTGTTGTTTCCTGTTTTTTTTTTTTTTCCTGTCTCAGTGTTTATGTCATTTTTATAGTATTTGGGTGTGAGGCTCATGTGACATTATCAAACAGACACACAGTCTCTTTTGTATTCCGAAGTGGCGCCTAAGGGTTAAAAAGCTCCATTATGAAATATGATGTACTCCTCATGCCAACAACTTTAGACTGGCTACAAACTTCCAGAAGTGCTGGGTAGTGTAAAGCGATAGGGTTTGAGTGAAATAAGCCTTCTCCTCCAGGCAGGGGCTCATTTCTCCACTGTAATCCTTCAATGGATCTGCTGAATGACAAAGACCTGATGTCATGCTCTCGTTGTGTGTGTGTCGAGCTGGCAGAAAAACACTCGGCTCACAGCGAGATCTGTCCAGAACACATCCATGTCCACAAAGAGACAGCTCAATCAGGAGTGGAAGAGTATGAAGAACAGATGTACAGAAGCGCAAGGCAGAAAAATAGATGACACTTTATACGTTATGATTTTTTTGTGTTCTGACATTCCTGTGAGATGGGGATTTATGGAATTAAAGGGATAGTTCACCCAAAAATGAAAACCTCATTTTTTAGTTGTTTCAAACCATTTTGAGGTTTTTTTTTCTGTTAAACACGAGATATTTTGAAGAATGTTGTAAACCTGTGACTATCGACTTCCACTGTATTTAATCACTGACATCCATAGTCTGTGAGAAAATTAAAGGTTTTCAACATTCTTCAAAATATCTTCTTTTGTGTTCAACAGAACAAAACACCAGCAAACAAACTAAGAAATGGTTTGTAGCAAGTCAAGGGTGCGTAATGATAATATCATTTTCTTTGTTAGGAGAACTATCTCTTTAATCAAAACATCTATCTACACAATAATTGTATAGGTTTTAATTTATAAATATTCAGTATACAAGGGGTGTCACAGTGGCACGATCACAGCAAGAAGGTCGCTGGTTCATGCCTCGGCTGGGACAGTTGGCATTTCTTTTTGGAGCAGAACATGCGCTATAGGTGAATTGGTCAGCTAAATTGTTTGTATAGTGTATGTGTGTAATGTATGTTGTGTGGGGGTTTCCCAGTAATGGGTTGCAGCTGGAAGGCTTCCGCTGCTTAGATTATATGCTGGATAAGTTGGCAGTTCATTCCACTGTGGCCTCCCCAGATTAATAAAGGCACTAAGTCAAAAAGAAAATGAATGAATAAATGAATATTCTATAATTTAGTGTATGAATACACAGAGGAAAATTGTGTAAGATTCAAATGTGAGTAAATTTAACGAATAGTAAAGAATTCGAAAATAACACTTTGAATTTAATTTTAAAATTCTGAAATTCATTCATTCATTCATGCATTCATTTTCTTGTCGGCTTAGTCCTTTTATTAATCTGAGGTCACTACAGTGGAATGAACCGCTAACTTATCCAGCAAGTTTTTACGCAGCAGATGCCATACCAGCCGCAACCCATCTCTGGGAAACATCCACACACACATTCACACACACACTCATACACTACAGAAAATTTAACCTACCCAATTCACCTGTACCGCATGTCAAGCCGAGGCTAGACCCAGCGACCTTCTTGCTGTGAGGCGACAGCATTACCTACTTCGCCACTGCTTCACCCAAAATTCTAAAATAAAGATGTTAAATATCTTTAAATACATTTTATTTCCTTAAAAAATGTGATTTACAGAAAATATACCTGGAAAAAGCGCACAAATGGTGTGCATGATGATTTTATTTCAGCTATTTTATCATCCAGCTACACAATTATATCGAATTTGAATTATTTAAATGTTTGGTATAAAATATAGCATACGAAATTACAAATAAACAGAAGAAAAGGTTGTAAATTTAATTTAATGATGTCACAGTGGCGTAGTGGAAAGCACAATCGCCTCACAGCAAAAAGGTCGCTGGTTCAAGCCTCGGCTGTGTCAGTTGGCATTTCTGTGTGGAGTTTGCATGTTCTTCCTGTGTTTGTTTGGGTTTCCTTCGGGTGCTCTGGTTTCCCCCACAGTCCAAAGACATGTGGTGTAGGTGAATTGGGTAGGCTAAATTGTCCAGAGTGTATGTGTGTGAATGCGAGTGTATGGGTGTTTCCCAGTGGGTTGCAGCTGGTAGAACTGCTGCGTAAAAACATATGCTGGATAAGTTACTAATTCATTCCGCTGTGGCGACCCCTGATTAATGAAGGGACTAAGCAGAAAAGAAAATAAATTAATAATTTAATTTAATTTAATTTGACGACTTCACAAAAATAAATATTTAAAAAATTACACATTTAATTAAATTTAAAAAGTAAATAAAGATTTTTGTTTCATTTACTTATAAAAAGTGTTTTTACAGTGAATATACACAGAGAGAGTGTATTAAATAAACAAAAGTATCTTAGTTCATGCAAGAAATGTTATGCATGATCTTTTTTTTTTATTACGTTTGGTTCTGGATATGACCCATTTTGTGAAATGTCACTGGTACAGAAACAAAAGTGAGAGAGAGCTAAAGAAACAGTAAGAGCAGGTTGATTGGAGGAGCTTTTCTCTCGGCCAATTACTGACCACCTTCCCCTTGTGATCCTTCTCACTCTCTCATCATTGGCCAGTGAAGCTGCCTATCATTTTCAGTCATGGTGTGCGTCAGTGTGATGTTGAGGCTGATCAGTGTGTGTGTGTGTCAGTGCAGGACGAGGGCAATCAGGGCCGTTTGGTACAATAGATGGGGCATCGGAGGGCATGGGAAAGTGTGCCGGGGTCACTGGACACGTGTGTTGAGCCAAAACAAAAGTCAATCGTCTGACCGCCCCTTCAAGATGCATCCTGAGCCCAGTCCAGAAGACCCAAATTGAGAACGTTATTTTCACAAAATTGGGACTAGGATCTCTGCATTGACAAGTTTTGATGTTGACAATTTGACTTTAATTGACATTTATAGTACTTTGATAATGCTATATTTTCTGGTTTGGTTAGGTAAATTGCGCATTAAAAATTGGTTGCCAGTCATTTTTCTGTTATTACACCTTTTTATTTCTATTTATAAAGATGAGAGAAAAAGTCCACATGAACATTGTCAGGTTTTTGAGATTTATTGGAACTCTTATGCTTAGGTAATTGAGTGAAAAATTGTTTTATTTAGATCTGATATTTCTGAGATTTTTAGCAAATATAATAACTACTTTTTTTTATAACTTATTTATATCTTGCTTTAAACTTGGAAAAAAAAAAGTCAATCAAATAATGTTTTATGGTTAACATTTAAAGTTGTCAAAACAGAGATCAAAGTCCCAAAATGCTATTTGTAAGCGTCGCATAATATGCAAATCTGTTAAATTTACAGAGCATGTTTGTGTTATTCCTTACTAAATTTCCAAAAGAAAACTTATGACTTTGATGTATAAGTTCATGTGTAAGAACTTCTGCGGTAACCACTCTACCCAACAAAACTCGAAACTTAATATGGCTATTACTCAAATCTATTGATTATTCAGGCATGCTATTTTCATTCAGCCATTAATCTAAATATACAGTTTGCACTGGTGTTTCGTTCACAGGTGGTTTTGCTAAATTAATCGGAGTCAATAGTAATGAAATATGCTCACAATGGCTTTAACCAGCACACACTGGCACCAAAAGAACAGAAAAATGCTGCCATTTAAACCTCCTAGACCTAAAATTAAGACTTATATTGCTGAAAGAATTGCAGCCAAAACCACTCCTGGTCTATTCCTATAGACCCAGCTTATAGTATCAGTTTTTATGGCTTTTTAAAAATAATATTTAAGTGATAATTTTATCTAGCCCTTCAAGATAAATCCCGCTCCCAAGGCATAACAATGATTTTGAAGACAGTGTTCTTCAAGTAAAAATGCAGTTTTATTGCAGACTAGAATTCAGAATTATTAGCCCCTTGAATTATTACCCCGTTTATTTTTTTTTCCACAATTTCTGTTTAATGGACAAAAGACTTTTTTTTTTAAAACACATTTCTAAACATAATAGTTTTAATAACTCATTTCTAATAACTGATTTATTTTATCTTTGCCATAATGACAGTAAATAATATTTGACTAGATATTTTTCAAGACACTTCTATACAGCTTAAAGTGACATTTAAAGGCTTAACTAGGTTAATTAGGCAGGATAGGGTAATTAGGCAAGTTATACTATAATGATGGTTTGTTCTGTAGACTACCCACAAAAGATCTAGCTTAAAAGGTCTAATAGTTTTGACCTTAAAATGGCTTTAAAGAATAAAAACAGCTTTTACTCTAGCGAAATAAAACAAATAAGACTTTGTCTAGAAGAAAAAATATTATCAGACATACTGTGAAAATGTCCTTGCTCTGTTAAACATCATTTTGGAAACATTTAAAAAAGAAAAAAAATCAAAGGGCAGCTAATAATTCTAACTACAACTGCATGACAATGTATAAACCTTTGTAATTGCTATAAAGCTTTTACGGATTACAGAGATTTGACACCAGATCGTTCCTCTTTATTACAGTATAAGCATACTGCAGTTTTTTTGTTACCTGCCTCTTTAAATGCTTGCACTCTTGAATGATTCTGATTGGCTGTCTGTGTTCAGCAGCTCAGAATAATTCAGTGTTGTTCATGATATCTTCCTCATATTATTTCTATTATATAAGGGAAAGGAGATTTTCAAGCATAACAAAGAGGGCATGATAGAGCTTTATTATTTTCCTACATTAAAAAATGTTTGGATCATATGACTATAATGTATTTTACCATAGTTTACAAGGTAAGTTTATGTACCAAAAAATCTTGTCAGGACTTTTTTTTTTTGTATACTTTAAAAACAGTAAAGAATTGCTGCCAAGCAACAAAATTGTCATTTTAAATAATATCCTTCAAGCTTGTTTTTTTAAGGAATGTGTAATGTGAAAATATAATAACATTTATTGTGATCACATTGTATTTGTTTTAATAAGATCGGAGCAGAATACATATCTTGTTTTATCTTTACGTAAGTATATCTGCTAAATAACAATGCAACATTATTTCACCCTCATTTTGACAATTTACTCAAAAGTTAGAAAGAATTAAATTAGTCACTTTTCCAAAAAGTGCATTACATTTATATATTTCATTTCATGCAAACACCAAAATCGAACAATATTTGGAAAAATATTTCTAAGATAAGTTTATGAAGTAACTGCTTTCATGTTTATTTTATCTTATGTAAATTTGAAAATAAATATGTTCTACATTTTCAATTTTACAGTTTTCAGACCTAGTTTTAACCTAACAAAAGTGACATTCAAAATATCTACTCTCAAATCCTCTAATCAGTCAGATGCATACTTCCATTCGGCCATTAATCTAAACATCCCATTCCCCCCGGTGTTTGGCGAAGGAGAAGTTCACAGGTGGTTTTAGCTAAAGAAAACGTTGTCAATAATGATGACATATGTTCACGACCGGACCGTTTCCACACCCGAGCAACAGAAGGGATGAGGCCGTTTTTTTTTTTTACCCAAGGTTGCTTTGCTTGACTTCCCTGGCCGGACTGATCTCCCCCTCAACAGGACTGCTATTTTATTAACAATTCATATGGAAATGAGGGCCAAGGAAAGAGCAGATTCTCACATAAACTTGATGTGGCCATGAATGTGTCTCTGTGTTTGCCGTGACCCTGCTGTGGCATAAGACACTGCCTGCGAGGGCCTGAGGGGCAAAACACAAAGACCGAAATGAAAAGCAAGCACATTCCTGCACGACACAAAGACAGCAGGAGAAAAGGAGAGAGAGAGGGAGAGAGACGACAGAATGAAGTCCTGCTCCCTTTTTTTTCCTCCCTCAGTGTGATTCTAGTCGTTTCTCCAAGTCACTGTGGCTTCAGGTCATCCTCGATTCAAACTCTATCTGCACTTTTTAACATTCATCTGTGATCAGTTATCATAGATCAAGCTTCAGACGTCTGGATGCATGTTTCAAAAATAGTATTTTATTTTATTATTTAGGTTTTGAAATCAAATATTTTTAGCAATCTTATGAGAAAGATTTTGACTGAAATCATTGAAATTTACTGAATAATTCAATCAAACTTGTGACTGATGATTTGACCCCTTTGAACCTTTGTTATATAGATGTTAAATTAAACTGATTCATTGTGATTACATTCTAATAAATGTTATATTAAACACAGTTATACTAAAGAAATATTTTCTATGTTCTAATAGAATTTTAAATGAATCTTTGTGAAGCACTGCACTGCAAAAATTATATATATTTTATGTTAGATTAAATCTTTAATATCTGTGCATAATTTCTTTATATATTTTGTGCTTTTTTATAACTAAATATAAACAAAATTAATCAAATAAAAAAATACTTTCTGAAAAAATTAATGATCGTAAAAACTCTTTTTATATAACAGCTCATATACATTTAGTACATATATATTTATATTTTACACACATTTTATTGTACTTTCTGTTTACATATGTTGTTTCTAATACATTGACACTGCTGTTGTAGCATCATAATGTATACACTGAAGTGTGTGTGTGTGTGTGTGTGTGTGTGTGTGTGTGTGTGTGTGTGTGTGTGTGTGTGTGTGTGTGTGTGGCAGGATAGATCCTAAATCCCTGTTAACCTGTTCAAAAAGCAATTAATCTTGTGTCAGTGTGTGTGTGTGTGTGCGTGTGTGTGTGTGTATGTTTGCTTGTTTCGGTGTGTGTCATTCATGAGCCGGACTCTGCCTTTGGGGGGTGCAGGGGCGGTGGTGACCGGCCGTCATCTTTTGTCTATCGGCTCGTTTATGTCACACTTCACAACAAGCTGCATCTTGTCATGTAAATAGAGGCTATTTAACAGTTCTCAGGCAATTAAACAGATAATGCTGTTTGTTAGCTCAGGGAATCTTTTTGTGTTGCTTCCTCAAAGGAGGACAGAAACTGTTATCTCTTGTTTATTTAAGGACTTCTTGATGTACAATACACAAAAAAGTGGATGCTTTTCCACCCCTGTAATTTATTTTTTATTTTAAATGCTGAATTATGAAGAAAGCATTGGTAAATTAGTTGAATTAGTAAAATAATTGTATGAATTATATATATATATGTATATATCAAGTTTGTTTTTATTGATTTAATTATATTACAAAGCCCAGCAAACAATAAAGCATGTTAACTTATATAATATTTCAGAATGTACTTTCCCAGCCCAACACTTGTTAAACAAAAATAACATTTAAAATAAATTATAAAAATAAAATACAAAACAATAAAATCATATATATTGACCAGTGTGTGTGGGCGTATATATTTAATAATACAAAACAAACATTATTACATTTAATTTTAAATTAAAGTCCTCGTTCCAAAGACATCTATTTTCATCTGTCCAATTATAAAGTGACCAGAAGGAGACCACACTTCTTCAAAAGTCTCTGCTTTACCTCTAATTACATGTTAATTTTTCAAGAGCAAGATTATCAAACGTTTCCTTTTTCCACTGTACAAGAACAGTTTTTTTGCTTTCTAAAACCTGTCAATTTTTATACTAACTAATTAAATAAAACATAAATAAATAAATAAATAAATAAATAAACAAACAAACAAACAAGTAAATCTTCCAGTGGGATTCGCTTAAATATACTGGGCTGTCCACACAGATTGTGTTTTTGTGTTGAAAAACAAGAAATGCAGGCAATAAAATGAGAAAAACGCAAGGTTATGAGATACAAACTGAACTTTATTCAGTGCATGTTTAATTAAAACAAGGAAAATGTGGCATAGTGAAATAAAAACAAACAACTAAAAACTATTACTATATGCTGAATATTTCATTGTTGCATGACAGGGTGAAAAGTGCTGTTATTTTAATTTTATATTATTATTAACATTATTGTTTTGTAATTTGTTTTAAACAAAATATTTCCTCTCAACCTACTGTTGGCATTATATTCTTTGTCATTTTAAGAGTATCAAATCTATTTTTATATTATTTCTAAAAAGCATTTTTGAATTTTAATACATTTAATTCGATATTTTATCTTAAGCATAATATACTGTAATCCACCATTTAAAATAATTATCAAAACAATATACATATATAGCGGTGTGAAATAAACAGACTGATTAAAACTCAATTCTTAAAAGGCATGAGGCCAAAGCAGTGGGATTATTGGTGGACATTTGCGGTTATCATTTGTTAGCACTGACCAGAACGTGAATGGGCTGGAGACAATGTCATGCGCGAGGGTCAAGCTTTCAGCCTAATCTTCTGATGTGACTATAAATAATGCATAGAGCGAGATCAACAGAAAAATCACAGCTGGTCTTGGCCTTATTGTCTATTGTGAGTCTCACGTTCGGGTGAGGCGAACGAACATATTGAACTGCTGTCTCAAAGTCAGAACACTGACATATACATAGCTAACAACACTTCTGAACCGGGCTGTTCAATGCATACCACAAGTCACATAATTGCATTATAGTGAAGCTCGCTGGCTGGATCACATTGACTGATGAGCAGATCTAGTGTTTATCTCTATGTAGTTTGTTAATTTGTTATTTTCGTGCATAGAAGACTACTTTAAATAATCAAAATGTTGTCTTATAATGATTTTGACTGAGTATATAATTGTGCCTTTTTATTTAAAAGAAAAAGAAAAACACTTTTTAATAGATTCTGAGTGCAGATTTAAAATAAAATGTAGATTTGGTTGATTTGGCTTGAAAATATTTATACATCTGTATTTGTGTTGTCATAAATTGTTTATTAATATACAAAATACATTAACACAAATGATTATTTATTTGAAATTGCTATTTAGTATGTTTTTTATAATACCATAGATATCAATTTTAAATCATATACTTCCATATATACTGACTTTAATATTAAACTCATTCCGACACTGTAAATGAATCATAAAATAAATGTATTATTTTAAATCATTAATTCTACAGATAACTGATTGATGATTTGAATGCATTCATACATTTGGTCTGTAAGAAGACTGAGGACTGAAGATTCCTTATTGGCATTGGTTGTTCCATAAAGAACCTTTAACATTTTCAAAATGATTATTAAAAATGGAAAGCAAAACGATCTTAAATGAAAGGCTATTTAGATAACAAAAATTGCCTATTTATTGCATCACTTTTAACGAAATATTTTTGAAACCTTAATTGAATAAGATTAAGAGTTTTTAATGTAAAACATTTAAGAACATAATAAGTGAAATATATGTTCAAAAGGCTCGTAATTACAACACAAAATAAATGTGTTTAAAATAGAGAACAAAAATGCTCTGTCTTCTGAGCAGCTGTTCAAAATGCACGGACTGGAAATAGATGACCAATTACTTTTAATGTTTGTGCATTTAAATGGGACAAGGCCTGTATTTTTATGACAATAGTCAGTAAGTGGAATCAGACAGTGGGTAATTTCCAGACTGAACTCAGACCTTGAGCTTCCATTTTCTGTGACCTCACTGTCAGCTACTGACATGGCGCGTGTGGTTCACTGCGTGAGGCTCCATCCAATCACAGTTCTCCAAAAAAAATCCCCACTTCTGCACCCTTAAACACCCAGTCTGGTGCATTCTCAATCCTTCACCGAAAATTAATTGAGCAGGAAAAAAGGGGCGAAAGGACATTAAAAACGTTGATACGATAAATAAAAGAGTTTGTATGAAATTTCTTGGACCATAATGCTATAATTCAAATAAATTAATATTTAGGAAATATGTGATGATTTAAAAATTAAGAATATCATAGTTTTTCATTTAAATGCTTTTTATTTTTATTATGCAATTTCACTGACATTTTATTGCCCTTTAAAGTATTGTGTATTGGAATATACGTTCAAATATTACAGAATATATTGGGAATATGTGATATCTTAGGAACCAAGGAGCAAGATTATATCATTGCTAATTTGTTTCATTAAAAATGTTTTTTTTTAATATTTCTTATAAACTCTTTTTAAGGTGTTTTTTTTTTTATAAGATTTCATTACAACTTAAACAAAGGCTAATAATACAGTCTTATTCTTTTAAAATAATATTGCACCATAATAATAATATTTTGATTCATTTTAATATTTGCAAAAATTTTCATTATTTTCAAGAATTTAACAATTCTATTCATTTCTATGCCACTAACAATAAAAAAAATGATCAATATTGATATGCTGTTTTCTCTATATAGTGGCTTTAATAAATAAATATGTTCATCACAGTAAATTAATCATAAAATAAATTAATTATCTTCAATTAATTTAATAATAATCTTTTAAATGTTTCACTTAATGTTTTTTTTCTTTTGTAACAGTCACTTCCTTCAGAAACAGCCTAAAAAATCTAATCGAAATAAATGTTCTTGCATTAATATTTAGGAAGTCTAATACAATGTTGTTTGACATACTGTAAGTGAAAATGTATTACTTCTTACATCTCAAATCTCCTCGCAAAATGAACAGTTTAAGCCGAATAATCCCACAATAATTGCAGCACGTCACAGTGCCAAAAGACATGTTTAAGTTCAAAGACTTGCAGCTTTAATGTCAGAAAACTCAACATAAATATTTCAGTTAGAGCACATATATCAGGAAACAGGAGAAAAGAGATTTGATTTTTCTTTTTTAATTGAATCTTTTACACTAACTGTTTATTTCAGATCTAATACATAAGAACGTAATTATACTCACCTTATGAGACACACCAGTATTTTCACATAAAAATTGTTACATTTTTTTTAGTTTTTAAGAAAAAAACATGATGAATTAAAAGCAAAGCAGCAGCCAGTTTTTGGTATAAATAGTCTGAAACGTCCCTCTATTTGATCCCAGTTGAAATCGAAAAGCAAACAGAGAAAGCAGCATGCAAAATCCACAGATTAAAAAAAAGAGACACTGATCAGAAGCATCGCAACATGCCAAACGTCCAAGATAATCAAAACACAGAAAGTGCCAAAACGCAGAAAGTGAGAGAGAAATGGAGAAAGAAAGGAAGAAAAAAGAGAGAGGAGAGAGGGAGGGTTCGAGAGCGGGAGAGAAAAACGAGAGAGTTGGCCCACAACGCAAGCTTGATTAGAAAAAATGCTTACTAAGCTATCCGTTTCACACATGCACAGACAGAGGGTTCGATATTCAGCCGATCGATGAGGGAAAAGGCACAAAGGCAAAATCGGACAGGGCTCCTTTTCAAATTCGCATCTCCGATGGTCCCCCCCTGCAGTCTGTGCCGGTGCGACGGGCGGGGAGCAAGGGTTACCTCAAGACTGCTCCACGGACCATGCAAACAAGTCTAGACCGGTGACCTGCTCAATCGCTCCCTTTGAGGGCCAGGCAAGTTCGGTCAGGAAGAAGAAAGCGAGGCGTGCCCTCCTTTTCAATGAGGGAGCAAGGAGGTAAGGAGGGCAAAGTGAGTAGGCATCTGCTTCCATGGTTACTGGCCAAGTATGAGGATCCTGCTATTGAAAAGGCTCCGTTCTCATGCTCTCAGCCAGCCAATGTCATGCGTTTGGAGGGAAGGCAGCGCAGGAGGAGACCCGCGGCACCAGGCGCGCTGCTTTCAGCACTCTAATGATACGTGCATTGGCTGCTCGCAGGAGAAAGCCGAAATGATGGAGGATAGAAAGGAGACTGTATGTCACATGACTGCGTAACATAGCTGTGTTATTATTTATTAATTTTTTTTTTAGCAAAGCATTTTTGGGGGGTTTTGGTTTTGAGTTAAAATAAGTCAGGGGTATGGATCTGTTGCAGATGGTATGTTTGATTTGAATGTATTTAGTTTCAGTTATGGATTTTTTTTTCTTAGGAAAACTTTAGAAAATTTCTGTCCCTGGATGAATTTTGTGCTATTAATTAGTCAGTTTTTGAATGATGAAGTAGACTGTTGCTTGATAATGGTGAATCTAGAAAAAAAGATGTGCTTACCTTTGTCAATTTCGCTGTCTTGGTCTGCCTGGAAAACCATAGGTTTCTGTTAAAGAAAGACGGAGAGAAAGAATTTAGCATTCCAGCATTTTTAGTAACGCAGTCTTCATTTGTGGAGCAAAATATTTGTATTTGTGGCTAAATGTTGTGGTGAGATGTGTTTGGGAATGCTGGACTTGTCCCCGCAGCTGACATTCGCTCCAGCAGACGCGCTCTGAAAAACAGACAGATGGCTGGGACAGAGGAAAGGGGCAGAGCAAAGACAGATTTACTGAGGGATCGTGGGAAAGTCTTGAGCTCGGTTCACCTGCTTAGAGGGAAGCAAGAGCGAGAATATATTTTCTGACCAGTGACCCGTGATTAAAGGGAAGGCGAAAATGCGCCCTATCATTTCAAGCATGCGGAAATCTGTCATTTCATTATAAACGTAAAAAAAAATGTTTTAATGATAGAGCATTTGTAATTTCACACAGGTTTAAATTAGCGATCGAATATGAAGAACTTTTTTTTTTTTCATCGTGAGGGGAAAAAAGGCATTTTGAACGTTTAATTTGAATTTGTTTTAGAGGTTGCATGGATGGTTTTCATTTATTTGTGGCTCTGATTTTCCAGGTAGTGTTTCTATTCCTGAGAAAGTGAAGTTTATTAAATATCATCATTAATATTTAATCTAGGCAGCGTTTAATCCATTTTTGTTGTTGTCTCTGTGGACCTGGTTCCCCACAGCATTAATATGCATCTTTTTTGTTCGATGATGCTGAATACAGGTTTATACTTGGTCTGAAAGATCTTGTGCTCGTCTAATACCAGACTACTTTTGTAGTGTAGACTCTTATGTGGTCAAATGTGTATGAGCAGACACAAAAGATCACTCGCTCTCTGTCTACTAATTTCTACTGACTCTTGTTGTTGAAGCATTAAGACAGATTTAAACTCATCTAAAATTATATTTTCCATGGTTTTACAACTATCAGTGCAGAAATGAAAGCTGCCACTCTGTTTCGTTGTCTGGTAAAAAAATATTAGAAAGTCTCCTACATTAAATTATGTTTTTAATGACGTTATCTGTGGAAAAAAGTTTTGGCAAGGTGTATTAGGCATGGGCCTGTATAAGGTTCTGACGGTATGATAACCTTGGATAAAATATTGTATCCACTTTTTTTCATTTTTGAACACAGTTTATTTAATTTTGAGTAACATTTAAAATATATTCGAACAGTAAACGTCAGGCTAAATGAATTATTGACTTCTGCTGTCTTCATTTGTTTCAAAAACAGATTATTATAATTTTTTCTTTTTTTTTTTTTTTTTACAATTTAAACCGGCATCTTTGGATATCTTTTCTGACGGAAACACTGTTGTCCTAAAAAAGTAAAACCAAAAAAGTAAATAAAAAATCGTACACATACACACATACCTTCGGTATTGCAGAAAATTTTGGTGGTTTTAAAACCTTGACTTTTAGAGTCAATAAATTGTGAATTATTCATATCAAGATTTATATTTATCAGCCTATTGGTTGTTGGCGTACAAATAAAAAGAGTTATCAGTATCAACCCAAATTTCCATATTGGTGCATTCCTAGGAAATATGTTAAAAAGATGTGATGAAAATTCTAGCCAGCCTGTATTTTCAAAATATTTCAAGTTGTTGTTTTTTTTCTGTGTCCCTGTTTTCATAAATTAATAAGATGTGCTTTTATTTATCTGATCACATCTAGATGACTTCAACCATGTTTAAAGAGGTAGATGGTTGGCAAAAAAAAGTTGATGAACACATTCAATAGGATGTAGATGCTCATGTAGTTGCCTTTTATCAGCCACTAAAGTCGACAGGAGCCTTTAAAGACACTTTAAACATTTAAAAGTTTGGTTTGCAGTCAAAAATAAATGTAAAAAACACATTTTTTTTTACCAGTCATAATTCAAACACAAACTCGCAGTGTTTGATGTAGTTTTGGGACAATAAAAACTAAAAACTTTCTGTGTAATGTTTTAATAAACTCCTTTTACATTCATTGTGAGGTAGAAAAGCTTATTTGACAATACTAGATCAAAAATGCCCATATATACACCTGCACACTCAGACAAATTGACCAGAAGTGGGCAAAGGAGAAAATGTCTTCTTGTAATCCAGTCAATCAAAATTCAAACCTATACCCTGAAATAAACCCAAACAACCCTCATAAATTTACATTTAAAAGATGCCATGTGGTTGCACCAATTCCATGCACTTGGTGTCAGTCCAACCAGTTTCCTAATGTTAAACAGGAAAGAGAGAGAGAGGTGGGGGGGGATCAATCACTTTAGGCACTTGCCCTACCAGTGCAAAGAAAGTGAGAAGACTATGGGGGAAGTTAGGAAGTGCTGCTGGTGTCTTATCCTCTTTACGTCTGTTGTTCTTAACAAAGACCCATCACAATAACCCCTGGGGTGGATGGCACTCCACTGAATAGCCACTTTGGTGGGATTTAACGGGTTAACCCTACACAAAAGGGGTTGAGGCCGTGTAACACAGCAGGGGTAGAACGCTGGAAACACCAGGAATCTACATGCACCACTTCCCTAACATTTGGCCTTAATTTAACTCTGGCGTTTGCATATTTTCCATACATTTCACATTCTTTTTCCCTAATATTTTATAGATGTTGCAACTTTGGCTCAATGTATGATGCAAAGCTCAAGTTATATAAAAAAAAATCCCTAATGCTGAGCTCTCAAGTAGCGTACTTGACCTGGAAAATGATTTAGACAAGGTTTGCTTTTCTGGTGCACTCTGATTAGGGTTCGGCAAATATTTATTATTGTAGTCTTGCTCTTTGTTCTACTGGCTCGGGCTTTGATTGCGAGTTTCTTTGGTTTGGTTCCCATAAAACTGGATCATAACCATTTATTCCCTGTCTCCCAGGAGTGATTTCAGTTTTGGAGTCTGGAGGGAGAGAATGGAGCTGAAGCCTGGGGTTGATTTCATTTCAGACAGTTTGTTGCAATAGAAACGAGTTAGTTAGAAACTCATTTATTCACTGTTGAGCGTCATTAAAGCCTGATGTAAATTATTAAGCAAGTTATTAATTAGTGTATTGTTTATGTGTATTGCTTCTGTCTAATTAACGTAATCAAATCCAATTTTATTTTGCATGTGTCAGTCGTTTGAGCAGAATATTTCGATTCCTGCTTCCCATATAATTCTTGATCTGAGCGCACTGTAATTTCAGAATCGTCTTTGTTTGTAACGAGCATTGATCACATTATATCATATGAAGAAAATGTACTCCCTTCTCAACGTGTTACCGTAATTATGAATATTATAGTAGCACTGAGTGGTATCACACAATCGAATTGTGCAGCAGTGAAATCTGAGTCTCAGTTTCATGCGGCTCCATGTTTTGATTCCACCCCTGAGGAATCGTTCCCCTCGTTTGACCCGGGCTTTCATTATGATGCATTTCTACTCTGTTTCCATTAGCTGTATTGTTGAGGGAAACCACTTTGCATTGCCTTTGCCTGCCACAGAGACTGCGGTGTGCACACATTCTGACATGCTAAGCTATGCAACTGTGAGTTTTTACAAAGTCAGCAAACAATAAATTTGCTCATAAATAAAAACCAGTGTAGATTACAAGATATTTCATGCAGTACAATACAGGACACCCCGTCAACATACAGCTACATTTACAAAGCCTTTGAAACTTCTAAAATTTAAAAGCACAATGTTTAATGTTAAAACATTCTGTTTTCTTTCATATGTTTAATTCTAAGTTGCAACATAATTATATCCATATTTTACAAAATATTTAATACAATTAGCATCTTTCTAGACACCTATTGAAAGTGACTTACAGATGAGCAGTCAGGGTTTCAGTCAAATTCAAGACTTTTTGAGACCATCAAGAATGAATACTGATTCGGATAAGCAAATGAGCAGTCAGGGTTTCTGGAGGTTTCACCAAGTCAAATTCAAGACTTTTTAAGACCTTTTAAAGACCATCAAGAATGAAACTTTAGACTTGTATAGAACTTAGCACTAACTAAGGTTTTTTTCCAGCAATAAAAAAAATTACTTGCCCCATCAATTATAATTAGTTATTTCTTAGCAACATATTTTAATTACTTTTAAAAATTACTTAAAATAATTACTTATTATTTTAAAAGGTCTGCTTGTGTTTTTTTTAACATAACGGAAATTAAAACTGATAAACTAAATATGCACAACAGACTGTATCTTAGTTATAAGTAGAGTTTTGCTAAAAGCTTTTGTTTTAAGACCTACAAGATAATATTTTAATGAATTTAAGACTATTTAAGGACTGAAATTCAGTTTTTGGTATTTAAGCCTTTTTATGACTTTTTAAAACCCCACAGACACACTGGCAGTATGAAAAACCATTAACCATTAACAAACCATTAACAGCAAAGAGAAAGAGTGAGCATTACTATAGATAATGATTGTCAATTAGTTGTTGATACTGTCTTCACCAAATGATGGTTAAAAAAAAAAAAGATTTCCCCCTAAATGTTTTCCATGCTCTATGTCGAGAAATTAAAGGAAAAGTATTTGAAATATGCAATTGATACAGCAGAATTGAATAAAAAAAAGTTAAAATATATATTTTTAAATAGAGTTAATTAACAAGTGCCTTGTTTAATATTTAATCCTTTGTTTTTGCCAACTGATGTTTAAAATAAATAATCAAAATAAAAAAATAGCATCATTTATTAAGAAAAACTTACTTATTATTGACCTATTATTGACTTTACTTATGACTTATTATTGTTTACATTTTTAATTTCTATTCTATGCAATTTAATTCTGATATTATTTTCCAACCACTCTCACAACAGCAGCTGTTGTCGTTCAAGTCAATGCATGGCAGGTTAGATCCTATTTTTCATTTATTTTTTAAATCCCATTCTCATGACCTTCTGAATGGCATTTGAGTTCCACGCTTTACTAATGCCACAAGACATTTTTGTCTCACCCCTTGTGGTGCACTGGTAAATGCTTTCATAGACCTGAGAATTAATGTGCATACTTCAGTATATAGTGTCTGTGTTCATGGTTCAAAATATGAGCCTGAGTTTCCTGAATGCATTTCCAGTTTGCACTGATGTCCTGAACTCAATGAGCTTTCAGCGGTTTTGAAAATGGGGTTCACCATTTTATTTCTGTCCTCATTTTTGCTCGCCAGGGCTGTTACGATGGTGCCACCAGCACATTTGGTAATGTGGTCGTTATTCTTTATTGCCGTCTCACACTAAGGTGCTCTTTAGTGAGAACAGCCTGCGGTAATAAGAGCAGCGCTGCTCAGAATCTGAATGAATGGACATTTTCATCTGCCGTGATCTTGAATGGATCTAGAGGCCAAGGCGTAATGGTGTTCCTGAGTCATTCCACTTTTTAGAAAGCAAGCAGATATAGGCTGTGTTAATGCTCAAAATAAAGGTGGATCTGCAGGTTCAAGTCCTATTTGAATCAGTTCATTTAGCTGACGCATTTATCCACAGTGATGTAGAAATGAGGAACATGAGAAAAGCTATATGTTTTAAAAATTGTGACACTGAAACACAAAACCAATGTTGTTGGGATATTGCACAGATACATTGTATAGGTCCAAATTAACATTTGTTCTTTAAATCCAATAATCCATAAGATTTTAATTTACAATCATGTTCCATAAACTTTGTTTTGCACATTTCCTTCTGTCCATACAGTTGAAGTCTTTAAAAAAAAATCCCAAATGATGTTTAACAGAGCAAGGAAATTTTCACAGTATGTCTGATAATATTTTTTCTATTGGAAAAAGTCTTATTTGTTTTATTTTAGCTAGAATAAAATCAGTTTTTAATTTTTAAAAAAGCATTTTATGGACAATATTATTAGCCCCTTTAAGCTATATTTTCTTTCGATAGTCTACAAAACAAACCATTGTTAAATAACTTGCCTAATTACCCTAACCTAGTTAACCTAATAAACCTAGCCTTTAAATATTACTTTAAGCTTTATAGAAGTATCCTAAAACAATTATAGTCAAATATTATTTACTGTCATTATAGCAAAGAAAAAATGAATAAGTTATTAGAAATGAGTTATTAAAACTATTATGTTTAGAAATGTGTTGAAAAAAATCTCTCTGTTAAACAGAAATTGGAGGACAAATTAAACAGGGGGGCTAATAATTCAGACTTCAACTGTTTATCAGTCAGTA
Organism: Danio rerio; assembly: GCF_052040795.2. NCBI lineage: Eukaryota > Metazoa > Chordata > Actinopteri > Cypriniformes > Danionidae > Danio > Danio rerio. Next base: position 32,510,334 of record NC_141035.1, read on the forward strand.
TTTGATTAGTAATGTGCACTTAATTTAGAGAACTTTAAAGATGATTTTCCCAATAGTATCTGGATGCAGACTTGGATTTGCAAGCTGAAACTGCATATCTCAGGTCAGACACAATGCATTAAATGGAGCTAGTAACATCACTGACTTTGTTTACATGGACATCATCAAATTATTTGCCCTGATCTGAATAAGACATAAATATGATTAAGGTGTTTACATGAGTTGCTTTATGAATGTTCCTTTTATGATCTCGTTTTTTGTTATAACACATAGTACAATTCAAGTCGTTGTCACCACACTATCCACGTTTACTCTGAAGTTTTATGTAATTTCGGGTGTTTTATTATTTATTTTTCAACTTTAACTGCAGTCCGGCAGTTTCACTTTCATTCAGGAACAATTTATTCATGCCCCTGTGTGACAAACTGAGGTATTGGATGCCTGTATGAAGTAAGGACTGCTGGAAGAATGTTGTTTTAATGGAATTTGATTCCACACTTCTAATGGAGAGAAAAAAAAAAAACTCAGCATTTTGCGACGTGTGTTTGTGGTCCTTCACTGATTTGGTATAGGTGCAGCTTTATAATGTTGGGTCACACAGCCATGTGTGTATAAACTATCCTGTCGAAAAATGCAGCGACAAGTCCTACATGATGGTAATAGTTTGAATAACTTGTTTGCATGTCTGTACTGCACTTTACTAATGCAACTAAAATCGGCACACTCCACATGTTTTAAATCAATTTCTGTTTAGTTTGATTATGACCTTAATCAAATTAAATTAATAAAAAAATTGCCGTTTACATGGTAGACTCTTAATCAGAGTATTGTCTTAATTGTATTAAAATAGTATTATTGGTGTTCATGTAAACATACTCACTGTGAAAGATTGGGTTAGGGGCGGGGTTAGGTGTGTGCATTAAAAGCATTGCATGCAGCTCACCTTGCAACTGCACCAGGTCTGCATCCAGACCTCTCTTGATTTACTCAGTATTTACTTTTTTTAAAACCTTAGATTTCAGGTTTTGCATTTTAGACCAAATATTGTTTTTGCTTAAAGTATACATCAATGGAAGCTTACTGTATAGATTTCATAAAAAAGAGACTCATGACTGATTTTGGATTCCATTGTCACAATCGATTAGAATAGTAGAACAAGAGAAAGCACAGATTAGTTCATTTGAGTGTGCTCATGGAGATCAGTTTTCAGCTGATTCTCAAATATTGAATAGGTTTTCTTAACCAGATCATGCTTAATAAGCCAACAATCCTGGTGGTAATTTCTTTTTTTGTTTTTTTTCATAAAGAAAGCCAGATTTCACACCCTTACAACAAATATTATGGGATATACAGTTGAAATCAGAATTATTAAATCCCTTTAGAATTGTTTTTCTTTTTTTAAATATTCCCCAAATGATGTTTAACAGAGCAAGTTTTGTTTTATTTCAGCTAGAATAAAAAGTTTTTAATTTTTTAAAAAGCCATTTTAAGGTCAAATTATCAGCTCCTTTAAGCTATATATATATTTGATAGTCTACAAAACAAACCATTGTTATACAATAACTTGCCAAAACCTTCAAATGTCACTTTAAGCTGTATAGAAGTGTCTTGAAAAATATCTAGTAAAATATTATTTGCTGTCACCATGGAAAAGATAAAATAACTATTAGCATAACTATTAGCAATGACTTATTAAAACTATTATGTTTAGAAATGTTAAAAAAAAATTCTCAGGGGGGCTAACAATTCAGGGGGTTTAATAATTCTGACTTCCACTGTACACTGGTTTGACCTTTTATTATTATGATGTGTTTTGGTCGATCAAAGTAGTTGACACATTTCTGTTTATATACCTGGTCTCTTAATTTCTCTCTTTTGTACACTTTCTATTACTTTACTGGTTTCTTTGAGGGCAGGGACTATAGGCAGGAGTAACATTTGCTGATCTTTTTATGTAATATTGTAAAATAAGCTGAAAATTTATGAATGTAAAAGGAGATGATAAGGATGCATAAGACCTTTAACATATATTGAATGTTTCCATTGCATAAGAAGAATTCAATTGCAAGTCAAAAAATGATGCTTGCTGTTTGTTCAAACTACTTATATTTAATAAGCTAAAACAGCACCATTTTGATGGGTTTCTTTTGGGACAACGTAATTGTTTTTAATCAATCCACTTAAATTTGCAAAAACTAATAAGTTCACTTAATCCCTTCATGTTCTCCCAACACATATCTGTTGTGTGGAACCCAGCATTTTTTAAAGTTTATGTCAAAACCATTTGACAGCCATGTCAAATTTTATTTCTCAGGCTCTGGCATGTAGGTTCAGTAATTTCACTTTTATTGAAATGAATATGTTCTTTTCATTGCCTTTAAAGTGAATAACTGAATGACTGAACATAAATATAGAAGGCTGGGAAAAGAGTTCATTTAAAAAGATAATTTCAGCTTATAAAAAAAAGCTTAAGAACTGATCACTCACACTAAAGGTTCATTGGGGAAACAAAAATGGTTCTTGTATCTGTTTAGACTGATAATAATAATAATAATAATACATTGTATTTTTATATTATTACTTTAGTGTTGTAAAATACCAGTTATGAACCAAAAAGCTGAGGATCACTGATATTTAAAGAACAATATTATTTTTCATATTAGACAAGCAAACACATATTTGTAAAAGCAACAATAGCAGCTTGGATGTTGGATTAGAAAATTCTTGTTTGTTCAGCTGTGGTTCAGCCTAGTCTGTTTGATATAGTTTGATACTGAGTCATCTGTACTGGATCATGTGACACCGTCTAGCTCCCGGAATAAAGATTGCATATAGTAATCATATGAAATGGAGGGAATTTTTATTCTTGCACGCCAACTGTTGAAACGGAGTTATAAGCTTTAGTCTTGCTCCAGCTTACACGGACAGATGAAATTTCCAGACTTTTGCAACTTGAAATATTTAGAAACAAAGTGTCAGTTTTTTAAATTAAATTTATATCATTTCAAGATGAAGAGCAACACTGCTTTACTCCAGAACTGAAAGACTTTAAGAAGGAGAGAGCGAGAGAGAAGACCTCTATTTTAACACAGATTGCAGTTGGTATCCTGTTAGTTCATTTACATTTTCCCATCCTAATCGTAGTGGGATTCTGCCTCTAATGGATAACATACACACACTTATGGTAAGCAATTAATGCTAAGCATAGTTGATCCGCAGACAAGGCAAGTAATTAACAAAGCGAGTAATTAAACTGAAATGCTGTTTGATTTTTTTGAAGGGAATTCTAATGAATGCTTTCACAAGCTTTTTGCTTGCATTGATCCTCAAATAATGCTTTATTTAGCTACATTGATGCGTATGTTTATTTTCAAGCCTAGATCATTTGAAATTCATAAGCTATTGATGTTTTTCATAATTGCCAGATGTAGTGCTCGCAAGTAGTTTTAATATAGTGAGAAATTATCAATATATACTTCCATCACAATGCCCTCAAAATGACTTTTCTGATTTGTTTCCAATAAAAATGAAGGACTAAGCTTATAGCTAAGTATAACTCTTATAATGATTTCTGTGATATTTTGAACGATCAATGGAAACTAAATGCCTTTATTATTTAGTCAAAAGGGCTTACTGGTCAAATATGATGATTGTATGTACACTACCTGACAAAAGTCTTGTCACCTATCCAAGTTTTAAGAACAACAATTTATTACTTCACTTCTAGTTGATCTTTTGCTATCAGATGTGGCTTGTATGAAAGGCAAGCGTTCTTGAAGGACTCCTAGAGTTCATCAAGATTCTTTGAATTCATCTTCGATGCCTTTTCCTTCATTTTACCACAAAGATACTCAATAATGTTCATTACTGGTGACTAGGCTGGCCAATCCTGGAGCACCTTAGCCTTCTTTGCTTGCAGAAACTTTGAAGTGGAGGCTTAAGTATGAGAAGGAGTGCTATTCTGTGGAAGAATTTGCCCTCTTCTGTGGTTTTTAATGTAATGGGCAGCACAAATGTCTTGAAACCTCTGGCTGTTGATGTTGCCATCCACTCTTCAGATCTCTCGCACACCCCCAAACTGAATGTACCCCAAACCATGAATTTTCCTTTACCAGACCTGGCTGATTTCTGTGAGAATCTTGGGTCCATGTTGATTCCAGTAGGTCATTAGCAGTATTTGTGACGCAGTTCAACAGATGAGTGATTGGAAAAATCTACCTTCTGCCACTTTTCCAAATGATCGACTAGAAGTCAAGTTATTATTTGTTGCACTTTCAATTGGGATCGACAACAAGACTTTGTCATTGTCATTGTTATCACTCATTCAACTTCCTTTGTCAGATTTATATATTTATACAATGATACTCTGATAGAAAAAAACGTGAACAAGTCAAAACTGTTAATCTTTGTGTAATTAACATCTACATTTTCAAACATGACATAACACCTTAAACAAACGATATAAATGCAGAAATCTGTCAGCGATGACCAGAATTTGTAAATTGGAGGTCAAAAGCAACTTTTCCAGACTTTCTACTATTTTGTAGTCGCATATCTGCGGACTGTGAAGCGAGTGTGTGTTTACTGCTGCTTCGTCTAACTCTCCCCAAATAGGACCCCAGTTTTCCCCTCAATCATCCTGCAACCGCCGCCAACATGTCCCGTTAAAATACTGACCGTGTTTAGTCTGGCACTGTGTGAGGAGATTGATTGGCAGCCGGGTCAAGCAAAGTCATTTTCTTGGCGCCTCTCCCAGCAAATCTCTACTTGATTTGAACTAGTGCTATCAGGTCCCTTTCCACCGGGCCTGACAAAAGACCTTTTCCTGCACGCCTCAGGCTCCGATCCCTAGCTCATCCAACCATCCATCAAAGCAATAATTGCTTACAATTGACACAAATGGATGAGTGAGTGAAGGGTAGTGAGACAAGAAACACAGGTGTTGAGCTTACCTTTAAGTATGTTTTGAACTATATCTAAGTGCATTAGTCAAAAATTGTTTGGACCTTTTTGAAACAAGGCACTGGAAACATTCCTTAAAGATTTTGATTCAAATTAATACACAGTTGCTCCAAACTGTGCAAACCTTGTGTTCCAGGACATCCTCTACTGGATTGAGTGTGGAGCAATTTAACTAATATGAACGCATTGACATGTTTAAGAGGTTTGAGATGATTTGAGCTTAATGACATGGGGTGTAATACAGAAAAGGGTGTATCTTTTTCATGCTTATTTCGGTAAAGACCATATTTTTAGGACAAAAGTTAGGTCTTTTGAAATTCATTCTAAAACTAAAATGCCAATAATTGCACTGTCAATCGATGGCATTCCATTAATTGATGATTGAACATGAAGAATAAGGATGTTTATTTCATGATATTACAGTTTGCACAGGACGAAGTGTCAATGGAGCATTGCTTTAGCATTGTTTTAGATCAATTAACTTGATTATACAATTTAAGATGTCCTAAACTAAAGATAGATACAATGTTGTTAGATAAGATAAGAATCTCATCTGTAAGTTGCAGCAGAAATTGAGTTGCAGCAGAAATTGAGACTCAGATCAGGCAACCTTTTTCTAATTGTCTATTGTTTGATTTTGGTAAATCTGTGTAAACTGTATCTTCACTTTCCTGTTCTTAGCTGACAGGAGTGCCATCAATTTGCTCATCTGCTGCTGTAGCTCATCTGTTTTAAGTTTTGATGTGTTGTGCATTTAAAGAGGTTCTTCTGCAGACCTTGGTTGTAAAAAAACTAGCAATTTAAGCTAATGTTGTCAAACTTGTCTGGCATTATCAAGGCATTTAAACATAAAAAAAACTGCCACTCACGATGTAATGTTTCAGATGATTCTCTGAACTTTCAGAGATGGTTGTGTGAGAAAATCCCAGTAGATCAGCAGTTTCTGAAATACTTATATCAGACCATCTCTCACCACCAACCTTCAAAGTTGCTAAATAACCTTTCTTTCTGATTTTGATGCTGGATTTGAACTTCAGCAGATCATCTTGTCCACTTCTACATTTGTAAATGTATGAAGTGGATATGGGCAAATGTGTCCATCTTAAGAAAATGGATCTATAGGTCCGTTATTCAAAGATGTAATTTAGATAATATGCATATTGTGTACTTGTACTTGGAGAGAGTAAAACTTTTGTACATGCTCTGCATTTCAATTGTTTCAGTTGTGATTATGCAAGCCGCTATTCGGGAGAGTGTCTTCTAATAAATAAAAGAAGAGAACCAATGAAATATTGATATTTGATTATACTGTAATCACCACATAACTTATTTTTCTGTGAATGTGTTATTTTTCTATGCATTTTAAACAAATATTCTAAGATATACTCTGTTTTATTTATTTTTTTATTTTGCCAAATAAGTTTGAATTACAATACCTCAAGCAGGTATAGTATTTCCTTTTCACGTATTTTTGATATTTAGAGTTTTGTTGACTATTTGTTTTTGCCTTTATTATAATATAACAGTGAAAGCAAAGTTGGAGAGACACAGGAGATGAGATAGTAAAAGGTTCATAAGTAGGGACTCAAACTTGAGATGCCCGAAGCACAGTGGCACTACATTTCGATGCACTGCCCACTAGGCTATCAGTGCTGGCATCATATTACGAGGTTTAAGTTCTATAAGGCTTATTTTATACACGTTATATTCAGACGTCACTTTTGGCCACAGGGGTGGAAAATTAAAGGATTGATTGTTTGTCTGTTTCCAATTCCTATAAGTGATTTGATAGCAGTTCTATAAACAATTATTTTAAGCATAGTTTCTTTAGGCTTCTCATAAGATAATAAGTAATTTATTCAATCATTGCAAAAGAATCTTGTTCAGATTTTTATTCAACATTTTTATAAATTGTATTAGCTATTTGGAATACAGTGAAGTAAGAGTAAAAGTTTCTAAAAATTACACACTGTGAGAACTTAAAACGTACTTGAAAATGTAGTAGAAACTACCGTTTAAAGTCAGAGGATTGTAATTGCACTGTATACTTTAAGCAGTATGTCAAAGTAAAAGTATGTTGAAGATAGCTTATGTGCTTCCTTTTGCTATCCATGGAGTCTGGGTAAAGATTTGACTATTTATCAAGCAAGAGAGGGATTTGCTCTCTGACATGCAACATCTGGAAAAGTGCACAGTTTGTCAGTGATCTTAGCGCTCCACGAGCCACAACTTCCTCCAGGACAACCACACACAGGTGCATAACCCTGTTAAAACTGCCTATGAATTATTGCAGAGGCACTGCCCATAACCAAACTCCAATTTGTTTTAAATTAGAATTGGTTGCCTTGACATGCTTGGCTAAATTCCAAACTAGTATAGTATGTCATTTAATGTTTTATGGCCTTATATTATAATCCATTTCATTAGTTCATCATCACGTTTTGATCAATTATTTAAAAGCTGGCATTCATATTCAATAAAACAATTTTTTGATGAGACAAGCAAAGACTAACTAGAAACTGACCACTGGGGTTCATCTGTAACCTACAGAACGGAGCTTTCATTAAATAATTGAAAGAACCAGCTTTTTCCTGTTTTCGGTTAAAATATTTCCCCCAAACAGCTGGAGAATAAAATCAAATTATGGCAAGGGCTCTCGATGTGAACCTTTTTAGGTCAGGTCTGGAGAGTTGCACATGAAGTGTGGTGGATCTGTCAGAGTTTTCTCTGTGACTTTAATAAGATTCAGACCAGAGTCTTGTTTTCACTCAGCAAAATGCGGTGCAGTGTGTGAGTCATGAGTCCTGTCATATGTTTGAGTAATTGCTATGAACCGAGTGACTCCTCAACGCATGTAACACTGCCTTGTAGCCAAATGGCACGTGAGGGGCCCCACTCAGCTGCTGCTCGCATTTGCTTGTTTAAGACTAATGGCACCGTTGAGTTCACTTCACGTGTGCACAAACAGCCAGCCTGTAGCCAAAAATATCTGGCTTTTTCAGATAAACTGCCACAGCAATCCCTATCTAGCCTTGCTTTCATTACGTTTGTTAATGCTCGGAATAAAACAAATCGATCAGTCTAGGGTTCCATTCTCGCACCATTATGAAGTACAACAAGGGATGGAATTTATGACACATGGAAATATTCCTCATAAACAAACCAGGATTTGTTATATTTTAGACTAATCTTTATGCTTACAAAGTAATGTAACTGGCGAGGTAGGATAAACTCTTTGGAGGGCACTGATTTATGGATATTTTATGCAGGGGAGAAGTCTGCTTATTGTTATTAGATATGCTTTTATAAGATTATTAAAAGATTCACCAACAATTAAATTCTGAAATCATTCTCATGTAATATGCGATTATGAGGAACACAAAAGAAGCTGTTTAGTATAATGTTCACGCTACTTTTTTTCTTTGCATGTAATAAATGTAAACCGTGACAAAGTGCTGTCAGGATCTAGAAAATGCAAAAAAGGACCATACTAGATCCATTTTATGGTGCTTTTGTCAACTTTTGAGCTCAATAGTTTTATTCTGGGTTCTAGGTCCCTAAAACTGTATGCTCTATTAATACATATATATTTTTTATTTTTGTAATAAAAAGTAATATTGCAAATAAAGTAGGTCAAGAATACACCATTTCAGTCTTTCTACCAGTATAGATTCTGTTGAAAAAAAGTGGTTCAGAAAAATAATTAATGTTAAATAAAGTTTACATCGAAACTTAATGCAACAGCAGGAGCTCGAAGCTCATATCTCACTGGGGTGCGTTTTCAAACAATGACGTAACCTGCGGCTGAACTATCATAGTATGATGCATCATTTGGAAAAAGAACGATGCAGTGACGAGTGTTTTCCAAAACTATAGTTTCTCTGTCGCAGATCCATCATTTGAACCACGTTAGTTATATAGTAAAACATCCATAATGATGCTCTAAATGGGGTGGTAACAACTTCTTTATAGAAGAAGCCCATAATTTATTTGTGCAAATTATCTTGTTTAACACGCACACGCATTAAAAATTAATAATTATTAAAATATGTGTAAACGACACATATAGGGCCTATGTTTTCCTTTACACATATAATTGAGAACATTCCACATTCTTTTCTAAAATACAAAATCACTTACAAAAGCTAACAAGTATTCTAATATTATATATCAATCATATAAATAAAGAAATAATGAGGCTATTTATTAAGAAATACTAATATTATTGATGATGATGGGTAATAATAATAATAATAATAATAAGTAGGATATTGTTTATTTATTTATTTTGTCTTTTTTTTTTTTTTTTTTACAATTTGACACATGCAAACCACTGCATAAATGTTCTAACCAACAGGCCCATGTGATATACAGTACAGATACTTAATAAATAATCTACTATAAATTAAAAGCATTAACGTATGCGATGTTTTTGTTTTTTACAAGCTTTGGAGAAGTAACATGAATTCTGCTTTTAAATAATCGGTTTCCTATTGCTTTCGTCATGAGCCATGGCTGTGTTCAAAATAGCATAAATGTTTTCAAAGCGCACTATGAAGGCAACACAATTGTGAACATGAAGATCACTAAAACTGAACTGTAAAAATAATTGAAAGCAAATTACACCTATAAGTGATAACTTTAATGCTTTTTTAAAAATCATTCCAAGTGTAAATGTTACAATGTTCAAAAGGAATGGGGCAAAACTGGGAATAAAACACAGCCAGGAACTATGTTTCTAACTACAGCTCCAGAGATGTAGTTGCAAGCATACAAATTTGCGACGCAGTTTGCAAATGTTCGTTGGAACGATGGATTTGGAAAATAGCGAATCAACGAACTATGTTTGCAACGACGAAACTGGCGACCTAAATGGCTAACAATGGTTTTTGGAAACGCACCCCTGGATGGCTTATTTTAATGCATGGTGATAAGAAAAAAAGCACAAACCTGTCTAAAAAAATCCTTGTTTTGTCATGCTGCAATTGATTACACCTGGTACGAATAGCTCAATAGGGCTCTATTGTGGCCATTCAAGAGCTTTGAAGTGTACATTTGTGCCAATTAATCGTATTTGCTGCAAAAGTTCCTTAGGATTAAAAAAATGCTTTAGAAGTTTTGATGTGAAGTAATGGAGTTAACTACACTTCACAAATGGAACCACATTGCAAAGTGTTGCCAGTCGGTAAGTTGATTATCTTAAAAAAATTCAGCAGAATATCTTTAGGGGACAATCACAGAAAAGCTCTAGCATGTTCTTCTCACAAAACTTAAAAAAAAAAATTGTCTTTTTTTTTGGAGCGAGCCAACCCCGTCACAATCGAAATATCAGAAATCACCTATACTACTCGAGTAGGTACTACATTTGAATTTGAATTAACTACATGACCGTTAGAAAAGTGCGTTCTATACAGTGTGAATGTGAGTAGTACGAATGGAACTCGTACATCTGCCATGTGTTATGATCAAGTGATCTACCCGTGTCAGTTGCCTTGATTCACTCCCATTCATGAAATCTCTTATGGTGCATTATGGGAAAGCGTAGCGTTCATTGTATGCACTAGGGTTGGGCAATGTTGACATTTTGGCATCGTACGACGTCTAATGTGAAACATCGCAATGGATGCCATCGTCGTCATAGGCGGGGTGGTTGTTAAGTAACAATTAATTCATAACAAACTAATCAATTGTAGTTTAGTTGGAGTACACTGTAGTGCATACATTCTCATTGTTTTCACGGCAAAATCCTCACCGCGTGCATGGATTTAGTAGACATTTATGCAGAATGCATCTTTGCACCTAAAAATGCCAACGCAGCACTCACGAACAGATTAAAACAGTTGTTATGTATGTGAACTTGCTGAAGTAAAAAATCCCGCAATGCTTGCCCTGCCTATGTGCTCTTCTTATTGGCTCACTGCTTTAGAACTGAACGCGAATGATTGGTTAATATTAGCTGTCAATCACTCAGTCAATGCCATCTGCCTTCAGATGACAGGAACTACAACCGCGAAAATGTGAAGTGCTGAAGGTGAGAGAATGAAAACAACACTGACAGATTTACCTACAGTTACTAATAATGGCACATCTTATTAGTGATCATGTGCTGAATGTTAATCCACCATTTACACTTTTCCAAGAGTGGGTAAAAGACTTCCAGTGTTTCAAGTCCGCTATGAAAATGACTAAAAGGGGTTTGCAGGTAACAGCGTTTGCCACCAAATCTACACATTTTAAAAGTGAGAGGTTCTGTATAATCCTTCATTTAACCCTCACGATGCTGTCAGCTGTGCAAGCGGCAGCTATATGTAGCATTTAACACAGCTCATGAAAAGATTGTTATTGCTATTAAGATGACATGCAAATAATAAGTTATTTATCAATATAAATGTGTGGTGGGGTGATATATTGCGATGCCAGCTCAGCATCGTGATGTTTGTCGGCCATCGGCGATGGCATCGTCTATCGGCACAATCCTAGTATGCGCACTACAGATTTTTCGCCAGAAGTAATAGGTCATTTGGGTACTTCTCGGTTTTTTGAATACTATAAATTTGGACATACAACTCGGATAATCGCATACTGTTTTAATGTACTATACATTATGGAAGTATGTGATTTTTGGATGCAGCCTTAGTGTTTGTTTAGCAAAGATAATAGTAAGTTATGGTAAAAATTGAAGAATAACATCAGGATTAGAATGTGGTCAGACTTTACGTGTACAAGTGAACAATTCCTTTACTGTCAAAACGTTAAAATACTAAATATCTACAAAAAGATCAATTGTAGATATAGTCATGTTGATTATTAAAGTTTTTTATGTCTGTTTTATTTTGACATGTCTAGAGTCTTTTTTTGCAGCCTCGTAACTTGATTTCTATTGACCATGCTCCATTTAAATTTTACGGGTAACGTGAACCAGCTTATGGCTAAGGTTAAACTTGGAAGCTGACCACAAATTCAAAGAGCCATGTTTGACCATACATGGCGGTTTCAATGGGGGATGTTTTGGTTGACGTTTTGTTATGAAAGACAGTAAAGAGCTCAGATGGCGGTTGTAAATATCTCTACCACTGTGAGCTCATACAATGTTGGCTCAAAACCTGTCATTCAAGCAAGAGGTCAAAAGGTAATGATACTGATACTGTACTTAGGCTGTCGTTACGTTGCTGTTTGGTGTTTGGGATTAGTATAATGTGGTTTAG